>NC_079406.1:6018393-7219099 GCF_029220125.1 Pseudoliparis swirei | reverse complement strand
GCAGGATTAGACTGCTAACTTACATTTTCTTTATGAATAAAGATGAATTATTATATAGCAACAGTACAAGCGTTCTGATTGGATAATGGGTCGTCATCAGTGGCGGTGCATCCATAGAGGGCGCTAGGGCGCCGCCCCTCTTAGAATTTTAAGATGAAAAAAAAAGAAGAAAACAAAAAAAAATACATCCTGTCAAAAAACATAATATGCCAAATCATTTAAATAGTAAATATACAGTGTTGACGCGCTAAATGTGTGTGGGAGACCGTCAGCCTGTCAACAATCACTTAAGTTAATGTGAAAAAATATAATATATCGCCACTCATTATCACGGAGAGAAGCCCCGCCCCATTTTCGGGACACCGGCCAAACGTGTGTGTGCGGGAGCAAGCAAACATTTCACAGTCGTTTCGGCAAGGACGGCTTCTCATTGGCGGATGAAACGTAAATCTTGGGGCGCAAAAATGTGCGCTCATTGGCCAATGACATCGTTTTATTATTTCACGTGATTGGACTATTCGGCAGATCAGAGACCGGTATGTTCCCTCAGCCAGAGAGCTCCACGGAGCTACGGGAGCAGGTTGCTAACGGAGCTGTTAGCTGGAGGCTCAGTGAGTAATGCGCTGTTTAGTTTCCCCTGTCTGTTGTTCCAAAGTCCTGGGACTGAAACTCTCTGGACTACAACGGGGGTGAGGGATCTAAAGAGCTGCAGACAAGTGTAAAGCATGAATCTTGCCGCAGTTATCTAGCTAAGATCATGGAGCTAACTCGCTAACAGCATGAAGCTAACCCTGTTTGCAGAGCAGGGCAGCAGAAGGAGACTGAACTGGCATCGAAAACACAACGAAGGAGTTCTGAAAAACAGACACATTCCCTCAAGAATAATGGAAACAGGCTGGTTACAGACATGATTGACTTTAACCAGAGAGTTATGGAGAAGTTTGACCATTTTAAAGAGAGGAGGCTACTTTTCTTTATAGTAGTGGGTCTACTCTGTCAAACACCCAATGTAACATGTGATCTCTTTCTGACTCTATTCTGCTCTGAACCTCTTTCATGTGAGGGTGAAACTCTTTTATTTTGCAAACCTCTGAAACCCAACCCAATGTTTCTTAAAGCTGCTCTGAACCTCTCATGCCCAAAGTTACAGTGTGTTGATAGTTGTGATTGGACAGTGTTGAGCACAGTGTTTTCTTGAAATAAAGCTGTGTTTTTTACAATATTCTACTCAAAACCTCTTTTCTTCTCATTGTTGAATGCTATTTAAACTGCGCCCCCCCCCAAAAAAATGTTCACCAGCCGCCACTGGTCGTCATGCCAGCCACGTATCGCCCTCCTCGCCGGTCTGATACAGATCCGTATTGCCCTCTGACCTCATTTTCAAAATGAGCGATATTGATCGTCATCAACAGCCAAGAAGAAATTCAGAAGCAGCGAAAATGTGTTATTGAAAGTGATGAAGAGGAGAAACTATAGTTTGGATCACTTGTGTTGTTACTTTACTGTAAATTAAAACTATTTTAGCTGAGCTGTGTTGTTCGTTTTCTATAAGATTGATCGTTGTAAGACTGGAACAGACAAAACAAAGAGATAACACATAAAACAATGATGCATGACACCGAGAGCTAGCATAGTTAGAATAGTTTAGCTCCTATTTTCTCGCTGTGAATTCTCGTGACATTTATAAACATACTTTTAATATGTCTCAACAGCATTTATATAACACAAATAGATTCTCTCTCTCTCACTCAAACATGACATCAGTAAACAGCTGCAAGGCTTTGAAATCATGGATTTCTGAGTTTTTGTTTGTTTATTTTTTTAGGAAACGTCGACCAGTTGTGACGTCATGTTTTCAGCAGCGCTAATGTTGTGGTTGATTTATCACAAAACAACGTCAGGGGACAAACAGCGTCATGACCTGTGTGTCTGGTGCTGCGAGTCAGAGGAGAAGGAGGTGCAGCCGTTTGGTGGCGCGAGGAGACCTGCGCGAGCCCTTAGGGCTCGATCACACCAGACGCGACTCTAAAAAACGCAGCCGCACCAAAAACGCCTTGTCAAAAACTTGGCCGAGTGTCACATTGATGAGCGGCGCGCCTCCGCGCTTAAAGTTCAGAATATTTTAACTTTAACCGCCTGAAAACGCAAAAAACGTGCCGCGTGGCGTTTAAAAGGCACGTCTGAAAGTCGCGCCGTACCATAGGGAATCAATGGTTTTGAGGGCTACGCGTTTTTGAGTGGCGCGTCTGGTGTGATCGAGCCCTCAAGAGGAGGAGGAGGAGGGAGGCGCGCGGGGGCTCGTGAGCGCTGGAGCACGTCGGGGAAATTCTCACAAGAACTCAAATAAAAGCCCCGTCGGATATCAAATCACATTTGGGGGGACTTGATGACAGAGAGAGTAACTTTTATTCTTAAATACTGATGAATGAAAAAAAAGTGTCTCCAGCAAAAAGGGCACTTTTCTCATCCAGGGCAAAAGGGCAGGTGCTTGAGCACCACTAGGGCTCTATCTGTGCACGTGCCTGGCTACAACCCTGATATTGCATTTGTCAGCCACAAGATCGCTGGATTAAGCAAAAAGCTAGTTTTGGAGCCACTGCCAAGACACAACACCGTCCCATCGGTATCACAGTTAACGCTGCAATAACCCCAGCCACAGTACCATTCCGAAGAAGATTACATTTTGGAAAAGCGAACTGGCCTGGCTTCCAAGAAGATCTTGAAAGGAAGATTGGCCATCTCCCAGCAGACCCCAGGAATTATGACAAATTCACCAAGCTTGTGCACGAAGCAGCCCGCAAGAACATCCCAAGAGGCTGCCGCACTCAATACATCCCGGGCCTCGACGCCACAAGTACCGAGCTGTATGAGCGATACCAACAGCTCTATGAATCTGATCCCTTTGCTGAAACTACCATCAAAGTAGGTGAGAGTCTCATGACCTCTATTTCAGAATCCCGCCAGCTGAGGTGGAAAAACCTGCTGGAGACAACTGATATGGTAAAAAACAGCAAAAAAGCATGGAGCCTCATCCGAAAAATCAGCAACGACCCATCAACCCCAAATCAGCAACAGTATATGACCACTGCCAACCAAGTTGCGCACCAGCTCCTGCTCAATGGGAAATCCACCACTAAACAGCCAAGACCAAAGGTAGATCGAGTAAAACACTCCCAAACCATGGGACTGACTAAGCCGTTCTCCCCTGAAGAGCTCAATATCAGCATCAACACCCTTAAAACCGGTAAAGCCATCGGACTGGATAACATTTTCAATGAAGAGATCAAGCATTTTGGACCTCTGATGAGGAAATGGATCCTTCAGCTGATGAATAAGTGCATGCTGACAAAAAACATCCCAAAGATCTGGAGGAAAACCAGGATTATTGCCCTCCTCAAACCAGGCAAAGATCCAGCGCATGCAAAGAGCTTCCGCCCAATTTCCCTGCTATGCCACCTCTACAAGCTGTTTGAACGCTTGATTCTCAACAGACTTGCCCCTGTTGCTGAACCAGCCATCATCCCTCAACAAGCAGGATTCCGACCTGGCAAATCTACAACAAGCCAACTTCTGAAGCTAACTCAACACATTGAGGATGGATTCCAGAAAGGACTGGTAACAGGAGCCATCTTTGTTGATCTGTCTGCCGCATATGATACTGTGAACCATCGCCTCCTCCGAAAAAAGATCTTGGAGCTGACAAAAGACCTGGCACTCACAGACCTCATTGGAGCCCTCCTGAAAGACAGGCGCTTCTTTGTTGTCCTGAATAACAAGCAGAGTCGCTGGCGACAACAACAAAATGGCCTACCTCAAGGTCGCGTGCTGGCCCCACTACTATAGAACATCTACAGTACACCAACGACCAGCCAATGGACCAGAACACTGAGCGTTTCATCTATGCCGACGATCTCTGTTTAACATCCCAAGAGAACTTGTTTGAAGCAGTAGAAGCAAACCTCACCACAGCCCTAGATGAGCTACTCCTCTATTACGAGCGCAGCCACCTACATGCCAACCCTACAAAGACCCAAGTCTGCTCCTTCCATCTCAGGAACTGTGAAGCCAACCGACCACTTAACATCAAATGGTCTGGAACACCACTTGAGCACTGTACCCACCCTGTCTACCTTGGAGTAACCCTGGATCGTACTCTCAACTTTAAAGAACACATCAAAAACACAAAATCCAAAGTCGGTTCCCGAAACAACATTCTACGGAAACTGACCAACTCCAAATGGGGAGCCACAGCACACACATTAAAATCTACTGCTCTGGCCCTGTGCTATTCCTCTGCAGAATATGCATGCCCTGTTTGGGAGAGGTCAACCCATGCCCAGAAACTTGACCCAGCCTTGAACAACACCTGCCGTCTGATCACTGGCTGCTTGAAACCCACCAACACAAGCAACCTGCACCTCCTCGCTGGCATTGCACCTGCTGATATTAGACGGAAAGTTGCCAGCCGAGTCGAGAAAACAAAAGCTACTAGCGATGAACGCCATCTCCTCCATGGATGTCACCCTCCGGCCCAACGGCTAAAGTCAAGAAAACGTTTTCTCAGCCAGATCCAGCCCCTAACAAAGTCTCGGGAAGAAACCAGAATACAACTCTGGATGGAAAAACTTGAGAATGACCCACCTCCAACTGACATGGGAATACCCCCCACTGAAAACCTACCCCCTGGCCAAGAAGCATCATGGGCTCAATGGAAAACACTCAACCGCCTTAGAACAAGAACGGGACGATCCAAAGATGCTCTGGCCAGATGGGGCTACAAGACTGGCCCAACCACCTGTGAATGTGGACAAGCAGACCATACAATGGAGCACTGCCTTGTCTTCCCTCTACTACCTAACCCTTGCAGCCCAAAAGACCTTGCAGTATTCAACAAAAATGCAAAGGACTGTGTAAAGAAATGGGAAACTGCCATATAACTATCACGCTTCAGTGAAACGAAAAGAAGAAGAATGTGTCCCTGCGACATTCCTCTTACCTCCACTTCTTTGTTTGTCTTTTTTATTTTAATGTAAAATGATAATTTGTTTGAGTGAGCTAAGTTATTAAAATTAAATGTGATCAATATGCCATTAGTCCATCCAGGACTGTGTGCCGTCTCATCAGCTGCTGTACGTCGCTACTTTGTTGTTAATGAGCTGAAGACCAGGACCGAAGCACAGCGTCACTGCAGAGAGAACTACATGGACCTGGCCACCATACGAGACCCGGAGGACCTGGAGACCCTGAAGGCAACGTTCCACTCAGTGAGTTTCATGCTGTGAGTGATCTGAACGTTGTACATTTACACAGTGGTGGAAAGTATGCAGATGAACTGCACCTCAGTGTGTACTTTTCTTGACTACTTTAGCGCAATGCTTATTTATTCTTTAGAATAAATACACGCTAATGAGCAATAGTTAAGTAAACACTTAATTCAGAATTTTTAAAGCATTTATCGAACAATAACACTCATTAGTCAGCAATTTAAAAACACAGTTATAAATCTTTTATTCATCATTAATAAGCTTGACTTTTATGCGTTTCATAATTGTGTTTTCCTACTTTATAAATGATGTATTTTGTATTTTATTAAGTAATATATATTACAAACCAAATAAGGATTTAAAGATATGAGGTATTTTTTTATGTGTTTTAATACTGCAATTCAGGATTAATTTAGGTAGCTACTTGTCGTTAGTTTCGTATTGAGTGTGACCTCATCTAAAGTGAGGACGATTTATGCCTAACAATGCATGTATTAATGATATTGAAAGGCTGGCAGGGCGATGCCCGTCAGTGGAACGACTGGTGAGTTAGTTTCTTAGTTTGCTGGCACTTACACATTATTGACAGAGTATTGTAGCGCCCCCGTTGCCTGTCCAACATAGAGGCACTCCTTGGCTGTTCATCTGCTGGAGTTCCGAGGCGTTTCATAAAATTTCAGGGCCCAGTTTGTTTATTGTTTCATTTGCATGTATTTATCCCAAACTAAACTAGAATGGGCACTCGGTAGAGCGCATACCTTCACATATCACAAGATTGAGCATTGAATTATGAACATGTTGGCATTAGTTGCATGTCAATTGGATATAAATTGACCGCGCTATGGTAAAAAATAAGATTTTGACCTTTTCATGACCTTGACCTTTGACCCGATCGATCCCAAAGTCTAATCAAATGGTCCCCGGATAATAACCAATCATCCCACCAAATTTCATGCAATTCGGTTTAAAACTTTTTTTGTTATGCGAATAACACGCTTTGCCTACAAATAAATAAATAAATACACGGCGATCAAAACATAACCTTCCGCATTTTCAATGCGAAGGTAATCATAAAACAATGTTGCCACCACTTAGGTGCCACATACATGAATCATAATATAACAATTAACCATTTCTGTTTCTGCTTTGCCGCACTGTTACATGTTTGCTTCTGACAAATGAGCACTACAATGCCTCTCCTCATTAGGTAGGCCTAAACATCAAGTTTATGCGCCTTACGCCATCTAGTGGTGGGAGGTCCAAAGTAACAAAACCTGATTAATATGGCTCTACAAGTATCTTAAGCTATCTAGCCACACTAAAATAATTCCTGGCGCTACAAGGGACTGACAGGGTTCGGACCAGGGGGGAAGGGAGAGAAATTCCAGATCTTGCCTGAATTCTCTGTCCTCTCTAGTTTATTTTCTGCTTCATTTTATTTGTCAACCTTTGCAGAGAGACTCATCACATGTTGCCTTATTATTTAGGAGATGTTTCAACAGGCAGCTGTATCACTCACCAGTAGCATATAGACTGATATTTACAAATCAGAACAAAAGCTCACAATTATTATTGTTATTATAACATCAACATTATTAAAATAGCCCTTGTGATTGCTTAGAGCCACCCTTTTAAGTTTGGGTTTGTCATATATTGATCCTCCTAATTAGCGTGTAGTTATTATAAAGTGTTACCCAACATACTGCTAATATGTACTGGATATTTACAGCATTAATATCGTATCAATCAAACATCATAAATGTAAATATATAGTGGAATCATGTTGCCTTTGTTAGCATTGTAAGAAAGTCTCTTTCTTTATATCACAATTAAATATTTCTTTCAGCGAGCCTGGATCGGACTGTACTTTTACTCTGACAACTGGAAGTGGTCACTGTCAAACACAAGTCTCGACAAAACCGGGGAGATGGAGTTCAGCCAATGGACGTCTGGAGAACCGGACCACTACAACCATGGACAACACTGCGGAGTGATGAATGCCAATAGTCTTTGGTATGACAACAATTGTGAGAAGGCCAAGAGGTCAGCCTGCTTCGATGTCAGAGGTGAGAATATTATAGAAGTTACTAAAATAAACTTTCCTTCTGTGTTGATTCTGGTGCTCCCTGTGGATTAAAGTGGCAGTGTCTCTGAGCACCTGGGTCCCTTTAGAAAACCTCTCATTGTACTGCAGCACGGTCTGACAGTCTGACCATCTCAGTTCTGGTTCCAGCAGGTCCAGCGATAAGTCTTAGGACTCCAGCTGTGTGGTGTCAGTACTAGAGGAGGTCTGTAGGGAGGTGTGGTCTGGCATGAAGCAGATAACTGGCTTCAAGGTGGGAGGGAGACAGCCAGGGGGCTCCCTGGAGAGGGCCAACGAGCTGAACTGTTTTTTCAATAGGTTCAGTTCACAGCCCTCCCCCGTCTCCTCCACACATCACACCTCCCAAACACCTCCTCCCCCTCTGTCCCCTGCTGAGCTGCACATCCACCGAGCCCTCAATAACAATGGGCTCCTCCACCTCCCCTCTCTCTGTGACGACTGACCAGGTGAGGAGACAGCTGCAGAAACTACACCAGCGCAGAGCTGAAGGTCCTGATGGCATCAGCCCCAGGGTCCTAAAGACCTGCGCCACCCAGCTGTCTGGTGTCCTGCAGCGCCTCTTCAACCTCAGCCTGAGGCTGGGGGAAGTCCCGGTGCTGTGGAAGACGTCGTGCCTGGTCCCTGTCCCAAAGAAGTCAGCACCATCTGGCCTCAACGACTACCGACCGGTTGCCCTCACCTCCCATGTGATGAAGGTGCTGGAGAGGCTGGTCTTGGCCCACCTCCGGCCGCAGGTGAAATCATCGTTGGACCCTCTGCAATTTGCTTACCAGCCTCATGTGGGAGTGGACGACGCCATCATCTACCTGCTGCAACGAGCTCAGTCGCACCTGGATGGAACCGGTGTCTCTGTGAGAGTCACTTTCTTTGACTTCTCCAGTGCATTTAACACCATCCAGCCACTGCTGCTGAGTGAGAAGCTGCGGTGGCCGTGTGGACGCGTCCACCATCTCCTGGATCACTGACTACCTCACAGGCAGACCACAGTTTGTCAGAATGGGCCGTGTGCTGTCTGGAACGGTGGTCAGTGATGTTGGAGCCCCACAGGAACTGTTCTGTCTCCTTCCTCTTCACCCTGTACACCAGTGACTTCCAGTACAACACGGAGTCATGCCATCTGCAGAAGTACTCTGATGATTCTGCAGTGGTCGGGTGTATTAGGGATGGACGGAGGAGGAGTACAGGGCAGTGGTGAGTGACTTTGTAAAGTGGGCGATGAGAACCACCTGCGGCTGAACGTGGCCAAGACCAGAGAGATGGTGGTGGACTTCAGGAGGAAGGCGACAGCTCCTACACCTCTGAGTGTCCTGGGAGTGGACGTGGACATGGTGGAGGAGTACAAGTACCTGGGCGTCTCCATCGACAGCCGACTGAACTGGAAGGCCAACATC
This sequence comes from Pseudoliparis swirei, assembly GCF_029220125.1. Lineage (NCBI taxonomy): Eukaryota > Metazoa > Chordata > Actinopteri > Perciformes > Liparidae > Pseudoliparis > Pseudoliparis swirei. The sequence goes on along the minus strand of NC_079406.1, from coordinate 7,210,340 downwards.
AACGCTGTGTACAAGAAAGGGATGAGTCGACTCTTTTTCCTGAGAAAGCTTCGATCCTTCAACGTGTGCAGCAAGATGCTGGAGTTATTCTACCAGTCGGTTGTGGCCAGTGTGCTGCACTTTGCCATTGTCTGCTGGGTGAGCAGCATCGAGCCGGTGACACCAGCCGCCTTAACAAACTGGTTAGGAAGGCTGGCTCCATCATCGGCTGCCAGCTGGAGCACCTGGAACAGGTGGTGGAGAGGAGGACGTTGAAGAAACTGGTGTCCATATTGGACAACCCGGACCACCCTCTCCACCACCTCCTACAGGGACAGAGGAGTACTTTCTCCAGACGTCTCCTCACGCTCCGCTGCCACAAGGAGAGATACAGGAGAACATTCCTGCCGACGGCTATGAGGCTCTACAACAGTTCACCTCTTGCCAGATCACCCTAACCCTTCTTATATTTTGTGTTTTGGTTTTTTATTCTTGTGTGTTGCTGCTACTGACTCGACAAATTTCCCCTTGGGGATTAATAAAGTATATATCTATCTATCTATCTATCTATCTAGTGGACCAGGACTAAACTGATGTCACATAGAGGACTAGGACTAAACTGGGGTCACATAGAGGATCAGGACTAGACTGAGACTGGTTCAGCAACCGTTAAAAGTTCCTCACGGTTACTTGAACTAGTCTTCAGCTACATGAAAGTAATTTAAAGGAGATCAATGGCTTTTACCTTTATGAATGAGCATCTTCATATTCACACAGCTCCGTGTTGATTACATTCCTTCATGCTTAGATTCATGAAGTAAAAATAAACTGGTTTGCATCATTTGGTCTTTTATGGATCCTCTACTCAGCACTTCCCTCTGGTCAACTTTCAGGGCCAAACACATATGTCCTCACTACCACAACGATGACGTCGACTGAAGCCCAGAGCTACTGCAGAAAACACCACACAGACCTGGCCAGTGTGAGGAACATGGAGGAGAGCCTGGTGGTTCAGAATCTGATTCCCTCTAATACGTTTGTCTGGATCGGCCTTTTCAGAGATCCATGGAATTGGTCTGATGGAAGTGAGTCCTTATTTAGGAACTGGAATCATCTGGAGCCTCGTATACCTGATGGCTCCTCGAAGAAATGTGTGGCAGCAGACTTCAGTGCCGATGGACAATGGGAGATCCTAGACTGTAACGTCAAGTCAGCGTTCATCTGCTATCATGGTGAGCTATCAATCAAAGTGTCTCTAACGTTGGACTTAGGTTTAGAGAGTGATGGCTTGGGTGACGCAACAACACTAATAATAAGTCTATGCTAAGTTAAGATGTTCTTGCACCAAGCATAAAAAAACATTGAACTGATGGAAAATTACCATACTTTTCTCTTATCATTTAAAGTGTTAAACATTCAAGAATGTTGTTTATTATTAGCCAGAAATGTTTTGACTGATGATGTTTTTTGTTTTTTAGACTTTGTTCCTGTTTCAAAGCGAGTGGTGAAAGTGAGGCTGGAGAGGAGCAGCTCCTCTCTGGATCTGAATGACCCTGTGGTGATGGAGGACCTCTTGAAGAAGGTACATCTTCCTCTAATTAACAACATGACAACAGGTGATACATGAGATGTAGTGGACTACTCAGAACAATGTAGAACCAGAGTTCTTCTAGAGCAGAGCTTCCACATGAGGTCACACAGAGAGAAATGATGCAGGATGTAAGGGAACAACAGTCTAGTGAAGAATTCTCCTCTCCATGTTTCAGCTCAAACAGAGAATGAAGGACCAAGTGTTGAACGACGACATCAAACTGAGCTGGAAGAAGCAGTCGGATGGAAAAGTCTTTCATAAGGAAGAGAAGAAGACCAAGAAGAAGAGAAGAGATGAGCTGTAATGTTCTTTCAATCCACTCTGGTCAGAGGATTCCTTTCTCCTCCTCTTCCTCCTTTTCTTCTTCCTCTCAATCAATGGTAGAAAGAACCAAAAGTACCAAAGTACAGACCATTTTCTATAAAGTACCCTGTTTCCATCTGATAGTCCTTCAGACTTTTACTGTACGACATCGATCTGTCAGCTTCAGTGTCTACATTCTTATAAAAAGGGTTCTAACCAGATTCTTCCTGAATGGCTGATGTTCTACCCAGAACTATTTGCTTCTGAAGAACCCTTTCTTGCTTTAGGGATTTCTAAAAGCTAGAACTCTTCTTCATGAACCTCATCAGGAACCCATGGTGAGTTCCAGATAGAACGCTTGGTTTCTTTCAGAGCTTTAGTTAGTACATTAGTTTGTCAGAGTGTAGTTCCTTTGCACAGTAAGATGTTAAATATAAAATCTGTGATGAGCTTATAGAATATGAAGCAAATTTGTTTTGTAGCATCTCAACGTGCTGCAGCTTTAAAATGCTACTTACATGTTAATGAGTAATACTTTTGATGATGAAGAACCTTCTTCTGTAGTGTGTACATCCATAACTCTGAATGTATCTCTGTTGAGGGTAAAAGTGTGTTTATTCATGGTGACGATGCTTTTTTAGCTTCAATAAAACATTTGACTCAGCGTTCTGTGTCACCACAGTTCTTCATGTCCTTTAGCTCAGAGTAGAGTCTGATCACTGGAACTAAACACGCCTCAAGAGCAGTGTTCCTGTTATGTTCCAATGAAATATGAGATCACATGACTACGAAATCGCATTACTATGAGATAACCTGACGATGAGATCACCTGACTATGAGATGATATGAATATGAGATCACATTACGATGAGATCACATAAATACCCGATTGCATGAATATCATATTTTATATAGATAAATATATATTAGGGCTGTCAATCGATTAAAAAAAATTAACTAATTAATCGCACATTTTTAAATTCATTAATCGCGATTAAAAGTTTTTTTTTCTTCTAAAGACTAAATCTTCTAAATGAACGAGTAATCCCTTCAGACAGCGTGTATTTTAGACACTTGTTTAATTGTATTCTTTTTAAAGACAAAACTTCACACAGCTGTGTTTTCAGAGAGGCTCCTACCTATAAAGTGCCAGCGAGGTATTTAATATCGTGTATGATAAATTGTTTCTTCAGTGAAACATCAAGATTAGTAAACAAAGGTGTATTTGAGACCCCATTGGTCCTGTCATCTTTAACATTGAACAACAGCAGAACCAGTGGCCTTGGTAAACTGACAAATATGTAATGTTAACCCTCTGGAGGCTGGGCTTATTTTCTCGATTTTACAAAAAAATGTAAATTCACCTTTTAAAGTATTTTGCATATGACACATCCCAGTGTTTCCCCCACCATTCTATCAGGGTGAGGCCCCGCCCCCCTGGACTTTTCTCTGTCGAGCCAGATTACATCAGAAGTAATGTAAGGTTATTTTCTTAAAGACGCATTTGTTCTTTTATTAAACTAAACAGCGGTCTGTTGTTGATCGTCTCTACAGCAGCATGTCATTCTGTCTCGACGTGTCGTTCACACATCTCAGCTCTCCGTCTCGCACGCCGCAGAGCTCCATTGCCGGCGTGTCTGCGCGCGCATCGGGGCGGAGAAAAAAAGAAAGAAGTCACCTGCACCTTCCGCCCCGCGTCACCGACACGTCGCCCTCTGTTTCTCTGTGAATATCGAGGAGCAGACGGGAGGAAGGAGGCGGACTGCCGCGGTTTGACACTCAGAGGAGTGCAACAACTTCAACGCACACCGGAAGTAAACAAAGTTGCGTTAATTGCGTTAAAATATTTTAGTGCGTTAATCGCGGCCAAATTAATCGCATAGATTAACGCGTTAACGCTGACAGCCCTAATATATATATATATATATATATATATACTGTATATACACTACCGTTCAAAAGTTTGGGATCACTTAGAAATGACTTTATTTTTCAAAGAAAAGCACTGTTTTTTCAATAAAGATAACATTAAATCAATCAGAAATACACTCTACATTGTTAATGTGGTAAATGACTATTCTAGGTGGAAACGTCTGGTTTCTAATGAAATATCTCCATAGGTGTATAGAGGCCCATTTACAGCAACTATCACTCCAGTGTTCTAATGGCACATTGTGTTTGCTAATCGCCTTAGAAGACTAATGTCTGATTAGAAAACCCGTGCAATTATGTTAGCACAGCTGAAAACAGTTATGCTGGTGATATAAGCGATACAACTGGCCTTCCTTTGAGCTTGAAGTTTGTAGAACAAAATTAATACTTCATATATTAATCCTTATTTCTAACCTTGTCAATGTCTTGACTATATTTTATATTCATTTGATAAATAAAAGTGTGATTTTTCATGGAAGACACGAAATTGTCTGGGTGATCCCAAACTTTTGAACGGTAGTGTATATGAGATCACATGAGTATAAAATCATATGAATATGAGATGATATGAATATGTGATCAAATTACTTTGAGATCACCTAACTATGAGATTACATGAATATGAGATCATATGACTAGGAGATCACCTTTCTAGGAGATCACATTACTATGAGATCACATGAATACCAGATTGCATGAATATGTGAGATTACGCCCACTCTACATGCAGATCTCTGCCTCTGTGTGACTCTCTTTGTGCCCGCTGTGAAGCAGCTCATGGGCGGCTAAAGGTGTGCAGGAGGTGTGGCTCAGGGAGGGCAAAGCGACCGAGCTGAACACGGCACACCTTGTATCACAAAGCCACCATAAGACACCCACCTTTCACTGCTTTCATTTTGTTTTAATACATCGTTAAAACATTCACTTACCAGTTTGGTAAACTGAATGAGTGCGACTGCAGTACTTGACGTGTGTGGACATGGTGGACGTGCGGTACGTCCTTACAGAGCTGGTATAGAAACAGGTGAAAGTCCTCATACTGTGGTGGTACCAACACACACACACACACACAAACACACACCCACCCACACACACAGACATCTTGGTTCATTCATGCTTATATTGCTTCACTGAGATCTTCTGTCCCCATATGTTAGTTTGCTTCTTTCTTTATTTAGTTAATATATCTGATAATTACCCCATAATAACAACATACGAAGGGAGGTAGACATAAAACTTACAAGTGTTACTACAGTTTCTTTCGTCTATCTTCATTTATTTTGATCCTTCAGGATTCACATCCTGACTCCTGCAACCTGGAGGTTTGTTGATATGTGTCACACCGCACACGTTGTACAGTAACTATAATCTGTTTTATGTACTGTATATATTAATTTAGCTATTTATTCTTTAATTTGATTCTCGGAGAAGCCCAGTTTTCCTTTACATCGTATTTACCTGTGTGTAGTGCAGTGTTATCATACTTGTGATTGGTCTTTTCACATCTCTCTCTCACAATTGGCAACATTTGGACTCGGCCTTGTCTCGTCTCTGTCTCAGACAAAGAAGACTTAGGATTTTATTTCAAGACCAGCAGAGACCACAGCTGTGGGGATAATTGCCTGTGCGTTGATTTATTTGTCGATTGCCATTGACATTACTGGGATTGCTCAAAGGATTCGAATGATTTCCCCTCTTGACTATTCTATCAAGACATTTGACACGGTACACTTGTTCATACACACTTACACATTCCTATAGATTGTTGTAAAATAAGGGAATGCATAGGAGTCTTCTGGGTGAGTTTATGGGAATGGGGATCTTTCAGACCAATTTGAGGAGGGCCTCTGGTTTGTATGTTCTACATGTTGCTGTGTTGTGTTAGCAATGCTTAATATGAACAAGCATCAAAAATATATTGTATTTAACAAAACACAGCACTAACACTGTGAAAGTGTGGTTTCCCAAATGATCGTCCTCCATGGGAGAGTAGATGAAGGTAAGTGAGGAAAAGTGTCTGAATAATTCCTTGACAAATGAAGCGATGCCCGTCGTATCGACTCCACTCAACACAAGTGTGCCCTACATCTGAACCAAATCACAAAGGCCAAGAAGAAAGAGACCCAGACTTTGGTTCTGAAATTCAAAATGTAGGAGATATGGAGCATTTTATAAGTTGTAGAGGAACTTCTTGATATATTCTTAAACGATTTTGGTTTGCGAAAACATTTGTTAAATGGGTGAACGAAATGTATTCAAATCCACGAGCAGCAGTGATGACAAATGGAATGATATCAAGCTTTCTCAATTAAGAGAGAGGAACCAAACAGGGAGACCCTCTAAGCCCCCTACTCTTTACACTATTCTTAAAACATTTGGCTTTTGCAAAAAGGACAGCTGCGGGTATTAAGGGGGTCGTACAAGGGGAAGAGGAACACAAAATGTTGATGTATGCAGATGACATTTTATTATTGATCAAGGATCCTTTGGTTCTAATTCCAAATGTTCTATCCACAATTGAATCCTTCTCAAAAATATCAGGTTATGAAATGAATTGGCAAAAGTCTGAATGCATGCCGATATCAAGAGGATGCATTATATCAATGGTTGATTCATTCCAGTTTAAATGAATCCCAAGGGGACTAAAATATCTGGGGTTTAGGTTGTGCTCAAATATAGAAAATATAATCTCTATTAATATGCTTCCGTTAATACAAAAACGTAGGACTAACTTTGACAAATGGTAAGTGTTAAATCTTACCTTATGGGGAAAAATGTATATCATTAAGATGGTGGTCACTTCACAATTTAATTACATCTCTATGATGTCGTTATCTCAAAAACACACAACACAAACTGACTAAAGAAATGTAGTTGTACAACACTCTAAGTGGGAATGGGCAAGGGCACATACGATGTTGTCACATATTTATCACATATGATTTCTTAATACAAACAAAGCTTTAGCTCCTGCACTTGGAATAACCCTCTCATCTGCTTAGGGGGTGAAATTATTTATATGGGATACATGGCTGGAAAAATGAATACATGTTATCAAAGATCTCTACAAAGATTGCTCATTTAAATCATTCGAGGACCTTAAAGAAACGTTTAATTTAGATCAGAAGGGGGATTTCTGGAAGTATTTACAGTTGAGGAGTAGTATGGGGCTGGGTTCGGACTAAAAATAGAAAAGAAAGAAGAGAACAGGATTCAGGAGTTCCTAAGTGCTTCCCGTACCCAACAATCTGCCTCAATATTTTATAGAGAAATGTCAAATATTCAAGCTGGAATGTGCAATGGACTGAGACTAGTATGGCAATAAGATCTTGATACTGAGATAAGGGAAGATGGATGGCTAGAAATAATATCAAATGTAGGCTGGGCTACAAGGGATGTAAGAAGCAAGTTTACTCACTATAAAATTGTACACAGATTATATTTTACACCTTTGGAACTGTATAAAATAGGTTTGAGGCAAGATAATAAATGTTGGAAATGTAATGTAGAAATGGTCACTTTTCTACATGCTATGTGGGAGTTCTCCAACGTGTGGCCTTCATGGAAGGCAGGACTGAATACATTAGAAGGGTGGCTCAAGTGGCCTTTACCAGAATCCCCACAACTGTGTTGGTTAGGGGACACATCATTGGTGCCACCAGGCCTCACCAACGCAGAGATTAGACTGTCATCAACAGGTTTCATGGTGGCAGCAAGGCTTATCCTGAGAAACTGGAACAGCCCACGTACGGCCGTGCTCACAGACTGGCTCAAACTCATGACGGAGACGGCTGCTTTTGAAAATATGATTGCCAGGGAAAAAAACAGTTCAAACCAAACTGTCAAGCTCACCAAGCATATACAAGTCTGATGGCTTTTATTACAAATTAGAGGAGGGGTCAAATACTCAGGGGCAGGATTTTTGTTTTCAGGGGAAAGCAAATATAGATGCAAAGGCGGTGAATACAAATTTACAAGTAAAAGATAATTAAGGGGGTGCCAGGGTTGCTTTTCTTTTACTTTTTGGGTATGTATGTATACGTGTATATGTGTGTGTATATATATTAGGGCTGTCAGCGTTAACGCGTTAATCTATGCGATTAACGCACTAAAATATTTTAACGCAATTAACGCAACTTTGTTTACTTCCGGTGTGCGTTGAAGTTTTTGCACTCCTCTGAGTGTCAAACCGCGGCAGTCCGCCTCCTTCCCTCCGTCTGCTCCTCGATTCACAAAGAAGCAGAGGGCGACGTGTCGGTGACGCGGGGCGGAAAGTGCAGGTGACTTTTTTTGTTGTTGCTCCGCCCCGATGCACGCGCAGACACGCCGGCATGGAGCTCTGCGGCGCACAAGACGGAGAGCCGAGAAGTGTTAACGACACGTCGAGACAGAATGACATGCTGCTGTAGAGACGACCAACAACAGACGTTTAGTTTAATAAAAGAACAAAGACGTCTTGAAGAAAAGAACCTTACATTACTTCTGCTGTAATCTGGCGCTATAGAGAACAATACAGGGGGGCGGGGCCTCACCCTGATAGAAAGGTGGGGGAAACACTGGGATGTGTCACATGCAAAAGCCTTTCAAAGGTGAATTTACATTGTTTTGTAAAATCGAGAAAATGAGCCCAGCCTCCAGAGGGTTAACGTGACATCTTTGTCAGTGTACCAAGGCCACTTGTTCTGCTGTTGTTCAATGTTAAAGATGACAGGACCAATGGGGTCTCAAATGTACTTGTTTTACTAATCTGGATGTTTCACTGAAGAAACAATTTATCATCCACGATATTAAATCCCTCGCTGGCACTTTATATGTAGGAGCCTCTTTGAAAACACAGCTCTGTGTGAAGTTTTGTCTTTAAAAAAGAATACAATTAAACAAGTGTCTAAAATACACGCTGTCTGAAGTGATTTAGATTTAGTCTTTAGAAGAAAAAAAAACTTGTAATCACGAATAATCTCGATTAATGAATTTCAAAATGTGCGATTAATTAGTAAAAAATGTTTAATCGATTGACAGCCCTAATATATATATATATATATGTGAGTGTATGCACAAGTATATATATATATATTACATTGTCCTGTTTTATGTGTATATATATATAAACATTTTTTTAATGTTCATGTCTGTCATTTTTGTATTTCTTTTATGTTAATATGTCTAAAGTAAACGAATAAAACAAATTTAAGTAAAAAGAATCCAAGAAACTGCTACCTGTTGCAGTACTATTTACTGAGCCTGCTACCTGTTGCAATACCATGTACTGAATCAGTTACCTGTTGCATTACCATTTAATAGACCTGCTTCCTGTTGCATTACCATTTACAGCACCTGTTTGAAGCTGCGTTATTTGTTCTGCCAAAATGTAGGTTTAAGTAATTCAATCATAATAAATGTATTTTCATTTAAAGACATTTGGATCTCGCTTTTCATACTTATTCTAACCTTTTATTTTAAAAGCAGCCTTTGAGAATAGAAGTCCAGAATATATGCAATTTAAATGCTGACTGTCGCATTCTTATGAACTTAGTATAACAGCGTGGTGTGTGTATGTGTGTGTGTGTCAGAAAAATAATGTGACACAGAGAGAAAGATAAACTTTAGAGACAGAAGTCTGTCACCTGATGAGTCATCTGACGATGACCTTAGTTCCATCGCTTCAGAGACCATTTGAATACCATGCTCTAATTATTGTGGTCTTTGTTAGTTAAATTATATGAAGTCCTTGAGGAAAATGATTGTTGGCAGAATTTTGCATGTCTCACACACCTCACATTCTCACAACAAGATGCAGGTTGTAGTGTGACAGACTGACACAGAGTACCAGAGAGGAGACGAGAGAGGAGAGGAGACGAGGATGGACAAACTTCTTCTGACCGTCGTTATCGTCGTCGTCATGTCAGGCAAGACTTTAATATATTTTTATTCTATTAACATCTTCTTCATTGTTATAACACTGTTTCATAATGTGTCCCTGGAACATTCCTCTTACCTCCATTTCTTTGTTTGTCTTTTTTACTTCAATTTAAAATGATAATTTGAATGAGTGAGCTAAGTTATTAATATTAAATGTGATCAATATGCCATTAGTCCATCCAGGACTGTGTGCCGTCTCATCAGCTGCTGTACGTCGCTACTTTGTTGTTAATGAGCTGAAGACCAGGACCGAAGGATAGCGTCACTGCAGAGAGAACTACATGGACCTGGCCACCATACGAGACCCGGAGGACCTGGAGACCCTGAAGACCCTGAAGGCAACGTTCCACTCAGTGAGTTTCATGCTGTCAGTGGTCTGAACGTTGTACATTTACACAGTGGTGGAAAGTATGCAGATGAACTGGACCTCAGTGTGTACTTTTCTTGACTATTTTAGTGCAATGCTTATTTATCTTACAGTTCAGAGGGACATTTATTTGACAGAGTTACTTTACAGATTATTATTTTTCATATGAAACACATGAGTTAATGCAACATACGGTAATCCTTTAGAATAAATACATGCTAATTAGCATTAATTAAGCAAACACTTAATTCATCATTTATTTTCTAACAATACAACTCATTAGTCAGCAATTTAAAAACACAGTTTTAAATCTTTTATTCATGATTAATAAGCTTGACTATTATGCGTTTCATAATTGTGTTTTCGTACTTTATAAATGATGTATTTTGTATTTAATTAAGTAATATATATTACAAACCAATTTAGGATTTAAAGATATGAGACATTTTTGTATGTATTTTAATACTGCAATTCAGGATTAATTTAGGTAGCTACTAGTAGTTAGTTAAGTATTGAGAGTGACCTCATCTAAAGTGAGGACGATATATGCCTTACAACACATGTACTATTGATATTGAAAGGCTGGCAGGGCGATGCCCGACAGTGGCACGACTGGTGAGTTAGTTTCTTAGTTTGCTGGCACTTACACATTATTGACTGAGAGTATTGTATCGCCCCCGTTGCCTGTCCAACACAGAGGCACTACATGGCTGCTCATCTGCTGGAGTTCCGAGGCGTTTCATTAAATGTCAGGGCCCAGTTAGTTTATCGTTTCATTTGCATGTATTTATCCCAAACTAAACTAGAATGGGCACTCGGTCGAGCGCATACCTTCGCATATCACAAGATTGGGCATTAAATTATGAACATGTTGGCATTAGTTGCATGCCAATTGGATATAAATTGACCGTGCTATGGTAAAAAGAAGATATTGACCTTTTCATGACCTTGACCTTGACCTTTGACCCGATCGATCCCAAAGTCTAATCAAATGGTCCCCGGATAATAACCAATCATCCCACCAAACTTTTTTTGTTATGCGAATAAAACGCATACAAATAAATACACAAATACACGGTGATCAAAACATAACCTTCCGCATTTTCAATGCGAAGGTAATCATTAAACAATGTTGCCACCACTCAGGTGCCACATACATAAATCATAATATAACACTTAACCATTTCTGTTTCTGCTTTGCCGCACTGTTACATGTTTGCTTCTGACAAATGAGCACTACAATGCCTCTCCTCATTAGGTAGGCCTTAACATCAAATTAACGCGCCTTGCACCATCTAGTGGTGGGAGGTCCAAAGTAACAAAACCTGATTAATATGGCTTTACAAGGATCTTAAGCCAGGGTTCCCCAACCCCCGGGCCGCGGCCCGATACCGGTCCGCGGCTTGGTTGGAACCGGGCCGCGGAAAAAATGTGAATAAATAAAGTTGTAATTTTTTTTTTTTTAATCAGTCGGAAAAATATATTATTTTGAAAAAGGACCGGATACAGCTGTGTGTACGTCTGAGCCGCGTTCAGGAGTCTTAAAGTTCGGGTTTATCGCTGCAGGCGAGTCTCACGCGCCGAACCCTCTGCTGGCGGCACAGTGACAAAGAATCTTAAAACATATTCAACCTGCTCAATGAATTCTGTCACTTCAGGGAAATGATAACTGTTTTCAAGTTGGCCGATAAAGTCGCTGCTGTGTGGGCGAGTGAACAGCGGAATATTCTACATGTTTCAGACGTTGACCGGGTGGAAGAGGCTTTTCAAAGAGTTTAAGCGGTACTCCAACCACAAAAGACCCGACTGCAAAAGAATAGACCTGCAACCCATTTGTAAACAAACCCACCCGGTGAATCGAGCCCGTCCGAGCTAGAAAAAAATGTGTTCGAGATGCAAATGACGGTGGCCTTAAGGGACATTTCACACAACAACTCTGCCGGTGTTCTAATGACAGCGACCAGAACTCGGGTAGGAGCAGCGGACCAAACACACGTCTGTGTCGCCGTCTCCATTAGCGGCTCGTTGCAGGTAAACAAGCGCACGGCTCACACTAATTCGGCGTAATGATGAGTTGTAGTTTTGGCACTTCATGCCCTTCGTATAATTGTATGACGTCATATTTATTACGTCATATATATTGCCGGTCCGTGAAAATAATTTCTGACACGGAACCGGTCCGTGGCTCAAAAAAGGGTGGGGACCGCTGTCTTAAGCTATCTAGCCACACTAAAATAATTCCTGGCGCTACAAGGGACTGACAGGGTTCGGACCAGGGAGGAAGGAAGAGAAAATTCCAGATCTTGCCTGAATTCTCTGTCCTCTCTAGTTTATTTTCTGCTTCATTTTATTCGTCAACCTTTGCAGAGACTCATCACATGTTGCCTTATTATTTAGGAGACGTTTCAACAGGCAGCTGTATCACTCACCAGTAGCATATAGACTGATATTTACAAATCAGAACAAAAGCTCACAATTATTATTGTTATTATAACATCAACTTTATTAAAATAGCCCTTGTGATTACTTAGAACCACCCTTTTAAGTTTGGGTTTGTCATATATTGATCCTCCTAATTAGCATGTAGTTATTATAAAGTGTTACCCAACATACTGCTAATATGTACTGGATATTTACAGCATTAATATCGTATCAATCAAACATCATAAATGTAAATATATAGTGGAATCATGTTGCCTTTGTTAGCATTGTAAGAAAGTCTCTTTCTTCATATCACAATTAAATATTTCTTTCAGCGAGCCTGGATCGGACTGGACTTTTACACTGACAACTGGAAGTGGTCACTGTCAAACACAAGTCTCTACAAAACTGGGGAGACGGAGTTCAGGCAATGGAGCTCTGGACAACCGGACAGCTACAACAATGGACAACACTGCGTAGAGTTGGGTGCCAACAGTGTTTGGTATGACAACAATTGTGAGGTTGCCATGAGGTCAGTCTGCTTCGATGTCAGAGGTGAGAATATTATAGAAGTTACTAAAAGAAACTTTCCTTCTGTGTTGATTCTGGTGCTCCCTGTGGATTAAAGTGGCAGTGTCTCTGAGCACCTGGGTCCTTTTAGAAAACCTCTCATTGTACTGCAGCACGGTCTGACAGTCTGACCATCTCAGTTCTGGTTCCAGCAGGTCCAGCGATAAGTCTTAGGACTCGAGCTGTGTGGTGTCAGTACTAGAGGAGGTCTGTAGTGGACCAGGACTAAACTGATGTCACGTAGAGGATCAGGACTAGACTGAGACTGGTTCAGCAACCGTTAAAAGTTCCTCACGGTTACTTGAACTAGTCTTCAGCTACATGAAAGTAATTTAAAGGAGATTAATGGCTGTTACCTTTATGAATGAGCATCTTCATATTCACACAGCTCTGTGTTGATTACATTCCTTCATGCTTAGATTCATGAAGTAAAAATAAATTGGTTTGCATCATTTGGCCTGTTATGGTTCCTCTACTCAGCACTTCCCTCTGGTCAACTTTCAGGGCCAAACACATATGTCCTCATTACCACCTCGATGAAGTGGACTGAAGCCCAGAGCTACTGCAGAAAACACCACACAGACCTGGCCAGTGTGAGGAACATGGAGGAGAACCAGGTGGTTCAGAATCTGATTCCCTCTAATACGTACACCTGGATCGGCCTTTTCAGAGATCCATGGAATTGGTCTGATGGAAGTGAGTCCTTATTTAGGAACTGGAATCCTCTGGAGCCTCGTATACCTGATGGCTCCTCTAAGAAATGTGTGGCAGCAGACTTCAGTGCCGATGGACAATGGGAGATCCTAGACTGTAACGTCAAGTCAGCATTCATCTGCTATGATGGTGAGCTGTCAATCAAAGTGTCTCTAACGTTGGACTTAGGTTTAGAGAGTGATGGCTTGGGTGACGCAACAACACTAATAATAAGTCTATGCTAAGTTAAGATGTTCTTGCACCAACCATAAAAAAAACATTGAGCTGATGGAAAATTACCATACTTTTCTCTTATCATTTAAAGTGTTAAACATTCAAGAATGTTGTTTATTATGAGCCAGAAATGTTTTGACTGATGATGTTTTTTGTTTTTTAGACTTTGTTCCTGTTTCAAAGCGAGTGGTGAAAGTGAGGCTGGAGAGAAGCAGCTCCTCTCTGGATCTGAATGACCCTGTGGTGATGGAGGACCTCTTGAAGCAGGTACATCTTCCTCTAATTAACAACATGACAACAGGTGATACATGAGATGTAGTGGACTACTCAGAACAATGTAGAACCAGAGTTCTTCTAGAGCAGAGCTTCCACATGAGGACAGAGAGAGAAAGGATGCAGGAAGTAAGGAAACGACAGACAATTGAAGAGTTATTCTAGAACAGAGCTTCCACATGAGGACAGAGAGAGAGAAAGGATGCAGGATGTAAGGGAACAACAGTCTAGTGAAGAATTATTCTCTCCATGTTTTAGCTCCAACAGAGAATGAAGGACCAAGGGCTGAACGACGACATCAAAGTGAGCTGGAAGAAGCAGTCGGATGGAAAAGTCTTTCACATGGAAGAGAAGAAGACCAAGAAGAAGAGATGAGCTTAAATGTCGTTTCAATCCACTCTGGTCCGAGGATTCCTTTCTCCTCCTCTTCCTCCTTTTCTTCTTCCTCTCAATCAATGGTAGAAAGAACCAAAAGTACCAAAGTATAGACCATTTTCTATAAAGTACCCTGTTTCCATCTAATAGTCCTTTCGGCTTTTACTGTACTACATCGATCTGTCAGCTTCAGTGTCTACATTCTTATAAAAAGGGTTCTAACCAGATTCTTCCTGAAGGGCTGATGTTCTACCCAGAACTATTTGCTTCTGAAGAACCCTTTCTTGCTTTTGGGATTTCTAAAAGCTAGAACTCTTCTTCATGAACCTCATCAGGAACCCATAGTGAGTTCCAGATAGAACGCTTGGTTTCTTTCAGAGTTTTAGTTAGTACATTAGTTTGTCAGAGTGTAGTTCCTTTGCACAGTAAGATGTTAAATATAAAATCTGTGATGAGCTTATAGAATATGAAGCAAATTTGTTTTGTAGCATCTCAACGTGCTGCAGCTTTAAAATGCTACTTACTTGGTAATGAGTAATACTTTTGATGATGAAGAACCTTCTTCTGTAGTGTGTACATCCATAACTCTGAATGTATCTCTGTTGAGGGTAAAAGTGTGTTTATTCATGGTGACGATGCTTTTTTAGCTTCAATAAAACATTTGACTCATCGTTCTGTGTCACCACAGTTCTTCATGTCCTTTAGCTCAGAGTAGAGTCTGATCACTGGAACTAAACACGCCTCAAGAGCAGTGTTCCTGTTATGTTCCACTGAAATATGAGATCACATGACTATGAGATCATATTGCTATGAGATCACCTGACTAAGAGATCACATGACAATGAGATCACATGAGTGAGATCACACAAATACAAGATCACATGAATATAAAATCACATGAATATGAGATGACATGAATATGAGATCACATGAATATCATATCACATGAATATGAGATCACATGAATATGAGATCACATGTATATGAGATCACATGGATCTAATATCACATGAAATAGCGCAGAGCGACTGAGCTGAACACCGTACAATTTGTTTCACAAAGCCACCATAAGACACCCACCTTTCACTGTGTACATTTTGTTTATAATACATAGTTAAAACATTCACTTACCAGTTTGGTAAACTGAATGAGTGCGACTTCAGTACTTGACGTGTGTGGACATGGTGGACGTTCGGTACGTCCTTACAGAGCTGCTATGTAAATAGGTGAAAAGTCCTCATACTATGGTGGTACCAACACACACACACACACACACAGACATCTTTGTTCATTCATGCTTATATTGCTTCACTGAGTTCTTCTGTCCCCATATGGTAGTTTGCTTCTTTCTTCATTTTAGATAACTTATCTGATAATGACCTCATAATGACAACACGGCATACGAAGGGAGGTAGACATAAAACTTACAATTGTTACTACAGTTTCTTTCGTCTATCTCTATTTATTTTGGTCCTTAATTTAAGAATTCACATCCTGACTTCTGCAACCTGGAGGTTTGTTGATATGTGTGACACCGCACACGTTGTACAGTAACTATAATCTGTTATATATATAGATATATATATATCTATATATATCTATATATATAGATATATATAGATATATACATTAATTTAGCTATTTATTCTTTAATGTGATTCTCGGAGAAGCCCTGTTTTCCTTTACATCTTATTTACCTGTGTGTAGTGCAGTGTTATCATACTTGTGATTAATCTTTTCACATCTCTCTCTCTCACAATTGGCAACATTTGGACTCGGCCTTGTCTCGTCTCTGTCTCAGACAAAGAAGACTTAGGATTTTATTTCAAGACCAGTAGAGACCACAGCTGTGGGGATAATTGCATGTGCGTTGATTTATTTGTCGATTGCCATTGACATTACTGGGATTGCTCAAAGGATTCGAATGATTTCCCCTCTTGACTATTCTATCAAGACATTTGACACGGTACACTGGTTCATACACACTTACACATTCCTATAGATTGTTGTAAAATAAGGGAATGAATAGAAGTCTTCTGGGTGAGTTCATGGGAATGGGGATCTTTCAGACCAATTTGAGGAGGGCCTCTGGTTTGTATGTTCTACATGTTGCTGCGCTGGACAAGCATCAAAACAAATATTGTATTCAACTAAACACAGCACTATCATTGTAAAAGTGTGGTTTGCCACTTTAACGTCCTTAACGATAGAGTAGATGAAGGGAAGTGAGGAAAAGTGTCTGAATAATTCCTTGAAAAATGAAGCGATGCCCGTCGTATCGAGGCCACTCAACAAAAGCTTGCCGTACATCTGAACCAAATCACAAAGGCCAAGATAAAAGAGATCCAGACTTTTGTCCTGAAATTCAAAATGTAGGAGATATGGAGCACAAAATGCACGACAGCATACTCAAAGGATCTTGTTTAAGTAGTATATACTTTACTCTATGCTGCTTTTCATGGCACATCCATTATGACAGACTAGAGAATCACTCAGTTTGTTGTTTTTTGTGCATGCAATTTGTGTGTGTGAGAGAGGGAAAGTGTCATGTCGTGTGTGTCATACAACATAAGCACACAATGTTGTCATTCATTGCTCACAGACACCAACATGCATAATGCACAACATCCAAACTCAAGCATGCTTGTGCACACAATCAAAGGGACTGCCGCCCCCCAACACAAACAACACACACACACAGACAAACACAGACAAACACACACACAGCACAAAAGTGCAGATGCAAGTCACCTTAATCTCCTAAGAGCAAAGTGCAGATGTTACTGCCGAGTTGAAGTTAAGTCAAAAGCCAGCGAAGCTTGAAGCAATGTGTTTTGAATCTAGAAAAAAACCAAATAGACCAAAGACAAATTCCCAACGTGGAGCCGTGAATGTAAATGCACTCCGTTGTTTGAGGTTTGCGTTATATTGTGCAAAGAGGAAACTTTAAAAGTGCTGCAGTAATGATGAATGATGTATTGCTGAGACGAGGCATCTGTCTAAAATAATGGATGCTCTGGAGTCACTGAGAGATCCATTGTATATTAAAAGCAGCCAAAGTGAATATTTCTGTCATGGTTTGAGTCCACTCTCTTTCTTTGATTCGCCAATTTACCCGAAACCACTCGGTTGGAGTGGTGTAATGCCCATACTATTAATCAATTCTCTAAAAGAAGACACATTGAGTAGCCACGTGTAGGCATATACTGCCTGAGTCTGCCTGACCCAATGGACACCCAGGACCTGTACAATTCACATGTTTGTTCAGCCAAGCAGCAGATGACAGACGCCATCCTGTCCTATCTGTGTGTCTGTAGTCATTCCATCCGAACCCATCAAAGAACCAAGGACACTCAGTGCGTTTACATGATGGTATAATTCGAATCTTGCTTTTGTCGGACTATGCTATCTTTTGGGGGATCTGCTGTTATCCCAATATACATGGCAGTGAGTAATTCGAATCACTGGCCGAAAGCATGTCATATCCGATACGATCGGCGGCGCTGTTTTCATTACAACTCGTGGTGATACAGCCATTTCCGCTTGACCTCTTCACCACCACCAACAACAACATTTCGAGAAAGATGGCGAACAGAGAGCAAGGCGAAGCTACATCCCTCTACTATTCTTCCATGGTGTTAATAGGAGTACAGCGAATGCAAATGGCGCTATTGGCTGAGTTGATAACGGAGAGAAGACGCCGTCGCCGAAGGTACATGGAGAATTTAATTTATCGTCTCTTTCAACTTCCGGGTCACGACATGGGAGGGAGGGAGGAGGGCGGCGGGATCTCGAGCATGCGCAAAGACGCAAAGTCCAGTTCCGAATCGAATTCACCGTTACATGCCGCGAGAGTCGAATTATCAACTGGATCGGATCGAGCTATCCAGGGGTGTTAATCGGATCGAAGTCGGACCGCACATAGTCCGACAAAGGTGTTTACATGAAACGGATAATTCGATTTCAGTCCGACTAAGCCAATAATTCGATTGCATGTAAACGCACTGACTGTAGAGCACATTCTGAATTAGCATTGGAAATGCGTCTTCTTCTACTGCCCATCTCATGCAAATTTGTATTGCTTTTTTTCTTACGCTGTGCCAAAAAAACATGGAAATCTCCACCTTTGCGTATTGGAAGCATAGGAACTTTGTTATCATCCTGAGATCATTGTTCTGAGATATTATACCTCAGGGAGACCCCAGAAAGGTTTGGTCTGAAGACACCTTCTGTCATTGTCAAAAGATTTCACCAAATTAAGTGCTGCATGTTCAATAATTTCCTGCAGCTAATGGACTATCAATCAGAAATCATTGTTTGGTCCCTTGAACTCTGTTAAAGGCATATTTGATAACATTATCAGTTGTTAATAAATGTTACCTGGGAGTTAGTGCTGTTTTAGTGCTGAAGTCAACCAGTTTGAAACAACAGTCCAAAAAGAGATATTGTTCACCTTTTTTTAATCTTCTGACCTGGACAAAGGTTTCCATGCTTTTATTTCATGCCGTTTGAACTTCTGTTACTCCAGCGTTTTCTCTTGTGATTACAGGTACTATAATCATGCAGCAGAAAACATCTTAACCAATTGAATTAAGCATAACCTCCTCACACCTATGTTAACCTCCCTTCACTGGCTTTTAAAATTGGTCTAAAAATTATAATAATTACCTTTGGGCCTACATTAGGTATAGGCCCAGAATAAATCTGTGAACTTCTCACCACCTTACGAGCTGGACAGCAGCCTAAGGGGCCTCTGATAAGGGTCCCCTGGTTGTTTATCTGCCCAGGTTAGTGACTTGAGGCTTATCCATGACCACACCATCAGTCCCGTTTTATCTTTCTCATTCTGTTGCTTAGTATCAAGTCCTGTCCAAACTCAAGCAATCCCATTGTATCATTCTCTATCCCATCCTATTTTTCGATAGATCCCTACACTTCTTTTGGTGCGAGCATTCACCCATTCATCCATCCCTCCATCCATCCATTTATGAACCGTGTCCTACCTGTAACTTTGAGCTGTGTGGTCCGCCGCACCAGTCTGGATCCATACTGTAACTCACAGGTGTAATTCCCCTCGTCACCCTCTTCCACCTCAGAAATCCAGACGTGTGTAGTGTTTACAGTGATGGACCTTCTCCATTCAACCCGCTCGCACTCCTGCAAAGAGACACAGCCTGATCAAGTTTCACCGGTCTACAGAGGACTTAGGTACGGTTACTGGGATCTGGTTTGTGTGCCGTACCTTGTACCAGGTCATCTGCGGCTGCTTGTAGGGGGCCAAATAGTCTTCTATATCGGGACAGGTGATCATTTTGCTATGGGTGATCTCAGCTTTCTCCAGATGTCGGATTTTGCTGCTGAAGCATCTCCCCTCATCCTTCTCCTCCACAGTCATGGACATGGACACTTTCATGCAGTATGTGGAGTTCCTGAAGAGATTACAAACACAACATTGGGGAAATGATTTTATCAGGTTCCACGGACATAAGCGGACTAACACACACAAAAAACATAATTTCTGAAGAAATGACACTTTGTTAAGGTACATCTTTAGGGAATGGTGTACTCATTGTATTGAATTAAAATCAGAATCAGGCAGGTACGCGTACACATACCAGTCATTCGATTGGTTATTTGTGTCTCTCATTGTGCATACACAAAAAACAGAAATACAGCTACACTCAGTTGGGATTCAAAATATCAGGGTTTGTCCATGACAGAGCAGAATTGTTGGTATTTGGTTTCATTAAAAGAAACACAATGTCAGTCTTCACCATAACTAAAGTCCACAGTCAAACATAAGTAGAAGTAAGTAAGTGGTAGGAAAAGCACAGGTGTGACAAGTAACACTAATATGGATAAAGTCTATTGGAGTGTCCCTAGCAAGCCATGACAGACATCATCAGTTGGTATTATTTAAGCCTGAGCTCACAGAGGCCTTCTTGGCTCAAACTGTCACGGCGGGAGAGATCTTCTGCTAATAGCTGTGGGAAGTTCCAGCTTTGGAGCTTGCAGCAAGCCCTGCTTTTATCACTTGTAGGCCAATGCTATTTCTCAAATGTTCCACAGTTTGATAGAAGTATCAGTCGTAGCCATCGTAATGACAACATACTACTCATCATACTATGCACTACAACTAACTGTACACTTACTCAGCAAATGGATACATACTGTTCAATATGAACATGACAGATGATGTGTGCACCAACGGTTCATCAATTTGGAACACTCATAATCATACTAGAATGCAGATTTCATAATTTTTGAGAGTTATCACCTGACCCCCCCAGAGCTTTTTGTAGCATATCTCATTAAATGCTTGTTGTTTTCCGACCATTTATTCACTCTTACCGCCCAAATTAAACTATTTTCCAGTCGTGCCAATTCGTTGCTTTTATCAACATGCTCCAAAAACCCCACTGTGAGCTACCGGCCCAGGACAGACCAACGCATTGGTCAGCATCTAGCAGGCGACCATTGCGGATAGCAGTAAGCAGCTCAGGAGCCAGATGTTTCCCCGGTTTCATCAGCTACCGAGAGCCACGACTCCGGTTGAATGCTAACGTTGCTATGTGTCACCTTGATGCATAAATACACGGTAAATGCTTTTCAGGCCAGACCTAAAGTCTATTTGTTGTGCTAGGTTTACGACTGCCTTGTGTTTACACACCTTATACAATTAATGTGCAACCGAGCTGGAACAATAACTTAGAGCACTGCTCAGCTCTTTGGACTGTGTTTACATTTGTTGCAGTTTTTTGTCCGTGCAATGTTGGAGGGATTAGATACAAGCTACCTCATCCTGCTGCCACGATGTTACACGTGACAGCATGGGCCTCGAGCCTCACCGTCTACTGAAATGATAATAACTAACTTGGAAGGTGTGTAACAACGTGTATGACGCAATGCGCATTCAACACCATTTTGGATTTAAGGTATAAAAAAAATGCTCAAGGTGATGGCAATTGTTTGTTTTTGTGTGTGTCCATGTGTCTGTGTGTGTCTAGGTGTGTGTGTAGGTGTTCTCTCAAGTTCACCTCCAGACACAAAGGACCACATTGATCTCTCTTTCTCTCTCCCACACACACACACTGGGACTCATCCATTGTCCCCAAACTATAACCTCTCATCTAAGTGGATCCAAACCACTTATTCCATCAGTGCTGTGTGTGTGTGTGTGTACTCTATGTGTGTGTAGGTTTTTTTGGTTGTCAGTGGCCTAACTAAGACCACCGAGCATTGAACTAGAGGCCTTTTATCCACCCATCCTTCTCTCAGTTTCTCCCCTCCTCGTGCATCCATCTCCAGCCTTACGGCAGCTTGTCTTCCCCTCCAGTGATTCCGGCCCACGTCTACATGTGTTAGTGCTGACCGACACATTTTTCTTTTTTCATCACTGCGCGATGAACGTGATGAATAAGTAAAAGTCGTTTTCATTTCGAGAGGGTTGCCCAACCCCGGCACTCATTTTTGATAACATTTGAAATGGAAAGCAGACAGGCAACTGGCCGGCAAACACGGTGGACCATTTAGCAACCAGTCCGATATTTACCAACAGGAGTTAGTGGAAAACATCCCATGAATGGCAATTTGACTCTGTGTTTGCTGGGTATGTAAATACGAATAAGACTTTGCTCACGTGATTTCCATTATCATTCAAATAAAAGGTGACAATATGTTAATGAAGTCTTTTACCGAGGATCCCCCCCCCCCCTTCCCCTCTCCCAGGGGATTGGAGAATCCATTATTGGAGATTGAATGTTATCCGACGTTACGGATGCTCGAGCTCAACCCAGACAGTGAACCGACCCAATCACAGGGCTCCATAGAGACTCACTTGTTGGTAATATCATTTATACTGTGTACTTGAAATCTGATCACAAAATATTCACGTCGATCATGAATCACGCAGCAAACCTCCTCGTGCTCCATCAACACCGATATGTGATGAAATATCTTAATTCAAAGCAAATTTCCGATCCGCCCTCGCACCATGCAGCGACTGACACAAAACACACTCACGCATCCGAGAGCTGGAAGGAATTTCATGTTAAAACATTCTTTCATCCCGTTGCTTTGATCTTTGATGATATTGTTCTTTACATGCCACGGTGAACCGAGATGAACTGAACAAGGGGAAACCGCTTCCTGTTGTTGTTCCTATCTCCCCCCCCCTCCCCCGCTGTATCAGCCTTCGTTCACGGTCCCTCCCCCTCTGCCTGTCCAAACCAGAAACCGGATGCCCGACGCTGAACGGGAGATGCATCATCTACGTAAAGACATAAGTTATGTATATTTCACTATGGATATGATGATTTGATTAGACCGCAATGCAAACGCTGCGTCAGAAGCATTTATTTCATGCTGTGCACCTCTTACGGATGCAAATTGCGTGTGGGTGTGTGTATATGTGGAATAGGCTTTAATGCTTTAGTTAATAGAAATGGCCCCGAGGTAAAAGACACTAGAGTATTTAATGCATGAGCTGCACATTTAGTTTCCACACTGTACCGTAAAGCCAATAAAGGTCTGCACCTAATTTATGAAGTTATCTTGATGTTGCTATTAGTCATTTTTGATAAGTAAAATCCAGCTGGGATTTTAGGAAGAAAAGAAGAACAAATATGTCCTAAAAATCAATATCCAACAGATCCAATACAACCTGAGCTTAACTATATTCATCCCACACTTAATTACAAGATGTGCATGGCCTTTATTTGTGAGGTTGTAGGAAGAAGATGGGTTTGGATAATAGACAGAGTGGGTACCAAAAAGTCAAATTGCATCCCAAACGTCTCCTGGATGTGTTCCCTGCAGCTCCAGTGTATTGACTCAGTGAATCTGAGGTTGGAACTCTCTTTTATTTGAAGAACTTCCGTCCACTTCGGAAATCAAAGATGTTTGAAATCAGCTCATCATTCTCCCCACCCACCGATGTGCTTTCAGCACTTCCCCCTGACTTTATTCCTCGGTGTGATTTGCCAGCAGACATGTGATCAGATAATAGTAAGTGCAATTTGGATGGATGGAAACATAAGACCTCAACCTCTGTGTGGAAATATTTAAAGAAACGTTTGACATTTTGGAAGTATACTGTTTCATCAGATGAGAGGATCGTCACTTTAATGACTCATGACAAACTTGGTTTTCTATTGCCTGGAATTGGTCTTTGAGGTTCAATTCTAAGAAAAGTAATATTACAATTATGAACTGCCCTTGAATCCCCCTGCAGATTAAAGCTGTTAATGGAACATCCGAGCCCGTAAAACAGCTGCCAATGTGAATTAATTCGTCAAGAGGAACATTTATTTGGCACAACACTTTAGTAATAAGCAGACACAATAAATGGCTGCAATAACAGAACAAAAGTGAGCAAAGTTGAATATTAGAGTTAATGTCGTGCTACAGATTAGATTCTCCGTCGATGGTGTTTACGGTTCATCTTGATCCTATTAGAGATGTTTTTGTATTTTACAGCCTCAGGTTATTTCATTCTCATGAGACAGAAGTGTTTATCGGGATCGTGCATCGGACACATGTCAACATTATTGGTAGTCTAATCTGTTCTTCAACAACACTATCTACTCTGCCAAGACTCGCCACTACCGGTAGGAAACTAAGGTCTTACCGTATAATTGAGAGATAAGTCGCGATAATAGGATTATTGCATCCACTTATATATTTAATTTGTTATTTTAAACGGTATCACGTGTCAGCGTGTAGGGATTGCAGAAACATTAAAAGGTATGTTCACTCAATTAGCAAATAAAGAGCCTGCTTGCTAGATAGTTTCCACGCTGGGAGCCGTGCCTTTACTAAGAGGTGGTACAGAGTGTGGGTAGAATTGTGCCCTTCAGACATCTGTAAAAAGTTATTATCCAAAGGTAAAATTGACATATTTGGATTTTAGGTTGTGTAGGACTGTAACAGCTCAGATACTACATGCTTACAAATGAGTTATAATGTGCTAGTATAGGCAAGCTGTTTTTTCACCTTTATGTTAAGCTAGTTAGCTATTAGCTGTAGTTTTATTGGTAGACGTCAGAGACAAGAGTGGTACGGACTTTCAGTCGTGTGTTTTTTCCCGGATATCGGATTTTTCTTTTAACTTCATTTATTTATTGTTTTGTAGAGTTAATGAATTAAAGTGTGAACAATATACATCAGGCCACGCCACGTGCTCATTGATAAATTGTTGTGAAACTATGTCTGAGGACAAATGTCAGGCATCCAAAGGGGTTGAAAGAAGATGCAGGAGCATATGAAGTAACATTTGCATCGTCAACTTTTAGGAGTATTATTCATAATAAAAATAACACACAAGTCAGTGTTGAATTATTCATATCACGGTAAACTCTATACATTATGTTTAGGATGTCTTGATGGTTTAAAAAAAAAAATTGCACTTTTAATTAATGTTCTCGTGACCAAAGCATCCCTTTGAGTCTTTCATGATCTCATTTCAAGTAAAATGATGTTTTGCTTTTGCTAAAAAAATAAAAAAATTCAAAATAAAAATGATTATAATAGAAATAACAAACTTGTCGTATGTTGTCACCGGCAACCAAACAAATAATTTTCCTAAAGGAAATGTCTCACAATAGGCTATTAAACGTGTCCAATGCTAGGGAATTGAAAATCCTTAAATCCATAGAATAGATTTTTTAAAACTTTGGCTCGATGGAAATGTAAATGCAAATTACTTCTGTAACTATTTTATCCGTTTCTGCTTTTGCCCCTTGAGCCCACTGGGAGTCTGTTTTTCATTCGCCTTGGAGATTGGCACATCTGGGCGATGCGGTCGTTTGTGCGTTGCGCGTGTTAGACACGTTCCCATTCGCAAACCTTTCTCCAGGAGTAACGGCGACACTCAGCTCGGCCTCTTGTCTTGCTGTTGAAGCCACAGGCGGTTCTTTCAGCTTCGGCGTTTCATTTGCACATGTCATCGTGTGACTGACTCGCACACCAATCGGCTCGTTAACCTGAGCACACGTTGCCAACGGCGCTCCTGGAACGGCTTCCAGGCGGAACGGAGAGCCGCAGCTCGGCCCTTTCTGATTTACATTCTGATTTACATTCTGATTCCTGATTCCTTTTCCTGAGTTTCTATTCTCTGATCGTGTGACATTTCAAACAACCAATCAGTGTGTAAATCAACACGAGGAGTGCCAGTAACGTTAGCAGCACCGCTAACGGCTAATGAAACGGAGCATTCAGTGAAAATGAGGATTGGGCTAAAGTAAATTAAAACATTATCAGGATGTGTTCACATGCAATCTCCTAAAATGTAGTGTTGTAGAGAAAGTAAAATAAACTCAGTTGTTAGGAGGAGATGTTTTCACTAAATTCTAAATAGATATTAGAGATGATTTATGATCTGGTTACAATAAAATAACTCTCAGGAGATTATAATACATTATTGAAACTGCTAATGACAAGATTTGTTTTAATCCATAAAAAAAATCTTTATGCTTTTATGAGGAAAGAAAACTCACAGAAAATGACTATTACAAAGTAAAAGGATAACATTTAGAGTATTTGATGGTTTGCTGACTTGATTTTTGGACGGTGGCAAAAGAGAACAGTCTGGATGGATCCTTAGACCAGCTGCTATCATCAAACAACAAAGGGTTCTGTGTCTATACATATGGCAAATCAGGGATCTCTAAAAGCTATTTTGGCTCTTTTTCTCTTTTGTGCTGATCCGATCCGATCTGTGAGTTTTATGATCCGCTGCAGCTCTCACCGCTCATGTTTTCTAAATGTAGGTCCTCTGCTGCTGCTTCGTGCAGGACCCGCTGTATTGGTAACAAACCTGTTATGGCAAACAAATAAATTCATCCCGACTTGACTTCATTTTAATGCCAGTAAAAGCAGCTCAATAAAGCTGCGTCCTGCCCGCCTGGAAATGAATGGGGTTACAGAAGAGATTTAAAAAGGTGAACAGGAATATTTGTGGATGCCGATCTATGAGCGGCTGACATTCATAACCCTTTTGTTATCAGCAATTTTAAAGGTATACTAGTGTGCGTTTGTGTGTGTGTGTGTGTGTGTGAGTGAGTGGTCTGCTGGGTGTGGCTTGTTATTTTGTAGCATGGCTGAGAAAGGGTACCGTTGGGTCGCCTGTATTTGCATCCGAAGACAGCTATGAATAAAACATAGGATATCCGTGTTTCTGCTATGTGCATATTATCTGTGTGTGTGTGTGTGTGTGTGTGCGTGTGTTTGAGTGCCTATCTATTAACCCAAATGAGGAGTGTGTTGCCATGCTGAAACCGATGTCAGGTGAGCGCTAAAACATCCCTCAATGCAACCGGTGACCCCGGCCGCCAAATAAAAAGGAAGCGAAAAAAAGTACTTTAAGTTGCATTAAATGTTAGAAAAAGAATATTACAATGTTACATTATTTACGACAAAATGATGACAGTCCTCTGATTGGATTAGTTTCCCCCCGTTCCTTGGAGTCTTCGCCTCAGAAGTTCAGTGTGTTCAGTAGCGTTTGAGGCTGTCATACTGGCACACAGACCACATATGTAGTGAGGCTATAATTACTTTTTTTTCTCTCCATCATTGCTCTTTGATCATAATTTGATGGGATTGCTGCACATATGCGACTGCGTCTACGATCACTTCCAACTTGTCCCCGGGCCGAGCAGCGTCACTCCGACAGCACAACTCCAGGCGCCTTGTACTTTGGCTCACTGCTAATATTTAATCTGAGTGTGTGTGTTTGTTTGTGTGTTCATGTGTGTTTGTACTTTCGCTCTCCAGAAAACAAGAAAACTTCCAATTACAAAAAATGCAAAATGAGAAATAAATTGATCTCAGAATCAACCTGTGAACCGCCATATCCTCCCCATCAATAAATCAAGCGCACCCTCCCTGCAATTACCCTCATATTAACGGGGCAGGCAGCTGCAGGGTGCGTTGAATTATGGCGTTAATAGAGGGGGATGTATCCTGGCCAGCAGGCAGCGTGTTTATACCTGGACTGAGCTGCGGATTAATTTGACTATCAATCTAACTAACAGACTACGAGAGGGAGCGCAGACACCTGTGCATGCTGAGGCATTCACACACACGCACGCGCACACATCTGTCTACACAAGGATCTGAATACAAACGCTTGTAAATAAGGTTGCGTGCACACAAGCGGTGTTGTGTTGCATTATTGAGCGAGGACTTAAGTTCTGCTTGTGCAAAGCTTTGTTTAATGTTTAGTTTATTAATGACAAAGCCATGGAGCATCAGTGGGGTTTTAGTGACGCTCGACACGAGTGTCATGTGACAGCCCTGAATCCCGCCTCTCGCCCCCATGACAGCTGGGATTGTTTCCACCCCCCACTTAACAAATAGAAAATTCTCTTTTTTAGAATCATGGTTACTTTAGAGAAGTGGTCCGAGGCAGCACCCTGCTCAGTGACCCGTGTGGGGTCAAGTGTGTGTAAGAGGGCAGATCTCGGCATGCGTGTGTGTTGCATGTTCTACTTCCATTATGTGTAACCCTGACCTGGGAAGCGCAGATCAGTGTGGGTCACAACTGATAAGCAACCACCTAACCCCACGTGTCCCCACGGACAGTTCACACACACAGACACCATGGATTTGAATGAGTACTTGACTATCATACATTATACTTTTTATTTCAGACTCTTTTTCTTGGTGCTGGCAGGTAATCGAAAGTATTGTCAGGTCAAGCCGAGGAGATGGACTGAGCGTTCTCATCATACAGCCATTGTGAGGACCGAGTGGGAAATATGTGTTAGACCATATTTTACTCAATGAACATCATGCTGTATTGAAAACAAAAGACTGAGATCATAAACTCATGTTTACAATGTCTACTAAGGGAACAAATCAAAAGAAAAGTCATTTTCTCATAGACTTCAATACAACCACACTCCATCGCCCCCTGATGGTCATTAGAAAGAATGCAGGTTTCAAGCCCTTTGCCCCGTTTGAAATACAGCTAAGTTGTTCATTGCACTCCTTTCTTAGTCCACATGTAATATGTCCTGTTCCGCAATGCTGTGGGAACACTTTAGTAGGACACATTTTCTCGTCAAAGATGCGATATCAAATGGACAACTACCTTTATTTATCTTTGTCGTCTCTGCAGGTTATGAATGAGTGGAGATGTACAAAAACAGAGAGTGGGGTTAAGCTTGGGTTTCACAGCATGACAGCCATATTCGCACGTTGAAAAAGCAGCGTCACACGGCCAAGGTGACTTCACTGAACGTGTGTATGTTTGTATTATTAGTGTGTACTACATGGGGGCATTCACCCCGAGGCCTAATGTTTAAAATTAAGTTGTATAGACTTGATTTTCTATGAATCTGTGCCCGAGTGTTCAAGTTTACGTACTTCCTTGTGTATTCATATGGACACGTTTATATATGTATTGGCACTGTAATAATTACTTTAAAGCATGTCCTAAAACAATGTGCAGTCATTCTACAGTGCAAATTAACGCTTGGTTAAATGACAAGCTATAGACAATGGAATATTTTAAACAAAACTATTATTCTTTCAATCAACAAGCTGAATGCCAACTAAAGACCACTGGTTTCTTTGACAAAGGGAAATGTCAACAAAGCATCAACTTGCAGATTTCAATCAGTAGGGAACTTGTCCTCAGTAAGAAATCTTAAGCATTTTCTCGACTAACCATCAGGGGTGCCTCCTCTGGTTGTATAGAAGTCTATGAGAAAGGGATTCTACTTCTCTCCTGATTTATTCCCTCATTATGAATTGAAAACATGAGTTTCTGGTCTCAATCTCTAGTTTCAAGTCTGCTTCAATACAACATGATGTTCAGTCCGTAAATGATGTTCCATTTGGAGTCACATAGATCATGAAGCAGAATATGCTTTAGGATGGACTACAGGGTACATTGACTGCTACCACCGGGTTGTCTGGTCTGGTGGTTGTCCATGTTTTAATCTTCGAATTTGATTCATTTCACAGTTTTTTTATTATTATTTATTTTATCTTCTTGTTACAAACAAGAATAATTAAACAAAAACAAGATGGCGAGGGACCAAAAGCCAAACTCAAGGCTTCAAACCGGCAGTCCAGAAACAAAACCGTGCTTCCACAATGACTACGCCGACTTGTTTTACGCAGTCTATGCTGACCCTATATACTCATTTTATTTCTCTCCCTCACACTTTTTTGACTCTTGACGTCTTTGGATTGAACTTCTTTTGTACGCCGCTTTGGCCAAAAGCGTCTACCAAGAGAACGAGTGTAAATGAAGAATACCATTAGGTAAAAAAAAAGACTCTTTTAAATTCTCGTCCAAGGAGTAAATTCATGCTCGCTATGTCTTCCGTGCGGGTCAGAGAGTTCCTGAAGGACACCTAATCCTAGAGGCGTTGTTGTGTGTGAGGATCAAAGCAGCACCTTTGCTACACCGAGGAGTCTTCCTGGCACACGGGCGTCTTGGTTTTCACACGTCCCGCTCGCTGCCCTCCTTTCTCTCCTCTGACGTAGTCCTTCCCTCCGTATCTACACCAAGTCACATTTCAGAGCAACCTAGGACCCCTTGAACATCAAAGCGTCAACACTAAGGCCTACTTTTGTTTTTTAAAGAGCGGCCAGGGCAGCAGGCCTTGGCTCAAGTTGGCCTGCGCTGGCATACGTTGGTTCACGTTGGCGAGACAGTGCCACCGAATCGGCGGCTGCCAAGTCACAGAGGACTGCCGAGATTACACTTCAAATGACTGCTCTCTCCTTCTCCGCTCCCATTCTGCTCTTCCCTCCTCTCTGTTTCACTCTCCCCGACGCCGCTGTCAGTTTGCCTTGCACTGCCTCTTGTTCTCTTCATCTCTTAGACTCGTCCGCTCTCCGTCTTTATCTCCCGCTTCCGCCTCTGTTAATCTGACGGGGAGAAAGGTTAAAGAATTGGCGCTGGCATTAGGAAACACCCTTTGTTACATCTATCTGCGTGTTTCTCGTGTGTGATCATCCACAGAGGGTAGATTCATCATCAAATGGAAGAAGTACCGTGTGGTACATCTTAAGCAGTAACACAGGGGGAAGAGCTGAGAGTGAGAGAGCCTTCCATAATAACACACAAGAGCATTCTTTTGATGGGGTTGAGGTTTGGCTAAGTTCACACAACTAAAACTACTTGGTTACGGTTAGGTTGGGTTGGGTAAAGGGGAGGGGGACAGGCCCAGGTCATTTTCCATTCAAAACAATTTGTGACCATACCGAAAGGTCGTAGAGAAAACACGGTTCTGAGGCCAGATGCGCATTATGGTCTCCAGTGTAAACTCTGAACTCCATCATATTAATGTCCACGTCGCATAACGCGCTGCCTTGAGGATGGCCATTAGTCATGCAACCACTAAAAGTCACCCGTCATGAAAATGTCACGATATGCCCCTTTTTGACCAAAGGGTTCAGCCCTGTCTCCATTAAATGTCTTTCATATATTATATAATGTTCGCTGACGATGCAAAATGTCAGTGAAATATTCTTTGAGGTTTTATTCAATTAAATTTTTCTTATAATAATGGGTCGTAGAAAAGAAAAAAATGACATTACTTTAGTAATTGGTGTCCAGGTTATGCGATGATTGCCAAAAGTAGGTCAAGCATTATTTTTTTCAATCGTCCAATTTGGTGCAATGATTGTTATCCCTAACAAAGGCACCAATTTAGCCATGACATTTGAACTATAAAAGATATTTCTTTCCTTTGTTTTTACTCATTTTAACCATCCATTTATGTTTTAAAAATAAACATCGTAAATACTCATCTATTATGTGCTAACATTTCATATCGTAGAACAAAACAGTAAAATCTCTTAAAAGTGTGATTTTATAAATCTAACCAAAAAACATTAAACAAAACAAGGACAAGGAACCAGGACTCATTTTCAGGTTTTAGGACTTATTCTTGCTCCACTCTATGTAGCAGCCCGGTTGCATTTGAATTTAATCCAGGCAGAAACGTAATTGTGAATCTTAATTAGCGAGGAACTAAGGTGTAATGGACAAGCATGGATGCAAAATAACTAAAGTCTAAATGCAACTAAACTAAACGGTTGCATTTCCATCCTGTCTGAATGACCATTCGGGAATTAGTCTTTCAATATTCGGCAAACAAACAGCAACACAGTCATCATCGTTATTACTGAGCGACTCTGCTCATTGAGCTGGATGCAACGAACTGACGCCAGGGAGACCAGAGTGATGTCGTGAATAAAAAGTGTCCGTGACTCCAAAGTAGCAACGGTATGTTGGTTTATGGATATTTATATTTCAGAATGCAATTGAAAATTAAGTTTGATGTTGTTGTTTTTTTGCTCTTTTGACATTAACAGCTTTTTTTATGACTTGGAAACAACTATATGCAATTTAAAGATTTAATAAAAAGGTCCTGACCAACAGGCACCCGGTGCTACGGATGCAATGCATTCAGGAGTTGATAACAATATCAGTGAAATACCATGTTTCTTGCATGGGTTCTTGTGATATAATATCTGCAGCTTAGTCTATGAAAGTATAAGATGTGGTGGGCACATGTGCCGCAAACTGCTCCGGTAGTACCTGGGCCATCAGGAAGGCCAAGGACTTTCTTATCTTTGTCGTATGTACGGAGGAGTTTCTATTCTATTCCATTATCCTGCATTATTCTCCACAATGCTAAATGTACTGTGAGGGCTCAAAAAGAAAAAAAAGAGTAACTCAGAGATATTTCTACAGAGAGTCTAGGTGTAGGAGAAAACTCCGGTTCAGGAAGACTCTAGTTCATGATGAAGACTCTAGTTCAGGAAGAACTGCAACAGCAACATGAATGAACTGAAGTTAGAGAGACAGTCATATTTAAATGAGACAGCAGCAAGATGATTGGCTAACCATGTCATTATTTCCTTGTTCTTATTGGATAAAGAAGACCAACCATCAACAAAAAGCCATAAAGCAACCTCAAAAATGTAGAGGAGGGATTCTAATGAGCTGTGATCTCAGACCTCATATGCATGGCCTACTTTATTGTCTTTAAACAAACCCTGTAAATAATTAAGTTGAGAATTAAATGCATTATAAAGTAATGGTGTTTTATGAACGTAGTTCGGGAACGAAGGCCACGCCCCGAACTCAGCCAATCATCCGAGCCCTAAGCAAGTCAAACCCGTTCACTCCCTCCTTTGACATCCCTCCCTCCCAACCCCGTTCTTCTCTTCCCATTTCCTCTCCCTCTCTCTTCTGAAGAACTATAGGAACAAACGGGGGACTCTGCACCACCTGAGCTTTAGAAGAGACAGCCCCCACCCATCAGTCTCCACCCCCGCCGTTCCCTCTAATCACCGGACGCCAGCCGTCTCCCATCGCACCCCTCCAACCCTCTCCGGACGACCCCCTCTACCCATCTCGTTCCGGCCAATAGTCTTCCCTCGGTGCCTCCATTCATTTATCTCGCAATAAACCAACTGTAAACTCATATCTCTACTGGCGTGGTCTTTGTTTGTGAAACAAAGGTTGAATATCTGTCAATTTAGCGCCCCAATTGACTAAAATTCAAAGGCGCACGATCTGGCGTCGCGATGATGTCATTTTCTAGGGCGCCTCGCCCCGTCTGATCCACTACACTGTGTAATAACTAAGCTTTAGGATCCAAATTTAGACCCGGGCTCCTCGGCTAAGCAGCTTTTTTTGGCACCTTATGCCTTTATTATGAAAATAACAGACATGAAAAGAAACGAGTTTTGAAAGAGAGATGGCGGCGTAGGCCCCCGACCGGACTCCAAGAACCTGGGACTAATTATTGTCAGTGATCCAGCCTCCGTCCGCACAAGCTTGAAGCATTTCAACCAAACAATCCCCCGCTTGTGTGTCTTGGTGAGAGCGGTGCTGCCGCTCACCAAGTCAATAAGCCGGAGAGCCAAAGCAGCCAGTCTGACAACCAATCAAGTCAAACATCCGGAGAAGAACTGCCTGCCACCCGGCAATACAAAAAAAAGAGAAAAAGCAAGCAGCCACCGACGCTTCCAAAACCAAAATGTCTGGCCAAGATGTCACCAAACGAAACAAGCGCTCACCTCCACAGTCAGCCATCCAATCAACACACTGCCCATCTCAGGGTCCAGCCAGTCCCCCCCCCCCCACACACACACAGAGAACGTGTTACATTTCAATCTGAAAAGCGAAAAACGGTTAAAGCCAGAAGCATGAAATCTCATCTCACGCTACCGTGTTTCACTATATAAAACTCCTTTTGTTCTCCCGGAGTACTCCTTTCTTCATCGGTTTCTCCTCTGTCTCTCTCGTTCTTCGTCCTCTCCTCTCCTCTTTGTTGTGTGTGTGTGTGTGTGTGTCTTCCCAGTGACTTCTTGATTCTCTCTCAGCTCGACTCTCCCAGACAGTCGAGTGATGCAGGATAAGGTTTGGTGCAAAGTCTCTCTCAATGTGTTGCACTCTCAAAAAATAAACTGAGACCTCTCACTGAGTGTATCAATGTTGCTCTAAGTGATATGTGTGTCTATGTGTGTGTGTGTGTGTGTATGTGTTTGTGTGTTGGTGACCTAATCATAGTGGGAGTATGGAGGGTCTAGGGCCATCGCAGCATGGCCTCTCCCCCTCCTGAGGTCCTTATACCTGCAGAGAAAATGGATTTTTGCTTTTCTTTTCTCCTCCACTCATTCCTCCATCTCTCTCTCTCTCCCTCCTTTCCCCTCCCGCTCTCTCCCTCTATTTCTCCTTTCTCCTTGACTCTCTCGTTACCCTTTTCTCTCTCTCTTTCCCACCCACCAGCGCACATCTCTCTTTCGGCGCGCCTCGTGTCTCAGACAACGTTATTTTACAGTTATGGTCTCCAGAGAGAGTGTTATTCCACCTTTAATGTCGGTTCACTTTTGGTTTTATAAGCCCCCTCTGGTTGGTTCGCACAAACCCACTGGGGGATCTGCAGGCCTGTGAAGAGCAACAGGAAAAAAGACCAACGGCAGCAGCCCTCATCAAAGAAATGAAGCAGTCAAAACATCGTATAGGATGGGGAGTGGTGGAAGAAAGAAGATGTAAAAACTATTTTTTCTGGCTTCAACCGTCAAGGTTTAAACAGGAGTCCTCATGTGTTTCTTATAGAAGATAATAGCAACGAATTGTTACATTCCAGGGAAGAGACAAGCTATTAATGGAACCTGCTGGATTAATATAAAGGTGGCTTGACAGTGGACTATCTTTTTCAAACAGGAATGCTAGTAAAAAAAAAAGTGGGCGGCTGTAGCTCAGTGGGGTAAGGGGGTCGTCCTGCAACCCCAAAGTTGTCGGTTCGATTCCCGCTCTCCCCATTTTTTGCAAGTCGTATGTGTCCTTGAGCAAGGCACTGAACCCCCAGTTGCTTCCCGGCGCATCACTGCAGCCCACTGCTCCTTAATAACTAAGGATGGGTTAAATGCAGAGAACACATTTCGTTGCATGTGTACCTGTACTCTGTGCATTGACAATAGATTCAATCCAATCCAAAAATGAAATGTTTCTAGTTTTTTTTTTTCTGTAGATAAAATGCGGGAAACATCTTGTTTGGGAACCATAAAGGATTTGTAAATGCCCCACTTTGCCTTTCCCAAGTGGTAGTTTAAAAAAGTAAACACACATTATGCACCAGCATATGTTTGTTCCAGTGAGGAATAACAGGAAGACATCTTTTTAAATCTGCATTAAAAGTTTTATGTTGAGGGTTTTTTATCATTGTGGTGCTGTGTATTACTAATTAACTGACTACAACTATAAGTGATACCATATGACATATCATCACCTTGTTGAAAAAGGGTACTTATTCATAGAATCTATGTCCAAGAGTTGGTGGAGCTAAAGACTCTAAAAATCAAACAAACATTTGTCTCTTTGGCTACTAAATGCCCCGCAGTCTAACATTGTTCTTGGAGCAGCTTTATGTTTTTTTAATATTTGAAAAATGTGCAGATAGTTATTGGTCAATACTTATTATTTCTAGTTTTCAGGGATGTAGCTCGGTAGCTATTCATCTAGAAGATGATGTTCTCCCCGTGTCAGCGTGGGTTCCCTCCGGGTTCTCCGGCTTCCTCCCACAGACAAACTGTTAATAACACTTAATAAGTGGTTTTCATAATGGAATGAAATAATGTTTCCATTCATAATCCTGCTGACGGACCTCTGAATGGTTGATTGTTTCTCCATCCCCAAACTTGAACATGTGGGTAGTGTCTCAGAGGACTGAAACTATAGGCTACACATTTTATTTAAACTCTAAATAAAGAAATTGACAGCACCCAACAATAGTTGAATCCACCAGAAGCTCATATTTGTCTGTAGATTAATATTCCTCGTTGCAACAAAGAGTTAGGGTGTCTGAGTGCTTCAGGGGCTTGTCAGTGACCTCGGACATCATTTGCAAGCAGCTACCGAGCTCGGGGCTGACCCTGGGCAATATACTGCATGAATTAAAGAGGCATGGGCCCCTTTGTAGAGGTCATCAAAAAGGATCAATACTTCCTCTGAATGGCAATCGTTTTGGCCAAAAGAGTTCTACTGTATAATTGAGCTGTGACTTTCTGATATTCAGTTGTCTTTCATGGCATTAGGAACATTGGAAATTACTTTATTACTCTATGCTATCCAGCATTTGTACACGTTGGCAGAGAGGAGTTAATTCAGAGACCCTCCTTCTTTAAGGCTATCACCAAAACATCCGTCAATCAAAAACTTCATTCTCTCAGTGTAACTGTGTTCTTGGGCCGTAGCTTACATCACACATATGAGAATGGGATGCATATATATATTTTTTAAATCGGGTCGTTATAACGACCAGTAGAAGCCGGAAATGACGCAGCCAGGTATCGTGGCAGGCCGTGAAATATCCAAACTGCTACCTTTTTGGTTTTGTGTACATTGACACCGATTGTCTGTTTTTCCGTGGCATTCACTACAGAGCAAGTGAAATAGTATTCAACATCCAAAATGACTGTGTTGTTGGTGGGAGGACAGGACTTTCACCCATACCGTCATTTAGCAACATGTTGTGGTTTAATGGTTGTGGCTTTGGAGCTGAAGCTTAATGATCGTGACACTTCCCCTGAAACTAATGATGTGCTTATGTTGACTAAACCTGGCAGAATGTTGGGATTTTGAGCCCAACTCTGATGTTTTTTTTAAAAGTTGTTTGGTTGCCTAAAACTAACTTGGATTTTTTTTTTATAATGTAATTCCGTGCCCCTGTTCAAAAAACCAGAAGATTGACTGTTTGACAAACTGCCATGTGACTGTGACTGAGAGGAGATCTGTAAAGAGCAGAGTGAAACGCAATAGATACAATAAATAGGTCCAAAAAAATAAAACGATCTAAGCTGAGAACGAGTATTTCAATTCAACTAAGGAGAGCAGTGAAACGGCTGCTGCAGAGGAGGCCAGGGGCACGGGAAGTAATAGGAGACTGAAGGAAATCTATTACATGTATGGGGGGAACTAAATCCCATCGAAAATGTTCCCCTTAACACAAGTGTCACAGCTTGTTTGTTCGCTAAGGATGATGGACACTTCATCACAAACACACATCTATCACCACTGACACCGATAAGACATGGACAGATGGATGGATGGATTGGTGAGTGTGTGTGTGGGGGGGGGCTATAGATGATGATAGATGGATAAATGCACAGCAGGAAACAGAAACCAACGGGATATGCTCACAGCAGGAGGCATAAAACTCATCACTCCACTATTTAAAGTCGAGGTGCATTTCTAAGTGTCAGCAGGCTGTTCTCGCCCAGCAGTCACAACTATACCAACAACAAAATAATGGATATTATAAAAATAAAGAAAGCCAATCTTTCAGCTGTTTGTTCCTCATGTGCAACAAGAAGCAAACGTTTATTTATTGTGTCCTGTTACTTGAGTGTTATAGTAACGCCACGTCAATAGTTATTTCAACCCAAATGACGATACAATCCTGAATCAAAGTAAGTGTGTTGCTTTAAACCAGGGGTGCTCACACTTTTTCAGCATGCGAGCTACTTATTATGTGACCAAGTCAAGGCGATCGACCGACGGGGGGGGGGGGGCTAGAGTGACTTTTTCTTTGGTCCGTTCGTCCCGATGCGCGCAAACCGGTGTCGGGAGCTCCGCGGCGCACGAGACGGCGGGCAGAGGACTGTTAACGCGACACGAAGAGACAGAAATGACATGCTGCTGCTGTAATGTGGCGCTCGAGAGAAAGTGACAGGGGGGCGGGCCAATTTTTTTTTATGTCATGCGATCGACCAATACTACGCCGCGATCGACTGGCAGGTCGCCGCGATCGACCGGTCGATCGCGATCGACGTATTGAGCACCCCTGCTTTAAACTAACTCAGTAAGTGTGTTGCTTTAATCTAACTAAGTTAAGTGTGTTGCTTTAACTTAACTAAGTTAAGTGTGTTGCTTTAAACTAACTAAGTAAGTGTGTTGCTTTAATCTAACTCACTAAGTTAAGTGTGCTGCTTTAAACTAACTAACTAAGTTAAGTGTGTTTTAACCTAACTAAGTAAGTGTGTTGCTTAAAACTAAATAAGTAAGTTAAGTGTGTTGCTTTAACCTAACTAACTAAGTTAAGTGTGTTGTTTTAACCTAACTAACTAAGTTAAGTGTGTTTTAACCGAACTTGAGTAATTTATGACCCTTACCAAAACCTAGTTTTGTCGGAGGAGTAACTTTCTGACACCATAATAACTTTAGTCTGAGGATACGGATGAACTACAGATGAGACGACAACAGTGTCTCCAACTGAAACTCCACTTAGGACAGGGGTGGGCAAACTTTTTGACCTGCGGGCCACATTCGGTTCTGAAATGTGACAGAGGGGCCGGGCCAGGAGCATTTGGACACGCAATGTAATTTATTAAACCTGGAGATTGCGTCTGTTTTTTATACATTTCAATTTAAGGTGCAAAGTTAAAGTAATCAACATTTACTGGAAAGAGATCAATGGAATCACTTTCAACATTCAAAACAAATTATTACCCAACGAAATACTCAAGCTCAATAATTTCTAATTGTTTTAAACCCCGCAAAATAATGGACAGATTGTCCTGAGAGATAGACTGTATTAAATATCCTGCCTGCAGCAGAAACTAGAAAGGGGTCTTTAAAGTGAGGGCGATGTGCAGCGTCATCTGGTCAGCATGTGTATGAACCCATCACAAACAGACTGACAGCGCTTTACTCGAGAAAATATGGCCCTAAAGCTAACAATTGAAGTTCGATTTTTTTAAATTATTCATATCTCTTCTGAAAACACACCTTTACTCATGTGGACAAACTGTTTTGGTGTTTGAAATTGGTTTACCAAAGGTCATAGGTTCACAAAAGCAGTGAAATATCTGAATACAATGCTAGATACATGTAATTGCACCTGTCCATCCTGGAGAGGGATCCTCCTCTGTTGTTCCTGATCCGATGTGAGGTCAAAGGTCAAAGGTCAGGGATGTCTATATGCACAGATTGTAAAGCACTCCGAGACAAATTTGTAATTTGTGAAATTGGGCAAATAAACTGAATTGAATAAATGAGGAAAACCACATTTTGTATTGACATTTTTTCAGTAAAAATGATGTGGTCTGTCACACATTCACCAAAATTATAAAGATGGGACTGAGAAATGACTTCATATTGCAGATAAAGTTTCATGGGGTGTGTGCAAATAAAAAATGACCATTACATTTTTTTTTTTATAAATATGTATTGTTCATAAAAAAAAAAAATTCTACATTATATGCATGTTGTGAAATAGAAAACAGAACACAACTATTGACTATTTACAATATGGCCTCACTATAATAACATCATGTCATTGTGTCACGAGAGCTCTCTGCTGGCCGGGCAGGTGGAGCTGCAGGTGGAGCTGCAGGCTGCGCTGCAGGCGCTGGTGAATCCTCTCTGTAAAATACAAGACTAGTCAGCACCGCGCACAAGTTACGGACACCGTGACGGACACCGTGACACGTAACGTGTAGTAAAGACTCTTACCCGGTCCAAGTGGCTCTCTTGTGGCTGCGTGTTCCTCCTCGTGGCTCTGCAGCCCCTCCAGGCTCCGCGCTGCTCGCCAAAATCACGGCGGCTGTCATAAATGAGTCTCACCTGTGTGGTGGGCGGGTCCCTTGTGATTTACTGAGTGTTCATTGGTTGTTTTTTTTCCGCAAAATGTTGACAGACAAACGTATTGACAAATCATGGTGAAGAGTACTTTCCGCGCCAACGCACACCGGAAGTAAACAAAGTCGCGATTTGGACAAGTTCGGCGGGCCGGATTAAAAAGCCTAACGGGCCGGATGTGGCCCGCGGGCCGTAGTTTGCCCATTTCTGATTTAGGAGATGAGGACCATGCACAGAGAGCAATGGTTGATATATGCTGGAGACTAAAGTCAGGAAAGTATTGTCATGAGTAACTACAGGACACAACTTTATGTGAATTATAACGTAAACATAAGCAAAGATCCCGATGTACAAAGTTAGAGTCCGAGAACATCTCCGTTATCCCCAGAGACGTCTCGGTTTCTGTCCACTCCAGAGAGGACCGGTCGGTTTCTTGTGTCGGTGAAATTAAGAAAGAGGTGCACTTTTTGTTTTAAGTGATTCAATATTATTCCTTCCTATATATTGATGACTAGGAATAACTTGAGTTCCTTTGCCCGGGAGAGAAGGCTGAGTGTTTTCAGTTCCACACCGAGTGGTGAAGAAAATTGCCATTTTGTCATAGCAGGAAACTTAATGGAAAATGTGTCTACTGCAGCTGCACTATTTGGTGTCTTATATGCCTGAGAGAGTTTTATATTTCTAGTTTTAATCGTTAGCCATACTTCATTATTGTTGGAATCGTAAAAAAAATGACTAAACGTAATGCATCCCCAATCCAAACGCCATCCTTCCGCTCCCCGAGCAGCCGTCACCGAGCTCCACGGAGGAACTTTGAACGTACGTCAAACTGATCGCCAGAGAGCTGCAGGATGCACGAAACAGCCTCAAAGACTCGCTTCAGTGAGAGCCGTCTTCCCCTTCTTTTTAAAGAGGCATCTCTTACTCTCCAGGTTCCTCTGTGAAGCTATACGCAACGCCTAATTATAATCCAGCGCTGTGCTAACGGCTAATTACACACTCGGAGCTACTTTACGATGCATGGCATTAAAAAATACGCGATACGTCATTTTGGCTTCTTTTTCGATTTATTTGTTCGGTGTGAAGCACCTCGGCGGATCCTGGATGGCTGACAACCTGAAGGGGAAGGATGATGGTTGAACCTCCGCAGCGCGTATGGAGATAAGTGCAGCGCCCGCACGTGGTTACGTGCCTACGAGACGCTGCACCCGGTTCGTGTCAATCGACGGGGGGGAATCTCTCCGCGAATGAGATTGATGGGATGTTTAGAACACGTCTTCACCTTGTGTCAAAACGTAAACAACGCGTGCGGGTTCCTCTCTCAGAGAAACAAGTCTAGGGGTCACACGGAGGGCAAAGAAAGCATTTCATAGCACATTCTGCCTTTCTCTGTGCATGTGTATCCGATAGATACACCTTCCAGCCATAGAATAGCATCTATGTATGTGTGTGTGTGTGTGTGTGTTAATAAGAAACCCTGAGACAATGACAGACACCGAGCCCTAATTAGGTTGTCATGCTGAGCGAGCAAGGGGGAGACCGAAAGAGAGAGAGAGAGAGAGAGAGAGAGAGCTTATTAAGGAGTATAGGTGTCAAGCTCTGGCAGGGGAAAAAAGGAGGTGGGAGGAGAGGCAGAGCAGGGGGAGGACGAGAGGGAGGGCGATGAGGGGAGGTAGAGAGAGTCGGGTGCAGACAGGGGAAAACAAGAGGATTGGGAGAGAGAGAAAGAGAGAGAGAAATAGAGGAAGATAGAACAGGAGCAAGGAAAGAAGGAAAGGAGACAGAGGAGAGGTGAAGGAGACGGTGAGATGAAGAGGTGGAGAAACGACTTCAAATATCTTCATCGTCTTTGGGATGAAGATTAATTCTGGTCATCTTCATTTTGGTTCTTACTTTCATATCTTCAGCCCTCCTCCCTCTCAGTTATGATGACATCATCTAAACTGCTTCATTTGGACGCGAACACTGTGAGATCGAGGTTTAAATCGGAGGTGGATTGTGATGATTGTGGTGAAATCATCTAATTTTTTGAATGAATCTTCGTTAACATATTTCTCAGGAGGCACGACCCTTTATAGGGACAGCAGAGGACATCAAAGTGCAGCCGTCATTATGGAACATGCACAACTAAATGCATGTTGGAGTCCCGTTTTACTACTTTAAAAAAATTAATAAACAAATCACACAAACAAAGTGAAACTCTACGATAGGGTGGAGGATGAATGTAGGTGTCCTAGAGCCGGAGGGGGAAAGCGAGTCCAGGCCAATGAGGTCCGAACGGATTCTGTTATATAAAAGGAATAATCAACATGTCTGTATTTTATGAAACCTCGTCCTCTCTCCACACGTTGAGGTCCTTTGTTCCAGAGACACCACGAGAGGAAACCCACCGAGAGCTTCGACAGACATTTAAAATGGATAGAGACCATTACCGGCTTTAAATATTCTCATTACATGTGTTCCTTTAAGCTTATTAAGTTTATTGAAACAACAAATCTCATCATTCAGGGTTACTGGCAAATAAGCCGGAATATGAACGTGTCTCTATGGCCGTTGGTAAAATATTTACTTTTTACAGGTTTTAATTCACTTCAATATGAACACACACACACGCACACACACACACACACACACATCAATGTTGACACACTCTCTCTCTCACACACACGCAGAAAGACACACAGACACACACACTCTCTCTCTCTCTCACACACACACACATGCAGATAGAGACACACACACACACACACTCTCACTCTCTCTCACACACACACAGATAAACACACAAACACTCCCTCTCTCTATCTCTCACACACAAACACACACACACGCATACCCACACACACACACTCTCTCTCTATATATATATCTCTCACACACTCTCTCTCACAAACACACACTCTTCTCTCTCTCTCTCTTTCACTCACACACACACACACACTCAGGCCAGATTATGCTGTAGTGCCAACAGCCACATTGTAAATATTGAATCTCCTAAACTGGCAGCATTTTACAAAGCAGGAAAAACAATCTATAAGCGTAGAGAGACGGGAGAAATGTCTCGATATCCTGGAACAGACCTCAGCAAATGTAATGAGGTCGTGTCTAGAGATTCAAAGGAACAAACATATTGTTTTCCCCATGGGCCGATCAGCTGGCCTCTTGCTGACGTCAGGCCCTCTTAAGGTGGACCGATCTTTAAGGTGGACCCGTTCTCCTGTAAGTGGTCATAGCCACACCAATGAGTTTTGTTCAACTGGTTTATATATTGATATTTATATTTACTGCTTAACTGATTGTTTGCATTGTTAGTCATTATTATCATCCGTTGCCCTGATGAAACAAGATAAACTCCTAATGTGCTAATCTGTTTATTCGGGAAACCCAAATACAGAGTAAATATGCATCATGAGTATAATGAGAATGTTGATGATGAATACATTTCTTTTTTAAACACCACTAATCTTCATTTTGTAATATTGAGGGGGCAAATGGGCTTTGTTTTCCTCTCACAATGGAAACTGAGCATATTCAGACAACATTTGGAACTCTATTCCCGTGAGAGGGAATCCCCAATGGCTAGACGACTCCGAGAGCGCCGCTCCGTGTCGGAGTCGGTCAAGAACGAATATGTTGCATGCACGCTGGTGAAATTTGTATTTATGTATTCTTAATCACCACATGTAATGTGGCTGGAAGTGAAATTTAAAAATAAAGTCGTCATTTTTTGCTCTGGGCATGTTAACCTCTGGCTCTCATTTGGGGAGAAGAGATACACTACCGTTCAAAAGTTTGAGGTCACCCAGACAATTTTGTGTTTTTTATGAAAACTCCCACTTTTATTCATCAAATCAATTGCAAAATTAATAGAAAATATAGTCAAGACATTGACAAGGTTAGAAATAATGATTTTTATTTGAAATATCAATTTGTTTCCTGCTCAAAGGAAGGCCAGTTGTATAGCTTCTCTCACCAGCATAACTGTTTTCAGCTGTGCTAACATAATTGCACAAGGGCTTTCTAACCCTTAATTAGTCTTTTAAGGCGATGAGCAAACACAATGTGCCATTGAAACACTGGAGAAGGGCCTCTATACTCCTACTGTTAGAGATATTTCATTAAAAACCAGACGTTTCCACCTAGAAAAGTAATTTACCACATTAACAATGTATTGAGTGTATTTCTGATTAATTTAATGTTATATTCATTGTGATTTTCTTTGAAAAATAAGGACATTTCTAAGCGACCCCAATTTTTTGAACGGTACTGTATGTTCATAAAGAGTTATCAACAATGCATCTTGTCTGAGTATAAAATGGAGAATCCAGGCTGTGAAAAGAGGGAGGAGTCATGGCTGTCAAGTCATTGGTCTAGATGTGTGTGAAGGTACCTCAGGACACAGGTGTAGAATCCATTGTCTTCCATTTCAGCAGATCTGAACCAGATGGAGTCGTCTTCTTTACTCAGCCGGTGACCCGCGAAGATTATCGGCTCCTGAAGCGCACAACACAAAACATAATGTTAGAGCAATAACACAGTAATAACTGCCGTTTAGATATGAGTCTTTTAAGTAGAGAGACATAAAGTACCTCTCTGGTATTAATGTGGGTAATATAAATACAATGGCTTAGAGCGGAGGAGCGTACCCTTGCACCCATAGCATTAGGTTTCAATGTATAAACTGGAGATGCATATTACATGCATTATCTAAATGTAATCCCGCTATATCCTTGTACTAGATCACTTGGGACCACGGTGTGATTGATGAGTCCCTCTGGTTTCTGTCTATTGGCTATTACTCAAACACAAGCACGTCCAATGAAAGCAAGGAGGGATTCTTCACAGTGTAATAATTGTAGACTCAATACATATTTTTTTGTTTTGTACAGACTGCTTTAAGTGTTGTTTTCCAGTGTGAACCCTTTAAAACCTGTTGAGGTTTGGTATGTAGATTGGATCTGGGACAAGCCTACAAAATTAAATAAATGTATAGTTCCACTGAATGCACATTTTGGTAAAATATTGAGAGAAAAATGCCCATACAACTAAATCAGTAATATTTCTGCAGTATATTGTGCGGCCATAACACACTGCTGCTGAGCAACACTGACACAAATATCAGAGTGAAGAAGACTTCCAACGTCTTTTTTTTAGATTTCTTCCAGTAAAAATCACATTTCATGAATCCCTGAATTTCTGAAATTACCTGCTTTTGTTTCATG
The DNA here is from genome assembly GCF_029220125.1 of Pseudoliparis swirei. Classification (NCBI taxonomy): domain Eukaryota; kingdom Metazoa; phylum Chordata; class Actinopteri; order Perciformes; family Liparidae; genus Pseudoliparis; species Pseudoliparis swirei. The sequence continues at coordinate 7,165,344 of NC_079406.1, read as the reverse complement.
ACCGTGAATGATAAGAATTGTCCTTAATCACAAGTTTTCACTTTTTTTAAATATATGATTATTTTAAGAAGTATCTATTATTATTATGTATTCAGTAGTTAGGACTTGGAATCTTAACGATTTTAATAGATCAACAACAAATACAAGCAGGTCGTTTATGAATTTTGATTATGTTTGCTGTAGGCTTCCCAGTGTTGGACCTCCATCCCCCCTCCAGCCTAATGGGGCTTTCCTCCCCGGGCGGTCCTACCTCAGCATCTCCTTTGTTCTTGTACCAGATGAGGCGTAGCTTGGCGTTGGTTGCCATGGTGTAGTTGGTTCGGATGTAGCTGTAGAACAAGGCACATTTCACCCGGACAGGTTCATTGGCCAGAACGTGGTACTCCTTCAGGTCCACCGACCAGTCGATGCATCCGTCCACTGCAGGGAGAGAACAGACGGAGAGAGAAACACTGAGAACGTGGGCGATGGATACAAAGCATACGGACCGTTGTACGGTGGACCGACTCCACGGAGAGGTTGGGAAGCAAAACGTGAACGATCATCAACAAAACTTCTACACGACTTTATAAACTACTCTTTATGTAGAACAATGTGCTTTTCAGAGAGAGAGAGAGAGAGAGATCTGGTTTATTTGGCAATATTGGTCACATTCGAGGGAGAAAACAAATATTGTATTTAATTTGATTAAAATGTGTGTTTTTCATGTTTGAGGGGGAGTACATCATTAAAAGACCGTAACCGTAACAAACAAAAAACAAGTTGTAGATGGGAGACAAGAAGGAGCTGCTGAGACGTAGAGGTCACGACGGAAAATGACAAGGAGCTTTCCCAAATGGACTTCCCTCCTCCCACAGTCAATCCTCAGGCCTCCTTCTCTTCATCTGGACCTTCAGCTATCACGGCATGGTCCACCGGGCTCATAACTCGTAAGAGGAGAAGTGAACATATCACAACAATCCATATTTTAGAATAGATGTTTAAGAATTCACTGCAATTTTGATGGACATACTAGGGGTTTCCTGTTCTGCAAATATATAAATACAATTGTTATAATAATATATGGAGGATGATGATTTATGTTCGATTCATGTACATGTTTCTCTGTCCTTGTCTGATTGTTTGTATAGTTGGTTGTCATGCTGTTATGTAATTTTGTATTTATTTGTTGTTGTCTAGTAATGTGAGGTAAGGTGTAACTTGTCAAGAAAATGATTGAAAGAAAAAAAAGAAATCACTGCTGTTTTTCAAAGCTCCGTCCGAAGTCTGTGTTCTGCTGGTTCTTTATGACATTATCGGGCAGGGCCCCACTAACGGATCCAGATTCAAGACCACGGGACCAGGTCTTTGCTGTCCGGGCCCCGAAGCTGTTGACCTCCGGTAATCTAATGAAGGCACATTCAGAATCTTCTTTTAAATCTCTTCTGAAGACTATCTTTGACTGTGATGGATTTTATTTATATTGTATTTATTTATATACAGGACTGTCTCAGAAAATTAGAATATTGTGATGAAGTTCTTTATTTTCTGTAATGCAATTAAAAAAACAAAAATGTCATGCATTCTGGATTCATTACAAATCAACTGAAATATTGCAAGCCTTTTATTCTGATTTATTGCTGATTATGGCTTACAGCTTAAGAAAACTCAAATATCCTATCTCTAAATATTAGAATATCATGAAAAGTATACTAGTAGGGTATTAAACAAATCACTTGAATTGTCTAATTAACTCGAAACACCTGCAAGGGTTTCCTGAGCCTTGACAAACACTCAGCTGTTATAAATCTTTTTTACTTGGTCTGAGGAAATATTAAAATTTTATGAGATAGGATTTTAGAGTTTTCTTAAGCTGTAAGCCATAATCAGCAATATTTAAAAAAATAAAAGGCTTGCAATATTTCAGTTGATTTGTAATGAATCCAGAATGCATGACATTTTTGTTTTTTTAATTGCATTACAGAAAATAAAGAACTTTATCACAATATTCTAATTTTCTGAGACAGTCCTGTATATACACACACACATATATTTATATATATGATTTTGTTTCTTATTTCCTTTCGGGTTTTATTGTAAAGCACTTTTGCAACTTTATATAAATAAAGTTATTATTAATATTATAGCCTTATATGGCAAAACCCCTTCAGGGTTACCGTGGCTACCGCTGTGTGTGGACACACACACACACACACACACACACGTGTGTTATTGCTCCGTAACAAACGTGTCTGGCTAATTCTGTGGATTTAAATTGCACCCGGAGATTTAAGGACCGCGTTTGCATGACTTCACGGCCGCGCGCTACATTTATAGATTTAGCAATATGCATTAAGTCATAGAGAGGCCGATGGATTTGATATAGTACTATCAAACACACACACAGACAAACTGTTTAACGCCAGTCATTTTAATCACTGACAAGGTTGCCATATATTCAGAGGATCACAGTCATAATAACTTTCTGCGTGCATTGGAATGTGTGTGTGTGTGTGTTTGTGTGTCTGTGTGTAGGTGTTGTTGTGAGAGAGAGGTTTGAATGGAGTTTGGAATGTGTGTGTGTTGCATATTCAGTAATAAATAGTCCCGCGTGACTTTTTGGTTGTAAATTAATGAGCAGACACAAATTGAAGGTGTGAGTGCAGTCCATTCAACATCTAACACAAGAGGAAACAGTCACACACACACACACACCCACACACATACACTAAAACATATTCGAGTGATGAGGCTATATATAGCTGCAGGTCATAACCAAAACAAACTCCCAATAATTCATTCATCGCTGCTTCTGCTGGCGCTTGTGCATTAAACCCTGGAGTTGAGCGTATAAGAGCATCGTACTACTGTGTGTGTGTGTGTGGGTGTGTGTGTGTGCAACAGTAGACATATTAAATGTGTGGGCGAGGTGTGAGCGCGACCATATATATCATTCCCCTCAGCTGTATTTGTGTATGGATGCTCCCAAACGGGCAGAGTGGAAATAAGCACCGATAAATGGCAAAGTTTCCGAGTTTGGAAAAGTTATTTTTTGGGCAGAACACAAAACTCAATATAATATTTTTGGAACAGGTAGGTTTTTATCATCGCTGTCGCCCACGCCCCCACCCTAAAAGAACAGGAAGAGAAAAATGCTGAAAATAAAAGCGTTCCTCGGCTCCTCCGTCATTCTGGTCTTTGAGGAGACTAAAAGAAGGCGAAGAACAGTTCTTTTTCTCGAATCTAGGAGACAAGATTTTTAAGATTTAAATGGCAGTGGAATCATATGCCAAACAATCATGTGTGTATTGATTTGCATAGTGTCGTTTCGTGCAGGTCCTCAATTCAATGTTCTCACGTTGACAGTTTGACGTCATTGGCATTCTTAGAGAAGTTGAAAGTCGAAAAAAAGTATACGTAAACATGATCTGGTGAATCAGGGAATTTTACCCCGGACGGAAAAAGGAAACACAGCAGACGACCGACAGCCGACTAAATCACCCAATCAGACAACAACAAGCAAAAACTAGAATGGGCACTCGGTAGAGCGCATACCTTCACATATCACAAGATTGGGCATTGAATTATGAATATTTTGGCATTAGTTGCATGCCAATTGGATAAAAATTTACCGTGCTATGGTAAAAAGAAGATTTTGACCTTTTCATGACATTGACCTTTGACCCGATTGATCCCAAAATCTAATCAAATGGTCCCGGGATAATAACCAATCATCCCACCAAATTTCATGCGATTCGGTTTAATACTTTTTGAGTTATGCGAGGAACACGCCTTCAAATAAATAAATATATAAATACACGGCGATCAAAACATAACCTTCCGCATTTTCAATGCGAAGGTAATCAGACGACAACAAGCAGCTGATTGGTGGAGGAAATACGAGCTGACGAGACTAACGCCACGAAGACAGGAAGCCAAACCTACGCAGGAATCAAGAGGTCGTACACTTCAAAATAAAAGTAAACTAAGTTGTTGTTTTGCAAAACCGCTCTTGCTGCCAACATATTTTTCATTTGAGTGTTTTGAAAAACATAAGCCGTATCTCCTCAGGCGGGTCCTTCCGAAGCCGAGGGGTCCTGATGGCAACAGCACGGTCACCTTTAGTTTTCAGCCGCGGCCCAAAACAGTCAGCGCGAGAGAGGATTGGTTAAATTTTTTGGAGATCATTAAAATTTGATGGAAGCAGGACTGGACGACTTTTGTGATTTGTGGTTTCTGGCAGTGGACTTTATGTTCACAGACAGGGGGCCAAGGGCACTTTCAAAGGGCCCGATAGGGTTGGGGGGACTAAATAAATCACACAATATTTACCGCCGGCTGCAGTGTATGCACATAACGGGCGACTGCGTCCCCAGCTCACCGCGGTCCAGCCGGTACCGTGTGTCTTCCTGGCGCAGTCGGGGGTTTACACCAGTGTTTGACGACGAATATGACGTCATCCGAAACATCATCACTGTGAATGTGCGTGTGTGTGTGTGTGTGTACAGTGTATTTATCAGGGTGAATAGATATCACATCTCCTCAAGACATAAGCTTAGAAGTGCCACCAGCTGGTTAACGCGAAGGGGTGTGGTCCAGTTCTGGTCCAGTTCTGGTGGACTAACTTTTTATGGATAAAAAACTGCTCCTCTGAGGCGTTTCTTATATTTCTTGTAACTGTTAAACCGACGGCACTTATCCGTGAACATTCTCACTGTGGGTGAACACGTACTTATTGACATCCCATAACCAAATTCCGGGAGCTATGACAGGCTTTGGGTTTGTGTGGATGGTGCTCTACTCACGGTAGTTAGCTCATATTAATAATCCCGAGACACTCCCCCCTTCCCTCTGTTTTGACAGACACACCAATAAAACTGTGATAAAAAAGTGCTTCCAAACAAATGCCCAGAGGTTGAATGATTATTTCCTCATATAAAGAATTAAGAAGATATGTTCTGCTATGTTTAAGAGCTTGAGGAATCTCCGCGATGTCGTGTGTGTGCGCAGGGCGCAGCGCTTTAGTTCAGGCCCGTCACTCAAACACAAAGCCCTTCAGAGCCCCCAGCCTGTCGGCATGCTACCCACAATCCCCTGCAATACCTCCACAGCTGCTGCCATAATAATAGCTTGACCTGACCTCACACACACACACACAGACACACACACACAGGTAATGATCTCGACATTCACAAACACGGGTGTGCAGTCACGACACACACACACACACACACATAGAGACACACACGCAAGCAAGTCTATCACCACTGCAGGCTGCAGGGGCAATTTACACCCAAGTGAGAGGGAAGAGAAGAGAGGCAAAGAAAAGGAGGAAAAAAGCGGAAAGGGGAGAAAGGTGAGGGAATGAGATTAGAGAGAGAGAGAGAGAGAGAGAGAAACTGCTATTTGGCCCAATGTTTTGTGCTGATGTTCAATTTCAGCAAACAGCCGACTTGATGGTCCATTTTATGCGAATCGGTCTTAGGCTGCATAGTGGCCATGTGAGTGGACATGCTCCATGTGTGTGTGTGTGTGTACGTGAAAGACCGGCGAGAAGGAGGGTGAGAAAGAAAGAGACATAATGTGTTTACCATTTCCAAAAGGACACACAGACACCTACACATGCACGCACAGACACACACACACATATACACACATACACACGCCCACTCTCACACAATGTAGTTAGTAAGCTGCATGAATATGGTAATGCACGTGTGGGCTACTGCCTTCATTCAGTGCCATGGAGCTACACCAGCATCTATCAGCATGAGGGTTGTAGTGCAACACACACACACCCACACACACAGACACACACACACACAAGCATCAATGTTGAATAAATGGAGTTGACCACAATCTGCCCTCTGTCTAATGCAACCAGACAGACTGAAATGTATTCACCCTAAACACACACACACACACACACACCACACACAGTGAGCGACTCGCCTTTCAAACAACCCAGAGTGTTGAACAAAAGAAAGAAGTAAGAAGCATTTAATTAAATCAAAACAGCTGCTGACACACTGGCAGCAAGACAATCTGCGACTTAAGTTATGACTTATGATCTTTCTACGCGTGCCAAAAGCGCCTCTTGTCACGTTATGTTGGACCATTTGGTCTAATTTCAGTCTTTAATTATGATCCATCGGTTGGATTGGACTTGATGCCGCTTTGAAAGATTGTCTCACTCGTCCAAATAAAGACATTCAACATTGTTATGTACAGTCACCTCCTTCGTGGCGTTTGGTTTTTGATTCTTCACAGTCCATTTTTGATGTTCCTGTTTTTTTCGGAGAATACTCCAATGACCTGCGTGTTTCAATCTTCTGGCCCACTTTTGTAGGATTTCCAAAGAGTTACGCATGTAAGACTCTGTTCTGTGTCTCCTCTGTGTGTCCTTGATTGTTTCATTCCCTTCACATGCCTTCAGCCACTCCTATCTCCTTGATTGTTTCATTCCCTTCACCTGCCCTCAGCCACTCCTCTTTCTCCTTGATTGTTTCATTCCCTGCACCTGCCCTGAGCCACTCATGTCTCCTTGATTGTTTCATTCCCTGCCCTCTGCCACTCCTGTCTCCTAGATTGTTTCATTCCCTGCACCTGCCCTCAGCCACTCCTGTCTCCTTGATTGTTTCATTCCCTTCACCTGCGCTCAGCCATTCCTCTTTCTCCTTGATTGTTTCATTCCCTGCACCTGCCCTGAGCCACTCATGTCTCCTTGATTGTTTCATTCCCTGCCCTCTGCCACTCCTGTCTCCTTGATTGTTTCATTCCCTTCACCTCCCTGAGCCACTCCTGTCTCCTAGATTGTTTCATTCCCTGCACCTGCCCTCAGCCACTCCTCTTTCTCCTTGATTGTTTCATTCCCTGCACCTGCCCTGAGCCACTCATGTCTCCTTGATGGTTTCATTCCCTGCCCTCTGCCACTCCTGTCTCCTTGATTATTTCATTCCCTTCACCTCCCTGAGCCACTCCTGTCTCCTAGATTGTTTCATTCCCTGCACCTGCCCTCAGCCACTCCTGTCTCCTTGATTGTTTCATTCCCTTCACCTGCCCACAGCCACTCCTGTCTCCTTGATTGTTTCATTCCCTGCACCTGCACCTGCCCTCAGCCACTCTCGTCTCATTACTGTCATGTCGTACACCTGTTCTTACGTCATACACCTGTCCCCCCCCCCCCCCTATATATTGTGCCAATCTTTCCCTTGTCTCGTGCTGGATTGTCGTCTTTAATCTGTCTCCCTTGTTTTTTGGAACCTTTTTTCCTCAGTAAAGAGTGTTTTTGTTATCCACACCGACTCCTGTTCGTTCCTCTGCACATGAGCTATTGCCCCTCGCTAGCCGTGGTGCGACTCGTGACAACGCACACTTTCACGTACTTCCCAAAGGTCTAAAAATGTGCTTTCCTGACTATATTCATATCCCCATGTCACTGTTTACTGCAATTTCTCTGGACATGTGTTTCCTCTAAGCGTAGGCTTTGTGTGGCAGGGAAGCCCTGGACCTCTTCATCAATAAACGGTTCGAGTGCCCGCCGGAACCGCAGAGTGTTCTCTCTCAGAGAGAAGAAGAGAGCCTGTGATTGGACTGGTCAGGCTGGAGGCCAGACTCACCGACTGTTTTAGCGCTCCGCCACGAGCCCCTCTGGATGCCACAGGCATGGTAATAAACGCCATCATGAAAACATACTTTTTCCTGATGGTTTTGCCCATCGGGTCACGGAAGAGAGAGACAAACAAAAGAGGAAAGAAAAGGAGAGGAAGTGAAGAGGATGAGAGAGTAGTTTTGACCCAAAATACTGAATGAGAAGTAATGAGTCCCCTTTCCCTGGGAGGCAGAACACATCGGCCTTCCTATTAACCAAAACAAGTCGTGGAGAGGCTCATGTACGGACGGATGAACGGACAGAGGGGAGATGACGGAGAGGAGGAACAAAGGAGGCCCACGTGGATGAGCAAAAGAGAGGTAAATAAAATATTTTCCCTTATCGAGTTACTTCTCGTTGAATAATGACAGAGAGAACGAAGATTAGCAGAGGGGAAGTGGGGGAAAAAAGGGGGTTTGTCGCATTACAAACGTAAATAAATCAATGTCAAATCAAATGTGGAACCTTGGTATAATTACACTAATAAATGAGATCAGGGAGGAGATGACTGATGATCTTTCTCCAGCAGGAGATGTGAGGCTTTTTGGAGATGAAGACTGCATTTCATTTTGCATTTAACCAAACGCCTGCTGGGGCGATCCCGCTTATCCCGTCTTTTCCTACCCAGATAGAAAAAGTTGAAGTGACTCCTTCTGCGGCCCTTTCACTATCTCCGCCACCTGCTGCCGACACAAACTATAAGCGTCTCCGTTGTGCGGGAAGAACGGTGCCGTACTCACGTTGTGTATAGAAACACGGCGGCAACCATGTGGGCAAATCACCGTCAACCTCCGAGAGCACAAACGAGAGACAAATAAAGTCTCTTGCGAGAGTCGCTCGCAAGTTTTTATTTTTGACAGGAAGTAGGCGGTACCAGTCACCGTTGTGTCTCTACATCTAATTGGACTAAAGTTGCAAAAAGGCGGTATAAAGCTTTTTTGCGACCGGACAATAATTATAGAAAAGGGGGGAGCCAGTATGAAGCATGGTTGACCAAAAGGAGGGAACATATAAACATATATATATATATATATTTATATATATATACATATATTTATATGTATATATATATCTTCTAAAACCTATTTATTTAGAAAGTGATTGCTCTAACATAGTGTATCATGTTCTTTGCTTTACAGTTAACTAAGCAATACAGCATGATGTTCATTCAGTAAATGATGGTCCATTGAGAGTCCGACAGCCCATACAGGAGGGCGTGTTTAGGGCGGGCTTACTGTGATTGACAGGTGACACCACCAGAGCCGTATACGCCGTCTCTAGGTAACTCCTTCGTATTCCCCCAAACATATTTTGAGTGTCAAGTCCATTTAATTAGAAGAAGCCTCTCATGTGGCCACTCCCACCGGCAAGTCCAGGGTCACATGACCAAGCTAAAGAGGCAGGAGGCAACTCGTTGATAGCCTTGCTAGCTTGTCTTCTTGCATTATACTTCTTGTTGGCTAACCAGTGGAGGAATGTCCATGATAAATATATTCTCAACAGGGAAAACACTCTCGTATGCAAACATTACTAACTCTGCTTTCTCCCCGGAGTCCTTTTGACTTCACGTCTCATGGGGTCATCGGACCCTATGAGACGGCATAGATCCTATCTGCCTGATGGATCATCGAGGTCTGGGTCGTGGAATTCCTGCTCCTGACTACGCCACTGTCCTGTTGAGACTCCGCCCACTGTTGAGACTCCGCCCACTCCTCCTCCCCACCGCCATCTGCCTGATGGATCGTGGAGGTCTCCATCGTGGAATATGCCTACTATGAACTATTCATACACTCTGTCATATTCATTGAATGTATTTTAACTCTAAATCTGTCCTTCTGTACACATGACATCTATTGCATCTGTCCATCCTGGAGAGGGATCCTCCTCTGTTGCTCTCCTGCAGGTTTCTTCCCTTTTTTTCCCCCTGAAGGGTTATTTGGGAGTTTTTCCTGGTCCGATGTGAGGTTTTGGGGCAGGGATGTCTATGTGTACAGATTGTAAAGCACTCCGAGACAAATTTGTAATTTGTGAAATTGGGCTATACAAATAAACTGAATTGAATTGAATTGAATTTCAAATGATAAACAATTATGATTTTAAGAAGTTAATGCAAAATTGCCTGCCTCATAAGTGTTCATGCAAACTTTTCATATGTGCATTAGAGTGTATTTTTTTAAAAATCTGTAGGTTTGTTGTCTTGCAAAAAAAATGTTTTCCAACTCTGTTTGTAATTTCTAAATATTAAAGATGAGTTTCATGCAGCGGTTTGTCTGATATCTTACAAAATATTATTGCTCCATTTTCATGCCTTTTCCTATGATAGTAAGCTCCAATTTTCAATTGCTCGATTTTTGCAGACGGTCCTTTCAAAATAAACCTCTGTCTTCAATGGAAAACAACTTGAATAGGTCAAGGTCATAAAACTACTTTAGTTAAGTTCAGTAAAAGATGGAGGCCGAGGTTGAAACTACTTCAGAAGTGGCAAAATATGTGTGATGAATATATGAACAGCGGTCACCTGGGTGAGAAACCCATCTTGTGTTTGAGTTGCCATCCATCAACCCTCCATGTCTTGTTGCTGTCTTTATTGGTTCATGATTATATAGATTACATACATTTTGAGTCCGTAGGATATCTACGATCTACAGTGCAACAGTGTTTTGTGTCGTAGCTGAATGAAAACAGCCTGCAGGAGGGCACAGTGAGAAAGGCATGACATCAGTTTATGACAACACACCAGTGAACAATGTTCATATCCTCCTATAGTATAGGACAGTGGTCCCCAAACTACGGCCCGCCTCCACATTTGGCCCGGCCCCCTGAACAATACCAGAGACGCATTCTGATTTTTATTTTTTTATTTTTTTTAGTCTGGCCACGCAAATCCTAGACTAGCCCCTGTCAAATAGAACTGAATAATGGCGAAAATGTTAGGTAAGATCCCGGAAAGGGTTATTACTGTAATATTTGGTTATCTGTGGTTTTCTGGAAAACAATAAATGTTTACATTTAGGCACCCCTGCGATCGTCACACTTTCTCTGTTACAAACTGACCCCGGCCCCCATCAGAGAAGGGAAAAGTCAAGTGGCCCTCACGGGAAAAAGTTTGGGGAACCCCTGGTATAGGAGGTGCTTGTTGAAATTAGACACAACACAGATGTACATGTATATGTTGTAGCTACTAACACATGGACTTAAGGACGAAGGGAACTGTCATCATGTTGACTTTCTCAACCAGAAAAATACCCAAACAACCTCCTCCCAACAGGCACGGGAGAAATATGATGTCGCCACACGGACAGACGTTCCCTTTTGTTTAGAACAAACAACGATTTGGGCATCAAACACTTGATTAAGCAACCCGCCACGGCAGCATCGCCTCGAACAATCCATCGGCGTTGAACAAATTCCACCCCGTCTGCATCTCAGAAACCCTCCTTTGAGCAGAGCCGAACAACTTTCAAGCTCTAAAAAGCATTGTCCTCTGTCAAAGCGCTGTGTGTGTCGCACTGCGTGCATGTGTGTGTGTATGTATGTGGGTGTGTGTTTGTAGGTGTGTTTGTGTATGTGTGTGTGTATGTGTGTGTGTGTGTTTGTGTATGTGCTCTGTTGTGCCCTCGCCATTTGTCACTGTGTCGATGGAGCGTGTGGCACAGTCACTCCCCGCATTTGTCAGTTCTCTAGTGTGTTACACACACACACACACACAGAGCCCCCTTTGCTTTCTTCCTGCCCGTCATTAATAAAGAGAAGTGGCTGCACACCTGTTTACTGACAGCATCCTACAGCGAGAGAGAGAGAGAGAGCTAGAGTGAAAGAAAGTGTGAAAGAGGTAAAGAGGTAAATAGGATTATTATGCTGAGGAAGAGAGGGAGAAGGTCTGCTGCTTACTGTGTAAATACTGAGGCAACTTCATATTTGGGTCTCTGATTTTCTTTTTCTTCAGAATTGCATTTCCGGCCTCCTGCAGCACTTTTACAGTCAGAGTTCATTTTAACCGCTGAAGTCGCCCCACAACGGCTCAGTTTTCGTTTTCTGCATGTCGATTGAATAATCTCATCCGGGTAGCGTCTCGAGTGTCCTCACAGAAAGACGCCCGGGGGTCGTAGAGAGTGTGTTCTAGTGGGTGTTGTTATGTCTCTCAGGCTGCGTGGAAGCTGATCCAACCAACAGCAATGAAGAAAAAGAAAAAAGTACTTTGTTGCTTTAGGCACACAAAAAAACATTACATTTTTAAATTTACAGTAAATACTCTCAAACACGAGATGAGAATTGGATGTCCATAAAAGGCAGACCTAAGGAAACCAAATGAGATTGCACTTCACACATTTCATTTATTTACACTACACACACTTTGCATTTTGCACACTCTGTCTATATTTAATATTTTTATATGTAATTTAATTTTACACTGCAGTCATTAGTATTGTATTGTGTATGCATATATGTTGTACAGGACTCTCTCAGAAAATTAGAATATTGTGATGAAGTTCTTTATTTTCTGTAATGCAATTAAAAAAACAAAAATGTCATGCATTCTGGATTCATTACAAATCAACTGAAATATTGCAAGCCTTTTATTCTTTTAATATTGCTGATTATGGCTTACAGCTTAAGAAAACTCTAAAATCCTATCTCATAAAATTTTAAGATTTCCTCAGACCAAGTAAAAAAAAAGATTTATAATAGCTGAGTGTTTGTCAAGGCTCAGGAAACCCTTGCAGGTGCTTCGAGTTAATTAGACAATTCAAGTGATTTGTTTAATACCCTACTAGTATACTTTTTCATGATATTCTAATATTTAGAGACAGGATATTTGAGTTTTCTAAAGTAAGCCATAATCAGCAATATTAAAAGAATAAAAGGCTTGCAATATTTCAGTTGATTTGTAATGAATCCAGAATGCATGACATTTTTGTTTTTTTAATTGCATTGCAGAAAATAAAGAACTTCATCACAATATTCTAATTTTCTGAGACAGTCCTGTATATATATATATATACATATATATTTTATTTTGTATTTTACTTTGTATACTTTGCACAGTCATTGTATTATATTTGTTTGTGTGTGTTTATATATATATACATATATCTTTCATTTTATATACATATATATACTTCATTTTGTATTTTATATTTTACTTGTATACATCTATATCTTTCATCCCTGTTTTTTATATTTTATATTTTATTCACGTGTGTTTAGTTTATTGGTGCTGCTACTGTGATGACAAATTTCCCCTTGGGGATTAATAAAGTATATATCTATCTATCTATCTTAAAACACTATACGTGAACATTAACAATGTGCTATATTTTGAAAGGGTTTGACCCCAGGATGCTTCCTCACTTCCTGCTGTCAGGGGAACCCTCGGGTACCCGAGTCGTGGACCTACGTACGTAAGAACAATTCCTTTCACAACGCAACATACACAATATTTTAAACACATCTTTCTGAGTGAACATCCTTTTTCGTGAAACCATAACACGGTATGAATAAGTCATGAGGTTTCAGCGTAACAAATGGTGTGATTCTCCACCGTGACAAACCCAACTAGACAGCTTCTTCAAGTCACACGTGAAGAGATTTACGATAATGGAAGTGCACCGTGATTCCCCGAATGTGAGTGTGTTTCATTGTGATCCCTCATCGCCTCAATGCCTCCACATGAACGCCCGCTTAGACGCTCCAGCTGTGGGCGTAGCCGCTGGTTCTCACTGTCTCATTGTGTGGGTTTGACGGTTTATACAACCGTCCTTCTAAAGTTGGTGGAGTCCAAACTCTGGACTTGTTGGGTGGACACAAAAAACAAAAAATGTTCCTCCCGTTGTTCGTTTAGTTTGTTTGAGACTGAGAGACGCAGACATTCAACTGCACCCCCCCGGTTAAAAAATCATAGCACTCTTACACACCGGTTGCCAAATATCTGCCTGCCGTGACCCCGTCCGTCATGTCTAATGAGACCCCTCCCCCCGCCACCCCCACCCCCAGTGCCTGCGAGACTTTACATCTAATCACGGCAACGGTTCCTGATGTCGATGAGACGCGGAGACAACAGGAAACAACGGGGGGGGGGGGTAACTAAGACATTTGATTCCACCCAAACTTTTTTTCGAGCACACTCCAAACATTTATGACAGCAAAAGAGAGAGAGAGAGAAAGAGAGAGAGAGAGAGAGCAGTGACTGGTAGACGCTATCTACAACCTGCAGAATAATGAACTCCGACACCTGTCAGAGGCCGCTGACACGCCGTCTCCTGGCAGCTTCGCTTTCCTCCTCTCTGCATCTCTCTGTTCCTCTAAATCTGTTCTGTTTCCTCCTCTCGCTCCACCTACTGTACCCCACCCACCTCCTCCCGCTCGCTCCCCATCATCACTTTGTATCCCCCCCCCCTTCTCGCTCTCTCTTTCTGTTTCTGTTTCTCTCTCTCTCTCTCCGCCTCTCTATACCTGGTTATATATTGAATTTTTTTGTTTCAAACAAACTGCGGTGGAATTGTTGAAGAGCGGCAGGAACGGCCTCGGGGAGCTCGTCTTAATCCGACGCCAGAACACAGCACAAACAGTGTTCTGTGGGCTGTCAACCCTCATCGTCCCATCACCCCTTACGGGAGGAGCATGTACACAGGAACACAACATATATATATATTAGTGCTGTGAAAAATAACGCGTTAACTCAGTTAATTCAATTACAGGTTTAACTAGTTTATTTTTTTTTACGCATTTAACGCATGCGCAGAATGAGCTTCCAATTCGTCTGTTGTTGGTTGTCGGGACGAAAAAAAAGTCACTTGCAAAATGAGCTTCCAATACACCACTTCAATCTGAACTCTGTCCGCTCTCATGCAGACGGTCTGTTCATCGGTAATGATCCTTCCGCAGGTTCACCTCCGGAAACCTTGTTACGACTTTTACTTCCTGTAGATCAGGGTCTCAACACGTCGATCGCGACCTGCCAGTCGATCGCGGCGTAGTGTTGGTAGATCGCATGACATTAAAAAGATTGGCCCGCCCCCTGACATGTTCTCTATAGCACGTCTTTGTTCTTTTATTAAACTAAACATCTGTTGTTGATTGTATCTCCACAGCAGCATGTCATTTCTGTCTCTTCGCGTTGCGTTAACACTTATCGATCTCCACAGAGCTCCGTGCGCGCGCATCGGGACCGAACAAAAAAAAAGTCACTTGTCAATCTGTCCACCTGTCTGGGCCGGTGAGGTTTCAGCTTTGCAGCGGTGTCCCCGCCGTCCCTTTCATCACGGCCCAGTTCATGAAGAAAACCCACACAGTCAGTTTGCCTCAGCAGCTGCTAGAGGAAGACTAGAGGCCTTTAGATTGTATCATGGTGGAGTTAATGGTTGACAAACAAGAGAAAAATGTTCTGTTTAACCCTCCTGTTACCTTTACATTTACTAACATATTTTACCCTCGGGTTCAATTTGACCCCAGCAATTAAAACCTCCAGAAAATTATTAGAATTAATATTGCTCCCCAAGTTTAAGTGTGAGGTACTTTATGTTTGTTTGTTGACTACCTAAATAGCCCTTTAAATAAATAAAAAAGTTGATATTTCTTATATGTTTGACACAGTCAAATTGACCCCAAAGAACACCGACATTAAACATTGAATGGGGTCAAATTGACCCGAAAGGTAACAGGAGGGTTAAACATTCTGTTTAAGATGAAGATGTATTAATGTTCCATATGGAAGAAAACTGCTAAATAACTGCTGAGTTGCAGCACCATTGTATAGAAGAATGTATAAATGTATATATCCGTCTTTTGTCATAAATCTCTATGTTCTCACAAAATATACCGAGAATATCGGTAATATGTGATTAATCATGATTACTCCACAAAAACCTGTGATCAACCCGATTAAAATTTGTAATCGTTTCACAGCCCTAATATATATATATATATATATGAACGTTTTCACGACGTGACCCTTCCTTCTCAGTCAACCCGTCGGGGGGTTTCTGGCTCAGCGTGGGTTGAGGCAGTTAACCTTCCATCTCACTTCCGGTGCGCTGCACCTGGTTCTCTTCTTGTAAGAGTCGGAAAAAAAGTCGACGACGTGATGAAGAGCTGCAGCTCTATCAACCCCTTTAAAAATAATCTAAAAAATCTGTTGAAAGCTGGTCAGAGCTGTAATCTGTGAATTATTATGGCTCGTATTAATGACTTTGAATGGTTTTCATGACTTACTTTTAATAGTATGTATTACTTACTTTTAATGTGCTGTACTGTAGCTTCACATTGTGTGCATTTGCTTGTCTTCTTTCCACATATACTGTTGCAGTGTGTCTTATCCTGTACTGTTTTATGTTTATTATGGTCTGTCAAGGAACTACAGATGCAAATTAGCTAAAGCTACAATCTGGTACAGAGCATCAAATGATGACATTTATGTTTTAACTGAACATGGTCCCTTTTTAAATAAATAAAATAAATAACACATTTATTTCCAGGGCAAAAGGAGATGACGGAATGTATGAGGGAGGAAAAAAGGACGGAAGCGTGGAAGAGGGAGAGAAAAGGGTGGAGAGGCCATCCGACAAGGCCGGTACACATAACGGGGTCTTTGGAGAGGTGGGAGTTGGGAGACGCTCTGAAGAGCGAGCACATGTTAGCTGGAACATGGTGTGGGTTAAGGGTTACGAGTGGCCAAGTAAGGGGATTCAGAGATGAACACAAAATGAAGGAATGAATCAGTTTTTATCAAAAGTTAAAGAAAAAGTATGTTGTGTACGTGACAGAGAGACTTTGGCAGGCGCCGGGCGGCTGTGGGTTTCCTGTGCCAGCGTGTTTGTGCCAGTCCTCCTGAAGTCTGATATGCAGGAGGGGGATACTGTGCCACCAAACCTGGCAACCTCACTCTTGTACGGTCACCTTTATTTCCTGCTGCTACCACGGAAGTCACCTCTAAAACACACACACACACACGACATGGTCGTGTGGAGTTCCTTCCTTGTACTTACGATGAGTGTTGGTAGCTTATGCTTCCTTGTACTTTATAACTAGATTTCAGAGGAAATCTTCTTGTGATGGATCACATCTATCAAATCAGAGCGCCGGCAAGGTGGGGGACCAATGGACCCTGCCCCCACTTCTTAGCCTCTTACTCTGGAGCCCTGGCTTGGACAACATCCATGTTGGAACTTGAGCTACACACCTGTAAAGTTGCCTAATACACAGACTCTCAAGGTGAAAACAGTACCTGGTCATAAAAAGGTCTTAAACCAAGGATTAAATCAGTGTCTACTTGTGTTTTGGGCTTGTCGCCCAGGAGGTTGTGTCTAGTTTGCTCCCAATTGGCACATTTCAGATGTCTTTGAGTTATTAGCAGTTCCACCAATGAAGGATTTTTACAAGTAGTTCAATTGAGGTGGTTGATGGAGGACAAAAAGTGAATTACGTTTTTTTTAAAAGACAAATAATCGTCGGTTTTTTTCCGCCCGTTTGGTGTCACAACCCTCACATTTAAACAATGTTGTTGAAACTAGGTCCACCTTGACCTACGTGGAGAATACTTGTGATACTCGGTTATTTTGCCTATAAGACGTCTGATTGTTGTCATTTTGATTGCACGACTTGAAATCTTGAGCCATTTAATATAATGGATTGATGCTTTTGTAAGTGATGGAGCTGAATTATTCTTCCGTCACCCTTCATGGTCACACCTATTTCCACCCGACGTCAAACTCCCTCTGCAAGGCTAATTCCTGCCGCGTTTGCTCCGATAGAATCATCACACCGTTCCGTAAATAGCACTTACGCTGTCACGGCCATTTTGTTCCGTGAAGTGCTGCACAAATGATCATTGATATTTAATGAGATGCACGTAATTGACATTATAAATGTTTAATAACTCATGCGCTCATTACGGGCCCTGTTTGTTTGTCTGCGTACATCCTTGATGTAATTGAAATGATGAGTGACTTAATTAGAGGGCCTGCAAGGGCGAAAGGAAAAGAGAGCTCTGCAATTGTTTTATTGGTTTATAAAAAGGGAGGCGGCTCGCAGTTGGTCTCTAAAAGAGAGACGGACTGATTATTTGCATGATAAAAGAACTGCTTCACTTGCTTTTGCTTCCTGGCCTTTTGAGTTTGACCTTTGACATCAAAATTTCTCTTGAAGACTTGCCCGAAGCAGATCACTTTGCTGATGGACCGTTCCCCGTGTGTCTTTCTGGAGGGCACATATTCAGACAAGCGGCTATGTTTTTTTATAATAACAGTGGACCAAATGCCGTGTTGTGTGCAAAGGATGATTTTGTTGTGACGAAACCACAGAGATGAGCCGGCTGCAGAGTGTTTACGCCTCTTTGGGCTCACTGGTTTGGTTTGCCAGCGCGACATTAACGTCTCCGTTGAGTCTCATGCTGCGTTCACACCAAAAGCGTAGCCAATTTTTCAGGCGAGGTGATCCCATGCAAAGTCAATGCACAGATGCGAAAGGTTGCGATTTCTGAGAATTGTTGCCGGGTGGCACGAATGACTAAATTTTTTCAGCGCAAATGAAAAAGTTGCCTCAAAATTCGCCTCAAAATTCGTCCAACGCTGAGTTGCAAAAGCCAATCGGTGTGGAGACTCTCCGCCCCTCATCACTGACGGCGTGCCGTGGGTGAATCTACCTGCTGCTGCTCTAGTGGCGCGGGAAGCGGAAGTCATTCAGACGTAGTCGGTGAAAGTCACCGAGCTGTGTGAGCCTACGGGTGATGTCATGAACCCGAACACGAGGGCGTTAGATGTTACAACGTTTGTGGGACATCAACAATAAGTATTTAGTTCCATGGTGGACGGCGGGAATTATAACTTCATCCACGGTGTAAATGAAGCCACGGAGATAAGCCACACGCCCTCTAGGGTGCGAATGAAGTAAATGATGCAGAAACCTCACCCGAATAAAGCGCTGCGAATATTCGCAACACGTCGAAAGCGTTGCGAATATTTGCAACGCGCTTGTTGTGAACGCAGCATCACCGTTCAGCAGCTCTGAAGACCATTTACAAGCAGCAGGCGAACAAAGTTAGCAACTCGGTTGGTGAACATAGTGGACCATTCACGGGCTGAAGCGTACGGTATTTGGAGGTCGGAGTTGGTGGAGACCAATACAGAGCTGAAAGTCGAGTGACTTGTTGGACACCACGCTTCCAAATAAGACGCTTTAATCTTCCCAAAAAACAAACGCCTAATGTGGGTTTACTATTTTTATTTTGTTGCTTGACTAGGTTAGTTTAACCCTCCTGTTACCTGAGGGTCAATTTGACCCCATTCAATGTTTAAGCAGCACAATGACTTTGTTAGGCTAAAGTAAATAGCTTTGGGTTTAAATAACGTTGTGTTAGTGAGGTTACGTGACACACAGGACAGGAACAGCGGTGTCTTGGGTTAGAGTTCATGTTTGTACGACCATCCACGCTGACTTCTTCCCGTCTCGCACTTCAAACTACATCAGGTGCTCTTGGCGGTCCGATACTGACGTGGGTGAGTTCACATGGGAGTCAGATGAAGGCCGTTTTTTTTTCTTCATACGGAGACTAAAGGCTGCCCACAACCAAATGTCAGTACTTGAAAGGGTTGAAGTGAGCACGTCTCGGTTCTGCCCCATCAACATAAAAGGTTATAATATTGCAGAGCTGTGATTTTTTTAAGAAGTCAGAAGTCAAGTCTTGTTTTTTTTCATCCCTCCTGCTACAGTCATTATAAAGAAATCCAGGATTTAAACATCGGATATAGACTGAAACTTGTGGTGCTAAAAAAAAAAGGAAACACCTTATTTAGTCTTTTCTATTCCTATTTCCGTATTTTTTTTGTTTTTTTGTTCAAGGAAAAGATGAATCACGCATCCACTTTTAATGTGCGTCGCGTTCGCAAGTGATCTTGCTCATGTGCACCTGTTCCTCCTCCTCCTCCTCCTCCGCCCCTGCAATACAGGAAGCGGTGCCCTAATTACTCCCAACTCCCAGCGGATGATCCAACCAGTTTACGCTCATCACTATAAATTACGCTCACCTCCCTCTCGACTGCCACGCCGAGCCCTTCTCTCCGCCTGTCTCGGGGTGTGTTCACACACTCTACGACAGCGGGGCATTTATTCAGAGCATTTCATTATGCATTCTCCAGGGGAACAGACTGAGATGTGCAATGGCAAACAACTGTTTACGGTGAGAAAACACACACACACACACACACGCATACATGATGAACCCTTTTTGAATAGGGCTACATTTTATGACACTCCTGATAAAACCAGTATGACGTTACTCTTTCACGCTGTGGTTCTTATTCCTTTCCCCATTAATACTTAGTTTTGGACCACACAACCGACATCAGCGGAGGAGAGCATTTACATGCACATTCATTAATATTCCATTAATTACCCCACCCACTGAAATAGCCTGGCGGTGTGTTGAGTTGATGAAATATTCTGGATATCGACATTCCAGATCAGAAAGCGCCAATATAAATGAAGCTCAAGCTGAAGTTCCATCAGGAAGACACTCCTTACGTGCTGGTTCATTCATAAGCAGTCTCTTAGTCTTGCAGCGATTACTCCCATCAGCTGATTGGGGGCGGGCACGATGAACCCAACCAATTAGAGGCAGCACAGTTCTGTTCGCCAATCACAGCGTCGTTGGCAACACTTTTAAATCCGTTCTCCTTTCTTCTGCTGTCAGTTGTCGTTTCAGCTCAAGTCGATGCGACCCTCCTCCACCCCAGGCTCCTCTAATCGGCCTTACGGCAACTCTTCTTCTACACCACCACCAGTGTCAGGACTCCATGGGGGGATCAGCATCTCTACCCCAGGCTTAGACGATTTCAAGATGGAGTCCAATCGCTAAAAAGACTTTGCACTATTTCAATATGCAATTGTAAATACATTATTGTTAAACTCTAAACACCCGTCTCTCCTGATTGAACTGCTGGTTGTGCTCTGACAGATGTTACAGATGTGAGCTGGCTTCATGATGGCAGAAATAAATATCACTAAGCGGCTCTGAGAATGATGCTTTTGTTTTCTTTTATTCAGAAGCAAAAGTCCTGTGACTGTTTGATGGAAAGCTTGACCGCAGGAGTGCTGCTGGAGAATAAAATAAGGAGGAGACACGTGGAAAGCAGAGCTCAGAGGAAACCTTATTACTGCAAGAGAAACTGGTCAAGGTTTTTATATTGTTTCGCCTATTCTTGCAGAAGGCAATCAGTGTTAATCATTAATTGTGCTTTTTTGGAACACCAATGGTTTAAAGGCTAGGTACCCATCAAGCCTACGACAGACCTTTGACATTTTTAACAATACAAACTTTAGAAATTGACAGAAATTAATTATTGACTTCAAATGTGTTTTTCCTTTGTAAATGTTCTCACTTTAATCTGGGCCAGCATTTATTAAAAATAGATGTGGTGGGCCGAACAGCGACGTTTACACTAAACTACATTGTTAAATATGCATAACAACTCTCTGCCTTATCTATTTTACACATATAGGTCTGACACATCTTGTTTTTCAATAAAGCTTCAATTTTATTGAGGAAAAAAAAAGAAATACTAATTAAAGTCTTGAATCGTCCACAAGCTTGGAATAAGAGATCAGAAAGTTTAGTTTTGTAGGCGAAATCACACTCGATCTATCTTTTTCGTTGTAATGCAAACACATCAAGGTTCTCACAGAAACCACACCGAGGGCTTTGTTGAAGAAAGAAACTCAAAATAATTGACTAAAAATCCTCTAAAGGGCAGCTGACATACTGGCTACACAACTGTGCCGTGGATAAAAATCACAGCTCACTTTAAATCTGGGACAAGGGGTGGGGGGCTAGGGTGTCGGGGGGGGGCCTCTTCATTCCTATAATGCACTACATTTATGGACCACGGTAGTCATTAGTGCGAAACGGCTTTTACACATCAGCGACCATTGAGCAGGATTACGAATCGCTTACATGGTTCCACCGGTCATAAAAAGCCGCTTGGAACGGCTCAGTCGTGGGTTCAAGGTTGTTTCAGCGACTAACTTCACTGCCGAAGTTTCAAAGAGCCAGACGCCCCGGTCCCTGCCGGCGACAAGGTTGGATGAGGACAAACACACACACAAAAATGGATTTGGGAGCCTGTTGTGTGCTTGTGTTTCATGGTTGGTGATTGCAGTGGTCTTGATTTGAAAAGGAGCACAGATGCTCGGCACCACACGCTATTAGAGCCCCGAAAGCAGTAAATACACACATCACAGGGCTATCTAGCCGCTCTTTTAGCTACGGGGGAAAACACATCAAGGATCCGTCAGGCACTGATGGACACCCCCATACTGAGGCCCAACGAAATAGAAGAAAGGGTAGTTAACATGTGCAGTGATGGCCCTCGAGGCTGGAAGACAACCAAAACAGAAAAGAGTGCCACGAATGACAGACAACGTGTCCAAGGGGAGAAGGGTCTGCTTAAAACAAGACATCAACACATATCACTCGAAAGCTAATCATTAAAAAAAACACCAATTATTTAGACTTTTGGGCTGAAAGCATTCAATACTATTCCAGCATCTGTTAGCACCTCCAGCCCAGGGTGCATCTCTGCCGCTGTAAATGGCCGTCACAGTGTCTGTCCGTCTGAATAACACACAGCGGGAGGCAGGAGGAGCCAGACAGCCGGAGAGGTCTGTCACGCTGGTCAGAACTAGACTCTGATAATGGCCGAGTGCATCATGAATGGACGTCCAGTGCACTGCTGATTAACAGACAGAACGTGTTGTGAATGGGGAAGAAGGACGGAACACCGAGATAGGGAGCGATGAAACGGAGGACGGCGTATAGAGGTGGAGAGACGTTGGACTTGCCGGCAAAAAGAGGGCGAGCGGGGGGTGACCAGGGCAATCAAGGGTGTTTTCTTGTGAAAGATGGACGAGGAGACGAAGAAGAGCGGCAGGAGGAGAGATGGAGAAGAGCAGGTGAAGGAGAGAGCGATGTGGGGATGGACAGAGAGGGAGAGACAGCCTCGGTGGTGGGCTGGTGAGAAGAAACAAGTTGTCCGAGAAGATTTGTTCTGCTGGGTATGAAAAACAAATTCAATCGACGTGTATTTCGAGAAACAAATCTTCACATAAAAAAAATATATATATATTTTACTGGATGTTATGTGTCCCTGTGAAAATTAAAATCAGCTCCATCTGGCCTGTAATTTAGCAGTTGTTTTAAAAGTCATGATATATTCGCAATAATACTGAAATACCAGTGCGCTACAATTTTTTATTCAGCCATAAAATGGGAATCAGAAGGATTACAAAAAAAATTAAAAATCAATCCCTGTTCAGCCCGAGGCAGTGCCTTCAGGCTGCAGTGATCTCAGTGAGATCTTAACCTTCTGTTTGCTAGTGCGACACCATCGATTGCAATCTGACATCTTTCTCCTTGGTTGTGGGTAACATGTTGCTGTGCGAGGAATGCGGCTGTTAAAAGTACACGCAAGTGCTGGAAAGTCATCTCTTCAAGCGGTAACCTGAATCTCACATGTTCTTGTGAATTTCAGGGCTTTCAGGGTATCGACGGTCGTGGATTGGATTCAATCTACTGTCATTGCACAGAGTACAGGTACACAGGCAACGAAATGTATTCTCTGCATTTGTTTATTTGTTTGTGTATTTTTTTGTTTGTGTATTTTATTCTGTCAATCAAAATCAAATACAATACAATATTTATCCTAGATAATATGAAAAGAGAAAGACTGAAAAGGTATAGGTAGAAGCAAAAAAATGCTTATAAATTCCTATCCTAAATTGAAATCAAAATAAATCAGAAAATTAATATAAAATAAAGAAGAAATTAAAACAACAAAAAAACAATAATAAACAAAATAAAAAACAAAATATATTTATATGTACTCTTCCATATTAATACATTTTTTATTACATTTATAACTCTCAAGAATTGTTTTATAAATAATTCCCTTAAAACCAAAAAGGAGTTCACCAGTCTTACATCCATTTCAACATTATTCCATAATTGGACTCCTACAACAGATTTAACCTTATCCTCAGTTATTAAGGAGCAGTGGGCTGCAGTGATGCGCCCAGGGAGCAACTGGGGGTTCAGTGCCTTGCTCATGGACACTTTGACTTGCAACTAATGGGGAGAGCTGGGATCGAACCCACAACCTTGGGGTTACAGGACGACCCCCTTACCCCACTGAGCTACAGCCGCCCCCGTTTTCACACTGGCTTCAAACGTACCCGAAGGTCTCTCTCAGCCAACATGAGTGGACATGGTTGTATTTTGTGCTCCAGTGGACCGGGTATTCGTACGTTCACTGCTGGTGCATCTGTCCAGCTTCCAGCTTCCAGTTCAGACACGAGCTGAGGTATCTCGGTGACTTGCCTTCATTCACTATGCTGTGTTTTCTGAATCCAGAGGTTCGTGAAGTCACTTTGGAAGATCTTGTTCTTTCTTTCACCTGAAGGTGTTGCAACCTACTGTGTATCATCTATGCTGACAGTTATGGGGCGTCATAACTCACATACTGGCTAATTTGCACATTTGCTATTTAGCTAACTAGCTTGCTCGTTGGCCAGTGCGTTCATATTTTTTTGTCCAGTATGATGCGGCTCTGGGGATACCAAGCAACTGGTGCGTGACTGAAACTGGTTTAAAGAATGTCTGCCAGTATAGAGAAGCTAGCATCGCTGGGCTACATTAGCCAGCTGGCTAGAACTGGCTACTTTAACTGTAAATATAACCTCAATATTCACCATGTTTTACTACACCTGTGCACATTTGTATATAAAGCATTATGTAAAGTTAGTGTGAGGAACTTTTAACTGACTGGAACAGTCTCAATGTAATACTGATGACTCTTTACCAGCGGTCCGTGGCTCTTACTACCGGCCCGGGAAACAGAGCATGCAATATAAAACAATTTAACAGTGAATGATTAACGTAGGTATCATACAGATCGAGAAACTTGACATTCACTTCCTGAATGCTTGGAAAAATCGAAGCAGTAAACCCGTTATTAAACCGAAAGTCTCCCAATCAGCCCTGCTCTGGCGTTGCGTTTTATTTCTTTCCATCCATTCATTCCGTGTCCCGTGTTGTTTTTCACCTCGTCTTTCCTTTGAAATACCGTTGTGTGTGTTTCCCGCCTTTGTGATTGGCCTGATTAGTTCCACCTGTGTCTCATCACCCTCCTTTCTTTGTGCATTTAGTGTTCGCTTTA
Source organism: Pseudoliparis swirei (assembly GCF_029220125.1). NCBI lineage: Eukaryota > Metazoa > Chordata > Actinopteri > Perciformes > Liparidae > Pseudoliparis > Pseudoliparis swirei. Next base: position 7,140,510 of record NC_079406.1, on the reverse strand, counting down.
TAGCGTTGAGCCTACTTCCGCTACGTGTTGGTTGGTTTGTCGTAGTTGAAAAACTAGAGAGGTTCTAATATATACAAAATAAACATGAGTAGAAAGCGGGATTTCATTAAAACTTTCTAAAATCAAATTAAACATCAGAATGTAAAAGTTAAGAAAATAGGTATTTATGTTTGTGTATTTTATTTCTTACATTTTTCTCCACTTTTGTATTCTTTTTTTTCCTTTCTCGCTGCTGTAGGACTAGATCATATTTATTCTGGGCCTACCGGAGGGAAGGAAGGCCCGGGAGAACCAGTACCAGGACTGCGCAGGAAAGACTGCTTTTAACTCGGAAACCCAATACCGCTTTTGTCCACAGGGACCGCCAAAATCAACACAAGCATGATATGAAATATGTTTGCATACAGATAGTACATGTGTGCAAAGGGCTTGGGAATGTTCCTTTAAAATCCTCTGTTTGTCTTTTATAGCACAAAGAAATGATTGGAGTTCTTCATATGTGACAGGAAATTTCAATTCTAGGGCCGAAGGAATTTTATCTACACCACCGACACCGACCCTTAACCTCCCTGGTTTACCGTCATGCAGGATCGTAAGTTTATTCTACTCTTGCACGCCTTGTTAGTCACTTCCTTACACATCATTAGTTTTCAGGATGAAACACCGGGGAACAAATTCTTTCAAATGACACATTCTTCGCAAAGCCACCAACCCCGACATTTAATATGTACAAGTCAGCGAGGAAAAGCGCAGTGGAAATACGAGGAGTAAAAGAACTGAGGGGATGTATAGAGATGAAGGGAAGAGGAGCAGAGAGAAATATATTCTCTCTGCTTCTGAAGGACAGAGGAAGAGTTGCAGACACTGCACTTCCAATCAGATCGGAAAAGACCCAGTCATCAAGGTTTAGACTGAATATACGTGTGTGTGTGTGTGTGTGTGAGTGTGTGTTTGTGTGAGTGAGAGAGAGAGAGAAAGAGAGAGAGAAGGCCTTCAGTACATGTGGGACTGCACTACGGTTGCATATGAAGGACGCGTCACTGCTTCCACGTAGATGATTTACCGTGTGTGTGTGTGTGTGTGTGTGTGTGTGTGCGTGTGTGTGCCTGGGTGTGTGCCTGTGTGTGCCTGGGTGTGTGCGTGTGTGAGACTGGAGCTGTCAAATCCATGCTGACACACAGCTAGCGCATTTTGAATAATTTATGAATACGTAAGATCAGATCCGCAAATTGATGGATTCTGCAGTGAAATTAGAGAAGACACCGGATTGAACTCTGAGATGCTGTCAATCATCCAGAGTCATTAACAGCACATTCAGAATATTAAGCAGAAAAAGAACTAATAGGACCAAAACCGAGATGATGTCAGATGTCGGGTTAAAGTACGTGTCATTACGATGGCAGCGCGTTAGAGCTGCTGCTATAAACGGGTAACGACTGCTTATGCGATTTTGAAAAACCGGCTCGTATTTCTCAAAAGTCTGACCTTCTCTATTCACATCGTGAAGCTGTGTTTCTCTGCTCTGTTCTGCAAATGGAAAAGGTGAACTTCTACGTGAGCACTGCTAATAATCACACAGCAAGAGAGTCCCGTCTGAGCACGGGAACAAAGTGCCGAGCAAGCAACCGAAGCCTCGATCAGAGAGGTATGGGGCCCGATGTTCTTCAGGAACGACGGTAGCTTTACAGCAAGTGAACACCCTCCATCACTCTCCTCAGCCTAATGCCTCACAGACAATCTCCACAGTATTTAAAACGCCTCAGAGCTGCTGGGTAGGGAGATGGAGATGTTTGGCTGAGGCGGAACGTGTGTGTGTGTATGCGTATGCATGTGTGTGTGTGTGTGTGTCTGTAAATTTCAACCATCTCAATAGCAGACTGGATGTAGCGGAGCTGAACGGTGCCAAATTCAGTGGCGCTGCCCATGGGACGAGCTCAACACACACACACACACACACACACAAACACACACACACAGCCATATGGGATGTTGGTCCAACTTAAACATCCATCTTGACTGACACCTCCTCCCCAGTGTGTGTCTAGGTGTGTGTGTGTGTGTGTGTGTGTGTGTGTGTGTGTGTGTGTGTGTGTGTGCCGATTGAGAGCTGGATGCTGTAAACGGAGAGGGAGCAGATATTTAAATGGTGGGCTGAGGACAGAGAGAATTGGTTGTTCTCAAGATGGAAGGTCAGAGGTCTAAATCTGGGAAGTTTAGTTGTTCCAAACTGTCTCACTTTGGGAGCACCTCATTAACTCTCCCAGGCTCACCATGTGGATGGGAGGACATTTGGGAACAAACCCACTGGTTCCAGGTGGTGGGAGGGAAGACACAATGAAGTGCATTTTGAGTGACTTTTGCAGCATGATTAAACATAGAAAAGCAAATATAGAAATAGATAGCAAATACACATTTGTACATCAATATCTTTAAATTGATCTGTAGAAGTCTGAGAAGATGACTCTACTTCTCTCTTGATTTATTCCCTCAGTAAACATTGTAAACATGAGTTCATGGTCTTAATGTCACGACTCAAAAACAGGACCCAAGGGCACGACTCCAAAGTTCAGGGCAATCAAAAGGGTTTATTTAAACATAGGAAGTCCCCAAAAATTCCACACAAAAAAAGTACAACTTCAAGTTGCTGCTGAGCAGGAAACTAAGATCGGGTTTAGAAAAAGCAGAAAATCACAGCTATGCTGGGAAAAAGACGATCAAAGTAGAAACAAAATCACAACTATGCTGGAAACTGCAAACCAGGACAAAAGACGACACTAACATGAACAACGCTTACTTAGACTAGACGGGTCAGGACGAGACAAGAGACAAGACACAGGTAGACACAGAATACATGAGGAAATGGGGAACAGGTGGACACAAACAGGGGAGGAGCAGACAATCACACTAACGAGGAAACACCGGGGCAGGAAATACAGTTTCTTAAACGAGAGAGGACAGTTACTACAAAATAAAAGCGGACATGGAAAACAGGACTAAAACATAAAACTTAATATAACCGACGAGACATGACACTTAATCTCTAGTTTCAAGTCTTCTTCAATACAGCGTGATGTTCATTTCGTAGATTATGGTCCATTTAGAGTCAAATAGAGCATAAAGTGGGGTATGCTTTAGGGCGGGGCTACAAGGTGATTGACAGGTTGATACCACAGTGTTCACACAGGGAGTTGAACTTAAACCATAAAAACAAGATGGCAGCGGCCATAATGTTGAATTCGAGGCATCGAAACTGTAGTCCACAAACGAATGAGTGACTTCAAGGTGGCAGCGTGATTAAATATACATGACAAAGAACTGCATTGGTCTGAACTTTCTTTCATAAATAATCTGAATACATTTGAGAGACAAAGTCGGACATGCACCTGCGGAAGGGAAGGGATTCTTCCACGCAGCGTAACCTTGTGGAGATTATTAAATTCAGCATTCTGGTATGATTAAAAACATTGATAAAGAACATGTCATCATGATTCCATCGCCGTGTCTTAGCTGAACTATTTCCATCCGGACCAAATCAACGAGGTGCAAAGTCTTTTTTCTTTCATAATTTTTTTTCAAAAGAAGAGGAAATTAACTATTTAAAATCACTGCAAACACACACTCAAATATCACTTCTTTTTTTAACCTTTCAACTTTATTCTATTTTTTCATGAAAACATCTGGTCTCTTTGGAGAAACATACATTTTAATAACTTGATGAACTACATTTAATATGTTTCATTCGGAGATGCTTCTGCACTCTAAAAATCCCAACTTCAAATTTGTTGTCCGAACACATTTTTTTAAGTTGAGTCAACAAATGCCTTTGAAAAAAGTTGAACTAACTCAAAATGTCAATTTCATTCATAAAGAGTGGAATCCACTTAAAATGTTAAGTTGAGAAAACTTAATATAGTGGTTTGGGCATCTGCTGAGGTAACTAAGGCCACTGCGCATGTATGTCAGTAAACACACACACACATATATATATATATATATACAAATACATATATAAATACATATATATATATGTAAATACATATATATACTACTTTAATCTTATATATTAAATAATAAAATAATATAAAAGTATTTTCTTTAGCCCCTGTTTAAAATACATTGGTTTTTGATACCATTGTTTGTTTATTATATTTAGATATGGATTAGATTTGGAAGGATATTGTCCATTGTTTAATGGCAGATTTGCTCCAGTTCAGGTTTTTGTCACTTATTGAATTAAAGGGAGCCTGTACCGTGAGAGCAAATGTTTCCCTGTATTTTGCTCAATTTATTCATTTAATTTAACAGACTATGAAGATTGAAATACTATAATACTAATGTGTAGGAGGTGACTCTTGTATGAAAGTGGTATATTTTAGTTTTTAAAATCTGCATAAAAATGTCTTTTGACTTTTAAATTGTATTGTTACAGAATGGGAAGGAAAAAAAAGAAAATTTAAAAGAGGCAGTGAATATTTATTATAGTCTCTGTATGCTTGTTTTTGTGTAGAATACAGACCCGGAGGAATCTTACGTGAAAGGAGTTGAACTGGGAATACTGCAGAGTGGGTGGAGCGGGGGTGTGGTTCATGGAACGGTGTCTGATTGTCATCAGCTGGTCTGATTGGTAATCAGTCCAGCTGATGCCGATCTGTGTTGGTTATCTGAGTCTGTCTCCATAAAGGAGCTGGACAGACAGGAGATGAGAGGAGCGTGGAGAGCAGAGACACAGTCTGCTGTTGGAATAAACCTTATTACCGAATATCCCTCTGGCTACTTGTTGCTTATTGGTGCTTTAGGGGGGGGAACCTACTCATGACGGCTACACACGTGTCACAACCATGTTCCAAAGCTTGTTTCAAGGCCTTGATTTTGGATTCACAAAACAGAATGTTTTCTTTTTTTTTCTTTATGCAGCCATTTTTATTTTTAAGGATATTTACCCTCTGCTGTCTATGTTACAGTGTTGACACCTGGAATTCATATAGTTATGCAAACAAATGTTTAGTGATTGTTAATAAACATTTTGTGTTTGAAGAAGTTTGTTTTCTTTAACTGTTGACTTTTCCAAAGAAAACGGTGTACATTTTTAATTAATTTAAATGAAGGCAACATTGCAAAGAATGTTGAGTGTACTCAAATAATGGGCAGTGAAATTTAATAACAAAACATTTTAAGTTAAAAGTAAGTTCTCTCAACAAAACATTTTAAGTTAAAAGTAAGTTCTCAACAAAATATTTCTCAACAAAAAATGTTAAGTGCTGTTGATGTATGTTTTTAATCTACAAGAACACACAATTTAAAGTTTCTCCAATTTAATATTTTAAGTGTTCTGAACTTAAGTACATGAGTAGATGTAACTATCAAATGCAATATTTTAAGTAGTGTTAACTTAAATACATAAGTACGTCTGAATAGTAATGTTACGTTTGACAAACTTAAGATATCACTTTGAGTGAACTTCTTATCATAAATTGACACAACACATTAGCCCTTAGTTGAGTGAACTCAAAAAGGCTTTGCAGCTGGTTGCCTCATTTTTTTAAGTTGACTCAACTTTTTTTTTTTTAGAGTGTGTCTATCTTCAAACCTTTAGAACTTCATTTTACTCGTATCTATTTGAGATGTCTGATTTCTGGATCAACTCGAGTGCACTCCAAACGAAAAATAAATCATATCTTTAATCGGTCCAAACTGACTGCATCCCGACTGCTTTGGGTTTGAGTGTGTGTACATATTTTTGTAAAATGATATGGCACTTGTAGTTTAAGTGTTTCAATGTTTTGGAACAAAGAGCCCCGAAGCATGTTTCAGTTGAAAGCAGCTGTTAATCCTCAAGTTGTAGTTAGATAAGGGATCAAATCGAAAAGTACTTGTCTTGAGAAAATGTCTTTACTTACAAAATATCAAGAGGCCATCTCATAGTTCGGCAACAGTTACAAGATATAATCGGACAGCTTAGATTAGTATAACACACACACACACACAGTCTCCCTATGGCGACGTGACATCATACAGAGATGATAAAACTCATCTAAAGTGGAGAGGAGAGGACAGGACAGGAGCGGTAAGGAGAGAGGAGGAGAGGCGAGAGGAGGGAGGAGAGACGAGAGGAGAGAGGAGAGGATAAGAGAGGCGAGGAGAGAAGAGGAGAGGACTGAAGCGGTAAGGAGAGAAGAGGAGAGAGGAGGAGAGGGGAGAGGAGAGGGGCGAGGAGAGGAGAGAAGGAGAGAAGAGGGGAGATGAGGAGAGGAGGAGGAGGAGAGGAGAGGAGGAGAGAAGAGGAGAGAGGAGGGGAGGGGAGAGGAGAGAAGAGGAGAGGAGCGGTAAGGAGAGAGGAGAGGATAAGAGAGGCGAGGAGAGAGGAGAGAAGAGGAGAGGGGAGAGGAGAGGGGCGAGGAGAGGAGAGAAGGAGAGAGGAGCGGTAAGGAGAGAAGAGGAGACTGGAGGAGAGGAGAGAAGGAGAGAGGAGGAGAGGGGAGAGGAGAGAAGAGGAGAGGAGGAGAGAAGGAGAGAGGAGAGGATAAGAGAGGCGAGGAGAGGACTGGAGCGGTAAGGAGAGAAGAGGAGAGGGGAGAGGAGAGAAGAGGAGAGGAGAGAGGAGGAGAGGAGAGAGGAGAGGAGAGAGGAGAGGAGAGGAGGGAAGGAGAGAGGAGAGGAGGGAAAATAATCAACAAAATGAGGGGAAATAGATAAGGGGCATGAAATAAAAAACAAAAAAAAGGGCGAGAAGATAGACATATTGTGAATCGTGAACAAGAAGTGGAAAACAAGTGAAGAGATGAAGTGATGAGAAGAAAATGAACCAGAAAAAAAAGAGGAACTCCTTGTTAGTGTTAATTGGTTTATAAGGAGCAGAAAATCCACCATGAAAGACAAGGAGTTAAAATGAACCTTGTACACCCAACAAGTCAAGTATTTGTATTGTTACCAATGTACTAGACACACACACACACACATACACACACACACAAACACCCCCCACATACACACAATAGAAACCCTGAATACAGATGCACTCTCCTCTGTGTAAATGAATTATGAAACAATGGAACACAGCTTAGCTTGCACCCTGCACAAACACACACACACACACAAACACACACGCAGAATCCTCAGGTCTTTGATCAGGTATAGGTCACCCGAGGATATGTGGGATGAGTGTGTGTCTTTGCTTGTATACAAAGCCGAGGCTAAAAGAATACTGTGAATACTTCACTGCACACCTGCTGCATTATTGCGTCAGTGGCCGTCGACGTCATCCGCAACACAGTTTTTAGTGCATCCTGTTGATCTGCTATGAAAGTACAGGAGAGGCCCCGCCCCCTCTCTAATGGCCACTTTAGGCTGGCTCAATCCCCACAGACCCCAATGTTAGAATGCAGCAGTTTACAGCCACTACAAACACGTTGGAGCTCATTTCCTCACCCATGACCAGGGGTCCCCAAACTCTTTCCTGTGAGGGCCACATGACTGTTCCCTTCTCTGATGGGGGCCGGGGTCAGTTTGTAACAGAAACAAGTGTGACAATCGCAGGGGTGCCTGAATGTAAACATTTATTGTTTTCCAGAAAGCCACACATAACCAAATATTAATAACCCTTTCCGGGATCTTCACAGAAAAAATAAAACACAATCGTTTGACCACTACAGGTTAAAAACCCTGCATTCGGAATACATTTTTCTTTTACCTAACTTTTTCGTCATTATTCCGTTCTATTTGACAGGGTCTAGTCTCGGATTTGCGTGGCCAGACTTAAAAAATAATCATAATGCGTCTCTGGTAATTTTCAGGGGGCCGGGCCCAATGTGGAGGCGGGCCTTAGTTTGGGGACCACTGCCCATGACTGTACAGTGTGTGACATATTATGTAACTTTTGTGTGCATCTGTCTGTTTATCTTAGCTTGTTGCACTTAAAGACACTCTCAGCAGTCGGCTGTTCATTCGCAAAAAAACGGGCTAGCTTTTTTAAAAGAAAAGAAAGTAGCAGCTGTGAAGCTAAATTGGATCACTCACTTAAAAGTGAAAATGGAGAATTTTTTAATTAATTGTCAGAATTAGAATGTTCACTTCTAAAGCCAGAGTTATGAATGCTTCGTTTGGTTTTGTTTACAGGGGCCATGTAGATCGCCACTGGTTGATTACTACAATTAAAAAAATAAGTAATACAATTCAACCTCTCTCTCTCTCTTCTGTTCAACTATTTTTGACTTGGACAAAGATCGAGGGACACAAATAAATCATTAAATCCCTTCTCTCTTTCCTTTTCTCTCTCCATCTTCTCTACCTGGCATTGGCTCTATGTTAACTCCATTGGCATCGTTCATTGTAGCCGTGAGTGTGTGTGTGTGTGTGTGTGTGTGAGTGTGTGTGTGTGTGTACAGTATGTGCACACGGCCATGTGTCTCACTCTCCCTGCAGTCAGCTTCAATCACTGCAGGACACCCAGTTACTGTAGCCAATCAGAGGCCACACGCTACTGTACGCCATACACACAGTATGTGTCTAGTGGGCCACATAGATAATGTCTCCCAAATATGGACCACGAAAACAACATGTTGCAATGGCCAATCTTTAAAGTAGCTATTCTTGTCTTAATCCATAGTCACATTCACCTATGTATATATATATATATATATATATATTTATTTATATTTATCTATCTATCTGTGAGGAGTTAATTACCATGCAGGGGTCTCCAGGCTCCTTCCTCCCAGCCTCCTGCTGGTTGGCGGAGAGAGCTGACCAATCAAAGGTCTCACAGGGGGAGGGGGGGGGGGCAACGCTGTCCCGGGGAAATGTCATCTTGCCGAGTGAAGATGTCTCTGCCGTTTAATTTGACATGCATGAAATGATGAAAAGTACCGAGTATGCATCTTCCAGCTCAGCAGAGCTCGTATGTGCTTGTGTGTGACGACATGATCTTCCGTACCTTGATTTGTGAATAATAAAGGACTCGTTCACAGCTGCTAACCAACAAATACTATTGAGTAAAGTTTAGACTATTGTTTTTCTCAGAGAACTGCCAGTTCTCTTGATCAGAAAAGAGTTTTGACGAAAAGCTCATGCACTCTTTTGAGGCATCACCAATCCATCATAGTCTTTTGGAGGCAAACACTGTGTCATGGGGATTACTGTGTGTGTGTGTGTCTGTGTGTGTGTGTGTGTGTGTGTGTGTTAAAGTTGCACTTGGCTCTGCTTCAGACTCCTGATGTAGAGTGCCTCTGTTTAGAATCAAAGGATTTTCATTCGATTCGGTGACTTTTATTGTTCTAATGTCAAAACACAATCCTTCTTTCTTACTGGTCAGCACTGCGCATTCTAGAAAAAGCAAATGGAGGCCAGTCAGTAAAATATCGCCTTTTTTTAATAATCCTCCACAAGCAGTTATGTAATGTATACTATTAAAGCTGCACTGTGTAAAATGTGTAGAAGAAAAGTGGTATGCTAATTTTGTGGTTACCCAGTGTTTAAGTGTTTTTTTTTCATGTTTGGCACCAGACCCGCAGATTTTATGCTTTGTTTCAAACTATTTCCATTCAGAAAAGCAGCTACAGACGAAGATAATACCCTCAGAAATTGGTGGAGACCAAAGCAGAGCTAAGAAAGATGAGTACACATTGTATTTCATATGTCAGTTAGTCATAAAACACAACTCCTGATGGTGCAATTGCTCGGGAAACTTTTTGCTAACATATTTGTCGTACTAACCACTGCCCCCAGGTGGCCAAAAAATGAAAGATCAGTGCTTTAGATCGCTGTTTAATGTTAAACTGTTACACAGAGTTCATGAAATATACCACGAAAGAAGACATCTTTACATCACCGACATCAGCCGTCAGGACTTTGGACGACAACCGTGATTGACAACCGTCGCCTCTTGTGAAGCCACCGTGTGCAGATCTGGGTTTGCAACAACATTCATGACTTCTATAATACCTAGATGTGCATATACTGTATGTCACCATAGCAATATTCAATTCAGTTTTTTTCAATTCAGTTTATTTGTATAGCCCAATTTTCACAAATTAGTCTCGGAGTGCTTTACAATCTGTATACATAGACATCCCTGCCCCAAAACCTCACATCGGACCAGGAAAAACTCCCAAATAACCCTTCAGGGGGAAAAAAAGGGAAGAAACCTTCAGGAGAGCAACAGAGGAGGATCCCTCTCCAGGATGGACAGGACAATAGATGTAATGTGTACAGAAGGACAGATTTAGAGTTAAAATACATTCAATGAATGTGACAGAGTGTATGAATAGTTCATAGTAGGCATATTCCACGATGGAGACCTCCACGATCCATCCATCCAATATGGCCCCAGAAGCCTCCCTATATAGCTCTCTGTGTCTGAAACCCATTCTTCGCCGTGTACAAATGTGTTACATGCAAGAAGGAAGCGTAACTAGCAGAGCACGAACTCCCTTCCAAGTTCGGAGCCCCTCTGCTGTAAGAAGGTGGATTTCATCTGTCGATACATTTATGCAAAGGTACCTGCAGTGCTTCTCTCTCCTCGTGTCTGTGCCCTGAACCTCCTCCGTGTACACAAGGACATCCTCGACGAAGCGCCACTCACCCGATGAGAAGAACCATCTGGGGTGGATCCAGAGCCCCTTCCCTGTAAAGACCGGCTACTCCACAGCATCTCAGAGCTGTGCACAGCGAGCGTCTCCAGCCAAAACCCTGCGGTCCTCTGCGGCTCTGGGAGTGACCCGAGTGGGTAAAAACACGGGGATGTTCACATGGATGCTGAGGCCCGAGGCCGGACCGAGTGGGAGGTATCGAGAGTTGCTTCCTCCCAACTGGACATGCAGAGGCCAACTTTGGAACGCAAATCGTGTTCTCCTACACCTCGCGTCATCTTCTAGTTTCCTACATGTGACACATCTCTTCCTTATAGCTCTTACCTAATCTGGCAATCTCTACCCGCCGTATGTGCGCCAGCAATCTCTTTCTTTAAATACTCTCAAACGCCGAACAGGCTTCCTCCCGGCAGCCCGAACAAGACGGAGACGAGGGTTTGAAATAGAAGAGAGGGTTTCTCTGTAACCGCCAGCGACGCTCTCCCACGGCTCGGCTCCTCGTCCGCATTCATGTATTCTTTCGGAAGGCCTGCATTGTCACGTACCGACACACATTGGATTCGTCGTAGGACCCGGGGCCTCTCCCTATGCAAGCATTCTAGGTGGCAGGATAGGTGTTCACACGGGGGGGAAAGTATATTCCGGGAAGATTTGTTCTGTCGCTCCTTACGTAATCTTCATGTGTCGGGAGGTTTCACAGCGAGAGAGCGGAGAGATTCTTTTTTTCGTCTCTTCTTCTTCTCCATGTGCTCCATGTGTGCAGAGAGTCCCTTTCACTTCATCAATCTGCATCTTGAATCCAGACCATGGCAGGACATCATTTGAATGCCATTCAACGTATGCTGGACATGCAAATTTGCCTCACTTCAAGACATTGAGGACTTTTATATTCAAGTTCCCCAAATGGGTTGACGTGACTGATCCCCTGGTGGATTGACTGGAGAGAATCTTCATCCAACCTCAGCTGAATTTACGTTGGATTTCCTGTTTTGTGGGTTTTCTTGGCGGATTTTGTTACATTTACCCTCTAAAAATCTCCTGTGAGTGTCCAGCTCCCAACATACAAGTGAGATAAGAGAGGAACCAAACAAAAAAACTGCCTCTGAGCTCGTCCGGAGGAGTCTTCGGTAAGGTCCTCGGGCAGCAGCGGTGGATCCATGTGACCTCCTTTGGGTTTTGCCTCTCTGCCAACGGAGATGTTGCCCCACCTTATTGATTGCGTGGGCTGACAGGAGGACTGCAGACACTACTCCGCCATCTCACTCCGCCCGTTTGCTTCTCTGATTTGAATTTAGTTAAAGGCAGAGCATAGCACATGAATTAAAGATGAGGCAGTAAAAAGACGTGTCCTTTGTAGTGCAAATGGTAAAACAAACTATCCATGATGAAGTACAACATCTCTTGAACAGAAACTAAACATGATTTTATAGTCACTTTGTTATAAGCAGTTTTCTATATTGATATAAAACCTGTTTTCATTTTGCCCCGAAACCTTTTGAGATGAATCCTTCACTCTGTCCAGGAGGCGAGTCATTGGAAAAGCTGCTGGAGATTCTGTTGCAAATGAAACAACTGACTTCTGAATCCCAGGAAACATTTGGCCAGTGTGTGTTCCTCTGGAGGAGCTCTGTCCACTCTGTCTCCCTAGTGGTGGCATTAACTCGGCCTTCGAAGTCACTCTTTAACTTTTTGAGGCCCCAATCAATCCAGTTTGAGGAGCATCTGCATTTAATAGGGAGGGTCTAACGAAGACATCCCACCTTTTTGCAATGTGGAATTTAGTGTTTTGGTGTTAAATTTCTGATCAGGGATGCAAACTCATCAGGGAGGAAAGTGACCCCCGCTATGACATACATGGTTCTTTCTGGTGCATTAGCCCAGTGACTTTTCTCCATGGAAAAGGATCAATTTATGCATAAAAAGTATGTAAAAAAAAGAACTATTCTTTAAAAAAAAGATACTGCTAATGAAGAAGCAGTCCTTTTTCTCATCTTACTGAACAAAAAGAAACTGAACTATAAAAGAAGTATAAAACTTTATTTAAGAGTAAAAAGAAAACTAATATATGTGCTGAACTCAACTTTAATTACTTTGAAGAGAACCAGAATCTACACCCGTCAAAAGAAGAAGTTCAAAATCCTCGTAACTTTCTTATTAACATATACGACTGCACTCTGGACATCTTAACTAATATGCTGGTAGTGTCAAAGGGTCACATAACTAATCCTCCTCCTGGGGATTGAGGTCCCATTTCCACTTGTACCTTTCGTGAACTATTTAAAAAATGGGGAACAAACATTCTTCTATAAATACATTAAATGCATCTCTAATGCTATGAACTACTAAACGTGTGCATTATGAGGAGTTTAACTTGAGTTAAAACCCACTGCTATGCTATGAACTACTAAACGTGTGCATTATGAGGAGTTTAACTTGAGTTAAAACCCACTGTGGACTGTGTACCAATACACCAATGTAAATGCCAATTACGTGTGGAATTTCCTCAAAAGGTGACAGGTCTGCATGTCTGTGTAGGACATCTCAACCTCAATGTCTAACCTTTTTCTTTTCTTTTTTGTTATAATATTCTTGCAAATTCCACTCCGAGGAATCCAAAGTTGCCCATGTAGCAGAAACGCTTCACATCCTGCCAACAGTAAGATAATCTCCAACAGATTTGCCATGTTTATACCAGATAGCTTCAGGGGAGGATTTTGGGTACCTGCTTCCTCCAATCTAACATCGTCTTGCGACAATGACCCAACTCTACATTCTGACAAAGACTTTGAAAATGTCCCATATCCCTGAATCACATTCTTCTTTACCTATTCGACAGTCCCTTGAGAGAAAGAGACAAATGCTGGTCGCAAGGGCGATAGGCAAATTGACAATGATGGAGAGCGATTGAGATTGAGAGAAACGATGCCATCACAATAGTATGCAACGACGTAGGGGGGAGGGGTCATAGTGTGTGTGTGTGCAGAGGTCACGGTGGGACTATGGGCAGCATTGTGAAAAGGACGATTGGTGTTAAATTAGGCTGAAAAGAGGTTTAGGTAGGGATGGAGAGACCGAGTGAGAGAGGGAGGAAGCAAGGGAGAGATGGTCACCCTTCGCTCCACACATGGATTAGAGGCTATAGAGACACTGACAGGCTCAGAATATGGCTTACATTGCTAAAGCCCTGCAGACACACACACACACTCAATGTGTGTCATAACCAACAGTATATACAGTACAGTATATTTAGAAGTGGGAGAGAATACTTGACTGTTGTGGCTGTCAACATGTCTCCATTCTCGACGAGATCTATCTGCAGATTTGAGGTCTCGACGGACTGGGAACTTTTTTTGTGCGTATTCAGACGGGCGACATTCTCAGGACCCACGACTGCAATATTTTTTTTTTCACGGAGCCCTTCTTCCTCTCGTTATCCAGCGGCTTGGCAGACATACAGCATCATCATTCCTTCTGAATGAGGATCCCAAAGCAACTGATTACCAAACAAATAAGTGGTTTGATTGAGTACTCTATGGCTGGTGTAGAAGTCTGTAGACTGGTCCAGCAGAAAGTCACTACCTCGTGGAGATGGAGGAAAGTATTTGCAAAATATTATGTTCTTACATCATGTATCATTTTAAAACCATGTATGTTATGAAGACTTTTAGAATCTCCAGCCATGCTTTTGCCTCTATGAGGTTGTACCTGAGTGTCATCACAATATGCTCACGATGACATTGCTAACATGCAGATTTTTAGCAGATGATGTTAATTTAGTTTAATGTGTTTGCATGAAAACATTTTGTGATTAGCACTAAATGCTGACGCACAACTGAAGCTGATGGGATTATCATTGGTTTGTAGGTAAATTGGGCATAAAATAATCTACACATTTTGACTTGATGATGATGGTCACTAAAAAGTCATGTATACTTACATATATATCATGTCAAAGAGTATGAAAGTGTATCAATTTTTGATATCATTTCTGTTGTGATAAGTATTTTGGGGGATTTTTTCCTTCTCTGATATGAAGGTCCAACGACAGAGGATTGTGGACTCTGATTCAAATGTGGCCATGCAAATAAAATGTAATTTAATTTAATTGTCTTTTATTTCATTAAATTTCGAAAAACCAGCTTAAGGCAACCGTCAAACAAGGACAGCTGGTAGCTTTCCCCTGTCGTTTAGTCGTGGTTGATGACAAAAAGTCAGGCCAGAAAACCATCTTCAATGTTTTCCCCATGCCGGTCCTCTCCACAGGCATGTTTGGACATGTCTTTGTTCTTTTTCACCATAAACGGACTACACACTACAATTCACATGAATGAGTTAAAACAGTGTTGTTTGTTCATTTATTAACAGTATCTCTGTTGTACAATAAAGGTTAATAGATAATTCAAATTCAAATGATTTATATTGAGAAGATGTGGCCACCCTCAGATAACACAGATCATTAAATGTACAGCGCCTGCATGAATGTTTGGGGTCACACTAAGAGTCCTTTACTTTTACATCGTAATGAAGCCGAATGAAAACACCAAGAGCTGTAAGCATAATTTAAGATGTTGGTATCATCACCAGCCCTAGCATTATAATCCATCCTCTGAATAAATTCCTGTTAGTTTAAAGGAGACTTGCATGCAGCTTTTTTTCCGTGGAGGCTATTCCACTGAAGAGTTTGGTTTTCAATATAAAAGCACTTTCTTTATCTGCGTGGATACGTTAAGTTGTTGTGAGGGTTATTGAAAAGTGATGCATTCTAATTATAAATAATGTTTAATGTCCATGCAGTTGAGGCATTTCACTCCAAACCACAAATGTCAAACCATACGGTGGCGCTAGAGGAGAAGTCAGAGGATAACCAAAGTTCCTCCTCTGGAGACCATGAATTTCTCTCCAGATGTTTCTACCCATCAATCATTCAGGAGAGGTTGTATTGATATTTAAATGCTTATATTTGAAGTGTAACTGTAAAGTCTACACTGCGCCAACAAGCACAGATTGTGTAACAATCTCATCATAGCTCAAGTATATTATGAAAAGACACCAGAGTACATATTTCTGATACGGTATCATGTGGGTTCATACTGTAGGGTGAATTACTTTATGAATGGTCAACCAATTGAATCCCAAGATGTATAGATCCTTAATGACGCATTTTTAGTTCTTTTAATGTTATAAGATGCTACCCTCTAAAGTAGCAAATGGTATCAAATACATTGTGATGTATCTTTTGCCGATATTGAGCTAGAACCCCAAAAAACGTTGGTCTGTGTTGCTCATCCACATCCACAATGAACCATTATACCATCACTGTGCCACAGAATGGTTTCCACAACCCCTCTCACAGCACTACGGACATACGTTAGTTAATCTAGCCAATGATTTGCTTTGGAGAGAGATAATTAAATCTCAGTGTGTTCCTTTTCAAACAGAGGGGAAGACGGACAGAGGGGGAAAAAGAGGAAGAGAAAGAGTTCTCTCTTCAAATAAGTTTAGTTTAATTAACATTGTCATTGTTTGAATGGGGAAGACAATCTTCAGAATATAACAAGCCAATGTGCTGCCGATGTTTATCTCTAACCCAAGGCCATTCATGATGAAATTTTTTGACTGATGTTAATATATTTCATCAGCCATTTCATTGATTTCAGAAGCAGCCGACTTGATAGATTTCAGAAGTGTGTGTGTGTGTGCGGAAGTCCTGTCTTCTATTTATTATTCCCTTTTTCTCATCGGCAAACTAATCAAATGAAGTTAATGACTTTAATGTGGAGTTGTTTGTTCACATTGAATACACAAGTAGGACATTCTTTTTGTTTGTCTTTGGCATATTATTGTTTCCAAGTATGCTTGTTCGATATGACGAGATTATTATAATAGCTTCCCGGGACTTGAGCCCGATGGCCATAACAAATAAAGCAAAAATAGCTCAAACTAAAGGCACAATCTGTGGTTATTATTTCTTATGAAGTTTACCCCTCAGTTTTATTCCAACTTTATGAAGGAATAACTTGTTTGTCCCTCATAAAGTACCTCACAGGACTTCAATTCCAACCTTCGATGGATAACGCTCTTTTAGCAACATGCTCATACACAGTGCATGGCCATCACGTCGTAGAATTTTCCAATTTACTTTTCTATGGACTTAAAGAAAAACAATAACTGCATGGCACGGCGAAAATAGCTTGGTTGAGGCCCCCTGTTGTGCTTCTTTGATTGGTCCGAACCCATCTGGGCCGACTGGAACTCAACGCAGTCACCTGTGACATCCGAGTGGTAACCAACATTGCTAATAAAGAAGATGTTACATCCATGATTGTTATAAGACAGTTGTTTTGCTTTTCCCCCCAACATTCTAGCCACTTATGGCTCTCATTCAAACATTTAATCATGTTTAATTTCATTGAAAATCCTGTGTTGCCAAACGATATGGCCGAGCTTTTCATAGCCTATCTCTCCCATCCAGCAATACAATCACAGCTTAATGTTGATGCCAAAGTGTCCCCATCTCTTACTGATTCCAGTCTACGACTACACCATGAAGGCTATTCTCCATTTGATGTTAACACCTCTGAGATATGAGACATTATTTTTGTTATTGTGCTTTTGCTTTTCTCTGTCGTTTATTCCGTCGATCTTGTATTTCATCCTCATTTCTAGAGACTCTTAATCTGAAATCATTTCCTTGCATCCACACCCAGCGCTGCCTTTGTCTGCACAGGCCTCAGTATCTCAAGCTCAAACTCACACTATTCCTTCATCAAGTAATCACGTCCTCTCTTTCTGTGACCACCTCTTTATTCAGGCACACCAATTGGTTCTTGAAAATCCCAATCTACTATCAGAAGAATCATTGAGGTCACTCTTTGGAAGCGGTGCAGCTACCACAGCCGCCATAACAAGAGGCTTCTTCACCATCACTTTGACGCACGCTGGTCTTCTGCCACTTTACTGCAGCATATGGTTCTTTCATTCTGTGTGCAGTAAGATCTGCCACAAGATTGTGCCTGAAGGCCTGGTCACACCAGAAAGTGGAACAGCGAAATCCATCTATCCGCCTCTCCGTGCAACATGTCGTGCTAGAAGCTCGGCGACGTATATTGGCCACTCACAGGAAGCTTGTGTAATGCTGCGTTCACACCAAAAGCACGTGTTTACTTGACCGACTTTGTGGTTTATTCGCGTTATTCGCCCTTTAAAGGGGGCGTGGCTTATCTCAGTGGTTTTGCTTTGTGGAAACAGTTATCATTTCCTTCATCCACCACAAAAGAACTAACCACTAGTTCTGCTTTATACTTGTTGTGGACATCCCACACATGTCAGAACATTGAGCGCCCTCGTGTTTGGGTTCATAACATCGCGTAGACTCACACAGCTCGGAGACTTTCACAAACTGTGTCTGAATGACTGCCTCCTAAAGCGGTAGAGTAGCAGCAGCCAGATAGATCCACCAAAGGCACGGCGTCAGTGATGACGGGCGGAGCATCTCAACGCTCAGCGTCGGGGCGAAGTTTTTAAAAATATTTAAACTTGAGGTGAATTTTTTGCTTCGCTCTATTTGTGTCATCCGCGATGCCGGGCGAAAATGTGCATCATTTGCGACCATTCGGGTCTGGTCATTGACTTTGTTCTACTCGCGTAGATTTCTATGATAACGCAGCATAACTGTTTGCTACCTATCATTTAGCACATTCACACGGAATATTCCAAAGTCCTGTTACAACTCCGATCTCCTAACCATGAATCACCAAGACGAGAAAAGTCTATTTACCATTCACGAGGCCTTTAATCTTCTTGGTTAAACAAATCACCAAAAAAAAAAAAAATTGCCATGCCAGTTTTCATGAAGCATTCTATAGTTTCTGGCATTCACACTTTTATACTTTACAGCTGCACTAATTGCTCGCAAGCTTCCACATACCAGCAGACAGCGACGCCAACACTGAAATTAAAGTTGCTTTCAGTGGCAAGCTTCCATTCATTGCAGATGTTTTCCTTCCAGCTATCGTGTATCCTGTAATCGTGTATTTTAGAGAGATGTTTGTGATTATGAGTTTTACATTGTTATCATCACACACAATCTGCTTTTTTATTGTAAAATCCATCCAACCTCATCAATATATCACATGACCTGGAAAAAGAAATGTAAACGTACGGATGCTTATTTGATATACAACTGTGTTTTTCTTGAAGCATGAACAACATCGGTTCAGGGAAAGGGATGAGAAAGTACGATTGCATGTGTGCAGTTGTGAAATGTCACTTTGCTAAACCGCAGCAGGGAGATATTAACATTCAGACCTCTGGCATTTTAATGGAGTGGACAGGGAGAGATCATTTGTGACGGACCATATTGTTGTTCATTACTGAGCCTCCATCTGCCAGACATACGCACACACAAACATGTCCACTGGCCAGCAGGTGTGTGTGGTGGTCAATGCATGTGTGTGTGTGTGTGTTCAAGCACTTAGCCGTAGTGTGGATCGGAGAGAAATGATGGATGGATGTCAATGGCAGGTCTCCGTCTCATTCTCCCACTCTGTTTACTGCCTGCATGTGTGTGAGTGTGTATGTGTGTGTGTGTCCGTGAGTATGATAGATAGGTGTGGGTCCAGAGGTCTGAGTCTATTTGTCCAGACTCCATTAAACACCTGTTCAGTGGCCCAAGGCGGACGGCCCTGTGTCCTCAGGCTGCTGCAATGGTTCAGCAGCAGAAGACGCCCAATAAAAACATCGAAAGAGTGTATGGAAGACAAAGTTTTACATGATAAAAAATAAAAAAACAACAACAAAAGAGGAGCTTTATTGTACATTAAGCCTGAACTCCCAGGACTCTAAATGATTAACTGATTCATGATTGTACGAAAACCGTCCGCTCTCCGATGAGTTGACGATGGCCCTGGGGGGATCTGGCAAGTTTCACTGCAGCTTCAGGGGGTGTGGTGAGAGCATCTAGCTTCCAGGTACTAGTGAGACAATAAAATACGACTAAGGAGTCAGCTGCTCTCCTACTCGTGTACCTCCTGTTTGATTCATGAATCCATGACTTTGAAGGCCAAATGGCAGAGAGAACAAGCTTTTACAGCTCTGGAAAGATTCCATGGCAACCATTCTTGGCATTCATTACATCATCTAGGCTTGCATCACACGTTGCATTGGATAGCAGCAGTTGAGCAGGCCTCTGCTGTTTTTAGCGTCCTTTTAGTTTTTGCATGAATATGATTGGAAGTTACTTGTCGGCGGGTAGCCACGCAGCTTTTAGATGAATCAGCCTAGTGTGATGGGAAAATATGTGTGCGACTAAAAGAAACAATATGAGAGTTCATTAAGGGTGTTATCAGTAAGACAATACAATGTGTGTGCGCCCTGAAACTAACCGACTGTTCTTGACAGTTTTCTGAGATGTCTCCGTTAAAACAAATTCCGACATATATAAAAAACATGGCAACAGTGTCTTTCACTTTAGAAAACTATTGGCTTCGGGTAACGGTCGAAAACAAGAACACAAGAAAGAAAAGTTGCATCTGTATCTCGCCAGGTGGAAACTGCAAAAGCATGACTAACACCCCCCCGCCCTGCCTGCTCGACTCTGCATACAATGACGTACGTCCTGTTGAATATTGAAGCACTTATCACAGACTGCAGAGCATGCAGTTTGTTGTGAATTCTTCCCTTGCGAGCAATAAAATAAGACAAACTTGAGACGTTATTCTTTTCTTACTTCGGCTTCTTCTCTCGATCAATGTAGAAGTCTTATATAACAGTAGTCGCGAGGCATTAAGGAAGCGGCTGATGCCGAACAGGTATTGCACGTCAGAATTAATTACATGCTCTAATGTATCCAATTGTGCATGCAGAGGGGAGGTGAGAACCCCCAGGTCTTGAGAGAATCGCCTCTAAAGCATCTGCCACCGTCAAGGACACCGACATTCTAGTTATTTATAAAGACGAACGTTGGGCACTAAAGATGCAACGGGGACCGGCCTCTCAAAAACCTCTCCAAATAATACCGTGAGCAAAGCTCGACACCATTGGCTATGATTTAGAAAATAAATTTTTCTCACTCAACCGCTACGCTGTCAGACCGTAGCGCCATCAGGCCGTAGCTAGCACCATCAGGCCGTAGCGCCATCAGGCCGTAGCGCCATCAGGCCGTAGCTAGCGCCATCAGGCCGTAGCGCCATCAGGCCGTATCTAGCACCATCAGGCCGTAGCGCCATCAGGCCGTAGCTAGCACCATCAGGCCGTATTTAGCACCATCAGGCAGTAGCGCCATCAGGCCGTATCTAGCGCCATCGGGCCGTAGCTAGCGCCATCAGGCCGTAGCTAGCGCCATCAGGCCGTAGCGCCATCAGGCCGTAGCTAGCGCCATCAGGTCATATCTAGAGCCATCAGGCCGTAGCTAGCGCCATCAGGTCATATCTAGAGCCATCAGGCCATAACTAGCGCCATCAGGCCGTAGCGCCATCAGGCCGTAGCTAGCGCCATCAGGCCATATCTAGAGCCATCAGGCCGTAGCTAGCGCCATCAGGCCATAACTAGCGCCATCAGGCCGTAGCGCCATCAGGCCATAGCGCCATCAGGCCATAACTAGTGCCATCAGGCCGTAGCTAGCGCCATCAGGTCATATCTAGAGCCATCAGGCCGTAGCTAGCGCCATCAGGCCATAACTAGCGCCATCAGGCCGTAGCTATCGCCATCAGGCCGTAGCGCCATCAGGCCGTAGCTATAGCCATCAGGCCGTAGCTAGCGCCATCAGGCCATAACTAGCGCCATCAGGCCGTAGCGCCATCAGGCCGTAGCACCATCAGGCCGTAGCTAGCGCTATCAGGCTGTCGCTAGCAGCATCATGCCAAAGCGCCATCAGGCCATAGTTAGCACCATAAAGACGTAGCGCCATCAGGCCGTAGTTAGCACCATAAAGACGTAGCGCCATCAGGTCGTAGCGCCATCAGGTCATAGCCTAGCTAGCGCCATCAGGTCGTAGCTAGCGCTATCAGGCCATAACTAGCGCCATCAGGCCGCTTGACGACAAGTGCCCGGACCAACCTTATGAAGCTGCTGGTTGTTACCTTCTAATTCCGTGAATCCCTTGGCTAACAGCTGCCGCCCTGGCCGTGCCCATGCTAACCTGAGCGTAACCCCTGAGCGCCAACATTAGCGCTGGCCGTGTCCGTCTTCGCGAAGCAGTGGGTCCAACACTGGCGTCTCACGAGCTTTGTTGCGAGTGTGCGACGGCCATGTTCAGGGGACGTGTCAACCTGCTCCGTTGGCCGCCTCTCGCTGTTAATCGCGCAGGAGATGACTCTAATAATCCCGGTGGGTGTCAGCAGAGTCAGTTATCGTGTGGATAATGTCCTCTGCGTCCGCGTCTCTGTCACGGCTGTCAGTGCAATCGAATTAGCTTGACGGAGGCACTTGGCATTATCCATCGGGCCTGGGTGAAGGCTCGCCACTCTGACTGCCGCGCTTTACATTCATGGAAGCGGTAATGATCGCTCGGCATCCATTATCCCGCTCTCCTTCTCCTCCGGAAGTGTCCACGTGTCTCTCTTCTCTTTTGTCCTCCTGTCTCTTCCCCCTCGCTCTCCAACCCTGGTCGGTTTACTTTTGCGGGCTACCTGTCGTCGCCGCGCCTCCGTCCATTTTAATTATGGCTGATGATTGATGGTGTGTAGCTCTGCCATTATATTGTGATGACAGAAACTGCAGTTGTCAGTCTGCCCCCCCGCCCCCCACTCTCTCTCTCTCTCTTTCACACGCACACACACACACACAGATGGATTCCTAATGAACTGTCAGCAGACTTGCGGCAAGCCTCAATGGAACCCATACAATTGAAAAGCACACACAGAGACACACACACACACACACACACACACACAGCCTCATGTCAACAGCCTCTCCTCTTCCAGCTAATAACATGTCACTAGTGCTGACATTGCACTATCTCCTTAACCACTGCTTGAAAAGGTGCGTATGTGCATGTGTGTGTGTGTGTGTGTGTACAAGACAGAGGGGAAAAAGAATGTCACTGATATAGTGTGTATTTGTGTGTGTGTGTGTGTGAGAGAGAGATTTGACAGGAGTGGGCAGAGTGAATTAAGTCAGACATTGTGACCACACAGCAGAGTGGCTTTTATTTTAATCAGAGAGTTAGTGTCTTAGCCGTTAGTGAGAAGGCTCAGTAATGTATTCATTCCTTTGCCAGTCTTTCCCTCCCTCACACACTTATTCAAACGACCCTCTTTGGGACACATCCGTGTGTGTCAAGTGACGCTAACTACGGCAGAGAGAATGAGCTCGATTCTCTCTCCCGCAGGTATCGATCACCACTTTAACAGAATGATTTTCAAGATGAGTTATTTTGAATGACAGCTGGATAGATGAGGCAAATGAGATTAAAGGCCTTGACACTTTTACCAGTCAGATCAACCCGACTGCTTGAAATATTTAACACTTAAATGAATGATTCATCCATGTATCATTCTTCTACACAAGGCAATGACAGATCATTAAAGGGTACCTGTAGTGCAAAACAACAACGTGCTACATCCATTCGGCGCATCAAATAAATCATATTTACTCCGCCGCTATTGTCAACAAGTCACGCATAGCCCGAGGATTTACATTTCTTTGTCAACATTCCGAGTCCGTGGGCGCAGCCATTTTGCTAGTTATTTACTCCAGCTCAAAGCTAACTATGACGTAGAGTCGTTGAAAGGAATTCAGCCAATCCGGAGCCACTTCTACACGCGTTGCTTCTTGGGATAGATCGGTGGCCTCAAGAATTACACAATCTATATCAGGGGTGCTCAATACGTCGATCGCGGCGACCTGCCAGTCGATCGCGGCGTAGTATTGGTAGATCGCATGACATAAAAAAAAATTGGCCCGCCCCCCTGTCACTTTCTCTATAGCGCCACATTACAGCAGAAGCACGTCATTTCTGTCTCTACGTGTTGCGTTGACAGTCCTCTGCCCGCCGTCTCGTGTGCCGCGGAGCTCCCGACACCGGTTTGCGCGCATCGGGACGGACGGAGCAAAGAAAAAGTCACTAGCACCCCCGAACATGTCGGCCGAACATTGCATCAATGAAAGACATCTCCAGCGCTGGCTTATGCGCGATGTAGCTCTCAAGCTCACTCTTTTGTGTGAAGCAGATGAGGTCTAATGACACTATATCATCAGACATAAGTTCGTGCTCTTTACAACAAATGCACTCTATGTCTGCTTTCTGTGGCACACATTTCCCACAACTGCACCAAACGTCCGCCGACTTGCGTGCACGGTCCGCACGGTGAAGCATCTGGACCGGCGGTCCTTCGGCATCAACTTCATCAGAATCATCGCTATCATCGCTGTCACAATTCACTAAATGGGGATAGTCTGCTTTTAAAGGTTCAAACAAGTATCCAGTTGCTGAATCAGACAATCTTTCATCGTCCATATTATCAATCTCTCAGCATTTGTTTGCGAGCGCTCGACGTTGTTTACATTGGTTTCTGAACACATCCGCTGTGGCTGGCTGTCGATCTCTCAACGATTTGACGTCACACCACCCGCGACATATTCAAGCTCCAGTGCAATGTCGCATGTCGGAGTTGAGGACTTTGAACAGCCTAAACTACGTATTGTTATTGAATACTGGACCGTCAGTGCATGAATAACCTTTAGAAACACATTATCTTTTGCTCTGGCTACATATTGTTTTGCACTACAAGTACCCTTTAATAGGTGTTGAAGCAGAGAGGGTATTTATTTTGTCATCATGGCGTCACCCATTGGTTTGTGTACTGTCTTTATGAGGCATTGAATCGCAATCTTCACTTTTCGTAAACGGTGAACAGAAGTGACCATATTTGGAATAGATAGGAGGGACGTAGAGACAATGTGTTTGTCTTTGGTATCTGCAGCAACCTGTCAATCACAGTAAGCCCGCCCTAAAGCCTACCCGGCTTCTTGGTCTATTTTACCCTAAATGGACCATCATTCACTAAGTTAACAGCATGCTGTATTGAAGAAGATCAAGAGACACGAAGGGTCACTTTCTCATACAATTCTCTATACAATTTGACTTACAGTATTGTTGCAACTGGAGAAATCCCTCCTGCTGGTCAGTGGAGCTTTCCTGTGTTTAAGTTAAGGTTGGGTATTAAACTGAATGCTAAAACACAATACACTATGTCCTTATCACCTGGTGACTCAATACGTATGCTTAAATGCAAGACTCATGCTGGCTAAGCCTTACCTTTCCTATAAATAAAACAACACCTTTTCTTCATACAATCTTGAAAATAAATATCAGAATTAGTAAAAAAATAATTTTTTACTAAAGCCATTCATTAACGGGTGTGTATCCAAAAAGCACATCCCAATAGTTGTGGTGACGCGCCAACATATTTTTACCTTTGCATTGAAAATGCGGAAGGTTATGTTTTGATCGCCGTGTATTTATTTATTTGTATGCGTGTTACTCGCATAACTAAAAAAGTATTAAACCGAATCACATGAAATTTGGTGGGATGATTGGTTATTATCCGGGGACCATTTGATTAGATTTTGGGATCAATCGGGTCAAAGCTAAAGGTCAAGAAAAGGTAAAAATCTTCTTTCTACCATAGCGCAGTCAATGTTTATCTAATTGGCAAGCAACTAATTTCAAAATGTTCATAATTCAATGCCCAATCTTGTGATATGCGAAGGTATGCGCTCTACCGAGTGCCCGTTCTAGTTTGACATGCATTTGCAGTTCAAAGACTCATAGTTTGCCTTATGTGTGACCGGGAAACATCTCTTCCCACATGTGGGAAAGGGGTAAAGGAGCTGAGTTGATTATTTGTCCTTGTTAAAAAAAAAAAGAATGACCTCCCCTGCGTGAAAAGTTACAGCCAAATTAAAATGGCCTCCCGAACAAATACAATGCCACTGCCTAGTCGGGGCTGCTGCCGTGGAATCGAGATTGTCTTTGTCTCGATGTGTTTGCGCCACATCAAAGTCATCATTAGGAAAGAATATTGAGTCACACGGGTATATGTGTAGAGACACATGCAAATGTAAGAACCCCCGTGCTGTCATCATTAGCTCGGTAAAACACACACACACACACGTAGTATCGTTGAGGTGTTTTCTATGGGGCTCGTGACAGATGGTCTAAATTATAAAGCGAAGGAGAAACGCAAAGTTGCAATGAGGAAGTGAGCTTTTCTCTTCTTTAACTTCCTCTTATTTTCCTCCCTGTGTTTTTCAGCTGTCTACCCATCTGTTTTTACCACCTGCTTTATTGTCACGCCTGTTTATCGTGCACATGTATGGCAGTTTAGGAGACATGCAGCCTACACAGCCTCAGCAGTAAGAGCTGAGCGACACACTGCAGGCTGGTCAGAATGCAACACAAATGGATTTAATGGAGACAAATTGGAGCAAAGTTTGTGATTTTATATTAGTTATTTTTGCAAGTGAGTTGCCGCTGTGGCATTGGTGGGTTGTTTCTTTCCTCCAACCCAGCTATGCATGAGACCGTGTCCTGTGGTTGGGCCCTGTGTCATATCTAGTGATATAAAAGAAAGTCTGTTTGTTTATAGTCTTTATTCTGGAGGCCACAAATGGTTCTAGAGGGGATCACTTCAAAAAGTAATTAGAGTAATGGTCTGGTTCTCTTTTCCACTCGCGTCATTTCTCTTGGACTGACGACATAATGAATGCAAAATCGTAATATTGGTGTTTATTTCCACATACATTGTAGGGCAGTTGAAACCAATATTTATGGTACACAGGGGAAAAAAGAGGATCGAGGCCGTATAATATATATATATATAATATTTTAATATTTAATTTAATTTGACACTGCAGTCATTAGTATTGTATTGTGTATGCATATATGTTGTATATATATATATATACATTTATATTTTATATTTTACTTTGTATACTTTGCACAGTCATTGTATTATATTTGTTTGTGTGTGTGTATATATATATACATATATGTTTCATTTTATATACATATATATACTTCATTTTGTATTTTATATTTTACTTGTATACATCTATATCTTTCATCCCTGTTTTTTATATTTTATTCTCGTATGTTTAGTTTATTGGTGCTGCTACTGTGACGACAAATTTCCCCTTGGGGATTAATAAAGTATATATCTACATCTATCTACATCTACATCTATATATTTTTCAAACAAACTAGTCATTCAGCATTTTTCAGCTCTCTCTCTTTTCAACATTCAGAATGCCAAGTGTGCCGCTAAATGACACCTCTCAATGCTCACTGGAAGGGAATTCAAAGCCATGTTCATGTTAAACGAATTAAAAATGGGGAAGCAAAAATCTGGGAAACAAGTGCATTTCCCACTGAGATTAGCTCATGAAATTCATGCAACAACAAATTGGCGAGCGAGGACGATTAACTGTTGAGGGAAATATAATCCGTCTGTGGTTATCAAAACGGATGCAACTTACTCTGTTTTCCATTCATCTTGGAGAGAACAAGCAAAAAATAACTGAAGAAAACCACCATGTAGAAAGTAAGTCCTGTAATGACTGAAGATGTTGATGCAACTGTAGCCAGCATGACGCCCTGTTTCCTTTTGTGAAGCTTCAACAGAGACTTTATTACGTTGTTTCCTTATGGATGCGTGCTGCAATACACATTGAACATTGTATCGCTTATGAATTCAAAGTGGTATCTTCAAAGGTGAATAATCTTATTGTTCCTTCTCTTAAAAGTGACTTTGAAGAATAGTTTTTTGGGGGATTTGGTCTTCTGTGTTTTTATTCCACTTCTGAATTTGTTTGTTGCAGTTTTGGTCAAAAAAAGAAAGAATTTGATTAAAACTCAGAATTTGTTGAGAAACCTCAGGTTACATTATAATCTTTATTTATATGTCTTGACATGTTTCATCTGCTAACAAAGGGACAGCTGCACAGTGATGAATACACAGGACTCAACCACACACACACACACTTGCACGCTGCTTTTAGATCGGACCCTGCGAGGATATACAGATAAACATAATTACTGGAAATGAAAAAGTCTGAATTCAAGTAGCAGGAGAACCGAGCGATGGGATTCGCCGGTCGGGGAGGTGGGATGACCACCCCTGGGCGTGAAGCAATAGACAGTCGGCCCAGCTTAAATGAACAGATGATCTGTTTTGACCTTTCCGGCTTTCATGCTGCACATTTCTCCGGTCGCCAAGCTGAAGGAATTAATTCTGCTCTCCTCGAGGGTTTTCCAATGCATAAAGCAGTGATCAACAGCTTGGTATTGCAAAAAAGGCCCAAATACCTGAGCCCTCATGGCTGTGATGGTTTTTATAGACACTTTCCAGAGAAAAAGTCACAGGAATCAATTTGTGTCAGTTAGTAAGCTGTTTCTCTTTTCTTTTTGGGGTTTTCAGAAACGATTGCTGCAGGCTACTGTTGTTCTTTCGAGTCATGTATTTCACATGAGGTGCTCCTTTGTGTTAGTTTCTATTCAGTTAGTCATTTATTTATTTTTTACCATTTGCATCAACCATGTTATTCCATCAGGTCACACATGACTCATGCTGCTCGGTTATCATAGAGTATCCTTTAGAAGTAGAGATAGACAGCTATTGAAATGTGCATTCATCACAACAGTCCATTTACATGAAGGTAGACGACACAATGTTTCACAATATACACAATACTCTGACTGTGTGTGTGTGTGTGTGTGTTGACTATATGCAAGCTGGGAACAGGAGGCCGAAGTCACCAAATGATTGCTGTTTGGTTGACAGGCCTAAGACACACAAGCGAACACATGTTGTGTACATCTCCGTTCTCCTGTACTTGCTCTTGCTATTTTGAGTGCACACATGTGGCAAACTGCTCGACTGCAGAGAACACCTGGATGATGTCCTCATAACGGTGAAAAAGGTTGAGCGAGGAGCGATGGACACTTCTCACCCTCAACGGTCACTATCTTGGCATCGTTGCCAGGCGGGAGGCATCACCAAACTAGTGAAAATGGCGGCTAGCTTGCTAGCTACCAGCGGCACATAGGCCTACATAACAGTAAGTTGACGCTAATCTTTATTTAGTTTTGACACAATTTTCTAGGGCAGCTATTTTGTAATTACAGTCAGATGTCGGCAGTAAAGAAGAAGAGGTCACATTTTGCAAACAGGTTATTTTTGTAATTGCATTTCAGCTTATTGAATCCTGTTTGATACATTTAACACACGTAACACTGCCCTTTAAAAGTCATGCACTATGCATATAAGTACACAGTGAAGCTGCTACATGGATGTCTTGTTCTTTGCTTTTGTATTACTGTATTTCAAACTCCCTGTTATTTCTCTATGCAGTCATTCATTTGAAAATGTGCAATGAGGCTTGACAGAGAGAGACAAGACCACCGACAACAAAATAAAAAAACGGTGCTTTTAAACAGATGGGTAGTATCTCTTAATCAGGTGTTACAAGAGCTCTGCTCTCGCTGCATTTCTTGCGCTGTCTTCTTCTGTTTATCTCCCTTTTCGGTTGGTTTGTCCAAATATAACACACGAAAAAGAGACTCACTCAGTACATGCTGAATAATTACATTTTCTTGAAAACAACAACAAAAAGCTTTCCGTCTTCGCCCCAAGACGGTGTTCTTTCCATGTTTCTCTTTGAGCTGCTGCACAGCACCGCTGAAAATAGATACTATGTCAGTAATTCTTACTCGAATGTCTTCGAAAGGACGATAATTCGGTGCTACCTTTTATGGTACAGAATTGTTCTAATTGGCTAGCTTAAAGGTATGACAGAGGGCAGGACTACTCGGTAACGTTGGAGCTATTTAGTGCATTAGTGTCATCGGGACCATTGAAGGACACATGTACCGTACACTCAAACCGCTAATGTCCGATGTATAACCAAACCAGTGTAAACTATGACCCTTACCACAGCCATGGGTCTCCATCCCTATAATTAAAGTCTGGGGACATTTTAACAACTGAAACCTCTTGTGTTTAACACAGACGGTGATATCCTCCTAAAATGTAGAAGAAAACAGTCGATAAAACCTAAATTGCAATTTTGTGTTTCCATGTATTTTAGGCTTGGGAAGATCTGAACACAACAATGGAAACAATTGGAAAAAGATTGGAAAAAAATTGGAAAAGATCTATATTTTTCAACACTAACTTTTTCACTAAACAAAACAAATACATATGTATACAAAGCAGTGACTGAGTGGACCAACTCGAAGGTTCAGATCCACAGTTACTGCGGTTTTAACCAGGTTTTCAATGCCGGTCCCTCTTATTACTTGCACTTTAAATGTCAATTAGTGGCACAATGAATGATTGTAGGCCATATCTTAACTTTACTGAAAAACTAAATAAAACAAATAGTCACCGTATGTCATCGATCAGTGGCTGTGTTGGCCCACTGCATGCAGTTCATTAGGCTCACCAACTGGTGCAGGTTGAAGCATGTGTCATTTTGCAAACAGCAGTTACAGAGGCCTCTAGTATTTAGCAAAGTTGTATTCTTAATTTTAACCTCCTATTTTAAATGACTAAAAACTGCTAACAGATGCCTCATTGTCTGGATCCAAGGCTCTTTGAATTGAGGACGAACATTCTGTTTCAATGGATCTACAGTATATCAGAAGAGAGCCTCGCTGGCACAGTCGGCTCCACAGGGATGTCTGTTATCTGCCGTTGTATTTTCTCGGTATCTTAATGAACTGTGGCTCCATAGTTTCAGCACAATCGTTTTAATTATGCCGCTGACATGGCTTCAGAGCGCCTTGCACAAAAGGATCATAAATGTGATTGAACCCAGTCAATTGGAACTTGCAGTGGCCCTACAGGAAACATACAAAAGAGATTGTAAATACATTTCCAGAGGAAACCAAATACGGCCCGTTATCTTCAATGCCAAATCTGGCAATTACAAACTACTAGTTACTGGGTTGAAAGTGTTGTGGCTGGTTTTCTTCCTTTTTGGTCCATTTTGACGAATCTCTTAACCTGATGCATATAAACTCGTTTCTCTCTCTCCTATCTGACTGCTGGTGAGACGCCACAGGATACTCACCCTCTGGACCTCGGTAATCAAACACCCACAGAACACAGAGAGTTTGGATCAGAGTTCAATTCAATTTATTTGTAACCAACAGTTTCACAAATAAACCTGAGCTGGGTCCGGTATTAAAGACCAGAACCTCCCTCCACATCCGTCTTTCCCAACCCCCGAACAAACACATTGACATATTATTTATACATCACACTCAATGCAGGTGCCGCCTCCGTCCACTCCCTCATTACATGTTAGTTCTGGTGTCTCAGTGTGACCCCTGTCCCAGTCCAAGCCGGTTACTCTAAGGAATGTGAGGTTTCTTGCTGACGTCTCCCCCCTCGTTACTTCTCTTATCGTTATTGTGTCTGAGCCTCCTGGTCCTCTCTGCAGTCTCCTCTCTACCGGTTACGACTGGAGCAGCACAAGGCCGCTGGGTCTGTCTCTGTCTGGCGTTGTTGACCCTCGTCTGAGGGTGAGAGCTGTGTGTGCCCTCTCAATCATCTTTGTAGATGTCATTTAAGCCTGACATAACACAATGGAAAAGTGTAATGCACCCTATGTATATATGTTGTGGAAGCACCCAATTTGAAACATTTTAACCACCACAAAAGGATCGATATCAAGAGTTGCTGATTGCCAGGAAGACAAAACTCTCTTCGTAGGATTCGCGAGAGTTCTTATGTCGCAAGTAGCATTGCGTACGTGTTCATGTGAGGTGGGAGAGAAACACTTTCTCTTGGAGGATACTAGTCTTGCTATAGGCCTATCGGCTGCTGGGGGATGTTTTAGGATGCACTGAGCACCTACCTCCTCCTCTCTCTACTTATGGATGAACTTACATCTCTCCATCACACATCACTAACTCTGCTTCCTCCCCGGAGTCCTTGTGACTTCATGTCTCAAAGGGTCCATTGGACCTGGCTGTGTCTGATGCCTCCTTCCATGGCCCTGCTGATGCACCCCGCCCACCCCTCCTCTCCTCCTCCTTCTGTCTCATGGATTGTGGAGGTCTGGATCGTGGTCCATACCTACTGCGAACTATTCATACACTCGGTCATATTCATTGAATGTGTTTATGTGACTCTAATGATTCCTTCTGGACACATGACATCTATTGCTTGTGTCCATCCGGGGAGAGGGATCCTCCTCTGTTGCTCTCCTGAAGGTCTCTTCACTTTTTTCCCTGAGAAAAGTTTTTTTCTATTTCTTGGGAGTTGTTCCAGATCCGATGTGAGGTCCTGTGTCAGGGATGTCTTATGTGTATAGATATTGTAAAGCCCTCTGAGGAAAATTCGTAATTTATGATATTGGGCATAAAAAACCCCAACATCTGTCCGACACTTTAATATTCTCCGAACTTCTCTAGTTTCCCAGGTCTGAGTGGTGATGTGGGAGTGTTATTGCTGGAGGCCTAGCACAATGTGAATGTGACTTGTCCTCTATACAGACAGTCACACCGATATGTAAAAGCTATTCAGGCGTAAACATGTTGGTCTCTATTTTAACAAGGCATTCAAGACACGACTTTTACTTTTAAAAACCAAGAACCATAACACACCGCAAATGTGTATGTAAATGTATTTCCCCATTATTGTGTCCTTCCTGTCCTTGCATATCAAAATCACCTTTGGGCAAATGGAAAGCAGCTTGCTACTGCGGTTGACTGACTGACGTCAGGCATTGCCAACTGTTCTGACGTGTTGTTTTCATTTAAGTGCTCTTTCATACGGCATACGCGATATGAATGCTGCATCAGACACCCTGAGTTCAGAGGGACACGAGCTCCGGCGCCACATGAGGACAAATCACAAGCGTTTATTCCCCTGACGCGAGGCTTCTACACGTCTGTCTGGATGAACTCCCTGACCCCGGGTGTCTGATACTGTAATAAAGCCGGATGAAGAGATGCCCAGAGAGGCAGATGCAGTCAATGAGAGACAAGGAGGGCAGGGTGAGGGGGGAAGGAAGAAATGGATCAAGGAGGGAGGGACAATGGAGAGAAGGAGGGATGTGACTGAAGCGTGCTCAGTAGCCTCGCTAGTGATCTCTCCTTTTCCCCTCTCTCTCTCTTCTTCTCTCCATGGTGAAGGGCAGAGAGGGGACAGGGCTGCTGTCCTCAACCCAGGTCAGAGCTTCTCAGCCTGGGGCAGCATCCCACTAATCCTCCTCTCCTTTGCATATTGGCAGAGAGCAGGTTTCCATCCAAACCGTCAGGCACACTTGAAGTGACGCTGAAAGGACATGTACTACTACTACACTTCAGGAAATACTGGACAACACACAGCTAGCACATTGTTTTGTGTGAAATATCTGCATTATATACACTACCGTTCAAAAGTTTGGGATCACCCAGACAATTTCGTGTCTTCCATGAAAAATCACACTTTTATTTATCAAATGAATATAAAATAGAGTCAAGACATTGACAAGGTTAGAAATAATGATTAATATTTGAAGTATTCATTTTGTTCTACAAACTTCAAGCTCAAAGGAAGGCCAGTTGTATCGCTTATATCACCAGCATAACTGTTTTCAGCTGTGCTAACATAATTGCACAGGTTTTCTAATCAGACATTAGTCTTCTAAGGCGATTAGCAAACACAATGTACCATTAGAACACTGGAGTGATCGTTGATGGAAATGGGCCTCTATACACCTCTGGAGATATTTCATTAGAAACCAGACACTTCCACCTAGAATAGTCATTTACCACATTAACAATGTATAGAGTGTATTTCTGATTAATTTAATGTTATCTTTATTGAAAAACAGTGCTTTTCTTTGAAAAATAAAGTCATTTCTAAGTGATCCCAAACTTTTGAACGGTAGTGTATTTTGAAAGATAAATAATACAGATTCTCGCCCAGGAACTGCCAATTCATGACAGCATAATGAACATAAATGTACTTGGATTAAAAGCCCCAACAGACTGCATGGTGTGGTATCAGACTCCTGCTGTAAATGACCACAGGGGGCTGGACTGGTTCAGAAGAACTTTATATGAGAGGAAATGCAACAGGACAAAATATTGTACTTTTAAGTTGGCATCTCCCGACTGCATTCACAGGGGATTGTATTCATCTCCATGGCTTGCTCTACCATGGTGCCGTTTGTCTATTTCTTTCTTCTCTGTCTGACTGTAATGTGATTCCCTTCACTTGATGCAGGCATTCATCCTAGAAGGACCGCTCGACGGATGCATTTCAGCTGTGCTTTTGTTGTTGTTATCTAACAGAGTGGTAAGTGCTCACATTTTAAAAATCCATACAAAAATGCATTCCCTCCCGCACCAACAAGGTTAAAATAATCGTTGAAATATCAATGTTATGTGTGGTGATAGGGATGCAATAGAACAGATGCGTGCACCGCAATATGGATCAGACACTGATGGAAAACTCATATCTGCTGATTTCCTGCCGAGACAAGAACTCTTTTAATTTTAATTTCAAATTAGTCATTTCCATAGCTGTTGGCCAATCCATCCAAAGCAACAAACCATCAAGGAACAACATTCATCTCTCCTGTTATTGATGTGGAGGCTGGAGCAAATCTCTGAGAGAAGTCAGGATAGCCATCTGGCTTTAATGGATTTTAATGTGTTCACTCATATGAGAGAGAGATAACCATTGGAAATAGCGTGATCATTTAATTAGAAGCTCTAGTCACTGGTTGGAAACACACAATCAAAGGACACCATCAGATTCTAGATACCGGCAGACACGAGGCCGACTCAATTTGTTGGTCCGTTTATTGATGCGATTCTCCGAACATTGTTATGTCTTCATCATCCATTAATCCACACATTCCCAAATGCTTATCAGTCTCCCATCCACCACCGTTATCCCTACAACCGGAACAAAGTCATACGGATACCGGATCAGTCATCCATCCATCAGTTAGCCGGGCAATTAGCCACCCATCCAGCCAGTCAGCGTGCGGCGAGTCTGGTTGAAGCAACCAGTCGGGTCAGGTCATGTGAGTAATGAAGAGGAAGAGACAGATTCACAGCAAACCGCGAAGTCACGAACCACACAGCATCCCTCTCTGACTCACTTTATGGCTCCTCACATCTGTCTCTCTTTATGTCTATCAGCCCCCGACGGTTTTTAACTCTGGTCTCATCTTTTCACAGAAAGTGGACTCTCCAGGATCTAAAAGGCCTCCGGATGACTCTGGTTTCTATTCTTCTCTCTTTGTCTGGTGTTCAATGACAGTTTTGAGTGGACACCAGTCATGTGAAACCACAGGGGCAGGATCCAGAGCACCTTCTAGGAAGTCTTTGAGACTTCCAAGAAGAAGAAGAATGAGTAAATATACTTTTCAAAGTCTTGCAGTATAAAATAATGTGGAAATCACAATGCTTGTTGCTTCCTGTGGACTTGATGTTCTCATAATATCATATTTCCCGAAAAAAAACTTGTGAGAGATGGTGGTTGGGACTGCAACCCCAAAATGAGTTCCTATGGAGGAGGCAGATCACTTACTATACTATCACCAAAGTATAAGGGCAAACAGCTTTACCTGTATTGTGTTTGAGCTTATTTACCCACAGATCAAGAAGATACATTTACCAGAAATTTTGAGACAAAAATATGCTTTAAGAGTAATAAAAAAAGTTATTTTGAGCAAACACAACTTTTGTATTTCAAACTAACATTTAGCAAGGTGTGAGAACAGACAGTAGGGTTCATTGCTAACATTAAAAGGGCAGCATTACATTGTGCTGTTTAAGATGAAGATGTTGCACGAGGATAGGCATTGTCACAGCACTGTCAGCTTCCTGAAGGGGGGGGGGGGGGGGTCCATCTGAAACAATGGGTGAATTAATATTTGAGTGGTTTTGAAGGCGGGGTGACTTTAAGCATCAGTCAAAGAGTGGCATTGACATCTTGAGATATTGAAGTTTCATTGCAGAGGGTATGCTATTATAATCGGTGATGAATGGTTGCAAAGTCCTTCCCATCCCGTTCCATTACCCAAACCTCTTATCACATTCAGGGTCGCAGGGGCGCTGGAGCCAATCCCAGCTGACAATGGGCGAAGGCAGGGTTCACCCTGGACATGTCCCCAGTTTATCGCAGGACAGATTCCATCCACTTTTTTATAAACTCTATAGCAGGGGTGCTCAATACGTCGATCGCGATCGACCGGTCGATCGCGGCGACCTGCCAGTCGATCGCGGCGTTGTATGGTAGATCGCATGACATAAAGAAAATGTGGCCCGCCCCCCTGTCACTTTCTCTATAGCGCCACATTACAGCAGCAGCATGTCATTTCTGTCTCTACGTGTCGCGTTAACAGTCCTCTGCCCGCCGTCTCGTGCGCTGCAGAGCTCCGACACCGGTTTGCGCGCATCGGGACGGAGCAAAAAAAAAGTCACTAGCACCCCCCCCCCCCCCCCCCTCAACAATCCTTCTCGGCTCGCGCGCGACTCTCACTAGCACCCCCCCCCCCGTCGGTCGATCGCCTTGACTTGGTCACATAATAAGTAACTCGCATGCTGAAAAAGTGTGAGCACCCCTGCTCTATAGCAAGGCCTTACTCTCCTCCCATTGGCTCACATACCTGGGTTCCCCCATGAGGTCTGCAGTTAGACCCTCTCTGTGCCACTCTCCAAGTGTTCACAGGCTACGGGTTTGTGTAGCAGTTTGAAGACGAAACTCTTCGGCTGTATGGCTAATCAAACCTCTGCCCTTGTGTTTCGACGGAGGTGCTGATAAGGAAGAGCCTTGACTCCCAAATGGACTGTGGTGGTTCCAATCTCCAATGGAATTGTACCGTGGGTCTAAATCTGGCGGGCACTGCTTGTGTAAAAGCAGAAACGCCACCGCCCTGAAGAAACCCCTTCGCTCTCAGTTCTCATGCACCCATCCATCAGGAAAAGACCAGCAGATCTTTGAGCAGTTTATTATATACTGCACCAGTTGAGTCTTTCATGCATTATTTAAATACTGCATGGAGCATCTTCAGCAGACCTTACGGACACGCTGCAATCCCTTAGCTTCCATACATTTATATTCATACAATGCAGGCGATCGACCGCTTTTCTTTTCTCAGTGAAGCGGGATCCAAGCCCGAAGTTGAAGCTCTACATTTACCAGTCAGCCCTCAGCTAAACATAGCCCCTATCTTATGGATTCTGATCTGGAAATATGAACACTTTATCCAGAATGCTACTGATGTTATAACCTACAAAAAATAACAATCCCGCCTCACAACACATCCTCCCCCAGCGGTATATGCTGTGGTTCACAGCATGTGTGTGATGAGAGTGGCTGCTTTATTAATCGTGTTTTTTACCTAATATTGCTGTTTACCCAATTGCGCAATGGTGATTTCGAATGACCTCTTTGCATGCAAGTCTTATACCAGTAAAGGGTGTAGTAGATCAAATGGGAGGTTCGAGAGACACCCATAGGACATGCACCCATAGGTACAAACACAGATTCAATGCTTTATATTTAGATTTAAATTAAAATGGCACCAGGCAGTAAAAAAATTAATACAAATAAAAAGTACTTAAAAATCCTGCAACTGAAACCAATTTAGGGATAATGTTTCCTAAAACGTTGTGTATGCAATATGTATCAGATAAAAAGGCTTTCTCTCTCATTTCAGAGAAGTTACAGCTTTCACATTTCTGTAAGACAGGATGCAGAAATTATCATGCAAAACAGACGGATCTGGCAGATTCCAGAAGATTGCACGGATGAAAAAAATGCAAATAATTATATTATTTAAATACATATTCAAAAACCACCCAAACTGTTGACACTTTCACATAATCCCTCAGAAACGCTTCATATGTGCTGCTGGGGAGTCGCTGTTTTGATGGTTTTGACTCAGAGTGCGAAATTGATTTGTAGATATATATCCTACCCACAAGCTGTGTGTGTTTGTTTTCACCTGGCTGCTAGTGTGGGCTCTTATTTAGGTAGAGTTGGTAGTGTATGTGTGTTAGTTTAACCCGTGTTGTGGGGACTTAGAGTTCAGAGTTAAACTGTGGGGACTCACCTTCCTTATGGGGACAGAATGCATGTCCCTATATCCTACATCATTATATGTTAGTGGAGACTTTGTTTATGATTAGGGTAAGGCAAGGACATGAATGTCAGTCAATGTGATGTCCCCAAAAGAGTGAGTGGACGTAAACTGTTTTTTTATTGTTAGTTTCTAGTTTTGTGTACGTGTGTGTTTGTGTGTGTCTTACTGATTTCTGCGGCATACACAAAAAAAGTCCAAAGCTTTTGCTTATGATCATAATGTTCTAGCATCTTCCTGTTTTTCGGGAGAGATCTGTGAAGAGTTCTGTCGGCGGCGCGCCAAGAGATAACACACACACACATCAAACACTGACTCAATGTCTGGAAGATGACACACAATATACACCCAAACACCAGCAGTTAGTCACTTAAACACGGACATACACACACATACGCACACACACACAAGGGTTGAAGAAGGAGCCCGTTTGTGGCACATTACAGACGAGAGAGAAGAAGAGGGAAAGATAAAGATGTCGAATGGAACGGTAACATCATGAAAATGGTCTATTTTCACGAATCCAAAAGAAAAATCGGCCTCGATTTTCAGTTGATGGCCGCGCGCTCAGGTACGTTTAATGGTTTGTAAACGTCTGCTTGCCATCTCTCAGCAGCGTTCAACGCTTCTGGCGGGCGATAAAACTCGAGAATGCGAGCGTTTATCCCAAAAGAGCGGCAAGTAGCAAGTAAACAATATTTTAGGCTCAGTGTATCTCAGGGTAAAAGGAAAGTCTTCTGTCAAGAAACTACTGCCCTTTCACACAATGGTGAAAGAGCTTATTTTCCTTTTTTGCATTGGGACAGAAGCTGAACTTTAGTCTGACGGAACTTCAACGTTTCCTCGCTTTTTGCCTGTCGCCATTTTTTAAAAAGGGATATTTTCAGGTTTCAAACAAAGGTGGACATGAAAGCAGCTTTTGCTTGCTTGTCAACGGTATGCAACCACCCCTCCCCCCTCTCCCCGCCCCGAAACCATAAAATGTAAAAGTAGTATGCACACGCAATGTAGAGCCGAGCTCCTGATGTTCATGAAAACCCCAGAAGCCGTTTCAGGGCGCTTTTTAGTTGTTGCTTCCGTCACATTTTACTGCAACTTTTGAATCGTACATGAATTACATTATTTATTTTTTTAGAACTAAAAGTATTCATTAAATTGGGGCAGAAATGTATCATAGACGTGCAAACTAAAGCGGTTTTCATATCATGTCACAATTTCATGCTTAGATTTTGGTTGCTACTCCCGGTGAAATTGAAATCCATCAAAAGAAATCAGATTTGACAGGTCCTGGCTAGAAAAACTGATTTTGAAGATTTTTTGGGGAAGCAAACATGCATTGTAAACCCACCGGTGGATTGTAATGGGTTTAGAGGGTTATGTGTTTTTACTTTGAAAAACAAGAGGAAATATAGATGAATTTACATGCAATAATGATCTATAGACGTGCTCTAACAAGACCATGTGTGAACTAGGATACTCAGGCAGCTAATACCACCCCCCCCCCCCCCACACACACACACACAGGTAGAAGATACAATCTCCGGGTGCTAAACGCTGTGCCACTGTTTCTTTCATCTGTCACACTTTGAAATGTCACGTAAATGAAACCCACAGCTTTTCTAACCAAGGTAAGGCTGTGTTTGTGTGTGTCTGTGTGTGTGTGTGTGTGTGTGTCTGTGTGTGTGTGTGTTTGTGTGCGACAAAGAATTATGTGAAGTTTCTATCCGCATGAAAATGAGAACATCTTGGGGAAAATTGGAACAGATTGGCAGGCAGCAGTCCGCGCCACACGTCTATAAGATGCTACAGTAGAATGAATAAATGAAATAAAAACGTAGAAATTAGTTAGTTTCCACAGCCAAAGAGCCGCTGCCTTACAAACATACACACACACACAAATAAAACCTGTGTTACACACACACATCAATGCAATGCAACATTTATCAAAGAAGTCAGAGTTCATCTTCCCTGAGCATTAAATCATGACCTTTCCCACTCTACTACTCTTTTTTCTGTATGAATTATTTCCTTTTCATTCTATCCATGCTTTATTGATCAGTCCTATGATTTTTTAATGACATAAGACCTTGTTTCCCCTCTCCTACCTGAGGTATAAAGCACATTAACCATTTAAACAAGTGATGGTGCCTGCATATTGTTAGTTTCTCCTG
The DNA here is from genome assembly GCF_029220125.1 of Pseudoliparis swirei. NCBI lineage: Eukaryota > Metazoa > Chordata > Actinopteri > Perciformes > Liparidae > Pseudoliparis > Pseudoliparis swirei. The sequence goes on along the minus strand of NC_079406.1, from coordinate 7,100,657 downwards.
TTATTCATGTGCAGGATGGGCAAACATGTATGATATAGCTTAGTGTCATTATTATTAATAGGGGTCTTCAGTTTTGTAAATGTGTCAAATTATTTCTAACAGTTATGATGACATTGAGCCACATGCTCTCATCTCTTATGCTGATGACACAGAGTTGAGTTTTTAGGACTCACCAACAGAGCAGTACAAAGTATCTCCACAAAAAAACTATTTATCTTCATTTTTTGGTTATAAGGGGTCTATAAACTGTGATGTTTGGGGACTTTTTTTATAGATTTGTTTAAAACCTGTGTGCCCATCTGACTTCTCCAGTTTTATATCTGGTGCTACGACAACTTTTCAACTTGTTCCTCAGAAACTACCTCGGTGAGTAGTGATAATAGTACCGGTAAGAACAATATCTATGAGAATAAAACCCAAGTTGTACGAAGCTGAAAGAAGAACTCACAGATTGAGTAGTGAAGCGTTGTAATAGGTTATTTGGATTTGCACATGTACATAAAGGAAATCTATCACTACAGTACAATAGAAGTTATAACAACGACAAACCCTGGTTCACAGCGGAGCTCAGGAAGCTAAGACTGCAGAAGGACCAGGCATTCAGGAGTGGGGACAAGGACCTGTACACAGAGTCAAAATACAGGTTTAGCAAGGCGGTGAGAGATGCTAAACGACTGTACTCTGAGAAACTGCAACAGCAGCTCTCAGCAAACGACTCTGCTTCTGTCTGGAGAGGGCTCAGGCAGATCACCAACTACAAGCCCAAATCACCCCACTCCATGAACAATGTGCTTCTGGCAGACGAGCTAAATGAGTTCTACTGCCGCTTTGAAAGACAATGGAGCAGTCCTGAGACCATCCCACACAGCCCCACCAACAAGCCACAGACCATCAGCCCACCCTCCCCCAGCCCATCAGGGGCTCACACCTTGGAGCACCCTCCATCAACTCAGCGACGCCCTCGTCATCCTGGAGAGAGCAGTCAACAGGCTGTTTAAAAGCAGAACCCCCATAAGCAGCGGGCCCGGACTCCGTCTCCCCTCCACCCTGAAGCACTGTGCGGACCAGCTGTCTCCGGTGTTCACCGACATCTTCAACACCTCCTGGAGACATGCCACGTTCCAGCCTGCTTCAAGGCCTCCACCATCATCCCGTCCCAAAAACCCAAGATCACAGGACTCAATGACTACAGGCCCATCGCCCTGACCTCTGTGGTCATGAAGTCCTTTGAACGCTGGTCCTGTCACACCTCAAGACCATCACCGACCCACTCCTGGACCCCTGCAGTTCGCCTACAGAGCCAACAGGTCTGCAGACGATGCAGTCAACATGGCCCTTCACTACATCCTCCAGCATCTGGACTCCCGAGGAACCTCGCCAGGATCCTGTTTGTGGACTTCAGCTCTGCCTTCAATTCCATCATCCCGTCCCTGTTGCAGGACAAGCTCTCCCAGCTGCACGTGCCCGACTCCACCTGCAGGTGGATCACAGACTTCCTGACCGACAGGAAGCAGCACGTGAGGCTGGGGAAACACGTCTCAGGCTCCCGGACCACCAGCACGGGTTCCCCAAGGCTGTGTTCTCTCCCCTCTGCTGTTCTCCCTGTACACCAACAGCTGCACCTCCAGTCACCAGTCCGTCAAGCTCCTAAAGTTCACGGATGACACCACCCTCATTGGACTCATCTCTGGCGGGACGAGACCGCCTACAGGTGGGAGACTGACCACCTGGTGACCTGGTGCAGCCAGAACAACCTGGAGCTCAACGCTCTGAAGACAGTGGAGATGGTTGTGGATTTCAGGAGGAATGCAGCCCCACCCGCCCTCTCATCCTGTGTGACTCCCCGTCGGCTGTGGAGTCCTACCGCTTCCTGGGCTCCATCATCTCCCAGGACCTCAAGTGGGAGCTTAACATCGGCTCCATCTCCAAGAAGGCCCAGCAGAGGATGTTCTTCCTGAGGCAGCTGAGGAAATTCAACCTGCCAGGGAAGATGATGGTACAGTTCTACACGGCCATCGTTGAGTCCATCATCTGCTCCTCCATCACCGTCTGGCACCCTGCAGCCACAGCCAAAGACAAGCGCAGGCTGCAGAGCATCATCCGCTCGGCCGAGAGGGTTATCGGCTGCAATCTGCCTTCCCTCCAGGTCCTGTTCACTTCCAGGTCACTGAAGCGGGCCAGAAAGATTGTCGCCGACCCTCCCACCCTGGACACTCCTGTTCGAGTCCCTCCCTCGGGAGGAGGCTGCGTCCATCATGACCACGACCTCCCGCCACACCAATAGCTTTTTCCGACGGCGGTCGGGCTCATCAATGGACCCCGGGACTGACTGACTGTCACCCCCAGGACTACCACCTCTTCTTCCACCTTCCTCTCTCCTCCTTCTTCCCGCTCCTTCCTCTTCCTCCTCCTCCCTCTTCCTCCCACTCCTCCTCCCTCCTTGCGTTGATTGTTGTTTGTCATGTCCAAATGTTGCACCTTCCACCAAAAAAAATTCCTCGTTTGTTTGTGAAAACATTCATTCTTTGGCAATAAACCTGTTTCTGATTCTGATTCTGATTCTGAAGGGTATGATCATTTATGAAGAATATTAAGAAGAAAGTATGGTAAAGCATCAGAGAAAGTCATTGTTTTATTATTGTAACTGTGTTTGTTGAGATAAATGTAAAATTAATAATTGTAAATTGCATGGGAATTAATGGAATTATATTGTGAAGGATGTTCGACCTCAAATGGTTGCCGATGTTATGGATGATACTTTTATTCTGAAGGAGCGAGGGAGCTTCCTGTCCGAGACCGGAAGTATGACATGTAAATCAGCTTAGCGAACAGAGTTGCTTGCATGATTTAAACTGGTCAATTTACGAACCTTTCGGTATGAAAGCATCTTCACGCTATTATTATTATTAATAACGGAAGGCTTTGTTCTGGAGTCAGTCTTCTCATTCCAAAACCACGATCGGGAACATTTAATTGACTATTAATTCTGCCATTAAATATCGGTGACATTTCCTGAATCTTCCTTCCGCCACGAGACCCGAGGCCTGGATTCATTTTCAGTAGCCTCTTGAATTTAATTTTGTCTTTCTGTGTCTTCTCTCCTCTCCAATTGTCCTCTCTCCGATACGTCCTACAGGAGTTGTAACCACAGATGTAGAGAAGGCCGAGGACATGTTGTCTCTGCCCTTCTCGGCCAGAGGAACAAAGGGACCCACAAAACCCAGCAGGAGAGGAGCGATGGAAAGAGAGAGAGAGATTTACTCAGAGCTCACGACCCACTTTCACCCCAAATCATCTGTGATGATGCGTATCCCATTGTGTGCACGTGTGTGTGCGTGTGTGTGTGTGTGTATATTGCTAGCAGAGCCCACTCGATCCCACATTAATTATAATCAGATAGGTTATTGATCACAAATACATTCACCATATTGATCTTGCATGTGCTGGAGGTGGAGGCCCGTGAAACACTTTCTCTAGTGTCGAGGCTCAGGGGGGGGGAAGGGGGCGGGGCCACATAGCTGGATTCACAAACGTGTGACAAGACACACACTTACACTAGACACAGCGCTGGTTGTGTGTTAATGTTCCTCAGACTATCCCGAAGCAATTTGAACATCGAATACGGAGAATTTATATTTTCTCTCACAAGAATTGTCATTTCTTTTTTAAACCGCGTCACGAAAAAAAAGAGTCATAGTTTTATCTCCGCGAATTCAAACAGCTACGCGATGCGAGTCAAGCGCACCGGTTGAGTAGTTAGTAGGACTTGAACAGCAGCCTCCTGGGTGAAAGTCCTGCATTGGTTCAGGCCTCATCGCACACCCTTTCTACTCCCTATGCACACTTTGTCCTTGTTTCTATGACGCCACCTGACGTCCGAGGAAAAGCTCAGAATACAAATAAATAGAGAGCGACTTCATCCTTCATCCTCCGCTCAGGTAGACTTGACTCCACGATGTCTTGGAGGAGGTGCTGCGGTATTCGACCAATGGGGGAAGAACACAATACTTACGTGAGGTTCAATCCTCTCTCGACAACGTGTTTGTGTGTCGGCTCACGCTATGAGTTAAGCTGGACGCCTCCGTGACTCACCGAGTCGGCTGGATCTGCGCCGTCTGGGCTTTTTTTCTTCTACTAGGTAGGTGATACCTAGACGTCTATAGCCTTTAAGTTATATTCTTCTTTTTCTCACCTCAGCAGCAGCAAAAAAGTTGACTTTCTTTCTCCTGGAAGGGACTGTTCCCTGCAGCTTACAGTGATGCTGAGGACAGCACACAGTCGTCACATATGAAAAAAAGGGGGATTCTGCCACACGGTGAAACTGCTAATTATTTAAACTGCACGGGAGATCCTTCACCCTCCTGTTACCTTTACATTTACTCACATATTTTACCCTCGGGGTCAATTTGACCCCAGCAATTAAAACCTCCAGAAAATTATTAGAATTAATATCGTTTCACAAGTTTAATTGTGAGGTACTTTATGTTTGTTTGTTGACTACCTAAATAGCCCTTTACATATATAAAAAAGTTGATATTTCTTATATGTTTGACACAATGAAAAACAGCCTGGGGTCAAATTGACCTCAAAGAACACCGACGTTAAACATTGAATGGGGTCAAATTGACCCTAAAGGTAACAGGAGGGTTAAAATAGTCATGTTCATACATTTTCAATCAATCAACACATACGAGGGAGTGTTCCCGACTAAGAATCAGCGTAGTTGAAACTGATTGGTCGAGGCTTGCCTCTGGTCTCCTCATGTTCCTTCAGTTTCACTTCAAAACTACACAAATACATGTTAATACCCTGAATGTCGTTTAGCTGTTGTTTGAGGACATTGGACAGTGTGTAGTGTGTGTGTGTATGTGTGTGTGCAGACGTGGCGCCCGATAGAGAGACGTGCTTGTCGTGGTTGTATATCAATATCAGTTGGAACCCCCCCTCCCCCCCCCTCCCTCCATTACAGCAATCCCCAGACAGAAGGGAAACAACAGGGAAGCGAAAGGAACAGTCTGACGAGCTGTTACTCCTCTCCTCTTCCAGCTGATTATGAGAAGAAACTTTCACGAATTAAAAATATACACTACCGTTCAAAAGTTTGGGATCACTTAGAAATGACTTTATTTTTTAAAGAAAAGCACTGTTTTTTCAATAAAGATAACATTAAATTAATCAGAAATACACTCTCTACATTGTTAATGTGGTAAATGACTATTCTAGGTGGAAACGTCTGGTTTCTAATGAAATATCTCCATAGGTGTATAGAGGCCCATTTCCATCAACTATCACTCCAGTGTTCTAATGGTACATTGTGTTTGCTAATCGCCTTAGAAGACTAATGTCTCATTAGAAAACCCGTGCAATTATGTTAGCACAGCTGAAAACAGTTATGCTGGTGATATAAGCTGTACAACTGGCCTTCCTTTGAGCTTGAAGTTTGTAGAACAAAATTAATACTTCAAATATTAATCATTATTTCTAACCTTGTCAATGTCTTGACTATATTTTATATTCATTTGATAAATAAAAGTGTGATTTTTCATGGAAGACACGAAATTGTCTGGGTGATCCCAAACTTTTGAACGGTAGTGTATATTCCGTGCTCTGACAGCGCCACTTTCCTCTGACGAGGATTCTTTGATGCTCTTTGCTATTCGTCCCGGAGGCTATCGCCAACATGCTGCTTCAATGTTCAGGCAATTCTTGATAGTTCAACTCAGTCTGCATGGAGATTTAATGTTTCAGGAGCGCACCAGACGTATCCAATAGTTATTTTCGTAATAGGTTGTTATGTATATCAAAATGGCTCTATGACATGAGAATCAGGCTGCTTAGAGATGATATTCTGGGTTGACCCCAAAACCCAGTAAGTGGTAATACATGTATTAATAATACTTTTAAACTATGCTTTTAATATTGTATTGCTCTATAGTCAATGAAATGTTTAAATAACTGGTGTACACCATCTTACATCCATAGCACATATACTACAAGTATTCTTTGCTTTTTAGAGGTATTTATTGTTGTGGAAAATAAAACTATTTAATTATATTTCAACCACTTTTAAAAGACTGGTGTCGAACACAGATTAAAGACAAGTGAGACAAAGTGTATGTTGTACATCATAATAAATACAGTTATCTATGCTTCAAACATTTCCTTTTGAAAATGCATTTGTTTCTTCAATGCTTCTCTGAAGGGCTTGTGATGCTCACCCCACTAGGACCGATCACGTGCCCCCCCCCCCCCCCCTCGACATCCACAACCAACTAGAACTAGAACAGAGTGTTTTACTCACGTCTGACATGGACACAATGGACGGGTTCCAAAAATCTCATTTCCTGTGAGTGAACCAAACTCGTCAGAGACACGAGCGGGAAACACTCCAATCCACATTACGCCTTCAAAGACTATATATATATATGTATATATTTATATACACGTGTGTGTGAAGGGGATGGGATGGCAATAAACAGAACAGCTTGATGGCCTTCTAGTCTTGGCAAGGCATCCGTTCATCTACATCTTGTTTCATAAATTCACAGCTTGACTTGATTTCTGCCTCATTACACTATGAACAGAGAATGGGCCTGTGTGTGTGTGTGTGTGTGTGTGTGTGTATCTCTGAGACATGAGATCACTGTCTCAGTCTCCATGGAGAGATTCTCCCATCAATTGAAACAGGCACCCATTTACACACACACACACACTGAAGAACTAGTACTCGCAGAGGGGGTCAACATCAGTTCAGCGTTTGCATTAAAGAAACGGGGCCGCTGGTTTGTCTTTAGAGAGCGAGCTGCTTGAGTGGACAGCGGGAGGGAACGGAGACGAAGCCTTCGGTTGAAGATAGAGAGGACAGACGAGAGGAAAACGGGGAGAGACAGCGATAATTAAGCTTTCCATGTTCAATGTTGGCCCAGTAAGGCTAGTTAGCCACACACACACACACACACACACTGATATGTCCCACGTTCTCTGCACCACTATCACGATTCATCTTGCTCTCACATCCACTGAGGCTCTACATGGTCATTACCCCGTTTATACTTTTGAAGTAATCTGTTCCATATTACCAATTGGATTATTAACCACGCTACCGAAATGGAATGTCATTACTGTCAGTTACCAGATCAGAATGTGGATCATTTGGATTATTATTTTTTCTCCTCCCGAAACCTAATTTGTAAAGAGTTTGTTTCTGGTTTCATTTTGAAGTGCCTTGCGTTTGTCTTCCTGTCTTTGTCGTCTTTCCTCTTTTTTTCTTCTCCCATGCAGTATCTGTGTTTGTCGCATTTCGCGACGTTTTTTTAGTTGTGTTATTTCACCGTTTCCTTCCTGCCTATGTGTGTTTTCCCGCCACCGTGATGATCGGCCCCGCCCCTGATTGAATACACCTGTGTATAATCACCTGCACCTCCCCGGTGTGCTGAAAGCCTCCTTAACGTCTCTGTGCTAGTTCATCTTAGTAGTTTTATTTTGAAGTGTTTGTCTTACTTCCTGTATTCGTTGTCTTAACTACTTTGTTTTCTTCTTCCGTGCAGTATCTGTGTTTGTCACATTTTGTCACCTCTCCTTTCGTTTCAGGTCGCTTATGCCTTGGTGTGTTTTCCCGCCACCGTGATTATCGGCCCCGCCCCTGATTGAATGCACCTGTGTCTAATCACCTGCACCTCCCCGGTATGCTGAAGCCCTCTTTAACATCTCTGTGCTGGTTCCTCTCAGTATCTCTGTGCTACACTTATTTCCCGAGAAGATTGAATTTTATTTAGAAAAGACGGTATGCATGGGACGAGCAAAAATGTATTTTAAAAAAACGGATTTACTTTTTCACAAGATTTTATCGGAAGTGTTGTATGAAGATGCAATTTAGACACACTGTTGGTGTGTGGGCACAAACAAACACTGGTTCTATCTTCAAAAAATGGTGCCGCCGGCGTATTTAAATACAACAAAATACTTTGATGTGAATGTAAAAATAAAAATGTTGTATTTTTGAAGCCTTGAGATATTCGAATCCCATTACAAATGCAACTCCATCCATAAAAATGAGGCGTCAACTGGAGTGCAAATCTCTTTAAAACACACTAACATTACCCCCAGTGTCATAACCCCGTCCCCCCCACCCTCAATGCCCTGCATTAGCCCAGCTGTTTGGGAGCAGCTGTGGCACACTTTCAAATATGTGCAGAGACACCACCAACACCACGCTGGGACTTGTAGAATTCCTTTTAGCTGCGGGACACATATTAATGAGGCGAATGATGTCTGCGCCTTAATATTATTGTCAGTTTCAGAGTAGTGTAAATAAATGACGCACACGAAGAAGAAAACTGGATCCATTCCATGGAGCTCCGGTGGGATTTCAGGTCATTCAGGAGGGTGTCTTGAGTTGTTGTGGCTAATGTTCAGAGAAAAGCAAGTTACGGTCAAGTAGGTTCTTTTAGCTTGGGGGGACTATCGCTAATAAACAAGAGGAACTGCGTTGTTGCGTGTGCAGTGATGATGTGTCGGGTTGGGAGGTGCCCCTAGCCAGGTCCATGCACACAAAAACAGTGAATAAAAAGAACTTTTTTAGTCCATTTCAAGTTGCTTTGTGGCACCGCAATAAAGACCATCTTTATAGTAGAACCTGCTAGAGTTCGCATTTTCTGGAAACCTGTGTTCACACTAAAAGCGTTGCAAATTTGTTGCGTTAGTAGTTCCCATGCTAGACGCAAATGTTTGCGATTGACCCACATTTTCACCGGGGTGGCGCGAATGAAGCGAATAGAGTGAAGCGAAAAATTCGCCTCGAGTTGAAATATATCAACTGTGACGAATAATTCGCCCCACGCTTATTCACGAAAGCCAATCAGCATTGAGATGGTCCGCTCGTCATCACTGACGTTGTGCCATCGCTGATTCTAACTGGCAGCTGCTACTTTAGCAGCGCTGGAAGCGACAGATACAAACGTATAGTCGGTGAAATTCAGAGCTGTGTGAGATGTTTCCGACGTATGTGGGATGTCCACAACAAGTGTAAAGCAGAAATAGTGGTTATTTATTCCATGGTGGATGGAAGAAATGATAAAAGTGTCCACAGAGTAAAACCACAGAGATAAGCCACGCCCCCTCTTAGGAGCGAATGAAGCGAATAAACCGCAACTTGTCATGCGTGAATATTCGCAATGCTTTTGGTGTGAACCCAGCATAAGAGTGAGAATCTGTTACAAAGAAAACACCAAAGTAAACTTTGAATTCCCAATTCCAACTGACAAGTTGCATATGCTGGCAAATATGTTCACTTATGTAAGCTTCAGATAAATAGTTACTGAGCCAGTCGCTTTTCCTGTTAGCATATGCTTAAGTGCTAAAAGCGTGTGTGTGTGTGTGTGTGTGTGTGTGATGTCATTTTGTATGTGTTTTCATTGGAACAATTAGCTCAAACGAGTGAGTGTCATCAGAAAAGTCTCTCTCGTAGTGACGAACCTGCAACAAATGGGTCCTCCGACGATGCAGCTGTGACGGGCAGCTGTACAGGCACCCAAGTGAACGTCTACGTTGACACTGGAGGTGGGAGGAAATATGTCCCAGCAGGTTTTAAACCGCTATTTAGAGTGACCTAAAAAGGTAAAAGTGAAACTTGGATCTTTAATTATTTCTTTATCTTTTTTGTTCTTATCCGGTGACCCAGATAAACGTCTTGGGCCAAAGGGCTGAAGACGAAGCGTTTACAACATTAGATTCAAACTGATAACCGGAGGGCTTTGTTGTGAGCTTATGGTTAAATATGGATCCACGCTCCAAAATCCAGCGTACACCTCATCTGCATGGACCCACAGCCGCCAGGTCATCGGCCATCCTTCGGGGAAGAGCACGGGGCTGGATCTCAGGGAGCTGGATCTCAGAGAGCTGGATCTCAGGGTGATGTGATATGATATATGATTTCTACCTGTATTCGTCCCACAGTGGGAAAATTTCAAAAATCACAGCAGCGGTGCACATCAGAGCATTAATAAAAATAATTATAAAAACACAAAACTAAATACTAAAAAACTAAAGCTAAATACTAATACTAAATATACAAGGGGAAAACAAAGTAAAGTGCTAAGTAAAGTAAAGTGCTGAGTGCAGGATCTCAGAGAGCTGGATCTCAGGGTGCAGGATCTCAGGGACAAGGTGTCCTCGTTTGGGGATTTTGAAAATACCTCAGGACGTACTGGAATGGGAGCCTGTGTTGAAATGTCAGCCCTGATGTAGATCTATTGGTGATGTGCTCCAGCAGCCGGTGAGTCGCCTGTACTGTAGATGCAATCGCTGCATTTCAAATAGCACATCTGCTGTTATTACTCAAAGTGTTACATTTTTTTTAATGGATTTTTATCAGGATTGGACAAATTAGAGTGATATTTATAGTGCGCTGCTCTCACAGGTATGACAAACCAACAGTATTTTCTTGTTATGGAAGAAAGTCTACTCAACATTCTCCCAAACGACAGAATAGTTTTGAATCTGAAAAGTACAACGCTAATATTTGATCAATACAGTCATTTGTGAGGGTTAATTGTACTCTAGACTAAATCTGATATTGAGCCGTGGCTAAATATTCCACTTTCCATTTTAAAGGTTCCTTCTATAAAAGCAGATTTTGATTTCACGTTTAGTGAGTTGACTAAATTGACTCTTCAACCAAGGCAAGAGTAATATATTGATAACCTTTTCTTCAAGACAGTGGAGCACCGTCAATTTGTGACGCAACAAAAGGCAGTGGATATCTTTTTAACAAACTCAGGTGACCGACATTAATAAGCTACGTGAAAACGCAATGATTTGAGGAGCAAAGTAAGACGAGTCATACTGCTGTCCTTGACTTTTATTGTTCATTATCTATAGATACATATCATACTCGGCATCATAACAGGAAGCTTGTCCACACACTCGCACAAAAACATTTCTTTTGTCAATTAATTCTTAAAAACTACCGTTTGTCAGATCAGATCTGAGAACTGGATTACTGTCGATGCTCCATGGATGCACACTTCATAAAACCCAAAAGAAATTAAAAAACTTCTCATCTTACTTAAGAAAAATATTCATGACATTATTATACTCGTTTATAAAAATGATTGTTAGTGCTTTAGTTATGTTCTTACTTGTTTTACCGTCGGCCATAGAGAAGAAAAGATAAATGTTTTTGCATTACGCATGGAGACAAACACGATAATCGCTGTGGCTCGGGCCCGGAGGAGATTCCCGGGGACATCGGGGGATTCGCGGCTCGAGCTTTCCAGCAGGGCTCTGATTGAAAAGGAGCACGCGAACACAGGCGTGTCATTCAGAGACACTCAAGTTCCACCGGATGCCGAGTCGCGTCATTAGGGATGAGTGTCACGCGCAGATTGATGTGCCCGGTGAAAGCAAAAATAACAGTCAGGAGACATAGAGAGAGCGAGAGAGAGAGAGAGATAGAGACATCCTCTCATGTGCCTGTTGAGACTCCAGTGGAGAGAGGTTTCCACCTAAATATTTAACACGTAAGCATCACTGGCTGGGTCTGAAGCTGGTCCTAAGTCCTGACCCCTTGCTCCTGCTTCCTGCATCCAGCCTCTGGCCTAGACCTGGCGTCCTTTCCCAATGGCCCCGCCTCCTTCTCTGTGCCTTCTGCCTTACAAAGCCTGGCCTCAATGGCCCCGCCTCCTTCTCTGTGCCTCCTGCCTCACAAGGCCTGGCCTCAATGGCCCCGCCTCCTTCTTTACATTACATTACATTACATGTCATTTAGCAGACGCTTTTATCCAAAGCGACTTACAATAAGTGCATTTCAACCTAGAGTACAAACTAAGAACAACAAGAATACAGGAAGTAACATTTCCTCAACATAGTCGAACTACAAAAGTACCATAAGTAAGTGTTATTTAAGAGCCACTGAAGTGCAAATCTGTGTTTTAATCCAGATATAGTCGGAAAAGGTGTGTTTTCAGTCTCCGACGGAAGATGTAGAGACTTTCTGCTGTCCTGATGTCAGTGGGGAGCTCGTTCCACCACTGAGGAGCCAGGACAGCAAACAGTCTGGATTTCGAGTGATTAGCTCGAGGTGCAGGAGTCACAAGTCGATTGGCTGTTGCCGAGCGGAGCGAACATGCCGGGGTGTACGGTGTGACCATATCACGGATGTAGACGGGGCCCGATCCGTTCAGAGCACGGTACGCCAGAACCAGTGTTTTGAAGCGGATGCGGGCAGCCACCGGTAACCAGTGAAGAGATCGGAGGAGCGGAGTGGTGTGGGTGAATTTCGGGAGGCTGAAGACCAGTCGAGCTGCTGCATTCTGGATGAGCTGCAGAGGTCGGATGGCCTTAGCAGGTAGACCAGCCAGGAGGGAGTTGCAGTAGTCGAGGCGTGAAATGACCAGAGCCTGGACCAGAACCTGCGCCGCCTTCTGAGTAAGAAGAGGACGTATTCTCCTGATGTTGTGCAGCATGTACCTACAGGAACGCGTTGTCGCAGTGATGTTGGCCGTCAGGGAGAGTTGACTGTCTAGTGTCACCCCGAGGTTCCTGGCAGTCGGGGTAGGGGCCAACACAGTGCTGTTGAAGGTGGTAGTCGGGTCATGGGTGGGGGAGCCTTTCCCTGGAAGGAATAGTAGCTCGGTCTTGTCAGGGTTGATTTTCAGATGGTGAGCAGACATCCACTGAGAGATGTCAGTCAGACAGGCAGAGATTCGCACCGCCACCTGTGTTTCGGACGGTGGAAACGAGAAGATCAGTTGGGTGTCATCGGCATAGCTATGGTAGGAGAAGCCATGCGAACGAATGACAGAGCCGAGAGAATTTGTGTACAGAGAGAAGAGGAGGGGACCCAGGACGGAGCCTTGAGGAACCCCAGTAGTGAGAGGACAAGGATCAGACACAGATCCTCTCCAAGTTACGCGGTAGGTGCGGTCTTTAAGGTAGGAAGAGAAAAGAGCGAGTGCAGTGCCTGAGATCCCCAGGTCCTGAAGAGAAGAGATAAGGATCTGGTGGTTCACGGTGTCAAATGCTGCAGAAAGGTCGAGAAGGATAAGGACAGAGGAGAGAGAGGCTGCTCTAGCAGTGTGAAGCTGCTCAGAGACAGCAAGGAGGGCAGTCTCTGTCGAGTGGCCGGCCTTGAATCCAGACTGGTGAGGGTCAAGAAGGTTGTTACTGTGGAGATAGGAGGACACTTGGCTCAAGATAGCTCGCTCCAGAGTTTTGGAGAGAAAAGGAAGAAGAGAGACCGGTCTGTAGTTGCTGACTTCAGACGGATCGAGCGTGGGTTTCTTCAGGAGAGGGTTGACTCTCGCCTCCTTCAGAGAGTTGGGGAAACAGCCAGTTGAGAGGGAGCTGTTAATAAGATGGGTGAGAAAGGACAGAAGATCAGGAGCAATAGCCTGGAGAATGGGAGACGGACGGGGTCAAGGGCGCAGGTGGTCGGTCGGCGGAGGTCACCAAGCTAAGAACTTGATTGGGAGACAGGGGGTGAAAGAGAAAAGAGGGGGATGAAGAAGTTAGTGTTGGTGAGGTGATAGAAGATGGATCAGTAAAGGAGGAGCGTATGTCGTCTATCTTGTTTGTAAAGTAGTCGACAAAGTGGCTCGGCAAAAGGGTGGAAGGAGGAGGGGGACAGGGGGATCAAGGAGGTTGGAAAAGATAGAGAAGAGTTTTTTGGGGTTAGAGAAGGAAGACTGAATTTTGGTCAGGTAGAACGAGCTTTTGGCTGCAGAGATAGAGGTAGAGAATGAGGAGAGGAGAGATTGATAGAAGAGCAGGTCTTCCGCTTGATTCGATTTGCGCCATTTTCTTTCCGTCGCTCGCAGGGTGGCTCTCTCGGCGCGCACCGAGTCCGACAACCACGGAGCCGGAGAGGATTTCCTTCTCTGTGCCTCCTGCCTCACAAGGCCTGGCCTCAATGGCCCCGCCTCCTTCTCTGTGCCTCCTGTGTCACAAGGCCTGGCCTCAATGGCCCCGCCTCCTTCTCTGTGCCTCCTGCCTCACAAAGCCTGGCTTCAATGGCCCCGCCTCCTTCTGTGCCTCCTGCCTCACAAGGCCTCGCCTCATTGGCCCCGCCTCCTTCTGTGCCTCCTGCCTCAAAGGCCTGGCCTCATTGGCCCCGCCTCCTTCTCTGTGCCTCCTGCCTCACAAGGCCTCGCCTCATTGGCCCCGCCTCCTTCGCGATGCCTTCTGCCTCCTGCCATAGCCCTGCTTCTCCCCCCCCCCCCCTCCTCTCCTCTCTTCCTCCTGCTGTTTCATGGATCGTGGTCCATGCCGTCTACTGATTATTCATAATTCATGTCATATTCAGTGAATGTGTTGTGACTGTTATGATTAATTCCGTACACATGGCATCTATTGCTTCTGTCCATCAGAGGAGAGAGATTCTCCTCTGTTGCTCTCCTGAAGGTGTCTTCCCTTTTCCCCCCCCCGAGTTTTTCGGGGTTTTTTTCCTGATCCGATGCGAGGTCCCGGGACAGAGATGTCGAATGTGTACAGATTGTAATTTGTGATTTTGGGCTGTACAAAATATACTGAATTGAAATACAGTTGAATCAAGGATGTGGATACACCCTTCTATCTTTTCTTTTTTCTTTTTTTCACATGTCAGTCAACTCTTGCACACATGTTTCATAGTTCCTGACACATCTGATGTTAAAGTGGGTCACACACACACACACACACACACGCACACCTACGCACACAGGGAGGACATGATTTATTTACGGCCCACACTCATTGTCCACACAAATCAAATTATGAGAACATACATTCAGAGCTCTCATCTTTTAGACGGCGGCGCGTACATTAGGGGCGTGAATGACATTTCAGGGGGGGAGGGGAATACAGAGCACGCCGCACTGACCGGCAAATTATCCAAAACAGTCGCGTCTCATTCCATTTACGCCACTTATAGGAAGAGAACGCCGTGTTTCTCACCCGGGGCTCTCGACGGCTGACGTCCGTCCGCTCACGTCAAACTCGTAGCGGCAGCCGAGGCTGACGCCGCTCTCACGGGGCGGCTTCTTACTTTAGACTCAGTCGACTGTTCTGTATCTCTTTGGAGGCGTGTCCTAATTTCACACAGGTCATTCGGACTGAGTGCTGCTCAGTGCACGAGGCAACCTTACATCACATGGCAGACTGTGCACGATTATGCAAGTAATGAGCTGGAGAAGTGTTATGGTGATATTTATCAGGAAAACTGGTTTCACCCTCTTTATCTTTAGAGTCTTTAAAATCTCCACTTCAGTAGCTCTCAAGAGTCCAATTTCAATCGTCTCTGGAGGTTTTTTTCCTGAGGGGTTTATTCGTATGTCATTCATAGCCTGATGTAAACATCATGTTAGTCCTCAAAAAGAGGTATCCAAAATTCACTATGTAAAAAATTGTTTTTTCTTTTAATGTCACATCAAAATGACAAAGATTTTGGAGCTGGTTTCATCCCGTCTCCAGATTTCTGTTCTGTTATTGTATGCACATTATATCTAAAAAAGAGGAGGTCTAAATTTGCATTGTAAAAAAGAAAATGATTGCCTTGATAAAAGTAATCAACAGACATTACATGATGATTATATATTAGTTAAACGTCATTATATTTTAGTGTTATTCACCTGGCGTGTCTCCTCCCCTTCTCATTATGTAACACCATAAACACGAGCAGCTGCTGCTTGTTTTCACATCCTGTGAGTTTCTGTCACATGGAATATATAACAAGCTGCAGTTAGAGCATCTTATAAAGGCGGGTCTGAGAATACATCCCAACCGGAAGACCAGACGCATCGCAGATGGGTTTCAAGCTCTCGTCCCCGTTTGAAAGCCTTGTTCTTAGTCTTTCACATCCAACCTGGAAAACACTACAGCCAATTCAATTTGTGATTCTGTACCGGCCACCAGGTCCATATTCAGAGTTTATATCTGAATTCTCAGAATTTATATCAAGTTTGGTTCTTAAAACCGATAAAGTTATTATTGTTGGAGATTTTAATATCCATGTGGATGTTGATAATGATTGCCTTAGTGCTGCATTCATCTCCTTGTTGGACTCGATTGGCTTCTGTCAGAGAGTACAGAAACCCACTCACAGCTTTGGCCACACGCTTGATCTTGTTCTTACTTATGGCGTTGACATTGAGCATTTGAACGTCTTCCCACAGAATCCTCTTCTGTCAGACCACAACCTCATAACTTTTGAATTTATACTACCGGAGTGTACTCCGTTAGTCAAAAGTTTCTACACTAGATGTCTAACTGATAGTGCTGTAGCTAAATTTAAAGAAGCGATTCCTTCTGTATTTGATTCGATACCACGTCTCAATATAACAGAGGACTCCTGGTCTAACTTTAGTCCGTCCCAGATTGATCATCTTGTTGACAGTACCATAGGCTCTCTGAGAATGACACTGGACTCGATAGCCCCTCTGAAGAAGAAGACAGTGAGGAAGAGGAGGTTTGCTCCCTGGTATAACCCTCAGACCCGCAAACTGAAGCAGACGTCACGAAAGCTTGAACGCATATGGCGTTCAACTAATCTCGAAGAATCCCGCTTAGTTTGGCGAGATAGTCTTAAAACATATAAGAAGGCCCTCCGTAATGCCAGAGCAGCCTATTACTCATCAATAATAGAAAAAAATAAAAACAACCCCAGGTTTCTCTTCAGCACTGTAGCCAGGCTGACAGAGAGTCACAGCTCTGTGGAGCCGAGCATTCCTATAAACCTTAGTGGTAATGACTTTATGAACTTCTTTAATGAAAAGATTTTAACTATTAGGGACAAGATTAATAATCTCTTGCCCATAACCAGTGCCAATCTGTCCTCAAGTGGAATGGCCTTGGAAACCGCTGTATGCCCTGGTGTATATTTGGAGGGTTTTTCTCCTATCAACCGTGACCAATTATTTTCAACGGTTTCTACTTCGAACACGTCTACCTGTCTCTTGGACCCCATCCCGACGAGGCTGCTTAAAGACGTTTTGCCTTTAATTGGCGGCTCTCTATTAGATATTATCAATGTGTCTCTGCTAACAGGCCACGTACCACACTCCTTCAAGGTGGCTGTTATTAAACCTCTCCTGAAGAAGCCCACTCTGGATCCAGAGGTATTGGCTAACTACAGACCGATCTCTAACCTCACCTTCCTCTCCAAGATCCTTGAGAAAGTGGTCGCAAATCAGTTGTGCGACTTTCTACATCATAATAGTTTATTTGAGAAATTTCAATCAGGATTTAGAAAACACCATAGCACCGAGACGGCACTGGTGAAAATTACAAATGACCTCTTAATGGCAGCAGATAAAGGACTCCTCTCTGTCCTGGTCTTGTTAGACCTTAGTGCTGCATTCGACACCATTGACCATGACATCCTGTTACAGAGACTGGAGCAGTCGATTGGCATTTCAGGCACGGCACTAATTTGGTTTAAATCCTATTTATCAGATCGATCTCAGTTTGTATTTGTAAACGATGACGCCTCGATAACCACCAACGTTAATCACGGAGTTCCACAAGGTTCTGTGCTTGGACCAATTTTATTTACCTTATACATGCTTCCTTTGGGCAATATTATCAGGAAACACTCCATAAACTTTCATTGTTATGCAGATGACACTCAACTATATTTATCGATAAAACCAGAGGAGAGCAACCAACTCTGTAAAATTCAAGCATGTCTTAAAGACATAAAAACATGGATGACCTGCAACTTCTTGATGTTAAACTCAGACAAAACCGAAGTAATTTTAATCGGCCCTGAGCACCTCAGAGATCAATTATCTGGTGATGTGGATTCTGTAGACGGCATTGCCCTGGCATCCAACACCACTGTAAAGAATCTTGGCGTTATCTTTGATCGGGACTTGTCCTTTAACTCCCACGTAAAGCAAATCTCAAGGACTGCATTCTTTCATCTACGTAATATTTCAAAATCAGGCACATCTTGTCCCAAACAGAAGCAGAAATATTGGTTTACACGTTCGTTACTCCGAGACTGGATTACTGCAACTCCTTATTAGCAGGCTGCTCTAATAAATCTCTTAGGTCCCTCCAGTTGATCCAGAATGCTGCAGCTCGTGTTCTCACTAAAACTAAGAAAAGAGATCACATCACTCCTGCACTAGCTGCTCTGCACTGGCTCCCAGTAAAATCAAGAATCACTTTTAAAATTCTTCTCTTAACCTACAAAGCCTTGATTGGTGATGCTCCATCATATCTTAAGGAGCTTGTCGTACCATATTGCCCCACTAGAGAGCTACGCTCACTAAATGCGGGACTACTTGTAGTTCCTAGAGTCTTAAAAAGTAGAATGGGAGCCAGAGCCTTTAGTTATCAAGCTCCTCTTTTATGGAACCAGCTTCCAATTTCAGTCCGGGAGGCAGACACAGTCACCTCGTTTAAGAGTAGACTTAAGACCTTCCTCTTTGACAGAGCTTATAGTTAGGGCTGAATCAGGTTTGCCCTGGTCCAGCCCCTTGATATGCTGCTATAGGCTTATAGCTGCCGGGGGACGTTTTAGGATGCACTGAGTACCTATCTCCTCTTTTTCTCTCCATAAGGATGAATTTTCATCTCTCAATCACACGTTACTAACTCTGCTTTCTCCCGAAGTCCTTTTGACTTTACGTCTCATGGGGTCATCGGACCCTATGAGACGGCATAGATCCTATCTGCCTGATGGATCGTCTGGGTCGTGGAATTCCTGCTCATGACTACGCCACTGTCCTGTTGAGACTCCGGCCTCCTCCTCCCCACCGCCATCTGCCTGATGGATCGTGGAGGTCTCCATCGTGGAATATGCCTACTATGAACTATTCATACACTCTGTCATATTCATTGAATGTATTTTAACTCTAAATCTGTCCTTCTGTACACATTACATCTATTGCATCTGTCCATCCTAGGAGAGGGATCCTCCTCTGTTGCTCTCCTCCAGGTTTCTTCCCTTTTTTTCCCCCTGAAGGGTTATTTGGGAGTTTTTCCTGGTCCGATGTGAGGTTTTGGGGCAGGGATGTCTATGTGTACAGATTGTAAAGCACTCCGAGACAAATTTGTAATTTGTGAAATTGGGCTATACAAATAAACTGAATTGAATTGAATTGATACGGCAACATTCTGACAGCGTGCGACGCACAAATACACGGATACAAGATTCAAGAGTGGATGCAAATAAAACCCACTCAGCGCGAGCACTCACGTGTATTACAGGAACGGTCCTGCTGAGGTGAGCATTGAGAGGGGTTAACATAATGTACTTCAAGTTCTCACATGAATTATAGAAGTCCTCTCGATGTGCTCTTGGCACAAGAAGAAGTTCAATAAAAGCACTTGTGCATAACCAGCACACCGATGCATTGGAACAGTTACGAGTTCTGCCGTTGACCTTTCTTTTGGTGTTTCTTTAAAAAAATAATATTTACCCTTCACTTAACGTCTCACCTGATGTATGTTTGATGTCGGGTTTTGATGTTTGGTTCAAATTTTGTTTTGTGTTTTTCAATTTCATTTCGGCAAACAAAAATGTAATAAAATATGCTAAAACGATGAAAACATTCATCACGCCGGATCCACTGTCGTCCGACTGTCTACCTTGATCCAAAAGACAGGAAGTGAGTCATCCCTTTAGCCGACACTCGTTTCTACTTTGTCAATTTGGGACCTTTATAAATCTGCTGAATAAGCTATCAGCAGTTTCTATGAATGTAAAGATACATTTCACTGGATGTCTTTGCTGTATAAAAACAAACTATTATTCCGTTATTCTTAAAAACTACGGATCAAATTTGTAAGGCTAGATGCATTTTCGTCTATGGCGAAAAGACAACGCAAACTGTGCCTGAGGATTCCACTGGAACTACATTATCCATGAAATGTTACAGTTTCAAACATGGATGACCCGAGAAGCGAGGCTTCCGCTCCAAGCTGATGGAAAACATGATGTTAAAACGTGACGTACTTTTTTCCCAACAGCACCGTGGGCGCTGGGGATCTGGGCTGAAGTCTAGCGGTGTACCGCCATCCGGGGAATGCTACATTGTGAATAAAGTGCGGAGCCAACGGCTAACATCAACGGGCGTTGCATTGAGTTCCACTATGGTGCGTTCAAGCTCTATTCATGTACAAATGTTTCGTAATGGGCAACGGTCAATTCTAACCCTTTCATGATGTGTTCGAATGCAATCCTGTGCTTGGATGGATAATACATTATTCTATACCAGCATACAAATGGCAATAAAAGCAGTTTATGTTCAAGTACATGGGATTTATTGCTTTGTTACGAGTTTTTTACTGTTTCATTGATTTTGAGAGAGCTGGAGTGATGGCCCCATACTGCTCCCTGGGTGCTGTTGATAGGATGGGTTGAATGAAAAGGCTACAATTCACTGTCTGCTGTGCACATGCTTGACTACAAAAGTTGATTCACTTAAAGAAAATAAAAAATCATTACATTGTCGAAATGTCAAATGCAAAACAGCAACAAGTTGTTTTGAATGCATGTACAGGAACCAATCACAGGTGTCCTCACTGATAGTATTTAGGCTAATTGCACCATTGAGACGCGATTGGCCGGCCTGCCACACCAGATTCAGACACACAGCTTCTCTCTGGCTTTGGATAATGCTTCAGAAATAGCCCCTCATTAAAAGCACGGCAATGCTTTCCTTGCAATGATTTCTTGTATTTAATGATATCATATTTCATTGCACTGTGTAGAGAGAGAAAAAGACCATCTCTCCTCTCAACGGAGAGTTCAGGGTCAGCTACAGAACGGGAAGAGATTCAATATCTTGCTCCAGGACACTTCAGCAGGGGGGGGCATCTTGCCAATACCGGGGCTTGAACTTAGTCCTTAATTACGTTCTTCCCTCTAACTCCCCCCATGTCCTTCTCCACTGTCGTTCAGCTGGCACCCGCATGCAGATACGGCTCCAATAAATGTGTGCTTTTCAGATCTCAGATCAGCAGCATTACAGGCGGCCAAAAGCAAGAAGGGCCGAGGTAACCGAGGAATGATCATGCAAAAAGAAAAATAGAGGGAAAAGACTTCAAATAGAGAGAAATAATGCAGACTTTCCCCTCCACTCTTGAACCTTTAACCTGAGCATCGCATTTACTTGCTCTATGGGTTTTATTTCTTGCTCTTTTTTCCATTTCATTCCATCTTTTCCTCATTCACCTCTGCTCCCGTACTTCTCTCCTTTCTCTCGCTCCCTTCCCAGCGCTCTCCATTTGTTTTTGATGTGGAATGAGCACGTTTGATGGGGAGCCGAATAGAAGAGGTGAGCGGTGAGGGGTGTGGGGGAGGGGGAGGTGGAGGGGAGGAGGAGGAGGAGGAGAGGGATTGTGGGAAGACAGCAGGTCCTATATACAGGACTGTCTCAGAAAATTAGAATATTGTGATAAAGTTCTTTATTTTCTGTAATGCAATTAAAAAAACAAAAATGTCATGCATTCTGGATTCATTACAAATCAACTGAAATATTGCAAGCCTTTTATTCTTTTAATATTGCTGATTATGGCTTACAGCTTAAGAAAACTCTAAAATCCTATCTCATAAAATTTTAATATTTCCTCAGACCAAGTAAAAAAAAAGATTTATAACAGCTGAGTGTTTGTCAAGGCTCAGGAAACCCTTGCAGGTGTTTCGAGTTAATTAGACAATTCAAGTGATTTGTTTAATACCCTACTAGTATACTTTTTCATGATATTCTAATATTTAGAGATAGGATATTTGAGTTTTCTTAAGCTGTAAGCCATAATCAGCAATAAATCAGAATAAAAGGCTTGCAATATTTCAGTTGATTTGTAATGAATCCAGAATGCATGACATTTTTGTTTTTTTAATTGCATTACAGAAAATAAAGAACTTCATCACAATATTCTAATTTTCTGAGACAGTCCTGTATAGCGGTGAGCGTGGGTAGGTACAGTATTGCCAGGAAAGACACACGGTTTCTATCCAAAGCAAGAGAGAGAGGGATAATGAGCCAGAGGGAAAAAGAGAGAGAGAGAGAGGGAGAGAGAGAGAGAGAGATGTAGTGTATTATCAGTAAAACAAGATGGCTCAGGTAAACATTTATGTTAAGGTTATAATCATAACTTATTAATTCAAATGTCCCCCATTGATCTGATCTATTGACCTTTTGTTGCTACGGACAAATAAGTCAACTGTATTTTGCGTAGCAATATTTCAGATTGAAAAACAGACGATCCTGACACAAGCTCTTCCTGAATATGTCATGATGGGTTCTATTCAATCCATCTACAATATTGAATAGTGAATGAATAAGGAGTGAAATGAATAAAGAGTGAAATGGATAAATATTGAAAGTGAAAACACTGAAGTAGAGTATACAACAATGGTATGGAGAAGACCCAACGTGCCCACTCTGCCCGTCTCCAGTAAACCTGAAACACATCCTGGTTGGCTGCAAGACGGGCCTGACTCAAGGCCGTTACACCTGGCGGCACAACCAAGTGCTGAAGTGCCTTGCAGCTATGCTGGAGACCAGACGAACGACCATCAATGGCCTACCTCCATCATCCCGTCCTACATCTGCAAGAGGTTTCGTCTGTGAAGTTGCAAAGCCAACCAAGACCAAGGCCAATTCAACATCAGACCTCGGTCAGCTGGGAGCAGCGCGAGACTGGAGGCTTGTGGTGGATCTGAGTCCAAGGCTCTACTTTCCACCAGAGATCGCCACTACGAACCTCAGACCAGACCTCGTGCTCTGGTCCTCCTCAACTAAGAAGGTGTACATCGTAGAGCTGACTGTACCCTGGGAGGATGCTGTAGAGGAGGCCTACGAAAGAAAGAGCCTTAAGTACGCTGAGCTGGCAGCTGATGCTGAGCAACGTGGCTGGAAAGCCAAAGTTGTCCCAGTGGAAGTCGGCTGCAGAGGCTTTGTGGGTAAGACAACTACCAGGCTGCTTGGGGATTTGGGAATTCGAGGCCAAGCCCAACGCCAAGCCATCTAAGCCCTCTCAAGCGCTGCTGAATGGGCAAGCCGATGGCTGTGGGTGAAGAGGAGAGACGCCACCTGGACCCCAAAATAGCATCTGTGGCGCAGAAGGGTTGAAGCAGAGGGGGGCACATCTGGGACGCCAGGTGTTGCCGATGAGCCCTCTGGAGGTGTTGTGGGCCTGTCATCGAAACACCGGAGATGGAGGGTGCCCACCTGATGACTCCAATGAGGCTTTTAACCCTTTTGTCCCACAGACGGCACTATGACCCTTACCCGGAAACACCTTGCATGTCTGCGTCAACCCACTTTACATCTCAGGAGTGCAAATCAATCACGGATTGTAAGACCTAGTCCTAAAACAGAACTGAACAGGAACAGTGAGTACGATAAAGTATGTCCTTGAAGAATACCAGGTGATTATTGTTCTCCACTCAACTGAGGAAGTGCCGTTTACATCCCGGCCGTGTGTCTGTTGGGATCCACTCTTTGCATCTTATTCTCCTCATTGTTTACATTTAAAGAAATAAAATGTGGCAGTGAGAGCTGAGTTTGTTGTGGTATGTCACCAATTGTGTCACACCCTGTTTTGTGTCTGTCTCCCCAGTGTCTTGTGATTGCTCCTGCTCTACACCTGTGGTTTCCCCCCACGTATATTACTGCCATTGTTTCCCGTGTCCCCTGTCAGATTGTTGTTGATTCCTGTCATCGTTACCTGTGGTAGATTCTTTCTGTGTTGTTAGTCTCTGGTGTGACTTTGGCTTCTACTGGAGTTCTTTGTTCGACTTTTTCCTCAATAAATCGTTTTTTTGTTCCACTTTACCTGGACTCCTGCTCGCTTCCTCTGCGCCTGAGCTTTCAGGCGCACCAGACTAGTGACAAAGTGCCAGAAGTGATGGATTTGTCCACCTTGCTTAAAAGGAGCTGTGATCAACAGCCAACACCAACAGATAACCACGCTGACTATTAGTGAACCACCAGCTGACCACCACAACCAACCGATAACCACCCTGACTATCAGTGAACCACCATCATGACCACCACAACCAACAGATAACCACCCTGACTATCAGTGAACCACCAGCTGACCACCACAACCAACAGATAACCACCCTGACTATCAGTGAACCACCAGCTGACCACCACAACCAACCAATAACCACCCTGACTATCAGTGAACCACCATCATGACCACCACAACCAACAGATAACCACCCTGACTATTAGTGAACCACCAGCTGACCACCACAACCAACAGATAACCACCCTGACTATTAGTGAACAACCAGCTGACCACCACAACCAACAGATAACCACCCTGACTATTAGTGAACCACCAGCTGACCACCACAACCAACAGATAACCACCCTGACTATCAGTGAACCACCATCATGATCACCAGCTAACCACCAGCTGACCATGATGACCACCATGCTAACCACTAGCTGACCACCAGCTAACCACCAGCTGACCACCATGACCACTAACTAACCACCAGCTGACCATCAGCTAACAACCAGAACCAACAGATAACCACCCTGACTATCAGTGAACCACCATCATGACCACCACAACCAACAGATAACCACCCTGACTATTAGTGAACAACCAGCTGACCACCACAACCAACAGATAACCACCCTGACTATTAGTGAACCACCAGCTGACCACCACAACCAACAGATAACCACCCTGACTATCAGTGAACCACCATCATGATCACCAGCTAACCACCAGCTGACCATGATGACCACCATGCTAACCACTAGCTGACCACCAGCTAACCACCAGCTGACCACCATGACCACTAACTAACCACCAGCTGACCATCAGCTAACAACCAGAACCAACAGATAACCACCCTGACTATCAGTGAACCACACCGACAGACAGCAAGCCACCACCATGACCACCACCATGACCACCACCATGACCACCCGCTTACCTTCATGGCCGCCAGCTTACCACCAAGACAAACAGCTGAGCACCAGGTAATCCAATCTTGCGGTTTGTAATAGTCCATGAGTATAATCAGTCTCATTGTCTACTGATCACTTGCTAATGCGATCTCTGAACCCATCGGCTATCGGTCTGAGGACAGTTTAGCCTCCGGAAGCGATGGACAATGTTCATGGATTTCAAATGCAGCCGGTCGACATCTGGATCTCCAAGGCTTCTTCCTCCGTGCGTCAGTCTTTGTTTACAATTGGAGATAGCAAATTGAGATGCAAGTTTGGAGTTGTAGAGGCGCCGTCTCTGCCTGCTTGAAGGTGATTGGACGATTCAACTCGGACCGTAAACGTACTGCAAATGGAAAACAAAAGTCTTCCAATATCCTGCAATCATTTGCAGATATCTATCCAATGAGATTGTTGCAAAGGAAAACATTTCCTGCCTGAATGTATTGTGTGGAAATAGCTGGAGAGGATGGCTCAGGACAGACGAGGGTGGAAACAATTCATCAATGGCCTATGTTCCGAGAGGAATACAAAGGCCTAACTATTCAACGAGATTGTTGTTGAGGAAAACATTTCCTGCCTGAATGTATTGTGAAGCAAGATCTGCAACGTGGCGGCTAACGGATGTGGCGGCTAACGGATGTTAGTGGCGGCCGCTGTCATCTTCTCCACCGCTGATTCCCGAGAAGAACACAAGAGGCTGAGAGACAAAGAGCTCGTGACCAACTTGCCCTGATGTTGTGTGGAAAGCCGCTCGTAACGTGCGCAGCATGAAAACAAAAGGAATTATGTCTAAAATAACGCTAAAGGACCGGGGACTCAGTTCTTTGTTCAGACGACATGAGCTAGCTTGGCTTTGCTGCCCCCGGAACTCTCCGTTCCCGCCACTGGAGACAAAGCCTCAATGAGCATCTGGGACCATTATGCAGGACCTGAATTGCACATTAAAGTATTGCAGATGGATCAACTGGACTTATTGTAAAATAAGAATGAGTTTTCTGCCATCATCATGAACAGATTTAACCACATTGACTTTTGCATTAGCTCATGCCGCCTTAGTTCATAGACAAAAGTGCAGCCAAATGCTCCGCCCTCATGTGCATGCTGCTCGGCCCATTATGGCTCTGCTCCCCGTCTGTGACGTGGTAATCCTCTCCGGGCCGGACGGATTCACGGCACTACTTCCCTCTCCTGTAACGCTTCATCTTCGCTTTCTCAGTTCACCTCTCTCTCTTCCTCATATCTCACTTATTATGGCTCATTCTCTCCCCGTTTCGCTTTTTACTCCTTCATTTTGCTTTATTTCCTCCTTGTCTGCCAGTCCGGGCTCATTCGATGGCACTTCATTCATATGGCTGCAGTAAATGTAGGTGTAATGTATCCTAGTGATACCAATGCAGCGATGGAACCACAGCAGGGATGGAATCCACAGAATCAACGTTTACAATGGGAGGGGTAGAAATAAAAATAAAAGAAAAGATGTGAAAGTGAAGCGAACAAAGTGAAGAGATAAATGTCAAGGTAACAATAAAGGAAGGAACAATAACAGTTTTATGGGACTCGGAATGTGTGTGTGCGTGTGTGTGTGTTTATCTCCCTCTTCTAGTTCACCAGTTATTGTTGTTTGGCTCTCAGAGGGGAGAGGAAAAGGGGAAACAGCTCTTAACTTCCGCAGCTTTAACTGCATTCACTAAGTCCGGCTCTCGGCTCGTCCACTGGAGTCGAGCTCTTAAAGGGAGTCGGAGGGAAAAGTCGGGCAATAACTCACATGAAAAATATAAGACACGGGAGATTCTTACTGCGTTGACATCATACTTCACCCGACACACACAGAACTCACTATTTGGTAGTGCATCCTCATAGTGGACTCAAAGTATCCCACAATGCACTGTGAAAAGTAGTGTACAACCGATGGTCACTAACCAAGTGATGAATACCATAATGCATCATAGCCCTGAGGGGAAAATGCAGCGACAAACTGTTGACGCGCAAAAAAAATAGGTATTTAATGTCAGCAGAGCAGCACATGGCAACACAAACGTCCGCAAAGTACTTTGTATTTCACAAATGCTTATCGACGACACATTGGCATTGCCCTTTACTTCTTTCAATCCTTTCACAATAAGAGCTCAAGACATACGCTACATCACTGTTTACCAGTGGGGAACTTACTTTCAATATGTATTCATCATTAAAAATGATTACATGCATGTATTTGCTATGGGAGGTCTACAGCCAGCGACGTTAGGCTTGTTGTTTTAATTTTGCGACAGCATGACATGATCGACGGCAGAGAGATAACGAACGTATGCAACTTTTCTTTTCAATAGAAAACCCAAAAAATAATGAACACGTTTCAAAGCATCAGATCAGGAACCAGTCCTCTCCGCAGCTCCATCCCATCTCCTGATATGTGTCTGGTGGTCAATGCGCTCACTTATCAACCAATCGGTAGCGCTGCTCCCATTTAGGTTATTTCAGAATTCATATTGCATCCAGATTTCAGCTACGAGTTTATCTATAAAAATAATATTCCAATCAACTGGGGTATGATCGCTGGAGGCGGGAAGCGTCTCGGGGCAGCGCTGCATTACATCGCGGCCATCGATGAATAAATGAAGGGGTGCATATGTATCTCTCGGGCTCCTCACCACCGGGGTCGGAGCAGGGCCAGCTGTTCCAGAACGGTCCGGCTACTTACAGTTTGGCTCGGGGGGGGGGGGGGAACTCATAATTCAATTAAATTTCAATTCAGTTAATTTAATACAGCCCAATATCACAAATTCCGAATTAGCCTCAGAGGGCTTTACAATCTGTACACATACGACATCCCTGACCTTCGACCTCACATCGGATCAGGAAAAACTCCCAAAAAATAGAAAAAAAAACCTTTCACTGGGAAAAAAGGGAAGAAACCTTCAGGAGAGCAACAGAGGAGGATCCCTCTCTCCAGGATGGACATATGCAATAGATGCCATGTGTACAGAAGGAATCATTACAGAGTTACAACACATTCAATGAATATGACAGAATGTATGAATAGTACGTAGTAGGCATGGACCACGATCCAGAGGGGGGTGGGGCATCAGCAGGGCCATGGCAGGAGGCCGGCCCACCAGGCAGGAGGCATCAGACACAGCCAGGCCTATTGGACCCTATGAGTCTCTCACAAGAGTCCCTTAACTGCAGCAATGCAGGGGCCCGTACGTCCCAAAGCTATCATGATTCTTCAGAGCCATCTTATAAATCAAAGGTTCTTCCCTCAAAGTGGAGAATAGAAGATATGTGTCAAGCAGCTCACAGCGACAGACAGTAAAGCCGTAACCTGTGAAGTGAACCCATGACTAATAAACTGTGAAGTCTTTAAGTTTCTCAGTGACGGTACTCTGTATGATCTCAAGAAGCGATGAACAAAACAAGGGAACAACGTTCACATCTTGGATGCAAAAAAAAAACGACTGCGCGTCCTCAGCAAGTTTGTGTTATTGAGCTTTTCTCTTTACTGATTTATCGCCGCCCCACAAGGACTCTCCGAGCTGTCGCAATAACAAAATGGGAGCGGCTCGTTACGACCCCCCCGGACTGTGGTCACGCACCGGCAGGAAGGGCTGGGAACGCCGAAGACAGACCTGTCCACCTTTAGCACAAGGACGCCGACGGGCCTTTAATCAGCCGGCGCCTTCGTGTTCTCAGACCGGCCGAACAGGAACACCGTCTCCCCCTCCTGTCCGGTGATGCAGCCCCAGAAAGTGACCAGGGCGATGTTTTAATCGAGGTTAAGAAAAGTCTCAGCCCGGAGCAAGCGTCTGCACTCAGAGGCAGGTTCCCCAACCACACACACACACACACACACAGCGACTCTACCCTTCTGGTGCAGTGTGTTCTTTATGGAAACAGGCGATCCAACTATGAGAGGTAGTATAACCCACGTCTTCGGCTCGGAACACGTGCAGGAAGCAACAGTGCCTCAACAGTATCCCCATGGAGAGCAGCACAACACACACACACGCACACACACACACAACAACAAAGTAGGTCTGGGTCACGCCAGGTCAGAGCAGCAAAGCAAAGCTAATGGATGCAGACAATAGGTGTGTGATTGTGTGAGTGTATGTCTGTGTATGCCATATGTAGACAGACTGATGGTGTGTGTGTGTGTGTGTGTATGTATGTGTGTGTATGTATGTGTGTGTAAGCATCGCTGAGGGTCATGGGTGACCCTGACCAAAACTACTTCCATGACCTCAGCATGTGCATAGCTCCTGTGGCCTGATGGTGCAGTCACGTGTGTGTGTGTGTGTGTGTGTGTGTGTGTGTGTGTGTGAATGTCAATGTGCAGAAGCAGAGAAGCAGCAGGATTTAAGAGCACAGTGAGTGAAACGTAAAGAGAACTCCACATACCTCGCCTGTATGAGCTGAACACACAGACACAGATTGTACATAACCAGAGACGAGGATTTATTGTACTTTGTTGGTGTGGTGAGATCAATATATACAACCATAAAACATCCATTTCCTTATTCTTATGTGGCATGTTGAGTTTGAAAGGGATTCATTCAAAATAGTTGTACTAGTTTTCCTGAGATAGTGATCTCAACTTGCAGGTGACCACGTGTCTCCGTCTGTTTCTCATGTGTTTGATTTATTTGTGCTTCAAGAGAGGGAAATAAATATTCACATTACAATAACTTTAATTGTGTCAGTTTTTAGGAAACCTTTCTTTGTTGACCATCATTCATTGCACACCTATTCATAATGTGTTATAATGTACTTATAACATTTAATTTGGTAATGTTTCTTAACAACAATAATAAAAGTATACATCATGTTATAATGACTTAAGGTAAAATATCATAATACTTTATATAGGCTGGCCTATCACATATTTTACTTGCAAAGATCAAAGTATTATGATAATAATTAATTATATATACATATGATGTTACATAGTGATTATATGGTCTCTAAATGGTCCTTGTTTGCTTTGAGTATTGTACAGAATAAAAAAATAATACATTGTATGCGTTGTTCTTGTATATCATGAACTTTAATTAACTTTGCTCATAATGTATGATAACCATAGGAATTATGAAAAATAATGATCCTTGCAAAGAGAAGAAAAAACCCCTCAGTAAGTTATAAAGTATTAAGATACTCAGCTGAGTAATGCTTATTCATATAAATTATTATGAATATATATGAGTGCTTCCAACTCTCATTATCCAGTGCAATGTATTACTCCTACATTATCATCATAGAAAGTGCTAACTCATCCATTAATAACTAATCTCTTGTATCAGTAACCACAGTGCAAAAGGTCCAACACCAGTGACTCTTCCTGTTGGTCGGCCCCTCCCTCTGTACGTGATATTATAAGATTGCTCTGATATAGTGCCGGCACAAAGTGTTCAAAGCCGGAGACGTAAATCCTCACATCGCTGAAGCGAACAGAATCCTTCTTGCTCGGAACGTTATGTGCCAAATGGATCACAGCTGCAGTCCAAGGTGCTGATTGGTGCACTGCATCGCAGGGAGCCGTCCGGGGCGCTTACATCCCCCGGTGCACTAATGGGAACAATGATGAGACTCAAATCCCAAGAGAATCGTACCATCACTGTTATTATTATTAGCGGTGTGCGGGTTTGAATGCAACGCCCAACGTGTTGATGGGACTGAAAGACACTGACGGATCACATCTGTAACCAACGCTTATGTTACAGAAACGATGCATTGATTTGCACAAGTTGCACCTTTTTTTTAAACAATATCCCTTTGAATCATTATTAATCTTAAAAAAGTGACAGAATGCAGATGCATGCAATGGATGCAGAAGTTTGTATATGCTTGATTTTAAGTACAGAAAGGTAAAAAAAAGTCCAAAAGCTCCCAAATACTACACTTCTTATATTAGAATTCAGAAGTGTCTCTTCGCCAGACTCAACAAAGTGATGCTGCAGCCTGAGAGTCCATTCACTTGTGGCGACTCTCAGCCAGGAGACCACTGTTATGGTACGAACACACCAAAAGCGGCGTGATTTGTGGGGCGGGGCTTATCTCCATGGCTTGCCTCCGTAAAAAACGTTATCATTTTCTTTCATCCACCACGGAATAATGAACCAGTAGTTCTGCTTTATACTTGTTGAGGACATCCCACACACGTTGGAACATCTAACGCCCTCGTGTTTGGGTTCATGACGTCACCCGTAGGCTCACACAGCTCGGTGACTTTCACCGATGAAGTTACTGTTACGTCTGAAAGACTTCCGCTTCCAGCGCTACGAGAGCGGAACATCTAAACGCTGTTATTGTGTTCATAACATTATAATATATAATTTATGTTATTGTGTTCATAGCATTATTGTCCGTCTTGTTCCGATTCAACAGCGGCGGGACAGCTCAAGAGCTGATTGGCCCGAGTTGCGAAATTATCACCTCAAAGTTAAAATATTTCAACTCAGGGTGAAAAATGTGCCGCTGAAAATGTGTCGTCCACATTGCGTCGTCCCAAACGCCCGGAAAAATGTTGCGTCTATCGCAGCCACGCGCGCCTGTACGTTGACTTTTCATGTGATTCTGTCTTGCGGAAAAATTTCAGCGGTTTTGGTGTGTACGTACCATTAGAGTCTCGTGTGAAACCAAAAGTCAATATTAAATTCATGCTTTTGACGTACTTTCTTCTGCTTTTACCGCCACATCCACAGGTAGAAAGTTGGCTACGGGCAGATGTTGTTTATTAAGTTACATTCCATAACATTTAACTGACGCTTTTATCCAAAGCGACTTACAATAAGTGCATTCAAGTGAGTACAAACTCAGAACAACAAGAATCTAAAAGATAACAGTTCTTCAAGGAAGCCAAACTACAAAAATACCATAATAAGTGCCATTCAATTGCCACTGAAGTGCTAATAATCAGTAATAAGATGTGTTTTTAGTTTCCCGTGGAAGATGTAAAGACTTCCTGCTGTCCTGATGTCAGTGGGGAGCTGTAACAATTGTGATGTAACATTATAATTTTAATCCAAACCACGCGATTTCTCTAACTTTAATCAAGTAGTTGTGTCGTTGAAACTTGGCTGACATGTAACATATCTATGAAATGTGTATCTGTTTTAAAGAAATGTACAATACCCACATGTTTTTCTATGCACTGGGTTTAACTGGCTTTGTTGAATGCAGTCTCTCTCCCATGAATACAGAGTAATCCCAACCTTGAAAAGCATTTTTTAAACATTTATTTTACCGCCCCCATTTGCAGCCAAAAAACACATCTTAAAAGCGACATCGGAGATGAGTGTTACGGATGTAATGTGCGTAATTAGACGCTATCCAGGCTAAACAGACCGTCGTAAAAGATGTAGATCATTTAGCGGGTCGTTCCACATGATGGAGAGACGGAGCGACGGAAAAAAAGAGAGGTCGGAGAAGAAAAAAAGCTGATTGGACCAAAATAGAGGAACACAAAATGGATACAAAAGCTGTGAGTCATACAAGAGAGACGGAGGACCAATCTAGAGTGGGAGAGAGAAAAAGCCTCCAAAGGCTGTTCAAATAAAACCAGCTAAATGAGTTGAATATAGAAATAAGCTCGGAAAACAGAGGAAAAACACAGGAAGAGGGAGGACATGAAAGGCCAGAGGGAAGGAGAGCGCCATGGATAGAAGAACAGGAGAGAGACGTGTGGCAAAAAACTGCATTTTGAAGGTTTTGACATTAAAACGGCTAAATGATCCGATTATCTGCACAAACCGAACAATTTTGAATTTGGACACAGATGAGGGAGACGTGGAAGGGAGGTGGAGAAAAAAACGTGAGGAAGCAGAGGAGAGATTAAATTCAAAACAGCCGAGCCCCGTTTCCGAAAACAAGCTCCGAGATTTGCAATGCTAATCATCGCTGGCGAGGTCGGCACGCCACTGCAATCATCGGGAAATTATCTTTTTGAATGCGGTTCAAGCGGAATATGGCCGAGATAATCAGAACCTCACACACACACACACACTGACACAGGGATGAAGACACTTGACATGCCATTTCCTCAGCATTACGCTGGTTCACAGGCCTTTGAGTGGGACTCGAGGCTGCCAATCAAAGCAAAAGCCTCCGGACTAAAAATCCCATAATGCTCTAAGGACTCAAACACACCACGAGTGTTTATGTGAAAGTAACCATGATTAAATTCCGGCAACAACAAAAAAAAACAGGGTAATAAATGATGCGCAGCTTGACCCGACTCAACAGTGTGGGGGCGGAGCTCATAGACCCTGAGCTCTATCGGCAAACATGTTTTACATTTACACATTTGTACACGTTTCTCTGGTTTTTTTATTCGTCTGCGAGCTCGTGTTCATATATGCTTTTCTCTCACGTACACAAACGAGCCCCGAGGGTCTATTTTAATACATGCATCAGGTCGCACTGGTCAGAAAGTGCAGAGGCACCGCTTGACAGAAACACACACTTTGTAAACATCATCCGTTAGCCGAGGGCTGCCGAGCCAATGTGCCTGGGGAAGAGAATAACACGAATGGATTTTAATAAGTGAGGATGTGATGAAGAAAAGCCTAAAATATTAAAAAAGTAAAGTGAGTGTCATGTGATGGTTTTAAGAGAATGCTGCTGGGACAGGCAGTTAGTGGAAGAACTATTGGAAGCTGCCCGGCTGCCAGCGTTTGTAGCTGTACCTGTGAAGATTAATCCACGATGCACAATCTTTTACTAACTTCACCAAATCCGTTGTGTCGCCTTCACCTAACTAAGTCGTTTTTTGGGAAGACTGAAGCGTATTTTGAAAAGACTGTATGCATGGAATGGAAATGGACACTTGAGATATCATGGGAAATAATCTGTTTTGAATCAGATATCACACAAACCAGTGTTGTATA
Organism: Pseudoliparis swirei; assembly: GCF_029220125.1. Classification (NCBI taxonomy): domain Eukaryota; kingdom Metazoa; phylum Chordata; class Actinopteri; order Perciformes; family Liparidae; genus Pseudoliparis; species Pseudoliparis swirei. The sequence goes on along the minus strand of NC_079406.1, from coordinate 7,066,867 downwards.
AGAATATGTTGTACAAGCACTAGTACGACCATATGACTGACTGACTCTGTCACCCCCAGGACTACCTCCTCTTCTTCCTCCTTCCTCTCTCCTCCTTCTGCCCCCTCCTTCTCCCTCCTATTCCTCCTCCTCCCTCCTCCTTCTTCTTCCCTCCTGGAGGCCTCCTCCACACACATGCCACTTTAACATGCACTTTAACTTAAACACACGTCACATGTAACATACACTTTTAACTTAAACACACATCACTTGAAACACACACCTAAACACTTTAACATTATTTGTTATCCGAGCACTTTATCTTTATCTTATCATATACTTAAATTCACTGTTGCAGTCGCGTTGATTGTTGTTTGTCATGTCTAAATGTTGCACCTTCCGCCAAAAAAAATTCCTCGTTTGTGTAAACATTCCTGGCAATAAAACTGTTTCTGATTCTGATTCTGATGAAAATACTCCAGCATTACATTTTATTTTCAAAAATGACCAATTTCATCGTGTTAGCATGAATCTATTAGGAGCTTTGTGTGGCGTTAATGTTGTCAAGGTAGACTTTTTGAATAACTTGATGTACTGTTTAGTAGTTTTAATGTACAATGCATCATATATTAGATGCTGATGACACCATATCATTTGGGCAAAACATTAAATCTTTAAAATATATCATAAACGTCATGGAGTAAGAAGCACAATAGATGTCTATGCAATGAAGTTAATTGTTCTTTTATGCTTCTACTCATCACTTCAAATGGGCCACAATGTGTCGAGCTTCTCACAATCACTCTCAGTTCAATTGAATGTGAGGACTAATCCTCCTCCCAGGAGCAGACTTTCACAGATGTTTGCTCCACTGACTTTCAGCAAAGCGAAGGATTATTCTTAGGGAAGAGATGGCTGTAATGCTGTGTTCGCGCCAAAAGCGGCGTCATTTTTTCGCACGGCGAGATTTCTTCGCGGGAAGTCAACGTACAGGCACGTTTGGTTGCGATAGACGCAAAATATTTCAGGACCGCACGTTTTGGGTGGCGCGAATTTCGCCTCTAGTTGAAATACTTCAACTTTTGCTGATAACTTCGCAACTCGAGCCAATCAACTCTTGAGTTGCTCCGCGCGTCATCACTGTCCCGCCATTGTTGAATACGAACAAGATGAAGGACAAACTTAACATTGTGGTTTGCGGGCACCCGGGGCACCCGGAACTCTCTTATGAGTACCGGAATCGCAGAGAATAAAACAGGCACAGGTGATGTTATGTATATATATATATATATTGTTATGAACCCAAACACGAGGGCATTGGATGTTCCGACGTTTGTGGGATGTCCACAATAAGTATAAGGCAAAACTAGTGGTTAGTTCTTCCGTGGTGGATGAAGGAAATGATAACTGTTTTCATGGAGACAAGCCACAGAGATAAGCCCCGCCCCTCCCGGAGCTTGGCAACGCTTTTGGCGTGAGCACGGCAAATGATCGCGCGAGTAAACTCACGCGTTTTGGGCGTCGCAAAATATCGCGCCGCTTACAGTGTGAACACAGCTGTGCAATAGATGTTGATGTTTTGTACTTTTGGCCACCGAATGTTAAGAAAGTTGACAAAGCTATTATTCACAGCTCTTAAACTACGACCAAGACTTGGTCTCTGTGACACGTCTTGGGGTCAGTTAGGTCCAGGTGTCCGACTCTGGCATCCCGCTTAATACCAATGTAGCGACTTCAAACACTCTGTTAGTATTCCGAAAAAGATCTTGTATTGCACTTAACCGTGAAGTTGTTTCCATGTTGACGCAGTCCGTGGATGAGTGTTTTGCTTCTTTCAACTCACCGTCTGGCGTCTGAAACTTTTCCACTTGCTCCATTTGGAAGAGGAGGTCCACTCTCCCGCTTGCATTTTAAATCATCCTAAAAGTGAACGGGCATCTTGTGCTCTGTCTGCGTGGGCGGTATTAACTTGACAAGGGTAAGAACATCTCGTCTACCTTTTGTGGTTCTAAGTGTAGGCACGCAGATGTGTGTGCCCTCCTCTCGGGCGTTTTTTTTCCCTGACAGACAAAAACACCTTTCGTGAATAATACATTGGGTATAAAGCCTCCGTATATAATCCAATCTGACGGCCCCAACAGCCAGCAAGGGTTGGGCTTCAGATGGCTGCTGATAAGGTTGTTTAGGATGCATCCGGAGAATATGGAGAGGGTGACCTTGTATTTTTCAATCACTAATTGATTGATTATGACCCCTTCCCTGAACAGCAGTTGTTGAATAATAGTTTGGATAACTTTGTATTTCTAAATACTAAAAACTACAATATTTAAATAGTTTGGTGAGTGGGGTTAGTTTCGAAAGCCTTTCCGAAAAGCTAGAAGCGTTGCAATATACACTGTGTTTGCAAAAATATACATTAGCATGCCAAGGTAATGACGTGCTACATACAGTAGCCTACCACATTCCAGCCTATACGCATCATGAGCTAGCACCATTGACTGGGGTTGCAGTTTAAGTGTATACAAAAGCCCTTTTCATGATAGCATGTTCACCATATCGTGTTCCCCCACTGTGTGTGCAACCCACTCTCACTCCCAACGCTTAAAAAAACGACTGGATTAGTCTTTGAGTGTCTGTAACGTAAACCCGTGTATGTGTCGACATTCAAAGCGACTGATGTAATAAAGAGCCAGAAAGTCAGCCAATGGCAGGTTGGGGACCGAGGTGTTGGATTGGTCAAACAAACGCGGGACATTCACACAGGAGACAGCTGTTCATGTGAAACCAACTTCTGTACTTTATTAACGCCAGTTCCGCACAAACTATGATCTTTCACTGAGCCTCACCAAGGTGTTTTCTCGTAAGAATTTCAGTTTAGAAAGCCCATAAGCATGTAGAGTGGAAACGGACCCGCTGTCTTAGACATGTCCAAAGTTGTTGCTAGAGGGGTCACTTAGGGCGTTGTGGTGTGAAGCTGAGGGCCACTGGCCAAGCAGTCAAAGCTGTTAACCGAGATAGCACCACGTTCAACAACGAGTTCACTTTGGTAGTATTGATACTGAGACATTACATATGAACATACGACCAATAATGCAAAAAATCTATCTTGCTTGTCCAAATATTTCAGCTAAGCAGACATACTACGTTAGCATGGAACACTGACCTCACATTAGCTAGCATGACGCGGCAACAAAAGAAACGGTCGTGTTTAGCCAGGGACATGTGGTTTTTAGCACAAATAGCCAGTTCCCGCATGTCACAGTGTAGTATACTAACTCATGGAGGTTATATTAGCTTAATTAAGCTAGCTACAGCTAATCCAATCTGGTAGTTACTTTCGTCATGTCAGAAATCAAAATCAACTCTAACTAGAAATGAGAACCTTACGGAAACAACTGTGAGTGGATATGAAGTGTAGATATGCCATGGGTGAACATAAAGCTTGTATTGTACAAGATGGACTGTAAAGGAAAACATACCGTGAGGAACCAAGACAAAGGGAACAAAAGTAAAGTTTACACAAGTAACAAAGTTCTCCAGAACATCAGTCTTGCGAGGTGTTTAGAGTATTTATGTGGAGTCATTTCCCGCAAAAAATCTCATATTCCATGGAAGACTTGCACTGGTTAATCTGTTTACGTGAATGTTCATATCCCAGTTATACATAAATCACCTTATAGTATTACCATGCAAACAAGGCTTAAGCAGCAGGCGAGAACAAACAGTAAATGGGATGAGGTGTAAACATACCTCGCTATTAAAACAACCACTTTCCATCTTTCTTGTCCAGGTTTGTCATAACTTCAATTTGAACATAATTACTGGGTGGGTGGAGGCGTCTTTGAGATGCAGTTATTTTTCTAGGCGGTAAAAAATAATGCATCCGGACTTCAGGAGCCGGTGTGCAGTGGGCGAGGTCAATCGCTGTGGACTTACACGTTGCGCGGGGTATTGAAATAGCGCAGGCCTCCGTCGTGTGCGTATTTTTACCTTGACAGCTAAAAAACACCTTCACTGAATATAATATCATTCGTGAAGCGTCACGACATAATCCCATCTGAAGGTCCGCTCTCCTCTCTCCGGTGATGGACTTAGCTTTTTAATTGCTGTGAGGAGCTTCGGGGTCTGTCGAGTGGAAAAGATCAACTCCAAAATCCAAATGCGCTTCGAGAGCGCCGATGTGCGTTTGTTAGCATTGACGACTGATGCTGATCATCGCATTTCATCGCGAGACAGTTGTATTTAAGTAGCGTCACTTGTTGTTTCACTGTTGATATTTCCCACAACACTCGACAGCGTGTGCGTTTGTAGGAAAAATGATGTCAAGCCCATTGAAAGCCTCGGCGTAAGACATCGCAGCCCTGTTAGATAGATAGATAGATATATACTTTATTAATCCCCAAGGGGAAATTTGTCGTGACAGTTGCACCAATAAACCAAACACACAAGAATAAAAAACAAAACACAAAATATAAGAAACAGGGATGAAAGATATGGAAGTATACAAAGTAAAATAAAAGTAATATACAAAACAAAACAAAATATATATGTACATATACAACACACATGCATACACAACACACAACACCAATGACAAATTGTGTGCGTTTACGTGTGCGTCTGTATGTGTGTGTATGTGTGTGCTAAAAATACATGAACTCAGGAAGACACTTTTGTCTTGTGTCAGTCTCCTGGAAATAGCTTGAAGGGTGCGGTGGGGGTTCGGCGAGTTGATGTACCCGGGGGACGGATGGACCGATGACGAGAGAGCACTAACAGACGCAGAGCGAGTGCATCAAAAACAGAAGAGAGAGAGAACGAGAGAGGAACAAAGAGACTGGGAGAAAGAGGGAAAGTTAGAGACAAGAGAGAGAGCCTCTGGCCTGTTCTCGTTCTCCTTGTTTTGGAATGGTTTAATGGCTGCCGCAAAGCACACACACACACACACACACACACTCAAACAGACACTCTGGACCAGATAACTCACCGCCGTTGGACATATTGCTGTGACAAATCAAGCGGTGACCAACACTAAACACCGTCGTAAAGGCTGAATGAAATGGGGGAAACACATTTTGTGCCCCGATATGACATTTTGTGCCCTGCCATGACTGTAAATGGTTCACGACATCACACATATTCTTAAAGGGTCGGTCCGCTCCAAATTAAAACACAGAAAGGGACTTCTTCCTCGGGAAGAATGGATGCGAGTTCAATGCTCTTCACACAGGGTTTTGTTCTATGCCACCATTTTGCATTTTATTTTTGTAATTTCAGCAAGAAGAAGCTATGTCACATTATAATATTGTTATTTCATACCAACATATCAAAAACACTGCCTTACTGTTTCTCCCACCACAATGGAAGAACAATTGAAAGAAATGTTGATAGAGACTGTGAATGCGTTGTATATCTTCAAAAACTGGAAAAATAAAACCAAAATCTGCATGGCTGGATATCATTAGTGGCATGATAATGAATACATAATTAGAAAAAAATTATATAATTGCCTAGTTCTAAACCAATGTATTGCGTACACCTATTTCTGGTGGTTTGTTTCTTGTTGACAAAAAATACAAACGCATGTACTCGGCTCAGCGCTCACACTGCTGCCTGAAATACAAGCGGAACAGGCCGGTGCACTTCCGCCAGCCAAGTGAGAAGAAGAAGAAGAAAAAGAAGAAGAAGAAGAAGAACCACTGAAAGTTAACTTCGCCCGCAATCCTCGCAGAGAGATGAGAGACGGAGAGTCTCGGTATCGGACAGCGCAATAGATCGCTCCATAAAGATTTGTAGCTGGGCCCTTTCTGTGTGTGTGTGCGTGTATGTGTGTGCGTGTGTGTACGTGTGTGTCGGGGTGTGTGTGCATGTGGATTTTACGTGATGAGACAGAGTTTATGAACCCATAAAGTGTCTGAGGATAAACGTCTCGCACAACATCGCAAGGTTAAACGAGCAAATAGAAAGAAAGAGAGAAAGAAGAGCTACGAGGTTCATTCAAAAGAAAGACGGCGAGACAATGAGATGACGTCTCTCTCTCTCTCTCTCTCTCTCTCTCTCTAGATGTTTCTACTCTGGTTAAAAGCCTGTTTTTCCGTCCCCTGCCTAAAAATCCTTATGTAAGCCCCATCCACTGTGTATGCATACGCGTGTGTGTGTGTGTGTGAGCGTGTCCTCCTGCATTTTCATGCATGCATTTTTGATCACTGATATTTATTTTTCAGTGAAGGCACTATTTTTGCTCTGTGTGTGTGTGTGTGTGTGAGAGAGCTATTCTTGCTTGTGTGTGCACACAAACTCAAGTGTGTACTTGCAGAAAACCTCTCAATACACAGTCTATATTGAACAAGTACATTTCACCATTACGCTACTTTTCGTGCACTTCGGTGAATTTAAAGGACCAAACATTTCTGTAACATGACGTTTTGAATTGGAATAAAACAACTTGAGGTTTAGGCAACAACAATACATGGTTTGGGGTTTAAGTAAGTCTGTAACATAACTCGCATATGTAGTGGTACATAAGTACGTGATTTACAGAAAAAAAATACTGCTGACATGAATCTCCAAAGTGAAAGTCCTGTGTTTGTTTCACTCGTCCAGCTCCTCCGTGTCTTTGACTTTTTCCCTCTTTAATACGACATCACCCGACTTCTTCCTTTGAAGCAGCCATGACACTCCACGTAATCACCAACTATACCGTTCAGTTTAACGCCTGACTCCATCCCAGCCGGTTCTCACGGCCCCATTATGAATCACGAGCACACAATACGGGTGAATCTGAAAATATACAAGTGTTTTATTGCTTCATACTAGCAACATTGTGACAGCAGCTTTTTTTTTTATTCAATACTGTCCTGGGCTCCATATTGTGATTTTTTTTCTTTTTATAAATGTAAGTTTGAAGAATCAAAGGACCCTTTGAAACATTATAGCTCATTAATACAAATCCACCCCAAAGAACACTTCCATCAAATCCATGACTCTTCCTGTGTTTGATCATCCTGGACGAAGCTCGAATTATGTTTTTAAAGTATGTTTTGAGAGCAAAAAGCCTCTTTGCTAACTACAGACAGGACTTTGTCCAAAACTAAGAAAGAAAGACAACAACAAGAGAGTGAAATAAATTAAAATAAAGAAAAAAAGATGAGACACAACTGCCCATTTCAATAATTGGTCACTTACGAACACGTCCCCGTCTTCTGATTCAGTTATTATTGCTCAAAAACAACAACCGGTTGACCAAGTTTTTAGCACCAAAACATTCAGCTCCTTATTAATATTCAGGACACAGGTGCAGGACAGAAGCCCGGCACTGTGGGGGTGTAACACACACACACACACAAGCACGTTCTCTCTGCTTGTTCTAAGTCCTGCTTCCATTGCTGCTTTATAGTCAGCTTGTCTCTCTCTCTCTCTAATAGAAAACTGAGCCAAAAATTTAGAAAAATTAAATACACCCGAGTGGTGCGTCGGGGGATATCATTCATGTTCAAAACCACCAAAACAAAGTAAAATGACATATTGACATCCAGATGTTTACATGTGTCTTTCTTTAAAACGATACAGGAACGAGTCCTTGAACCTGACATTGAGTCAGTATTTTTACACTTCTGGTTCCCTCAGCTCAGTCAGGGTCTTCTCAGTCACATCTTTTTGTTTAGATGCCTGACATATATTATTATAATGTATTATATAAACACGGGCTGAAGATATTTTGAGTATTGTAGGCAAATATATAGCTGACTGGGACCTCTGTTCTCCTCTTCATGGTCCAGGCACATGAATGACAGGTCTACTGGGCATTTATGTCATGGGATGTTGCAAAAAATGTTGTCAACTCTTAATGAGGATGAATTGAATTTTCTCGAAAACCAACAATCCAAAAAGTGTGCAACGATTGGCCAGAGGTGAAGAGGAAATACAAAAAAAAGGCTACAATTTGGATTCATATCTAAAAATATATGTTTACAATCTTAGTTGAACAATTTGTATTTCTTTCTCTGTGTAGAACTTTAGTGGGAAGTGTCTTAAAACGTGCATTCTCTCTATTGGCCAGCAGGGGTGTCTCATCTGGCTGTAAAGAAGCCTATGAGAGAATTAATCTACTTCTCTCTTGACGTATTCCCCCAGTAAACATTGTAAACATGAGTTCATGGACTCAATCTCTAGTTTCAAGTCTTCTTCACGACAGCGTGACGTTCATTTATTATTAATGGTCCATTTAGAGTCAAACAGACCATAAAGCAGGGTACGATTTAAGGCGGAGTCGACGACCCTTTTCAAGCAAACTGAGACCTTGAGAGCATTGTGGCCGTCACACATCCCAGAGTAGTACGTTTGGTAAAATGACTATCAGGGCAAAAAAAAATGTTTGCCCTTGGTTTGGAATTGAACTGTAAAATTGTCTTCAATCGGATGACCATTTCAATATATTTCACGACTATTTGACTTGTGTTCGATTTGCCATCAAGCCCCAACATATTTGGACAATCGACAACCCTACATCATGTAAATGTCAGACTGCAGGCATTAAAACGAGTAATTTTCATCAATATTTGTATTCTAACATATATTTCAGGAACCGTTTCCCACATGAATCTGAGTCACATCGTACGGATAGGATGTGTGCAACTAACTTCCTGCTCCTGTCAGCTCCGCCCCCTCTCCCCCCCCCCCCCCCCCGCCCTCCGGACAGCGAAAGCTCTTCAGTCTCCCTGAAGGTCTCCTGTCAAAGACCGCTTACCTCGGCACTCTGGTGTGTGTGTGTGTGTGTGTGTGTGTGCTTGTGTCCATCTCTACACTAACAGGCCCCGCCCACATGTGCGTCTCTGGGATTTGACAGTTTTACCCAACTTAAAATACACATAAGGATTAGAGGGCGTGCACCGGCCTGTATAGGGGAATGTGCGTGCGTGTGCATGTGTGTGTGTGTGTGTGTCTAGGCATGGGGGGGACACCCCAGAGAACTCACAGCTCAATCCACACACAGAAGTTACGAAGCCAAATGGGTCATGTGGAGAGAGAGGCCGTTAAAGAGTAGAGTGGAGGATTCTAGCGGAGGACCGCTTACACTTCGCCAATTGATTAGAAGCGGGACCCTTCATCATCCACAGCACACTGGTCTTCCTCCTCAATGTCAAACAACCGCCTGCATTTAGAAAGAGCTACAGGAACACATGTCCACGGACAGCCTCACTGTACCTGTCGTCTCTCAGTCAGTGCGTTTACATGCAATCGAATTATTGGCTTAGTCGGACTGAAATCGAATTATCCGTTTCATGTAAACACCTTTGTCGGACTATGTGCGGTCCGACTTCGGTCCGATTAACACCCCTGGATAGCTCGGTCCGATCCAGTTGATAATTCGACTCTCGCGGCATGTAACTCTGAATTCGATTCGAACTGGACTTTGCGTCTTTGCGCATGCTCGAGATCCGCCGCCGCCTCCTCCTCCCTCCCATGTCGTGACCCGGAAGTCGAAAGAGACGATAAATTGTTTCTGCCGGCCAGGTTGCAACAAATAACCAGTCCCGCTGCTAACCATGTTGGTGCCCTAAGCATAACTCCTCATGATGCCCCCTGAGATAGGGTCTGTGTGCGCGGATGTGTCGGCGCGCATCACGGCAGAGCGATGCGACCCGAGAAGTGTTAACGGGGGGGGGAGTTGCTGTGAGCGATTAAACATCTCTCTTGTTCTGCCTGTTTTGTGATATACATGCCTAAAAGGCGCCTAATATTTCTAGACTGAAATAATATCGGCATTATAATTATTATAACTGAGGATTTTATTAGTTGCCTATTTTGTGGAGCCCCCTCAGGACTTGGTGCCCTACGCGCAGCGCGTCGTGCGCGTTATGGGAGCGGCGGCGCTGCAAACAACGCTATGGAGAACACAAGAGCCACCACACATTTCTGGACCGAAGAGCAGACAGAATTTATGCTTAATGTATTGAAGGAGTTGAACATACTAAAGTTCATGGTTCTTTCTAGAAATGTTGATGTTGTTGTTGGTGGTGGTGAAGAGGTCAAGCGGAAATGGCTGTATCACCACGAGTTGTAATGAAAACAGCGCCGCCTATCGTATCGGATATGACATGCTTTCGGCCAATGATTCGAATTACTCACTGCCATGTATATTGGGATAACAGCAGATCCCCCAAAAGATAGCATAGTCCGACTAAAGCAAGATTCAAATTATACCATCATGTAACCGCACTGAATGAGTCAGCATGACTCAGATACGAGCGATGGAGATATGTGGGTACATGTAGCGTCTTGAGACTGGAAACCAACACTTCCTGTGATTCATGGCCCTAAATAAAAGTAACAATTGAAGGAAGGAAGTTAAAAGAAGAAATAAATAAGAAGTTGGAAAATGTGTATTATAAAATAATAATAAAAATAGAATGTTTTCAAAAAATAAAATGGAAATAAATAGAAATATAATCAAATAAATAAGTTGGAAAATGTGTATTACAAAATAACAATAAAAATGGAATGTTTTCAAAAAATAAAATGGAAATATATATAAACATAATCAAATACATTTTCATTATTCGTTCTTTGATTTGTATTTTCTATTTTATTTTCAAAGCAGAGAAGACCTGTTCAACAGGGGGCTGAATATTTTTGATGAATAAAAAAAAAGAGAATTATAAAATCGCAAACAAAATAAAAACATAATTTCGGTGCAGTTTGAGTGTTTCTTTCTGCCGCTGAGCAGAGGGAGACCTCCATCATATCACAGGTGATGAATAATAGACGGCATAAATCTGCTCAGATCAGCAAACAGATGCGATGCATATAGTTCCCACTGCCCCTTTACGTGATGTGTGTGTGTGTGTGTGTTCTCAGTAGGTCAGCTCACGTCCAGTAAGGCCGTTATAACAATGGTGGGAAAAGTGTTCCATCCAGATTTCCTTCATAATCCTCATTGCATTCGGGACCAAACACATCCATCACCTTAATTACATTATGTCACGACGCTATTAGAGTGGACCCAATAGCACGACTCAGACAGGAGTAACAAAGATGACTGTCTTTGGTTGGAAACAGGCTGGGTCAAAACCGGGAGATCAGTCTAAGAAGCAAACAAGTCCAAAAAGGGGCAGGGCAGAGAATCAGAGGTCAGGGCAGGCAGGCAGGGTCAGAACAGGCAGGTCAGGAATATACTCTAATAACGCTGGAGAACTTGGCACGAAAACACAAGACAATCTGGCAGAGGACAAGAGGAAGTGAGGGAGCTAAATAGTGAGGGACTAATGAGGGGATGGGCTGCAGGTGAGAAGGGCGTGAGGACCAGGTGAAGGGAATGAGGGACTAACGAGGTGATAAGAGGCAGGTGAGGGGAGTTGGACTGACGAGATTGTGTGACAGGATGAAAACAACTATTACAAAGAGGAAGGCGTGGAGCTAAACTGTTACACATTAGCTATTAAGAAGAACTCTAGGAAGATTGTTGTTAGAATATGTATTGATTTTCATATCAGGGTCAAATTATATTCCTGACTTGCGGATTCTAATGATGTAATGAGTGTCTGGCGTTCTGCTCACACGGCGGCCCGTATCTCTCAGCCCAGGCCTCTGGTGCACATGGATGACTCAACGGCCTGCACGGGCCATGAGCTTCGCCCCCCCCCCCCTACTCCCTGCACATTGTGCATGTACCCCTTTCACCTTCAAGTGCCCAGTAACCATGTGCACACTGCAAACTGCAACAGGGGGCAGCTTAATTATATTGTGCCCACAGCTCCGGAAAGCCAGCACAATTCCTGAGATGGAATAGTACCTGTGTACCCCAAGGTCTGTTGATGTCAACCCGGAACACTCTTTTCCTGTCCTCCAGTAAATTGAGTTTTACTCTAAACACCAAGAAGTTCACTGAAAGTATCACTTAGAAATGATTGGAAAATGTTCCCTGAGGTTTGCCCTCTTAAGTCGCACTTAATAACGTGTCGGAAAGTTGCAACTTGAGGTCATTAAATTGAAGTAAACTGCAGGGAAATGTTTAAAAAAAGAACGAAATATTGGCATAACATATGTTTAATTGGAAGAAGAGCTCATGGCATGCTATTATTCTTTTTTTTTTTATGATTAAAAAGTACTTTTTACATGCAGTTGTGTAAGCGACGTGATTTTATATATGCCGAAGCCTCTCAGTCCCTTCTGATGCACTTATTCATCTGCAGGGGCCAGCCAGTGTCCAGCGGGTTGTGGTCTTTATAGTTGTGGAAATCAAAAGCAAAACTTTGAGCGAGCAGTTCCACCGCAGCGGCATCAACCGGTGTAACAAGGCCTTCAGGGCTGCGATGCTTTTAGAAACTAGGTTGAGAGAGTTACTCATAATATGGCTTTCGGAGCACTGAATTATGAAATGAGGTATAGCTCGTTCAACCTGTCGCCAGACGGACCGCGCTGGAAGAAGCTCTCTGAGCTCAGCTCGGCTGACGGATTGTTTTCGCTTGTTTTCACATCGGCGGCCCTGAATGATACATCGACATGTTCGTTATGCGAAAAGTATATAAATATATATTTGTTTGTTTTTGCCAGAGGAGCATTGTGTGTGGAGCCAAGATTGGGGGAAGAAAAAAAAGGAAATAAGATGAGGGGAAAAAAGGGTATCACACTTGGTCAGAGTTTTGCCCTGGGGGAGGAAACAACAGAACACACCAGGCCTAGTTTCATGCTTACTTTGAAAGCACAGCGTGTCTCCTCCTACCACACAAACCAGAAATAGATAGCATGCCAGTGCGCCACCATTGGGCGACCGGCCGCCGAGAGGAAGTGGATTAGCGCGCCACCCATTAGCGCTTCCTATCTGAAGACGCTGTGCCGCTGAAAATAGGTCAGAGGGGAGGTTTGAACGCGGCTCCGTGGCCTGAGGATGTTCACAGCCCACCGAGATGAGGAGGGCACCGGGATCCAGCGTTGGTGGTGTTGTGCGGTCGGCTGGGACGGAGGCGCACATTGTGACGCGACCGATCCATACGAGAAATGTATGGAAGTCTTTCCGTACTAGGAATCAGAATACATGTTCTTTGTAGCATGGTAAATGCGCCATGGATGACAACACGTTTCCCTTCATTCAATTATTATTGTGAATGTTAATGCATTAGTGGTTGTGGTTGCACTGTTTGGGGACAGGTGTAAGCTTTCCAACAGCCTGGAAACCGTTCTGACTAGATGATACACATATATAAATATATATAGTTATATATATATATATAAATATATAGTTATATATATACATATATACAGTATATATATTTATATATATATATAAATATATAGTTATATATATACATATATACAGTATATATATAAAAATATATAGTTATATATATACATATAAATATATAGTTTAGAAAAAGAAAAATGATAAATATATAGTTTAGAACTAGAACGGGCACTCGGTAGAGCGCATACCTTCGCATATCACAAGATTGGGCATTGAATTATGAACATGTTGGCATTAGTTGCATGCCAATTGGATACAAATTTGACCGCGCTATGGTAAAAAGAAGATTTTGACCTTTCCATGACCTTGACCTTTGACCCGATCGATCCCAAAATCTAATCAAATGGTCCCCGGATAATAACCAATCATCCCACCAAATTTCATGCGATTCGGTTTAATACTTTTTTAGTTATGCGAATAACACGCATACAAATAAATAAATACACGGCGATCAAAACATAACCTTCCGCATTTTCAATGCGAAGGTAAAAAGAAAAACAACAAACCAAACTGTGTCCAAACTTTGTATTCATACTGTACATGAACACGAGACCATGTTCCAAGCTGCTAGCAAAAGAAATGCAGGCGTGTGTAAAGACTTCTCATTCATGCTTGGTATGCTTGTAGAATCTCACCCCTGACAGGATGTCTCAATGCCGCGTCAAACAAATGTCTCGTTCGAGTTGAAGGCATTTTAATTCGTATGAATAAATGCTAACATGTGCGTCATTCATGTCGGCCAGTGTGAAATTGCATTAATTTGCATCTTTGCATTCACTTTGCATGTGACCGGGCGGTGCAAAAGCCTCACTTTGCGTATGCTTTGAACACTCCGTCACAAGAGGTACGAATAGTCGCTCCTAATCCACAAAACCAGCAGAAGGGGAAGAAAGTCTAAAACGACTTTATGAAAATCAATTGAGCTCAGCCCTCCTGGTCCCAGATATTTGATGCTACACTATGATTGGCCATTTTGTATTCAAGGGGCAGGGCAACAGTTTCAATCTCAATTATTTTTTATATAAACTCAACCTGGTGATTTTTGGTTTCATCCTCTGCTTTAAGAACCACCGCTTCCTCTGGGCCAATTAGCTGTGTGTCGAGACCATGTGTGTCGCCACCTGATTGGTACTTCTCGGTCGGTTCTCTCTTGATACATATTATCAGCCTCAGTGCGAAATAAAAGATTCCAGGGGGAATGCATAAAAACTGCAGGGAGCACAGCACGCGTGTCCTCATGAATCATCATTTATTAAAAATTAAAATCACTGCAACCAAGCAGGTACACAAACTGTTAAAGTAGCAATGCAGGACGACAAACACACACACACAATATCTGCGCCTTCGTGAAGTTGCCGTCTCAGCACAGTTCTGTCAGCCTTTGGTTGTCACGAATATGATGAGGTCAGAAGTTTGGGGGCGGAGTTTGATCCTGATTGACAAAGACAGCCCTGACATAATCTCTACCAGTCAACCAGCCTCCCACTAGAGTAGACCATCCATGTGTGTGTGTGTGTGTGTGTGTGTGTGTGTGTGTGTGTGTGCATGTCACAGCCGACAGATTCTGTTTCAGCGTGAATGCATGTCTTTCTGGCTGTGCATAACCGTGTGTTTGTGTGTGTGTGTGTGTGTGTGTGCAGTTCAGCATGTCCAGGGCAGATCATAGCAAAAAGGGTGAAACTGACACGGGTGACATGTATCTCTTTATGTTTGTGTGTATTTTGGAGATAAAGCCAAAGTGAGGTGGAGGAGGAGGCAGATATATTGGGACAAGAGATTGTGTCAATCTTTCAGTGAGACTCGATCTCCCCTCAGGATGTGCACACCGCCTCTCTCTCTCCAACAGAGAAGAGCAGCCTCCCCAGACATCGGCTCCGTACTGTGAAACGAGTCCATTTCCTCTCAGGACGGAGCAGACGGTGAGGCGTTTCTAAACCCTCCAAATGTAGGATTCTTCAATTATGAGTCCCACCTTTTATGCATTCTCACTTCATAATGAGGTCATAACCGTGTTCACTTTGAAATGTGTGCATGTTCAGAGCAAACCACTCGGAGCGACCACTGAGGAGGCTGCTGGGAGAATGTCTTCTAGCGTGTCAAAGCCAGAGATGATTAATTTAGTAAAACACCAATCATCTCCACGATGGTCTCATTACTTCATTTTAATTACATAAAAGCACCGGCACAAGTAATTTGAGAATGTATAACTTCTTTTTTTTTAGTTCATGGATATGGATAGATGAGACACTTTCTTTTTCACGAGGGAAGAGAAGATGTATATATTATCACGTAATTTAGGGTATTGTATAATTGGTTCAAAATGGAGAAAAGAAAGATCCAGAATGTACGGGTTAGAAGTTAAGGAATCACCAAAGTTATTTTCCGTCCATCTTCTGAGGAACATGAATGTGTGGACCAAATTGCGTGGCAACCCATATCTACCTCACAGTGGCGCTATGAGAGCAGCCAACGGGGTCAACAAGGTCGCCGGGATTCATCCTCTGGAAACAATGCATGTCTGAACTGAACTGTGCGCAGATGACATGTAGCGGATGTTGGGATATTCCACTCGAATGAAAAGTTCGACCCACTAGTGGCACAAGATGAAAAGTCAAGGGACCACGACAGTCTTTGTGAGTCATCCTCTGGGGACCATGATTGGCAGTACTCATTTTCATGTCAATCCATTAAAAGAGGGTGAGGTTTAGGGTTAGAAACTATAAAAGTAGCCAATCCTGTTTTTTGGGACTGATAACCGATCTATAAGTAACCAAACTCTGATCGACCAAACTCTATGTGACACACACACACACACCTTCACACACACACACACTCCTTCTTTGGTTTGAACAATACACCGATGAAACGCCTTGTGTAAATGTTTGTGTGTGTGTGTGTGTGTGTGTGTGTCAAGGTTGGTTCACGGAAAGCTCATACAGAAGTTGTGTGGTCTCAGCAGATCAATATTGTTATTCCAACAGGGTGGAGGAGACTATAAAGATGTTGCCCTCTCTCTCTCTTTCTTCCACTCACCATCACTCTCTTTACCTTTCAATCTTCTTCATCCCTCCGTATTTTTCTTTCATACCCATACTTGGTCGGGACCCCTTGACATCACCTGGTCGGGACCCCTTGACATCACTTGGTCGGGACACCTTGACATCACCTGGTCGGGACCCCTTGACATCACCTGGTCGGGACCCCTCGACATCACTTGGTCGGGACCCCTCGACATCACCTGGTCGGGACCCCTTGACATCACTTGGTCGGGACCCCTTGACATCACTTGGTCGGGACCCCTTGACATCACCTGGTCGGGACCCCTTGATGTCACTTGGTCGGGACCCCTTGACATCACCTGGTCGGGACCCCTTGACATCACTTGGTCGGGACCCCTTGACATCACCTTGTCGGGACCCCTCGACATCACCTGGTCGGGACCCCTCGACATCACCTGGTCGGGACCCCTCGACATCACTTGGTCGGGACCCCTTGACATCACCTGGTCGGGACCAATTGACATCACATGGTCGGGACCCCTTGATGTCACATGGTCGGGACCAATTGACATCACATGGTCGGGACCCCTTGATGTCACATGGTCGGGACCCCTTGACGCCACATGGTTGGGACCACTTGACGTCACATGGTCGGGACCCCTTGACATCACCTGGTCGGGACCCCTTGACGGCACTTGATCGGGACCCCTTGACATCACCTGGTCGGGACCCCTTGACATCACTTGGTCGGGACCCCTCGACATCACTTGGTCGGGACCCCTCGACATCACCTTGTCGGGACCCCTCGACATCACTTGGTCGGGACCCCTCGACATCACCTGGTCGGGACCCCTCGACATCACTTGGTCGGGACCCCTTGACATCACCTGGTCGGGACCAATTGACATCACATGGTCGGGACCAATTGACATCACATGGTCGGGACCACTTGACGTCACATGGTCGGGACCCCTTGATGTCACATGGTCGGGACCCCTTGACGTCACTTGGTGAGAACTCTTTTTAATTCCCTTCATTGTTATTTTTCCACGTGCGGGGTCGTCTGAGCGACTCCAACACGTGGTTAACGTGACACTACGTAAGTTAAGAACTCAACATTACTTCTTCAGGCAACACAACTCTGTGTTATGTTGAGGAATAAAATATGACAAGACATCAAAAGAAGTAAGTAGTAATTTGGCGTGAGTTAATTTCGTTATATAAGACGAGGCAGTTTCACGCACAATAAGTTGGTCACACAGGAAAGGAATGGTGGTCTCCAGGGTGAAAGTCCTGTTGACCCGTCCACTCACCACAGGCTCCGCCCTATGGGGACTTTGTTGCTCTTCAGCAGGATGTTGTAAAGAAATCTCAAGAACTGAGAAGGAGGATGACATCAGGGCAGGGGTTCGAGGCTCATACACCCCGCCCCGCCCACGAGGTATTAGAGGTACATTGTTCCTACACACACACACACACACACACACACCAGCTGTAAAGGGAAAGCCACTTTTGAAAGAAGCTTCCAGGAAGCAGCCGAAAAGGAGTGAAAAGTGTGCGCTAAGGAATTTTCTTTGCAAACCGTGACAATTCATCACTTTAAAGTCAACACATCACGACCAACGCAGTGTCGTCTCCATTTTGGGGGGAGAGAAGATGAAATTGTCAGGTGTTTTTTTTCTTTTTTCCGACATGATTGTAGAAAGTCAGACAAATCTTTTCAGCTTCTTTTTCGTTTGACAGAGAAAAATCATTCATATAAAGATGCTTGGAAATGACAAAAGACATGGATGCAAAAGGAAGAAAGCCCTTTATGGAGAAGAAGAGCGATCAGAGTTATATGTCGTGTTATGACAGCTGCTGTACACATGATTTTTGTGTCGAGCATCCGTCTCCCCGGAAGGACATTTCATAGAAGTCTGTTAAAAGCGCATGTGTGTGGAGGAATTTTTGTGAGCGAGACGGGCTGGACTGTGACCTCCGGGGCCTCCTCTGAACCAGGAGTGACTCAGCAAGAACATCTGGGACGAGGAAACTGCTGAAGTTCTCAATCTCATATCTTCATATATTCAGATTTTGTCTGAGAGGGGCAGTACGGTTTAAAAAAAGAGATGACGTCACTTGGGAAATCATTGGCATAAAAAAAGAAACTTTTTTTCTTTTAAGATGTTTCACATTTAAGTTTATTATAATATTTTGGAAATTGTATACTTTATTACCAGGGAATTGCTGTACTGATATGTTCCTTTTATAAAATATTATCTTTATTAACATTACTGTACTTGTTATGTATGATATCTGTTTCCTTGATTTAACTCTCGACGCATATATTTAATATATAATGTATTTTCTAAATAATATTTAATATTGTTTTATATCTTTGCAACAGCTGTGGTTTTTCTTGTATGTTTAAAAATCCTTTACGGCAATTTAAGATGGCGAATGTATTTTTCTTTTTATTCACATAGATTTCGTTCTCTGGATTTACCTGGAGTGTAATGTATTCTTTTTTTCGACATTACTGTTATTAATATTTTTCATAAATAATGTCATAAGCCAGTTCATAACCCCAATTCATCTAGTTCAGACCCGGGTATAGCACGGCCCGCAAAACCGGTATCCCGCCCAGCCCCAGAGCAAGTCACACATTCTTATTTTGTGCATCATAGTTTTAGTGAAAATGTGATTGAATAAATGAAAATTCTTGTAAGGCAATCTCACTTTTTCATTGCTTAATAATCATAACATTTACTCTAACCAGTCACAGCTTGTCAAAACAATGCAAGTTACCGTTTTTTACAAAGACATTCAGGCTATTGGCCCTCCACAATATTTTCGGTTTAATTTCTGTTCCTCATGTGGCCCCCCTCGGGGAAATAATTGCCCACCCCTGATCTAGTTGGAACCATTGCAACAATGCACATTCTAATTATGAAGAGCAATACTTGTAATACAGTCGAGGAAGGAATGTATATATTTTTTTAATTGACGTTGAAAGAAAAGAGCTCGCCAACATTGCTAAAGCAGGATGCATAATGTCACTTTGCAACAACAACAAAAAAACACAACAAAGAGCATCTCATACGCACATCAAACTGAAATGATTACTCGGCTTTCATAAAAACAGGAGGCAGGAAACTTCTCCTTTTCTTTTTTTCTTCACACACAAACAAAGAAACATGAACGCAGACCACCAGAGCATTCAGCTGCCTCCCGACACGCACCACCGGGAAGCCGATATCCGGATGAGCGGTTAGCAGGTCCTTCTTTCGATCAGTGGGTTGTTGGTTCAATCCCCGCCCTCGTCGATGTGTCCTTGAGCAAGACTCTTAACCCTGGATTGCTCCCTGTAGCTGCATCTACAGTGTATGAATGTCACATTTAAGTCACTTTCAACTAAATGTAATTCAATATAATAATGTCATATTATATGAAAGCCTCGTCTATAAGTGTGAGTCAAAGCCGGACTCCCCCTGTGCTGGCTGCCATGACAGATGCTCCACCACATCCCATCTCTCTCTGGATGTGAATATTAAATGATACATGGAGGCAGCTCTCAACATGTCACTCAAGGTTTGGAAAATGAGACGCTTCACCGGAGCGTTTTCCTGACCCTAATTACAGAGGAGAGGATGTACGAGGTCTCATCTAGGGAGGGACGGAAGTCAGGGATTCAAGACAATTTTATATGATTTGATATTGCCGTAATTTAACATTTTCACTTGAAAAAATCTTCTTGTATCTCATAATTAAAAAAAAAAAAAAATCTCGAGATTAAACACCGACTCAAAAACGCTGGTAATAATAAATTCTGCCACATAATATAGAGCAGCGAACACAGGCAGAGATTTATTAGATTATTATTGTAGATATTATTTTAGCCAGTCCTCAAGGAGGGTAACGAACAAGCTACTAAAGGGATGTTGTTCGCGTCACTTCCTGTCAGTGTTGTCCCGGTGCATTACGCCGTCTGGTAAACATAACATGTTGGGCGAATTACGGTTGTGATTTTTCATTTTTTTTTAAATTTCCAATGGAAACTACGACCCTGTGGTAAAAAATACCAAACCTCCCTTAACCAGAGCTGCCTTCATTTCTAAAGCATGGCTTGACATGCCTGTTCCCATGGAAACAAACTCTGGCCACAATGTGATTGACTCATAAGGAGGTAAAATTACTCGCCATTAATGTGTTACCACCAGTCCTCCATGTGGCGACTTGTTGAGATTTGAAAATAATTTCTTTTTGGAGGAAGAAATGTTTTCAAGCACCTAAGTGGAGACTTGTAACTTTAAATTTCAAGGCGACAACCCGAAAAATAGTGGAGTAAAATGATCACTAAGTGCCTTACACAACCATGGGTGTCAAAAATGTATGAAGTGCATGAATACGTACAATCCACTTCATCGTGATTTGGCATGTATAAGTTGTCTAAAAAGATGCGTAAACAGCCCCAACAATGCAACTTTTTAAAATGGCCGTGACATTTAAAATCATGTAGCAAGAGTTATGGAGTCCATGAATGTGAGTTGTGTTGTTTTCCACCTCACACATGTGTCTCCTCCTGCTGCCAAGGTGAGAGGGAATTGCAACTAAACTAGATTCAAAAACATTTTATTTAAAGCGTCGGCCATCTTCTCGCAACTCTCAAATCGATGAAGGCCGTTTCCTCATTCCTCGTTTCTCGCTGAGTACCTTTTAATGGATTGACAAAAGATGACTCGCAATGACTGTCGTGGTCTCTTGACTTTTCATCTTGTGCCACCAGTGGGTCGAACTAGTGACGTAACACTAGGGTGACCAGATTTGAGTTTGTGAAAAAGAGGACACTTAATCTCGGGGGGGGGGGGGGGGTGCTGAGCGATTAAACATCTGGTCGTAGTTTATAGCATGCCGCACAAACAACAATGCAACTAGTGGAGGCGGCAAGGTGCTCAGTGTTGCCAGATTGGAAATGGTGAAGTATCGTACCAAAGGCTCAAAATGGTCGTATTTGGAGGATAATTTTCCTGTATCTGGCAACCCTGAGATCGGTCGACCAATGACTGTCCTCTCTACCGTCAGAGCTCGCGCAAGAAGGTGGAACGTAAGGGAGATACCATTTCCAAAACTTGTAAGGGGTAAATACTAGTTTGTGAAAGACCCAAAGAAACACAAATATCCGACGAAGCAAAATCCCGGACGATTTTGGAAACCCTGCCGGACGCATTTTTTAGGTCTCAAAAAGAGGACATGTCCGGGGGAAAAGAGGACGTCTGGTCAGCCTACGTAACACGGAGATCCTCCATCGACCACGCGGTGTATCAAACAGACAGCCACTGACCACAAGAGCTTGCTATACCTTTCACACATGTCCGGTGTCTGACCTGACCCTCTATTCTCCGTCTCTTCAGTCCATCGTCTGCAAAAAAAATCTGTATTGTAACCAACCGATGTGGAAACACAGCAATGTGAGAAGATTACATTTATGTTCTTTGTTGTGCTCAAAAGCTTCAGTTCAAACTCATCTGGCCCCTCGAAAGGAGAAATAAGACACGTTGAGTCATCCGCCGCATGCCAATTCACTCCACTAATGTGCACGAGCTATAGCTAGACAGCAGACTGGACCCAAAAGGGATCCAATATTTGAGGGCGAAAATCATTTTTATTTCAAAACCAATTAACACCAATGCAAAGGATCAAAGCGGAGCGAGTTTTAGTTTTATATTAGTCGGATTGTTTTTTTTTTTTTTTTCATCACAAGCACGGTGGTAAATCATCTATTGATTGTCAAATAATCGTAGCATGTTTTTCGCAGAGCGGTGTGCCTGCTGCTTTTCAGAAAAGGTTGTGTTTCGAGACGCTATGTCAAGGAAGCACGCGATGCAAGGCGCTGGTCATTCATATTTAATGTGCTGCTGACTGTATGAAAAACTCCAACAACGTAAGACGCAGGAGATGATTCGCTCTTAACATTTGTGTACTGACGCTCTGTAAGTAAACTGCAGGCCACTAAAGTTCATCTGCTGCATGTGTGTTTAAAAAAAAATGCTAGCCACTGGCTATTGGATTTCACGCCAAAGGGTCAGAGGCTCCAGCGGGCCTTCCGTCCGCCGGCTAATAGTCCGAGTCTGAGTCAGCAAACCCACTCAATGAACCACCGCGGAGCAGACCCCGCCGAGGAGATCCTGGGAGCATTCCCGACACCGTGAAACTCGGCGTATTGTGATGCCGAGATGTGTGAGGAGAGCCAGTTGCCAGATGATGCTGAAGAGAAAAGCACCGGCAGGAACATCATGGAGGGGGTTGTTGTTGTTTTGGGCAACACGCGCATCGCTGTTTGTTGTCATCGCCGTGACGTGTGACTGTCGTCTCGACGTTATTTTGTGATGGATGCTGTCATGATCCGGAGTTTTTTGTGTCGTGACGTCGTGACGTGGCCTTTTCAGTCCGACCTCGGAGATGCGTTTGTTGCGTCGCGGCGGTTGTTGCATTTTGTGGCTAACGGGCGATGCGTGAGTGAAAGAAGCTGTTGTGTTGTGGGTTTTAGAGCCGGGCTCTAACAGCAGGCTCTTTAAGCTGAGTCCTATCATTTGTTCAGTGAACAGAGTCTCCCGCGGCGTCCGGGAGGAATTTCTATCCAGGTGTGTATTTATTGTCCGGTGACGCACAGCGATGAATGCGTTTGCTGACTAAATGGAAGGCAGCTTTTCATTTGTGTGTGGAATATTGGCCTCTGATGTTGATGGATCCATTTGAAAGCTGTGTGTGTTGTTTTGTTTGTTAAAAAAACAGAAAATGTAATGAACAAAGAACGGCTCTGGTATGAATGAATTATACATTTGTCTGAAACACTATGAGAAATGGATTTCTCATGAGCCTCTCAGAGCTTTTTTAACCAACCGTTGGTCTTATGATAGCGACGCAGCGTGGTACCCGTCACCATCTTCCGGGTTGTCAGCTAACTCCAATGGAAACCCTCCCCTGTCATCAATAAGCACTCAGAGCAACTGATGTGGTATAAAGAGTGCGATAGTCAAACAAGCACAGGACTTTCACCCAGGAGACTGCCGTTTGTGTCGCGTGTAGAACAAAAAGTCAACGTGGGATCAGGATTCCGGTGAATCTCTAGTCATGTTTGTTTGTTTGTTTGTATTTTTTATTCAGTCAATCAAATCAAATACAAAACAATATTATCCGATATAATATACAAAAGACTGAAAAGGTAAAGGTAGAAGCAAAAAAATGCTTATGAATTCCTATCCTAAATTAAAATCAAAATGAACCAGAGAATTAATATAAAATAAAGAAGAAAATAAAACAACAAAAAAACTACAATAAACTAAATATATTTAGATATACTACCACATACATCTTCCATATTAATACGTTTTTAATTACATTTATAACTCTCAAGAATTGTTTTATAAATAATTCCCTTGAAAACCAAAAAGGAGTTCACCATTCTTACATCCATTTCAACATGTGACTCGCTTGGTCTTTGCAAGTCACTTGAGTTGCGTCAAGTTAACCTCAAGCACATCCTTTTCAGAAACCTATCCAACAAAAAAAAGTTTTATTTTGAAAAGACACTTTCCAAGAAGTGAGTGGAAATTGACACACTGCCTCTGACACATCGCATAACTGACCTGTCTTGGTATTTGCCGAGTCGGGAGTGAATAGACCAATGTTTACTGTGTCCAAGTGACCACAGCAGATACATGAGGATTAACTTGTGTCCTTCTTTTTCGTATCACTGGCTCGGATGTGTGCGTGGCAATAGTTTTAGAAGGCCTCAGATTACCGCCCCCCCCCACACTGAAATGTCCTCTTGTTGCAGCCTCCCCACTGAAGGCGACTGAGACCGTCAACGTCACTCGTTAGAGACCGTGATGTGGGCCTCTCGGTGTGTGTGTGTGTGTGTGTGTGAGTGTGTTCAAACGCGCGCGCACACTGATGCAAACCGCGCGTCGGCGTGGAGGCTAATTCATAATGATGACAGGAAATATTCCATCATATCTTCACACTCAGTCATCTTTACCAAACGGCGGAGAGAAGAGAGAGAGAGACGCTGGATTGAAAGAGATGAAGGTAGAGCCACACAAAGACAGACAGGGATGGGAAGAGGAAGATGAAGCACAGGCGGTGGGACGAGGCGAGCACGCTAATACAAATCTATCACAAGTGTGTCTCGAAGAATAATGAGCACATTCATATTGTGCCAGTCATCTTACACCAACAATTACGACACATTTATTATTTGTCACTTCCTCCAGTGTGTGAAGTTTCCCTGAAAGCCTGCACTGTACCGGGGACAGGTAGTTTGTCTCTTTTAATGGAATGAAGTTAGATGAACTTTTTTACTAATCGTGTGCTGCATACGATTATGACCATGCACCACAAAGGCTTACAATGTGACATTAACAAATATCACAAAAAAGGGAAGGATATCAGTTCACATAAGTTCATGAATAGACACGTTCATAAAATACTGATCGTCCTTCAATTATAACTGTATCCTAGTGGGTAAACATGAGGGAGGACAGACTGCCCTTAAAACTTTAGATCATCATTTATAAGTCACACTATGTAAAGTGGGGCTCATATTGGATTCGTCCAAAATACATAAGGTCAGATAATGTATTTTTCTCATGGATACTTTTAAATTCACCAATCTCAAAGGATAAAGGAGGATTACCACTTCTTCACCTTTTTCCATAAACGTTGTAATGTCTCTTTAAGAAGGAAAAATACCACTTCTTAAAGAGACAGTATGATGTTTAGGGAAACGGGTACGCGTTTCTCTACTGGTTACCTGGCAACCTCACAGTGAAGGTTTGCCCCATGACTTTACATGAAGACACGAATGTTATTCTCTTTTTTATTAAACAATGAACATATGTATTGTTTAGTGAGCTTTAGAGGTCGTGTTGACCTTTGGACGAAGCCAAGCTCACAGTTTTGCTTCCTGCTTCCAGTCTTCATGCTAAGTGAAGAGGATAATTTCTCAAAATCACACGCAACAAGTGATATAAATCTTCTGATCTAACTCTAACTCACACTAACACAAGAATGCAAATGAATGTGTTTCCTAAAATGTAAACTAATTCTGAAAAGGAACCTTTTTTGCCAAATGCTCACAAGTGGTACCGATGTTGGCTCAATCGAATGTTGCTGAACGTGTTAAGTATATGTTGAACTCTTTTGCATTTTTACAGCTCTGCTCTTTGGTCACGTGACTGTTGGTCTCGGGCGAGTCGATCGTGGCGTCCCGATTGCACCGCAGAGCACAAACTTTAGGGTTGTTCAACGGATCTGGTGAGTAAATAATTTATTTGGCTCAAAGTTTAAAATGAGACACGTTGAGTGAAGTGCTTTCCATGAAATGTCACAATTTTAGGCTTCAATTTGATTGCTTGTTCATAACAGAAGCGCGCGTCACACATGCTGTGTTCAAGGACCGTCATGAAGTTGAAAACTGGGCAATGATCTCTGTTTTTATAGCTTTTGCTTATAATAAAGTGTATGTTTGGAGACTGTTTCTAGAACATATGCTTTTAGGGGTTTTCAGGGTTCAGGAACAAAATGTGTACAGTTGCTGAATAATTAACTCAAGGTTTAAGCAACAAAACCACTTTGTCAAGTTTAGGAAAAACCATGGTTGAAAGTCCTATGTTAGTTTGACCCATCCACCTCCCCGCCCGCTCACCATGGGGAGTCTTTTACACGTTTATACTTCCGCACATCACTAGCTCTGAGCGTTACATATTCTCGTGAATGTCTATAATTAATCCACCACAGCAAAAGATATTAATGTTTTTTTCCAATTGGCAATGTTTCCATAGAGTGCCACACCGGTGCTCTACATTGTGGTCATTTCACATATTTCTGTGAGATGAACAGCATGATATCCCCTGCTGAACGGAGAAGATCACCTTTAAGAAGGCATCTTTAAAAAGAGACGATTCATTTCCAGAGTGTGTTTTACCGCAATTAATGTCTTTTCAATTATTTAATTATTCGTTCATTTATTCCGGTGCGCATGAAGTGTCAGATTAATTCCAAGAAATGCAAAGTTTCCCCGCTCTCCAATGCACTGGATCATACATTAAGCAGCAGCTTGAATATACACTAATCTCGTCTTTGAAGTTTATTAAAGAACCCCTGAAAAAAAAGTTGATTAAGTCATTTTATTTTATTTTCATTCCTGAACATAAGATGATGCAGAAATTTGGAAAGGAAGGGATTTCTTTTCATCCCGAGTTAAAGGTTTACATTTATGTTTTGATAGAGTAGCATTAAGTTATGCTACAAATTTAGCTTGGCAATAAATCAAAAGTGGGTGATCAACAAGAGCACATTTAATTTAAATATTTACTGTGAAGTTACAGTTATAAGATGGATTTCGCACTAAAGTGCTAATCTCTCCTAAAAAGATGTGTAAACGGAGTCCATCGACACTATACCCCTGCTGCTGCTCGTATATGCTTCTGATCTCAGCTGCATCCTGGCCTGAGCTTTGAAAAACTACTTCATGTGTTCAAAGAAAGCAAATATTACATACTCAAGAGGGTCCAGCAGGAAAATTATCATTTGAGTCACAAACAGAAAAAGAGTGAACTAGTATTACGGTCAATCATGCGGCAATTCATATCTTTAATCTTCTATATAGATGTGATTCATCTTGATTATGTGGTGTATTGATCTGATAACATGACGGGGGATTTATTCTTAGCAGAACCCTCTTTAAAGCAAACAAAGAGTTGTAGTTATTTTCCCCTCTCAGCCAAGCCGCAGGAAACGGCGTTGGCATTGTGCGTTGGGTGAAACAACCACAGGACTTTCAGGCGGGAGATCGCTGTCCGTGTCCCGTGTGAATCCGAAAGCAACAGTTGACTCTGCGCTTGTTTTTGAGGCGTTGCTACGTTAGCTAGGGAAGTCCGCCAAGGTGTTCACGTTGCTACAGATAGCTGATCACCACCTGGTGGTGACTTGGATCAGATGGTCGGGGCAGCCGGCTAGAAAGACCTGGCAACCCCAAACGTGTAGTGAGGGTGAACTGGGAGTTGACGGGTACTGCCAGGCCAGAAGGGCTGCTGTGGTCGCTGATGCTAAAACACTGGCGTGGGAGGAGTTCGGGGAGGCCATGGAGTTTGGGTTGGCCTCAAGGATAATCTGGCAAAACGTCAGGTGGCTCGGGAAGGGAAAGCCGGGCCTACCCCAGACCTTTCTCAGCAGGGGTAGAGCTAGGGTGACCAGACGTCCTCTTTTCCCAGACATGTCCTCTTTTTGAGACCTAAAAAATGCGTCCGGCAGGGATTCCAAAAACGTCCGGGATTTTGCTTCGTCGGATATTTGTGTTTCTCTGGGTCTTTCACAAACTAGTATTTACCCCTTACAAGTTTTGGAAATGGTATCTCCCTTACGTTCCACCTTCTTGCGTGAGCTCTGACTGTAGAGAGAACAGTCATTGGTCGACCGATCTCAGTGTTGCCAGATACACGAAAATTATCCTCCAAATACGACCATTTTGAGCCTTTGGTATGATACTTCACCATTTCCAATCTGGCAACACTGAGCACCTTGCCGCCTCCACTAGTTGCATTGTTGTTTGTGCGGCATGCTATACACTACCCCCCCCCCCCACACACACACACACAACGAAGTGTCCTCTTTTTCACAAACTCAAATCTGGTCACCTCAGGTAGAGCGCACTGCTGGCCCAGATGGGGGGCATCGTCGGGCGGTGGAAAGAGCATTTGAGGAAATCCTTAAAAAGTGCTACCCCCACGGACCACCGTTTTAAAAGGATTCGGAGCAGCATCTGCAGTGTTGTTCCATGAAGGTTTTATACTTTTCAAAACGTTCCTGTGCTCAGAGAGGCAAATTCGATGTGCATGCCATCACCACGGAGTGAATTCAATGGGCCGAGCAGAGAGAATCAATAATGTAGCAGTGGGCCGCCGAACGCTGTGGCGAACCCAGAAGATAGAAACCCGTCTTTGACTCATATGCTGGGCGAGCATAATAAATTATTCAATTCTTAAAATGCATCCATGGTTACCTCAAAAGGTGAGCAGAGCCAACTGATTGCTATTGGTCAAGGGTATGAATTTGTATGTCAAAATGCAACACTTTTCAACTCTATGCATGAGAATTATATGGACTATCTCACCCGCCCACCAATGCTTCCTGCCTGAAAGCGTTAAATTGCCGGCGTGACTAGTTCCTCCTGAAAAGGATTCAACTTCGGGATTCAGGCCCGGGCGGGGAGGAGAGGGGTCAGAAGCCACCGACTCTGCCGTCTCCAAAGCTTGTCAAGCATGCTGTTAGATCTATAGGAGGCATTTCACAGGTGAATTCACACGCGTGGGGATGTTCCTGAAGGGGTGAGAGAGAAAAAGGCGAACGGGTGGAAAAGGATTCCAGTCGGCTTGTAAAAATCAACCCTCTCTGTCTCCGTAATCGACGGCGTGTTAAGTTGAGAATCTCCAGGCGGTCAGTCACCTGGCTCTGCATGGCTGCCCCCCAATTGGAATTACATTACAGTCAAATCACGCAGAAAAACTAAAATGCACGCACGCACACACACACAGCATGACACCCACACGTTTGCAATGGCAGTAATGAAGGAAACACTCCGGCGGGGGAGGGGAGGGGGTAGCTCATCGGTCACAATCGCCCCCCGCTGTCGCTCATTCTCCCCGTCATTGGCCCTTTTTAATGTTGTGCGTCTCTCTTTCTGCTCCTACCCCCCCCCCCCTCCCCCATCCAGCCCCCAGCCGTGATTTGTATCACCCCAGCCGGCGATGGCGGGCGTTTGATTTGCGACCCGCTCCGTCTTCTCCGTCTCGACAGCCGCCGCGCCGTTTGATTTGAGGCCCCCTCTCCCTCTCTCTATCTCTCTCTCTCTCTCTCTCCCCCCCTTCTCTCTCTTCCTCTCTTGCTAAGCGCTCCGGTGGAGAGGGGTCAGACGTAAAAATGTGCTTTTGGCATCCCGCGGTAACTGAGCGTCACCATTTTTTACTCAGAGGGGTCAAAGAGGAGTTTAGTCATGCGGGATGGACTCCGATCAAACACCCCTGAAATAAAAAGCACCGCCTCGCCGCCCCGTCTACCTTCCTGATCGAGGTCATTTGCATATCGCATTCCCGCCGCTGACATTTGGATGACAAACTAACATTGTTTGCCGTCCCACTCCAGTCCACGGATTAGATTTACTCTGCTTGTGAAAGACAATGGCTGCTAAATGACATATCTCTCTCTGACTGAGGGTGATTGCATGCATGCCATGCGCGTGTGTGTGTGTGTGTGTGTACACAGTCTGGGTATTGTCCATAACAGCGTCTTTCTGTCTCCCCGTACGTCTCCGGGTGACAAAAATAAAAAAGCCAATCTCTCTTTGTCTTTCTTGCGAGCCTCTCCATTCTTACTTTTATGCAGTAAACATGGAGACCGGCGTGCATTCATCAGCAGTCAACCAAATCCAGCTTTACTGACCAGCCACACACTTATTCAACACGACCTTTGAAGAGAGAGAGAGGGATGATTTAATGAGGAGGTTAAGGTGGCAGCGAGGAGATGGAGGGAGAAGATGAAGAGTGCGAGAAGAGGTGGTGTGACTTCAGCCCTGTGTGTGTGTGTGTGTGTGTGTATGTGTGTATGTGTGTATGTGTGTTATGAGGCATGTTTTCAGCCGAGATAGAGAACTGACAGATCCACTGTCTGACTGACGAGGTGATTGACAGGATGTTTTTTTCTTTTTTTATATTAGCCAAGTTAACGTCACGGTGTCAATAAAGTGAACTGGCTGTTTGCGTTTTTTACATCAAAATATACTTCAAGGGACTGACAAATGGAATGTGACCAACTGTAACACCCTGTTCTGTTTCTCCTGTGTTCCGTGTCTCCTATGTTCCGTGTCTCCTATGTCTCCTCTGTGTCTTAATTGTTTAATTCCCTGCACCTGCCCTCAGCCACTCTTGTCTCGTTAGTGTCTGATGTCGTACACCTGTTCCCCCCCCTATATATTGTGTCAGTCTTTCCCTTGCCTCCTGTCGGATTGTCGTCTCTAGTTCCGTGTCCTTTTCCCGTCGTCCTGTCCGTGTTCCTGGTTCTGCCTCTTGACCCTGCCTGCCCTGAACCTGGATTCTCTGTCTGCCCCTTTTGGACCTTGTTTTTTTGTAAACTGTTTTGCCTCATTAAAGAGTGCTTTTAAAAATTATTTATCTTGAGTCCAGCCTGTCTCTCTGCGCCTGAGCCTCACCCCGTCACAAGAACCTGACACCAACATGAGAGAGACATCTACTGTATAGCAGAGGTGTGGACTCCAGTAACTTGCCACAAGCATGCCAGACACAGACTTACACCAATGACTTCCCTTGAACCTAAACTTTTTGACTTGAAAATATTTTCCCCCAAAAACTCATTTGATAAAAAAAGAAATACGTTCTTTAAAAAAAAAGAGTTCCACTGATCAGTAATGTCCTTTATCAACTGCCAGCGCTGTTAATTCCCAGCAAGTCAAAACAAAATCTACATCTGGAGACACAAATGGCGTCCCGTGTGTTGACTGCCCTGATTTACCACGTGTGGGCCTGTGAGGTCTGTATGTGACTGACTGACTTGCTGCCCGGTGCACTTTCTGACTGTTGCCCGTCTGTGTGTCCAATAAAAATAAAAATCCTTTCAAAAATATAAAGATGTGGGCTATTATTTGTTGCCTTCGTTGGGTCATAACAGTGCATAACGTATCTGAACCACAGTTTCCATAATGCGCTGAACGCGAGAAGAAGCATAATGTCGGAACTGCCTCACAGTTACACTCGACTCCAACTTATGTTGTTTCAATGATTGACAAATTGGCGCCATAAACCATCGACTGAATGAGCTATTAGAAGTCCCCGTTGGTACGGTGACAAGGGACTCTCCGTTTACCTCCGTGACTTATGAGCAGACTTATTGGGAAGCATAAGTCAAAGTGAGCGAGTGCTTCACTGAGCCTGCACATTCAAATTGGACAACTGAAGCGCTGAAACGTGATTGGTCCGTAGTTCTCACCCCACAAACTGAAACGAGAAGGTTTCCGATACCAAAGTATTGTGAACGCAGAATCCGTTCGTAGGGATCAAAGCCCCCCCCCACACACACACACCTATTACAGTAAAGGTGACGTGTGCATGGTCTGCAGGCTGTACTTTGATAGTGGAAGCATCCTGAAAAAGCCTTCCTGTCTAAACACACGCCGACATGTTGGTCAGAACATCTCTAAAATGTCAAAGGCGGTCGGGTTCTGAAGTCCCCCCCGCTCTCTTCTTCACGGTTATCCTTTAATCCGTCGCCCTTCTGCGAGCGCTCTTTCATTCCGAGTGGCGAACGGGATCCGGTCGACGGTTCTGTTCGTCCATCTGCTCCGTTCACGACAAAAATAAACAACATGGAAAGCCTTTTTCTTTTCCTTCTTTTCCGTCTGCCTACGGCTTCCATTATTTCGGAGAGCGCCGAGTGTATCAGTGTTCAAACTCACAGGCGCACACGCTTACACATTCTGGATCTTTTTGCACTGTACTGCTCAAAAGAATGATATTAAAATGTTGATGATGGATGAATACATTACTCCATGTAAGTGTGCTGCAATCAGGAGAGTGTGATCTATATAAGCTACCGGTGATTACTTAATTAGCATCCATCATCGACCCTGCAGCGACACCGGAAGAATGAATGAATGTGTCCTGTGTGTGTGTGTGTATGAAAAAAACTGCTGCTGTGAGGGGCAATAAGGTTGCTTCATTGTCGAAGACAAGGTGTCACACGTATGCACACAGGGATAATTAGCAGGTGTGAAGAGAGGGCAGCAGGCAGGAAAAGAGAGAGAGAGAGAGAGAGAGAGAGAGAGAGAGAGAGAGAGAGAGAGAGAGAGAGAGAGAGAGAGAGAGAGAGAGAGAGAGAGAGAGAGAGAGAGAGAGAGAGAGAGAGAGAGAGAGAGAGAGAGAGAGGTAATTGGTGCGCCTGTCTGTGGGGGATAGGATAGATCTATGCACACGCACACACACACACACACACACACACAGTGACCGTGTTTACATGCATTCGAATAACTGGCTTAGTCTGACTGAAATCGAATTATCCGTTTCATGTAAACACCTTTGTTCGACTATGTGCGGTCCGACTACGATCCGATTAACACCCCTGGATAACTCGATCCGATCCGGTTGATAATTCGACTACCGCGGCATGTAACGGTGAATTGGATTAGGAACTGGACTTTGCGTCTTTGCGCATGCTCGAGATCCCGCCGCCCTCCTCCCTCCCTCCCTCCCATGTCGTGACCTGGAAGTCGAAAGAGACGATAAGTTGTCACTGCCGGGAGCCTGGCCGGCAGAAAACAAACAAACAACGCTATGGAGAACACAAGAGCCACCACACATTTCTGGACCGAAGAGCAGACAGAATTTATGATTAATGTATTGAAGGAGTTGAACATACTAAAGTTCATGGTTCTTTCTCGAAATGTTGATGTTGTTGTTGTTGGTTGTTGTTGGTGGTGGTGAAGAGGTCAAGCGGAAATGGCTGTATCACCACGAGTTGTAATGAAAAAAGCGCCACCTATCGTATCGAATATGACATGCTTTCGGCCAATGATTCGAATTACTCACTGCCATGTATATTGGGATAACAGCAGATCCCCCAAAAGATAGGATAGTCCGACTCAAGCAAGATTTGAATTATACCATCATGTAAACACACTGACTGAGACACACTGGGACACATGCCTTGACTTTATTTGAGAGACATAACAGAGGGATTAGAATTTGTACAATAACTAGATTCACTGTGTTAAGGTGTTGTAGCGGAATACTAATTCACAACACCTGTCCACGGGAGGCTTTTTTTTCTTTTAAGAGAAAATAAGAAAATACATCCACAAATACATTCACAGACACATCCACAAAGTACAAGTGTGTGTACAGAGATGCCAGGTGTGAGAACAAATGTTGTTTCTCTTTTAGCCATGATGTAATACCTCGACTAAAAACATTAAAATTGTGTTCCATTTTCATTCTGTTAGTAGACAGTTCCCTGCTCCTAGAACTGAAAAAGATCCAAATGAGGTGTTGCACAATATGACAGTTCCCATTTACTGGGGCCAGTGTGTGTGTGTGTGTGTGTGTGTGTGTGTGTGTGTGTGAGAGAGTGAACTAAGAAACCAAAACAAAACATCCCACCTCGTTGCACCATATGTCCGATCATACCACAAACTGAGACACAGTGAATGACAAAGACACACACACACACACACACACACACACACACAAATAATCCTGTATTGTTTCACAGGAATCACAACTGTGCTTTCTTTCACTGTTGTTATTTCTGTCATATTTTTATTATTACTATCCATATAAATTGTGTATTGTTTGTGTGTGTTACGTCCCGTGACTGAGACGGCCCTCTTTCAGGAAGAGGGTGGAGCTATCTCTTTCAGGTCTGGTACGCCTGGAGCAACACCACCTGAGAGGGATCAGCTAATCAGTGGGCGGGACATATATACACCCAGACTAAGTGTTTCTCTCTCTCTCTTTTCTGAGCTGTGACCATTCCGTGGTATGGTGCCGAAGTGTAGGCCACCATTTGTATTTTCGGGTCAAGCTTGTAGGGGTTCTCTGCCATTTTTGTTGTTTCCATTTTCTCCTGTTTTGTGGTCAGACAGGGAGCTTAGTATTGTTTTTCTTTTCTTCTATGGTAGGTCAGTGGTATCTTTTGATTTCCAGTTCGCATCGGGGTTTTGTTTGTTGTGTTGGCCTTGGAGACCCTGACGCCTTTTTTCTGTTGCTTCTGTGTTATTCTACTCTTCGTTAAACCTTAATTCTGAAATAAATATTCTTTATTTGCTCAAGTATTGAACTTTATTGTTTGCCTCCTTTGTTTCCCCCTTAGCTGTATCCCTTATTATTTTTATGTTGCGGCCTGTGCATCCCTAGTTAACCGAGAGGCCGTAACAGTGTTGTTATGTCTTAGTGCTTTGGCAATATTGTTGTTGCCAATAACGCCTATTGAATTGAATTAAGTGAGAATGCCCCCCAGCACCTGTATCGAGTAGTTCACAGCATGGCAGCCAAATATGAGAGCCGAAAGCCAAAATATATATTTTTTTACCTTGGCCTGCAAAATATTCAATAATTTATGTTGGCAGCAATTTAGTTTGCTCACACTGTAAGTCTAGATTAAATGCATTCATGCATCAGTTGATTCTCTGAAGCAGAATAACAAACTGTTCTTGGGGGGAGAAAAAAAGCCTTCTGGATTCATGGACGTTGCCAAATGTAAAAGGATATGATCTTTAATTGTTGGAATCGGGATGAAAAATATCATGCGTTTCACACAATGTTGGGCAGATGTAGCTGCAGGATGGTGTCCTATGTACTGCAGCGCCTGGTATTATTCATGTCGTAGTATTGAAGATCATTTTCATAATTGAGTACAGTACCGAGGGCTCTCTGCAGAGGTGTAAAAAGTCCAAAGTAGATGATGTCATCATGAAGAGGACTAAGCTCTTTGAGGATGTCCTCAGCAGGCCTCCGGTTCTGAAAAATATAGCCAATGCAGAAGTGCATTAAACGTGCACTCTCTCATGGCCAGACTCCTCTGGTTGCAAAACAAAATAAAATCAATCAAACTACTTCTCTCTTGATTTATTCCTTCAGTAAATATTGAAAAACACAAGTTCATGTTCTCAATCTCTAGTTGAGATTTCTTCTTCAAACCACTATGATGTTAATTTTGTAAATAGAGCATAATGCATGGTATGCTTTCGGAAAAATTGATGATTGACAAGTCAGAGAGTCATGAAAAGTTCAACAACTTGGGGTCAACAAAAAATGTTTTATTCATCATTGTTCAGTTGTGATGCGCTCCATCTTCTCCCATCAGGTCTGGTTGCAAAAAGCCAAGATGGCGGCAACTAAACTCTGAATGTAAAGCTCCCAATGACACTTCTGACAGACCTATAATATACATGTACATCCTTTTATCCACTTTCCAGCCAGACATTTGGAACTCTTCCCGACTGTCAGATGAAATATAATAAATACAAGAAAGTGTCTTTCACGAAGGCAATGGACTTGTTTCATAGAAACATGGAGCGTGAAGAAGGTTTTCAAGCCATAACATGCCATCTTAGAAAATAGAGAGAAACCATTTAATTCCACTGGCATCATTGTGAAGAATCATTTGGATTGTAGCGGTAACAACTTTGTAGGCATTGGTGGAATTGAGTATTGTGGCGCATACTGTGACAGCTGATTGCATTGGTGGAGGGGTGATTGTAAAACCTTGTTCAGACATTTCTAAAATCCCTGAGGTCTCTTTGGCAACACAAATTCCTTGACGTTCACCATTATTAAAAAGGAAACCTCAGGAGCCTGAATTTGCTTAAAATATTCGGCAAAAAGTGCTGAATGAAGGTTTATGCTCCATGATTATCGTACTTGAGAATAAAGGATGTCGATAGCTTTTTTGTCAAGCGGCATGCCAAAAAGATTTGAAAAGACTCAGGAAATGGCGATTGTCGTTAGTTGTTATGGTGACAGCGAGTGACGGGTCGTTGCCCTCGGCTGAGTGAGTGCCAGAGCCAAAGAGACGTCTTTTAATTCAGGCCATTCCATACTTTCTTAAAGGGACAGCCGGCTAACAGACACACACACACAATGCCGAGGCTGTTGTGTTACGGTGGCATCCCTCAGACTATGGCGTCGCCCACTAGATTGTTTGTCGTTTTGAAGCCTTGAGTTTGACGATTTTTGCCTTCGCCATCGTGGATTACGACCGACTCCATTATTTTCCCAATGAATGGTAATGACCATATTTG
This sequence comes from Pseudoliparis swirei, assembly GCF_029220125.1. Lineage (NCBI taxonomy): Eukaryota > Metazoa > Chordata > Actinopteri > Perciformes > Liparidae > Pseudoliparis > Pseudoliparis swirei. Next base: position 7,030,803 of record NC_079406.1, on the reverse strand, counting down.
GTCACAGTAAGCCCCACCCTAAAGCATACCCTGCTTTAAGTTCTATTTGACTCTAAATGGTCATCATTTACTTAATGAACACCACGTTGTATTGATAAAAACACTTGAAGCTAGATTGAGACCTTAAACTCGTGTTTATCCTGCTCCGTTAATTTAAATGGGAACTCGCGTTGTACTCCCGATTCCATTTCTATGAGTCCCAGCAGCCCTTCTGCTCTTTTCCTTTAGAAATCCTGTTTCTTTGAATCTCAAGAGAACTGCCTCCAGGAGCCGACAAGTTTCACCCGAAGATCATTTTCAGGTCTTCTCCGTACAATGGAGTAAAAGGTAACACGTGGATGTGCCGGGAGAGGAGAACAATGGTCAAACGAAGACAGAGCTCTCCACCCACACAGTTATATGTGCATGTGTGTACAGCACGTATACGTGTGTGTGTGTGTGTGTGTGTGTGTGTTCACAGAATTGTTCACGTTCCCAGTAGGAGTGTGATCTGGATCCAGGGCTTCTGCTGAAATCTGCCGGGCTGTGTGCCAAGTATTGTGCGTTAACACACCAGAACGGCCAAACAAACACACACACACACAATCCACTATTGCCTTGTTAGTGGTGCTCTACTCTGATTAAATGTGCCCGGGCATGACCGAGCACGCGTTGTCCATGCTTGCACTGACCTTTCCATTTTTAATACACAACTCAAAAGCCAACTGATTTTAATCTGTGCTTTCATTGCTCTTTTATGAGGAGATCAAACACTTGCAAAGGTTTTTCACGAAAAGTTCTATAGAAATCAAATGTATTAATATTTTTATTATGTGTGTGCGTGTGTTAACAAATGCCTCCAAGCATTCCGTGTGAAGTCCACGTGCATATGTGTGTGTGTGTTTGTGTGTGTGAGTGAGTGAGGGCGCCATTGCGTAGATATTTGAACTCATGCAAAAGTGAGTGGTCTCACATCATTGCCATGTCATTGATTGTTCAACATCCAAGCAAACAGACACAGATTCGTTGTGCACCCGAGCACTCGTCCATCTAAAATATGCAGAAGGCTTTGATAAGGCATCCAGGAACACACACACACACACACACACAAACACACACGTACAGATTTAAAAGAGTCTTTGTGTATATTCTCAAAAGTTGGCTGCTGTAAACGTATAGAACGTCAGCGGCGCAGTTGGCTGCTATTGTTCCGACAAACGCCGCAGCTTTTCATTCTTGGCTGAGCAAACTTGGAAGGGATCATTTTGTCACTTTTGTAACTTCCACTTAGAACCAAGCAGCGACGTTTGAAACATTTTCTTTTGAGAAATTAGTAACTTTTGAAAAAAGGTTTTTTTGAACATTCCTTCTTGGCACGGTTGTTGGGTTTTTCTTTTGTTAACGAAGGTGAAGTTTACACCTTGAGAGTTGAAAGTAGCTGCTATATGTAAAAAAATAAAGAAAATTATACATTCCTGCTTTTACTTGCCAGCATGTGGACAACTTGTGTTTGAATTTTAAGCAGCCCATTTGTAGAATTGTGGCTGATTTTCGTGACCCGTAGTGATAATAGTAGATGAGATTGATAGATAAAATCCTGTAAGCAAATGAGACTGTGGTAAACATGGATTAGTAGTCCTATTCTCCGCCTGGCTTTGGTTTTTTTTGAGGTTTTTTTTTTTATTTTATTTTTTTAATTTTACCTGAATTTCGTTTTGATTTGAATCGATTAGAAATTTTTTAAATTATTTAAATTTTAAACATTTCGGATTTGAATCCAAGCTTCGACAGAACATCCGTGGCTGGATTGTCTGAACAGGAAACACAAACCCAAAACAACCATCAGATCTTCCCACTTCTTGTTTTCTTTTTAACACTATGCCTCCAAAATCCAGTGACATACATCAATGCAGGACCAGGGGCAGAACTATTCAACCTGCTGCTATCTGGTGACATACATCAATGCCCAGACCCAGGACTCTCTCAGGCTGGGGGAAGGAAACAACTCGGGGAGTGACAGCTGTGAGCACAGCATGATGCGTCAGCTGCGTGGACGTGGGTCATGGGCGGCGGGGTGCGGCCAGCGTGGCGTGAGCGGGGAGAGCGGGCGGAGGGCGGCGGGGCGGGGGGTGTGGTGCGGAAGGAGGAGGGCAGCGGTGGACCAGGGCGGTGGAGGGCGGCGAGCGGGGCGGACGCCGGGCTGTGGCGGGCGGGAAGAGGGGAACGACCGGGGAGAGGTGGGCGAGGGATTGTCGGCACAGGTATCGGGGCGCGCGTGGTGCGGAGATCGGTGGGGAGCGGGGAGTCTGATTTAGATTCGGTCTCAAGGAGGCGTATTTCAAGATCTCTGCGTGATGACTGGAGTGAAGAGAGTTCAGATCGAGGGTTAGGAATCTGCGTGAGGATTGCTGCATTGAGACCTGAGTTACTGGTCCTGCTGGCCTAAAGAACCAATGGCTTTAATTAGGCCAATGTCAGAGACCTTAGGCGACTTCGATCTGGCGGTGAGAAAGGTCAATAAACGGTGATGTTGAGCTTGCAAAATCTCGCAGGTTAGGAGGATTCAGTTGAGGAAAAAAGAAAGGTTATCAATATTTTAACAGGTGATCAAGGGAGGTTAATTGATCATTGTGGGACATTCAGTGCCCAAAATGAAAAAATTGAACGGGTTTTATGAAAAATTGAAATGATGAAATGGAATGCGATGGAAACTAGAAAATGTATGGACTAGCTTAATAGAAACAAATAATTTATCACTGAATTGAGATTTTTATGAACATATCTAAAAATTTTTAACTTACATATACCAGTTTTCAAAATTTTGTAACTTTTTCATCGATAACATATAACTAAAACAACAATATAATTAGCTGTGATATTTGACAAATATAATATCTGGCATCATGGTGTGATTGCATATATTGTATCTCGTTTTCATCATGGGATTGCATTACCATAAGGACCATAGAAGGTCATTTTACCATATTAGTGACCAAAAATTACTTTAACTTAGGAGTTAGATTAAAACACATTTCACATTTACTACTGAAAGAATGAATTTTGAAGAAGTATAAGTGAAAATGATTCTGTCTGCTAATTAGGAAAAATATTTATTGATATTGCATGTGAGAAAAGGTATTATTCATCCTTAGCGTAGGAATAAAGAGATTCATATAAACAAAGGCTTAGATAAAATCATGAGATATAAATAAGTGGGAGGAAAAATGGAGATGGAAGGAAATCAAGAGAGGGAATTCTGCTGAGAAGAAACAAATATGCAAAAAAAATGCATAGAAGGATTAAGGTATGCAAAAAGGAAGCAAAGAGAAAAACAGGAACAAAAAAGACTAAGAAATGAACCTATACTAGGATAAGAAAAGGGAGGGGAAAGGCCATAGCAATAACACTAAGATTTGGGATATTGGGATGTAGCAATGATTTTGAATTTATTTTAGCAAAGCCAAATATATTTTTTGATTTTAGCTCTGTAAAGCATTAATATTTTATTTGATACATTGCCTCCTAAGACTAGTGTATATGGAGAGGCATTTACAGAGGTTTTTTGCATGGGAGGGGGCTATTGGGGGTTCATGCCAAGTGTCCAGTGACTGAGGAGTTGCTGATTAGCTGCGGTGCTGAGCTCAACTGAATGGTACACCCGAACTCTCGAAACATTCAGTTTAAAAGTTTTCAACTGAACTGTCCCACTTCTATAATTTCTCACTTTGGTAAATATTCCAACAACTAGAGCATTTCAGTAGATTAACCTCTTAAAAGATTATTCCTTGTACAAAGGAAGAGTAGATAAGAGTAATTTTAGGTCAAAGGTTTTTTGAGTGTTTTATCAAGATTTTAAAAAAGTATATTTGGAGTAGGAATATAGGAAGATTTAGGAGGATTTGGGAAGTTATCGGAATATGTAGGTAAGAGGAGCCTGTATTAGACAGTATCATACTTAGAAATCCTTATGACAGTGACATGATGATGGATGAAACTGTGGAATATTAGGAATTAGATGGAAATGGAAAAGCTGTGAATGTAGATGAGAAGATCTCTTGGTAAAACCATGGTCTATTACTCTGTATTTATAAGGCTCTGGGTCTGAGCAGTTGTTCAACAGACAGGCAGGGCTTCATAGAGTAGGTCATGGGACTAGTATGTGATGTCAATAAAGAGGTGCCGGGGTTATGTTGAATTATTTTTTATATTTTTATTTTAGTTACATTAAAGGTTATGAGTGATTCTGTATTTACTGTATGCATTTGATATGCAGATGATGCAACCTTGCTCATCTATGAATAGAGTTGAAATATCAAAAAAGAATGCGCTTAAGATTGAATGTTGGAAGAGGCATTGTCTGCAGAGAAGACACTTAGGGAAAACTACTACTACTTCTGTCTATTTTGTTCGGATCGGGGACGAAGGAGTCGAGACTGTCAAGGTGGATTTAGTCAGTGAGGTCATAGTAGCAAAGTGAAGTACAGTAGCTAGGTTGAGTAGAGACAGTCTTGGGGGGAGGAAATGTTGGGGTGAGAGGAAAGTAAATGGGTGCCTCAGGCACCAGGTTTGAAAGGCCAATCTGCTTGGTACCTTGTATCTCAAAGAAAGGACTATCCAACAGCACTGTGTCATTTTGATTATGCTAGTGGTTTGATTTGTGGTTTTGCTGTTGCTGGCATAAAAAAAAAAACTGCAAAAAAAACAAAAACAAGTTGGTAAGAGTTGTGATGGAACAAATTGTGAAGAGGATCAGACTGTGTACTTAAGGAACTTGAAGCTTTAAGCCACTTCCCAGGCTCAGCTTAGTGGCTCAGCTTAGGGGCAAGCTCACAACAGGCCAAAACCCCCAACAAATAGGCTAATAATATTAACTATTTTCTATTTTGTTCGTAAAGAAGTGAACAGGATCTAGCTTAGCCAACCTACATCCACCAGATCAAAGATGGTAGAAAGCAGATTTGCTCACACAGGAGGCACATCAAGGAGGATGAATTGCTTGGCTGCCTTTGGCCAAACAACCCAATGAGTTTAATTAGTTTCAAGGGAAGATTAGGAAATGGCTCCATGAAAAAACTTGTAAATAAATGTGTATGTATATGTAGTATTATGTTATGTTTTTTTGCTTTATGGTGTAGGTTGTGAATATGTGTTATTTTTTTGCCAAGACCCCTGACCACAAATAATAAGTCTTTTTTTTTGCTATCTCCTTATTTTATTGATGCGTGACCTTTTGTTTCATGTATTGTATTTATGTCCAATAAACTAAACTAAACTAAACTAAATCCAGTGGTATTGTTTTGATTCCAAATTAAACAGAGCCCTTCACGTCTTTAACTAATATTAAAACATTAGTCCGCAGCTAACAGCTCTTACCATTTGATTTGCTTACAATCTGAAATGCTAATAATAGTAACGTGCTTTTCCATCCCGCGATGGCAGATTTCGGGGTTCAAAGTGTATAGGGTAGATACAAATGTTGACCTCGTGAAATATTAATCCAAAATCGCTGCAGCTGCTTCCTCTGTTGTGAAGTCTTTTCGCGCAGTGTTCTCTCGCTTCTCTGATTGACAGATTGCTAATGAACCTCACCTGTGTGGTGTGTAGTTTCTTTGTGATTTATTGAGTTTTCGTTGGTTGTTTTTTTCGCAAAATGTCGACAGACAAACGCACTGACAAATCATGGTGAAAGGTTTCGTGTGACGAGTACTTTCGGCCCCTCGTCACCCGACACGTCCTCGCCCCTATCTTTCTCTGTGAATGGCGGACGAGCTCACGGGAGGAACGAGGCGGAAGAGGAAACCCTAAATCTCCGTATTTTCGCGGAGAAATAAACATTTCAAAAACGTAGACGGTGTCAAACGCGAAGGCGTCGACTCCAGAGGGTTAAGTTATGTTTTCTCTCTTACTTCTTCATATATCCTGTTATATCTGTTTCCCTCCTCTCTTTTAGTTTCAGGTCACTTGACTTCCTGCCTTTGTGCGTTTTCCCGCCACTGTGATTGCCTGCCCCGCCCCTGATTGATCCCACCTGTGTCTAATCAGCCACGCCTCCCCAGAGTGTCTCAACACTGTGTTCCCCTGTTTCTCTGCGCCGCTTTGTCTTTGTCCTCCGTGTCAAGCGGTCCAGTGATCTTCCTGGTGTCCCGTTCCTGGTTTTTCCTGATTCCTGATGTGCTGAACCTCAGTCCAGCAGCAAAGACTGTTTCCCCGACGCATCATTCTGTGTTTCCTCCCCCGTGGTGCACCGGTCGTAATGGATTCCTTATCTGGGGTACATGAATGTCTTCATTGTTTTTCTCGCATTCCACCTATGAGATGTGGAGGTATCTCACTGGAGAAGTGAGAAGGCCTATGAATGCGATCACACCCGACGCGACTTGTAAAAGTGCAGCCGCTACTAAAACGCCGTGGCAAAGACGGGGCAGACAAAACAGCGCGGTGCGCCTGTGGAGCGCAACCGGGCGATAAAACTTCATTTAAAAACATGATTCAAGCAGACATCGCGCTCTTGCCCTTGCTGTGTTATGGGTTGAGGAGGAGGAAAAATCACCCAAAAAATCGGAGGTTTTGGGTTCACAACAAAAAAAGAAGATAAGACTATGGAGAATAGCACACGAAAAGAGGAAGGAGGTGGTAAAATAATGAAGCCCGCCTCTTGCTTGATCCGATTGGCTGCCTTGGGCCTCTTGCTTGATCCGATTGGCTGCCCTGGCCGAGTGTGACATTGATAGGCGGTACGCCTCGGCGCCTCGCGCTTAAAGTTTAAAGCGCGCCTAAAAACGCTAGAAAAACGCGCCGCGCTGCATTTAAAAGGCGCGTACCATAGGAAGTCAATGGTTTTGCTAGCGACGCATTTTTGAGAGTCGCGTCTGGTGTGATCGAGCCCATATGTTCGGATTTTTGGCACAAAGTGGTGGACCAACCGACATTGGCATCTCTACAATAATAGCCGCTAGCGTGGCTAATTATACAGCTCCTGCATATTTAAACGGTGCAATTGCCCTGCAATAAAATCCTCCAAGTGCAGTTGTTTTGTCTTCCACTCAAAATCGAAACATGTATTTAGCATGTTCTGCTGCTCATGCCTGTCAGGACCATGTGTTAATGTTTGCGTGAACGCAACGGTTAGTTTATGCCGAGGAAAAGATGATCAGCGTGTCTCTGGTAAAGCATGCCGTGCCTATTAACTTCTTTCAGCTGCACGACCTCTTCCTCCTCCACCTTCTCCTGAGTTTGATTTGTGGAACACCGGATGATTATTCGTGGAATAACCGAATTACTTACATGTGCTTCTGCATTCCCATGAAATTACCACGAGAGTACGGATTCAAGTAGACACGGACAACATGACATGATTAACATCACATTATATTTCATGTGTAATTATTCTTTGGGAGAAAACAAGTGCCGGAACACATGTAGAGGCACCTTTTCATTTGCACGTGGGTTGTATGTGTGGAAAGGTTCAGGGCCAAAGGTCACCGTGCTACATGTTCATCAAATCGAGTGAATGACTCAAACGTGCACACAAACACCCCAACACACAAACGCAGAAATACACAAACACGTGCGCACACTTTCAAAAGTTTGAAGGATTACGATCCTTCCTCTAACAAATTAACATCGAGTGTGAATCTGGCAGTAGACAAATCATTCTGTCTGTGTGTGTGTAGGTGTGTGTGTGTGTGTGTGAAGTCCACGCCAGAAATTTGTGAAACAAAGATGAATCGTCTCCCCCGTAAATTTATATTCAGCCAATTTATCATATATGGAGCTGTGTGTGTGTGTTGGTGCTTTTGTATTTATGTGTGTCCCTGTGTGTGTGTGTGTGCCAGGAGAATATGTTAAACTGCAGATGGATTAGCTTCCCTGTTCAGGCACCATTTTGCCTCCCTAAGTAGGGATGTGCACTTTGACCACTCGTCTCCCTGATTCACAGAATGTGGTCTTGTGAAATTCCCCCAAAAAAATTCAACACGTAATTATGTTTTTACCACTAGGTTTACACACACACACACACACACACACACAGACCAAAACCACAACCAGGAAAAGACAACGGAGTCGAACGCTGGTCTTGTGGTTGAAAGTCCTGTGTTGGTTGGATCCGTCCACCTTTCCTCATACATTAGTGGGCTTTCGGGTAACTTAATAATGACGTCACTGTTGCTTAGTCTCGTGGGTGCATTAAATGTCCATTAAGTGTCAACAGTGAAAGAAGAAAAAAAAGGATCCCGATTGCCTTTGAATTAGCATCCCTTTCGCCAAAGAGACCCAAAGAGAACAGACGTTGTGTGTCCATTTTCAAAACCTGAACTCCTATGAATCTTCTTTGTTGCCTGAGATTGATCCAGCCTGGCCGAATACACAGAATAAAATGACCAGTTTTTACTGGTCAACTTCTACTCAAGATGAAGCCTCGCTATCTGCATCCAAAGACTCCACTGTTCTTCCTTCCTTGGCATGTTGACTTCACGTGGCTCTGGCTTGAAGTTCTCTGAAGGCTCAATCCACTGTGGACCTGATACGAGAGTCCACTCAGTTACACACTCAACACGTACCATACATTATATGATGTGCCAGAGAGGTTTAAAATATCCTCATCACTGCTCTAATGGATCTGTAGAGGTGGAAACGGCTCGGAGAGCACTTCACACCGATACCAGGGAGGGATACACTCACACACACACACACACACACACACACACTCACACACACACACACACACACACACACAGTTGAGATCACACTGGTGTAAACAGCTTCCATTTTTAACTCTGTGTCTGCCCAGCTGTCTCTGGTTCTTTGCTAGAGGTAGTGATAAGGGTTGACACACATTCTCTCTCTCTGTCAAACACAATCGGGGGCTGAAAAAAAAATTTAAATGAGAACTTCTTAAACTAATAAGAATAATAAGAAATTAATAACTTCGTCATTTGTTTTGGAGCCTGACGTGTTTTGCATACTCATTTGGTTCTATACAATCGGCCCATTTTAAAACAGGTCTATTTTATACATAGCATATATACAAAAAAAACGAGTTTAACATACATTAATTTAATCGACAGCAAAACTGAGCTGCGGGAAAAATATAAATGCTGCCAATGCTGCCACAAATCTTACCGTTTGAGCCTTTTGGCTCTTTATTCTCCTTCTTCACGAGCGCCTTCATCATCTGCGTCTTCACTCCCACAATCTGTTTTTCTACTTTGACAGGCTCCTTTAGCCTCGGGGATAGCTAAACCCACGTAGTGGGCGGCGAGGGCTGCCCTTTTGAATGTTTCCCTTAGTAATGACATTTTCTTATCAACATAAATCTCGCGTTGACTTAGGATTGCGGTGGGAAAGTAGCTGTGGGAGTAACAGCTGATTTATTTTTTTCCTCCAGTTTGAGCGGGAACAAAAGTGCTTCATTTCCTTCAAATCTGACCGGCTTGTGGAAGCTAAAAGTTTGTGTCCTCAAGCCGGGACATTGCCTTTGTCCCACAGGCACAACAAGATAACACTGTGCAAAGCGATGGGTCCATCTTTACAACTCATATTCTCACACCTTCCAATGGAGCTCAACCACTTAAAGTGGAATTCCTCATAAAACAAAAAGCAACGTCAATGTAACGTCCTTTCAACTCAAGTCCGCTTCCTTCGCTTCCTTTGCTCTACATTTTGCTTTCATCCATTCAAAAATGTCCCCCCTCTGCTTCACGACATCAGTCATATTACGACTTATCCCCCCAATTCCAGGCTCCGTTTCCACTCCAGGTGGCATAAAAAAACGTGTGATTGAGATTTAAGTGATCAAATGAACACAGACCACATACACAGATGCTTTTTTGTTGTTATCTTCTCCTTCTCTGCTCTGCTTGATGTCCATTGACCTGAGGCATGCTTCATCGCCTATCCCTCTCCCTGTCAGACACCTGCGAGAGGGACACGCGTGACCTTTGGTTCATCTCTTGCCTCGGCCCGAGAGTTACATGTCAGAATAACACCTCGGCGGGTGTCAAAATGACCTCAGGTTTTTGCCAAAAATGTGTCTTTAAATGGTTTACTGTGTGTGAAAGAGAGAAAAAGAGAGAGAGAGAGAAAATGTGCCACTTACCACCTAAGGCCCTCTTTTCTTTTTTTTCTGTCACTCGCTCCCTTTCTTTCTCTCAATCAATGAATTCACACTTTCCACTTCCTTTTCCTCTTCACGTTCTTCTCACTCTCCTCTGCTTTCCGTTTGACAAAACGTTATCTTTTTGTCCCGCCCTCCCTCTCTTTCTCGGCTGGAGTAATGGTCACGGCTTGCCATTAGTTATTTATTTTGGTTGACACTGTCTGATACCAGAAGGGCATGAAAGCTCAATTCCCAGTTTTGTGTGTGGTCTGCGTCTCCCGGCATCTCCAAACAAGCATATCAAAGAAGTGCGAGTCATGATGCGTAGCTGTCTCTAAATCAATGGCTCTCAAACTGCGGGTCCGCCCCTCTAGTGGAGCGCCACGGTATTACGGCTGTATTACTTCAAAACATGTATTAAGAACTTCACATATTACAAAGTACACCGATAAAACAAGTCATTCATAAATAAAGGGTGAAATGCCTGTACGTGTAAATGTTTACGTTACGCCGTTAACATGTTACGTGTGCACACGCCAAGATTATTGTCGACTCGCCACATCCTATCATCGTCTTTCCTTCCTGCTGTTGCCCTTCAAAACAAGAGCTCAACATTGAGCATTATTGAGCGCAAAACAGGTTAAGTATATAATAATACATTTGTTGCCAAATATTAGGTTTTTGTTGCACAGATAGAACCGATATTTGTATTCTAATAAAGTGATTCAAAATGTTTTATTGTAATCTGGTTGGATTGCAAATTTGGCATGAGTATTTTTCTTCCTCTGAAGTGGCGCGTGACTGGAAAAGTTTGAGAGCCACGACATTGTTTGTGTTCATTCCCCTTTGTTAGTCCGTAGGTTTGGATCCACGTGTGTTTTTTTCTTATTTCACAGTCAAGCATGCGTTCTCATGTACCGATACCGGGACAAGATTGCACTTTTTAATGACTCCTTGTACCCGCGTTGCCAACCGTCACACAGCTCGCGACTGATTCCCTCACATTTGTGAACTCTCGCGGATGGTTTCAACATCCAAAAGCTCTCTTTTGATGCCCCGGCATGACATTTCATTTCAGAGCAACATGCAATCTCGCTGCGCTCCGTTGCCTCAGTAGCCTGGAAATTAAATCATAAAAGCTGAAAACACATTTTTTTAAAACCCATCAAAGGTATACCTGTGCAGCGGTGCTCTCCCTCTGACTGCTGCAGCGTTATACTATTGTAGAGCGCCACTGGGGGGGAGATAGGAAACTGTAAGAAACGGGGGAATGTGACAGCTGCCGAAATGATCCACAGAAGATCTCTTTGAATGGAACAAAGACTGACATTCATACAAGAAGAGGACTTAGTTGTTGTGACATCTCCCGTTGGTGTGTGGGCTGACGTTTGGAAGCCTGGAGTTCGATAAATTTCACCGCCGCCATCTTAGATTACGACTTTGTTTTCACAATAAACAGAAGTCACCGTATTTGGAATTCAGAGGAGGCACGTAACGACCTGTCAATCTCAGTAAGCCCCGCCCTAAAGCATACTCTTCTTTCTGGTCTATTTGACTCTAAATGGACCATCATTTACGAAATGAACATCATGCTTTATTGAAGAAGACTTACAAACTTCAGATTGAGACCTTAAACTCATGTTTACAATGTTTACTGAGGGAATAAATCAAGAGAGAAGTATAGTCATTTTCTATAGACTTCTAGAGGAGTCGCCCTCTGATGGCCACTGGAGAGAATGCAAGTTTAAAGACTCTTCCTCATTGGCTTCACTCACACAATGAAGCAGACTTTACTTTAAAGATAAGGCGGTTCATGTCATTTAGAAGCAATGTTTGTTAGATTAGTTGAAATTGTATTTACTTCCTGACAGAAATCCATTAATTGAATGCCCCGACAATAATGAATGACCAATTGGACAAACTACCAAAATCTGCATCACCAGGGTCACTGACAAGCTGCGAGCTTGAAAGTTCTAACAAGAGTCATGTTTGTTGTTTTCATTGATTATGAATGAATGTAAAAAATTATAATGTTAGCAGTGTTGCTTTGTTGAGATGATTGAACAACTTTTCATGAGAAAAACTTTTATTATTATAATCTAGCTGTGGTGGTTATTCCAATGTTACCCACCTCATCTTTAAGTATACACATCTACTTTAAGTCAAGATCAAATGAAAAATAAGTTTGTTTTCACTAATACCTACCAATTTAAACCACTACTCTCATGACATCCATCCATCAATCTATCTGCAGGTTTCAGCAACATGTGTGCCGAGCCACAGTCTTCACATTGCATTCAAGACGTGAAAGATTTGATTTAAAACTGTCGATCTTCTAAAACACTTTCTCTGGGGAATAATAACAGACCAGTAAGTTAAGACATTCTGGGACTTCAATGCATCCATCATCTTTTTAAATTACTTCCAAGACACCAAGATCAATCATATTATATTAACTGCTGTCTATTGCACCAGTTATCCAATATTACAGCCTTAAAAGTGTCTAATTGGTCTGCACCCAGAAATGCTAAAAGGTGATTGGTCAGAGATTTGTCTGATTTAGATTTTAACCATACCTCCCAGAAATAATAGATATATGCTAATGATGTGCAACAAGATGTACTGGCACCTGAATAATATGTCGTGTACCATGCTGTTGATTAAATGCTGATTAAAGAACTTGTTTTATTTATTTTGTCGTACATCATCTACTTATGGTCGTGTTTCGGAACTCACAGGACTTGATGAAGCACTGTGAAGACTCTTTATCTCGGTTTGATATTGATCCAAATCTATTGAACTCTGTATTTCTCTCATCTTGGTCCAAGCCATCATCCTGGAGTCGGGATGCAGGAACTTTCCCCTTCTGGCTGACAGACACCATGTGATCGTGCACGAAACAAAACCGAAGACAACGAGTAAAAACGATAATCCATCTTCGGGATCCATTCATAGAATCTACCCTTCAGCATTGCCGTGGATCAAGGTCACACCGAGGAGTGAAGAAGAATGCGTCTTGCAGCTTTTGTGCTGCTCAAGGTTTTTTCCTGGTTGGCAGAAGGAAATTCTCCTTGAGTAATGCAATGTTCAACTTGGATATATTCTCATGTACATTATACACATGTAAATATTCTAGTTATTTTTGTGCATGTGTAGAATATAAAAGGAAGTGAGTAATTAAGTCATAAAACAATGATTTATATGTATACAACCGGCAATAATGAGTCATTTATCCGGTGAAGAGAAACCAGACAAATGTTCAGCACTGTATCTATTGTGGCTCTACTATTTAACTTATTTTGTATTACATTGTCTACGGTTTTTATTCCTTCTTCTGTCTCCATGTCTCGCTCTATTTCAATTACCCTTTCATCCGAGCTACTTTAACTCCGGCAGTGTGTAACAAAGACAGCGTTTCCCAGCCTGATGATGATATTCTTCAGCACAGTTCACACTCTGATGCTAATTGTTCTTTCTGAAGGCCATTTTGAATAGACAGTTGCAGATTAAAAAGACTATTGTGTTGTTTTTTTGCAGTTGATCTCATTACCTTCACATTGAAAATGCGGAAGGTTATGTTTTGATCGCTGTGTATTTATTTATTTATTTATATGCGTGTTATTCGCAGAACTCAAAAAGTATTGAACCGAATCGCATGAAATTTGGTGAGATGATTGGTTATTATCCGGGGACCATTTGATTAGATTTTGGTATCAATCGGGTCAAAGGTCAAGGTCAAGGTCATGGAAAGGTCAACATCTTTTTATTTACCATAGCATGATACATTTTTGTCCAATTGGCATGCAACTAATGCCAAAATGTTCATAATTCAATGCCCAATCTTGTGTTATGCGAAGGTATGCGCTCTACCGAGTGCCCATTCTAGTTGATGCTATGGTTTAATGCCATGGCTGTTGGTGGTGTGTGTTTGTGGAGCAGGCCTTCACGCTGTGTTCTATAGATGTGCGTGGTGGTGGTTGATTTTTTTAAAGCGTACTCTTGGATATTTCTCCAGATTACCGACCGTGCTTTTAAATGTCTTAGTAATGTACTTTTTGCTTTGCCCCGTGTTGAAAAGTAAACTATTCCTTTCACTGAATTTCTTCGGGGGCTTTCACCTGCATCTCACCAACTTCCCTGGTTCGTGGGGTCGGCAAAATTGTTGATTTCATTTAATGTTTTATTTTTGTATTCAGTCATTTTATCACTGATCAGCTCTGGGAGCCAGATGACAGATCTCTCGAACATTTTTCAATTGTTTAAAATACACTTATACTTGAATAATAATACATCACAATATTTTTTTGGAGTGCTCAGCATATACATATTAGAGGCAGCGTACAGGTCTTGAATCATATGCAGTGTATGTGGCTACAGCAGCATAACATAAGCATTAACAACCCGGGGATGAGCCAATAGAAAGCCGGAAACTGCAGCTTGTTCATTCACTCGCCATCGTGTTCATGGTAACACGTTGTTTTCATCAATAACTACCAAGAAGAAAGAAGGCCTGAGCTAAAAGTAAGCATTCAGCAATTCACTCATTAATCACACTAATAGAAACTCTATACTCTTTGTCTGAAGATGTGAACTGTGTGTGTGTTTTGCGTGGTGAGCAATATCTAAACCAACTCCAATTATCCGTGTGTGAGTGTGTGTGTGTGTGTGTGTGTGTGTTAAAACATACTCTATAGAGACTTGCTGACCATTCCTCTGTGTTGCCATTGTGGGCTAATTAATCAGATTAATTGAATACTATTTATAGTATTTATCAATAGCCAACATGGTGTAAACATTACAGTTAATATATTTATCATCTCCTAGTAGCAGCAAATATATGTATGTGTGTGTGTGTGTGTGCATGTGTCGGTGTGTGTGCGTGTATTTTAATGTGAGCCAATAGTGATTAAATTAAGAGTGGATAAGAAGGGACTTTGATTCGATAATATAATAATCTAACTGCAGGTAATGAATCACCCTAGAAAATGTTAGCTTTGCCTTTTTCAATCGCTCGAGATAAAAGGTGGAGGGAGAAAGAAATGGAGCGATGTTGCTTCGCCCTGACCAGTTGTTCTTGTCGGTGTACATGCTTTAATTATGCACCGTCTCTTTAGAATTGTAAAACTATGATATAGATCATTATGGCGTAGGCATGTTATTTATAATGCATATGATCAGAAATGAATGAGACTGTTGTCGAGATGACTGGTTACTCCAGTAACGCTAACTAAGGCTTTTACAAAATTGCTTTTACTAAATGTAAACTATTTCAAATGAAACATGGCACCGTCTTCCTGTTTGGTGCCTTTAAAAACATCCACCGCATTTTCTATTTAATATGTGACGAGAGATTAAAATACTAAGACCAAATGGTAAAACATTTTTGCATTCATACTTTTAGTTCAATATATAATGTGCACGTGTCATCTATACACATGAATGTACCACACATACACTACCGTTCAAAAGTTTGGAGTCACCCAGACAATTTCGTGACTTCCATGAAAAATCACACTTTTATTTATCAAATGAATATAAAATATAGTCAAGACATTGACAAGGTTAGAAATAATGATTAATATTTGAAGTATTAATTTTGTTCTACAAACTTCAAGCTCAAAGGAAGGCCAGTTGTATAGCTTATCTCACCAGCATAACTGTTTTCAGCTGTGCTAACATAATTGCACAAGGGTTTTCTAATCAGATATTAGTCTTCTAAGGCGATTAGCAAACACAATGTACCATTAGAACACTGGAGTGATAGTTGATGTAAATGGGCCTCTATACACCTATGGAGATATTTCATTAGAAACCAGACGTTTCCACCTTGAATATTAATTTACCACATTAACAATGAATAGAGTGTATTTTTGATTAATTACTTATCTTTATTGAAAAAACAGTGCTTTTCTTTGAAAAATAAAGACATTTCTCAGTGACCCCAAACTTTTGAACGGTAGTGTACATTTATTTAATATATTGTGACAGTGTTCATTTCTGTCAGTGTTAATAATGTGTGAATTTTGTTTTAATGTGTTCATATTTTTAAATAAGATATGTGCAGAAGTACAGAACATACGTTGCGAAAAATGAATGCAAAAAAACAAATGGAATTGATGCAAACTCCAACCCTTTCCCCCCCACACAGACACACACACACACACACCATTCTCTGAAAGGATA
Organism: Pseudoliparis swirei; assembly: GCF_029220125.1. Taxonomy (NCBI): domain Eukaryota; kingdom Metazoa; phylum Chordata; class Actinopteri; order Perciformes; family Liparidae; genus Pseudoliparis; species Pseudoliparis swirei. The sequence goes on along the minus strand of NC_079406.1, from coordinate 7,014,542 downwards.
AGAGCTCCTTGAAACTCAATTAGACTGGGGGGCAAAGCCTACAAAAACATGCACGGTGGCACTTACACTCACTCACACACACTCTCACACAGACAGACACACACACCAGTGTTTTTAGCTTCCTGACCTGCAGCTATTTCCAGTGTTAAATGGACTCCGAAGTTCCAGAAGAAAAAGCTTGTGCTATGGCATGTACCGAATTACGCTGTTTGTGTGTGTGTGTGTATGCTCTTGATGTAACACAACCCTCACAACACACACACACACAAAAACGTACAAACACGCACACAGTTCATACGTGGAGTCCTTCATTTTTGAGAAAAGTGATTCAATGATAATCTCGTGAAACGGTCCCGGTTAGATCGTGTTTCTTTGTAAGTATTCATTACGTTCTCCTGGACGTTCCGTTTGTGTCCCGCAAATTACTAAACTTAGTAACTTTGAGTATCTTTTGACTTTTTCCAACGAAACCTAATCCTGATCAAGTCGTATCACACTTTAGTCACAGCAAACATATGTGGAGAAATCAAATGTGTTATTATATATCGAGCAGATATATCTGGGATCGACATGTTATGGCCTTGCCGATTATGTTAATTCGCAACGTTTCCTCTCGTCAGTTATACGGGTTTTAAAACATATTTGCTGCGGCACACGACATGCAGTTCCTCGGAGAGACGGCGTGTGGCTGTGTGCCTCTGAGTCCGACGGGAATGCTTTTATATTACCACTTTAAAGAAGAAATGATGGACTTGAGAAGGGAAACAGAGGATGTGCATTTTCAATTCCTCGGTATCTCAGCGGTGCTCTTTCTTGATTGGTGTCTGTGTGTGCCTCGAGTAGAAATCGTGCTAAGCTAAGCTAATGGACTTCCCGGCTCTCGTTTCCGCAGTGAAGACACAGGCGAAGCGTTTCCCGGAGAAGAGAAGCGGTTCTTCTCGCCTTGTGATGAGTCTGCATGAATCCCATAATGTATCTGAAAAGTGTCTGTGGGCTCCAAGCGGCTGCGTGGAGGCCACAGTGAGGAAAGGATGAGGAAGACTTGAGGTCAGAAAATCCATCCCCAGGATGTTATCACACACACACACACACACAGGCTCACACAGTTTTGTGTTAATCCTCAATGAGAATAAAACTGTCAAATCAATTGGGACAAGCCACAACCATTACAGTCAAAGAGACACACGGAAAAGAGGAATTACCAGAGCGTGTATTTGTGTGTGTGTGTGTGTGTGTGTGTGTTTGTGTGTGTCTCTGTGTGGTTTAAACCCACCCCCATTCTAGCGCCTCCTATAGGTCACTAGTTATTAACCCCTAGACAGTCACCTTGACACACACTGTCTCACAGTCAGATACACACATATTCAAAAAGATAGACTTAATCGTATGAACACACACACACACACACACACACACACTCACATGATTATCAGCCCATCGTGACCCAGCCCGCCGAATGAATTGAAGTGTTAATCCTAATGTTGGATCATAAAACAGTCAGATTATCCCCTCGTTTTAAGATGCAAAGCTTAAGTTTAAGATTAGTCCATTTAACTTCCACTTAAGGGTTATCACATCTTCGGCGACAGAAAATTGTTTCTGCACGGTTCATTTCAATTGAACACACACACACACACACTGAGGACTCAATAAGGGAATAATTAAATCTAATTGGCAGAAAGTGGCAATTCATACATAAAGGTGAAGATACTTAACCTGTGTGTTGTGTGTCTGTGTGTGTGTGTGGGGGGAGAAAATCAGAGCAAAGACATACGGATTATCAGTGTGAATCAATTTGGGGAAATAATCTGCAGTAATTGACAATGAGAGCTGACGATGGACTCTGACCACATTGGCGGGTTGATTTTTGTTTAAGGACTATTTGGAATGTTTTTGTTTGAAATTTAGTTCCTCCTTTTATTTAGTGTCATTTATTTCCTCTCTCTCTTTCTCTCTCTCTCTCTGAGGGTAGATCGATATAGGTTAATTGCTGTGGAGCATGAGACAGTTGGGAGTCTTCTTTACCCTTGAGTGGTTGATTAGGACCTGTATGTGTGTGTGTGTGTGTGTGTGATCCACGCCAGGAATTTGTGAAACAAAGATGTATCGTCTGCCCCGTAAGTGTGTGTGTGTGTGTGTGACGACTATCATGTCTTTTCTTGAGAAAGTAAATACACAATTTTGAAGATTTTTCCTAATAACTTTATTGAAATAATGAATTGGCAGAAATGCAAACTGTTGCCAAACTATTTGTTAATTAATTTAAATATGTATTTATGAATTGCATTACCCTTAGTTAAAAGGTGTCCTGTTTTTACACAATACAATTAAGCCTAATTACCTCAATTAACCAGTATTACATTTGTAAATGAATGAATTGAAACTATTTGCATTAAATATGAATATTGATACATATTTACAAAGACATTTTTTTATAAGAAAGTATTCGTTCATACGGTGCTCTCTTTCACTCAGGTAAAATGACGTGTTGCAGAGACAGGAGGGCTAATTGAGACTAAGATCTAACTTGTGTGTGGATGTGTGTGTGTCTGTGTGTGTGATGTGTGTGTGATGTGTGTGTGCGCGCGCACACACAGCAGTTGAACTGAACACGTCGAGCTCAGCAGAATTATCTAATGAGAGGAGGTCCCACAGGTTTCACCTGGTGTTTACTGTCTTGTTCAATGACTCTCTGAGCGCGTGTCTACGTGTCGGTGTGTATGTGTGCGTGTGTGTGTGTGTGTGTGTGTGTGTGCTCTCTCCTCTCTGGGAACGGTTGAACAAAGCGCCACGTGGACACTCAGCCTTACACCGACCGTGTGTAACATTAACGAGGATATATTGGCAGACAATGATATTCATTCAAGTGTTGGAATCAGTGTCACCCGTGTGTGCGTCAACACACACACACATTGACACAAACAAACAGACACATTGACACAAACACACACACATAGAAAGGATCCAGTGAAGGATACTGTTAACTGCAACTACACTTGTAAAAGATCAAAAGTATATTTATTAGAAGTTGATAATCCCCCTTTGTAGGCCACTAAATCCTACACGCAATGTAAATACATTTATAGAAACCATTAAAGAAAGTAAGGGACAATAAAACACCAGCAAAGTGAAGCTTTGTATCTTGCATTCATTGGATGAAATGTTAACAAAAGTAAATAAATAATAATAATCTCATTCGCTTTGACAATTTTTGGCAAGAAGAGAGCTTCGTTCTGAAACGATACAAAAATGTTCTTCTTTTAGACGTTGAGGACGCCTGAGCATGTGACCCAGAGGGCAGCGGGGAAGTCGACCGAGGTCTAGGTGGCTGAGCAGCAGAGAAGAGGCGGAGGGAGAGATAACGGGGGAGAGAGGGATGAGCGCAGATAAAAAACCTGTGGCAGCTGTTTCCAGCCCATTAAAATGTAATTAAGGAGAACCTCATTACAGAAGAAGACAGGGCGAGCGATGGGGAGAACGAGGAATAAACTGTTTTCTACTGTCGACTTTATCACTCATCCGGACAGAAAACCATCAGTTCATTTCAAGTAAACACTTTGAAAGCAAAAAAAATAAAGAAAAGGTTTTTTTTATGACGCCAATTAGATTCGAGTAGAAAATACGCACTGTTCCGAATCTGGTTTGGTACCTGAATGTTTCGGGTGTAATAATCCCTCTTTCCAGTCAATCAGTCGTTCTCTAAAGTGTGGTATTTCTGTCTCCACCAGCCGGCTCTCGGATGAAAACGAATTTTTAAAAAGTGTTGGAAGCAGTTTGTTTCATTTTACTCTCACTTCCGGGCGTATCGGTGACCGGCAGCGGGAAGAAAAGAGTCTTCTCGCCGTTGTCCGGTTTTAAATGTGTACGTTTATTACACATTCATTATCAACGAAGACAAAGGTGTGTGTGCATGCCGGATGACTGAGACCGTGTATTCCTTCGTCCCTGATGGCCGCCAAAGCAGTAAATATTGAGACACCTGGATGTTGAGCGAACACTTTAGTCATCTGTCTGTCTTCTACGGAGCACGCTGCACTTGAAGGCACCATCAGAAAAACACAAACGGAAACACAGTTACACTAACTCCTGCTTTACCTGAGCTGACCTGGACCACAGCCATCAACACACACAAACATATATATTTATAAAGGGAGGGATTATAATAATAGCTCTCACACACATTACTCTCTCTCTCTCTCCCTCTTTCCACTGACAGTAAATAGCATCATCATCCAACATGAGACAAACTGAGAGAGAACACGCCAGAAGACACGGACACACACAGTCACACGTTGTATACACACACAGGTGCAAAGGAAAACACACACACATGTGTAAGGACAAAGGACGTTGTGCAGTGGAAAGCGCACACACACACACTCGCACACTATTTAGTGTTCTTATTCAATCAAGCAGTGTGTGTATTAAGGCATGAGTAGGAGACAAGGCTGAAGGCAGAACAGTACTCAGATAAACTGTGTGTGTGTGTGTGTGTGTGTGTGTGTGTGTGTGTGTGTGTAATAACTAGGGCAAAGCACTCTTGCGGATATTAGTGTTTTTTAATTGAAAAATGGTCAAGGGAAAAGCAGAGGGATAAACACATCGTTAAATAGATACAGACTTAAAATCAGGGTTTTTAATAATAGTTACTAAGCCTGTCTCGTCACTTAACCTGTTTACTTAGCCTGCCTATTCACTTAGCCTGTTTACTTAGCCTGCCTAGTCACTTAGCCTGTTTACTTAGCCTGCCTAGTCACTTAGCCTGTTTACTTAGCCTGTTTAGTCACTTAGCCTGTTTACTTAGCCTGCCTAGTCACTTAGCCTGTTTACTTAGCCTGTTTAGTCACTTAGTCTGTTTACTTAGCCCGTTTACTTAGCCTGCCTAGTCACTTAGCCTGTTTAGTTACTTAGCCTGTTTAGTCACTTAGTCTGTTTACTTAGCCTGCCTAGTCAGTTAGCCCGTTTACTTAGCCTGTTTAGTTACTTATGTTGAGATATGCACTCAGATGTATATGTATATGTAATGTGGTTACACCACAGGGTGGCGCTAGGGCTCAGGCTATAAAGGCTAATGTGTCACATGTTATTTGTTCAGTTGAAGTAGCTCTGAGGTAAAAATGCTGACGACACGCAGAGCTAATTTGGTTTTAAAAGGACTGCCTGAGAGTTTTAAGCCATTTGCAATACATAGGTCCTGTATCCACTGAGTCTTACAAATATGTGCAATCATTTACTGATGATTACTCAAGCGCAGTGTTTGTTTATTTTATGGAGACGTTTCACCCACGGCAGACATGACATAGTGTAAGGGTGGTGCTAATCATTTATTCTTTCCTCCGATACAACAGTAGCTGCTGACTTAGCCTGTTTATTTAGCCTATTTAGTCACTGAATTCTCCATCAAGCTGAGGCGAGCTGCAAGGTCAAGTTATGATGAATATTATTAATGCAGTGTTAATGCAACATATACATATATATATATATATATATATATGTATATCATGCAAGACAGGTGTAGTATCAGTGTGATTGTGTATTATTCACACCTCTGTGTATGTGGTGAAAACACATGTGCTTGATGAACTTGGGTGTATTTGTGTACCTGTGAAGCTCCCAGACTGTCTTTTCTAGTTTTAACTTAAGATGCAACGTACCTCTTAAAGTAATTGCCTTGCCAACTGTGTGTGTGTGTGTGTGTGTGTGTTTGTGTTTGTGTGAGTTGCCCCAGGAAAGGAAGAAGTGGTTCAAAGAGCATCTGAAGTCTTGATTAAGGAAGTGTGTAATCAAAACTGAAGACCAGCAACAGTGTGATGCTGCCTGGAAGGGCCTGACACACAGGGGGAGAACAGAGCCCGGGACACAGCTCAACACACACACAGTGGAATGAACCCACAACACAAACACAGACCGCAGTCATTTCCACAAGCCGTTACTTGAGCTAAACGACAGTCGGGTGGAGGAGATTGAACAGTGCGGGGATCAAAGAAGCTCTTCCTTTTTTTCTCAGATGGAAGTGGAAGTCACGACTGGATTCGCTGGACAACCTTGAGCCTAAAGGCGCGTTTGTTGTGTAGAGCCGAAGCTACAACGTCTATACCCTGCAAATAAAAGGTTGAGAATATTTTTTTAAACTGACTATGAATTATTTAATAACAACCATGATAATCTTGTCCTAAAGGTCTCTCATTAGCGAAGGCCGACGTGGCGCGGCTGAAGCGCCGCAGAACCTGCATACCTGGGAATAAGAAGCGTGTCTCCTGCTTCTTGAACTCCATTCCTAATGCACGGGCATGGAAGTGATTAACAAGAGTCAAGAGATTGTAATCTAATAATTGCATATACCATCTATTGTCACAAAATATATCAGTGTTCACAACATGTTTGTGGTCGGTGTTCGATCCAGACAAGAGTCTGTAGACCCTTATTTTTAAGTCTATTACACAATGACAAAGTTTCGTAACACCATATATAACAAGTATGGAGGAGTGAAGTGTCTCACTTCCAGTTGCCCGAGCTGGATTGAACTCTTGAACCTGGCTCCTTCACCAGCATCACGAATAGTTCCCTCTGTGTAAACACTCTATGTTGGAGACTCTCGTCCGTTACTCTCTCTGCTATCTTTGTTCCCCTGTGAAATGCCGACTGGCTCGGAGCAACTGAGATTTAACCCCCGAAAAGTTATTTGTGTTAAGCTTCATCTTCTGAAAAAACGGAGAGTTCAAAGGCAGATGCAATTTTCTGAGCATGCCGGCCCCCTCGCTATGTTTTGTTGAGTCTGCATGAGTGTCTCAAATCGCAAGCGAGATCTGTCCCTCCCTCTCTCTCCCTCTCGCCTCCATGTTACTCTGCCTCTCTCGGCCCGGCCTCTTCACTCTCCCCGAGCCCCTCCACTCATCAATATTGCCGCTGTAATACAGCAACGCGGACAAGAAAATGTATATTGTTTGTGCTCTTGGGTCTATTTCTTTGTTTGTGTGTGTTTGTGTATGTGTGTGAGAGAGTGTGTGTATGTGCATGGGCAAAAAGAGTGCAAGAGGAGGACTAGAGCTAGAGACAAAGAGAAAGATTGCATCGTCTATGGAGACACTGAGATCACATTTCAGCTAATAGTTTTCCAATCTGGCTTTCTCAGACACTAGTTTCGACAGCTGGGTGTGTATCTAAGCGTGTGTGTGTGTGTGTGTGCACACTCATAGCGGTTTATGCGTCTGTGTAGAGATGTATTCCACTACAGTGAACATGATGGCTTTCGCTGAAATCTCTATTGCTGTTGCAATCCAACGGCTGAGAAAAGTCATCTGTTCCTCCACTAGTGTGTGCAGGGCAGAGTGTCCTCACACACACACACACAGGCCATAAACACAAGGAAGCAAGTAATACAACAGCATTGATTGACACTGGTACTTGCTGTATCGACTGCAGTATGTTAAAGTAAGGCGTGCCCATGGAGCCCGGAAACAGAGGCTGGGATCTGGACTAAAGGCAGCCAATGAAAGTCCTTGAACTGGACTGGTTGCTCTCCAGTGACAACAAGCTGAGGAATTTTATCCCGAAGCTGCGTTGGGACCGAATCACACGTCTTGCAGGTGTTACTGGAGATATTGTGGGTGGCGAAAGCTTTTGGATCAAACTTCTTCGGAACTTCAGTCCTTCTTGCCGGATACGTTCTACCAGAGGCCTCAAGCTCGGGTCACATGACCTGAACTCAAGTCGGACTCAAATTATGAAACTTTGGACGTGTTACTTTTCACTGTATACATGTATCCTCTCTCACCCAGCTTTGGCTTTTGACAATTTTAGAAACCAGTTTTTTTCGAGAATGCGGAAGGTTATGTTTTGATCGCTGTGTATTTATTTATTTATTTGTATGTGTGTTATTCGCATAACTCAAAAAGTATTAAACCGAATCGCATGACATTTGATGGGATGATTGGTTAAATTTTGGGATCGATCGGGTGAAATGTCAAGGTCATGAAAAGGTCATGAAAAGCGAAGGTATGCGCTCTACCGAGTGCCCGTTCTAGTTGTTCATGTTTAACTTAGAACTCATCAAGTTGGAAACCAATTCTCATCAATAATCCCAGCCGACGAGTTCCAGAGCATTAAAGTCTTAAATCATCAGATCCTTAATTGCTTGAGCTAAAATAAATAGTAATAATACATCTATTGATCAATTAATGGTAAATGGAACTGTACAGCGCTTTTCTAGTCTTCGACCAATCAAAGCACTTGGACACTACATGACATCATTCACCCATTCATACACTGATGGGAGGGGCTAAGGCTCCACCTGCCCATCAGCGGTAACTAACATTCACACACCATTGTTACAGCTACGGGAGCAATTTTGAGGTTAATAATAACATTCAATTTTTATATATATAAAGCGCTTCTCTAAATAAGTTAAGTGTCTTGCCGAAGGACACATTGACATGGGAGCCGGGGATCGAACCACCGGTCCTCTGTTCAAAGGACGAGCCTGCTGCTCGGCACGGAGCCACGGTCGCCCCGTAGTCTATAGAATCAGGAGTACCGGAACATCGGGGGACTTTTTCCCTGGACACAAAGCATACAATACATTAGCGTACAAAAACACAAATGATTTGAATAATCATTATGAGAATCTGAGCGTGCTCGTCACGAACCCTCGAGGCAACAACAACCACCGTCTGGGTTGTGTCCTTCTTACCGCCCTCAGACATCGACGGTACATAATACAGTCTCATTTACATGCAGGGTCTTTAGGCTAAGGAGGGCTGTAATAGACAGTGACGGTATATATTACTGGTCTGCTGCTTTTCATTATGCAGCTAATGATTCCCTGTCAAGTCCTATTGTAAATGAACGAGAGACACACACAAAAGAGAGTGGGAGGGCAAAGACGCAAAGACACGGGAGGGGTGGGGAGGAGAAAGATGACATAAGTACAGGCTGAAAAAAGTTGAGAAACTAAAAGGAGACATATTGTTTCATACTGGCGCTTTAGGGTTTCTACTAGAACATGTCTACGTGTTTTAATGATCAAAAAACACATTTATTTTCCTCATATTGTCCGACTGAATATACCTGTATCCAGCTTCTGTCTTAAACACTGCACTATCGGCGCCTCTCCCTCCCAAAACAGCCCGGAGTGCTCTGATTGGCTCATGGGCCAAACACATGATAAATCTCGTGAACCCGCCTCTTGGCTCCAGCTGCGTAAAATCCATTAGATACTCAACACATTTAGCCGAACTTCTTGTACTACCGTATAAAAAGGCCTTTTTTCCATGTGGCCAAAGACATTTCTAACAGCAGAATAACATTATTTAAAGGACTAGGTTTGGCATTTTGGTAAATGGTTGGTGATTTGCTTTCTTACAAAGTATGAAGATATAACTGAAAAGATTGGCCTTTAGCTTAGTTTAGAGTTAGGATGTTCCCAGAAAGACACATTTGTTTGAATTGGGTCGTCTCTATTTACATTTATTTCTAGATTTCTGATACATCACAGATTAGCTGTATTTAGTATCCACGTAATCGTGAGCCAGGAAGTATGGCGGCCGCATAACAAAATGTAAACGTAACTAAGTAACACCGTGATGTTTTCCAAACTCTCACAAAGCAGTTTTGTTTCCTGAACCTAACGAAGGCGTGTCCCGTGAAGACTCAAGTTTATTTTGACCACCGACCGCTTCGGAAACAACGGAAATGGACACCAGTTGCTGGATTTAGGTGGGAAAACGCCCGTTTTTGTATGGATACATTGGGTAAATTGGGCAATTCTCTAATCCTCCCTCAGTTACTTAGCAACCGCCACGGAGCAAGGTGGTGGACCCAACATGGCTCCCGCTGCAGCGCGGTCACCAACTACCACAGAGGTCTGAGCACGGAGGGTATATCATTCTGTCTCATTAGAATGCCAATAGCCAGCCAGCCCCAAACACACACACACACACACATTGCACACATGTGTGGCCCTGCATTATTCACTGGTAATTACGACGTCAATACGCAGCTACACAGCAGTGTGGCCCTCAAACTAGCATGTAGATGCTGAGACACACACACACACACTCTCCTTTAATTGCCCTTCAGTCAAATGCATTAGCACTTATTTCTACACACACACACACACTCTCCTTTAATTGCCCTTCAGTCAAATGCATTAGCACTTATTTCTACACACACACACACACAGTCCCACTTGTTCATCGGTCCATTCAGACTTCCCATGGAGTGAATCTGCCACACTCTTAACACCCCTACATGGTTTTATATTCATCTATCAACGCTAACACACACATATGAACACAGACGCTCGCACGCTATAAAGGACGAAGACTTTGGTTCATCGGCGTCACGTCACGCTCTTCTTTTTTAACATCACCCTCCCTCCCTCCCTCCCTCCCTTGCATCTCTCCTTTCTCTCTGTCCTCCCTCCCCAGAGACATCGCATTGAAAAGCCTTTTACTTACTGAAGCTTAACTACACTTCTCTTGCCGTCTATTTTTCCGGCGCCTTTCCTTTGGTTTCCTTCGCTCTCCGTTATTTTATCTCACTTTTGCTTCATCTCTTCTTTTTTTTCTTCTTCCTCACGCCGCCTTTCACCTTTTTGTCACCTTTTTTTTCTCACCTGCTTAATATCCTTTCGTTATTTTGTGCTTTCGACTGAAGTCTTTTTGATTTCGGGGTCACGCGGGGAAGCGTACACGGCCGATCACTTTCAACTCTCCCTTCACTTGGGCTGCAAACGCCTGCTGTGAAGTCCAACTTTGTTCAAATGGAACTTTACTTCAAAGACACCCCCCCCCCCCCTCTTCACAACAAAATAAATAAATAAATGCTTATTGCTGATCTCCAGTGGTTTAAGGCTGGATGTCAACAGAGTTGATTATTTTTCTCTCTCTTTTGTCCTAATTAAGAGAGAGTGGCGGCTTTTAACGTCCGTGATCATTCACTTCATGGAAACAAGTTTTTGTTGTATTATTTTCAGGGCAGCTCCTCTTAACTTTCTTTATGTCATACTGCAAACTCCTTTGGCTTGAGAAGACGAGGTGAATGTGTAACAGTTTTGCTCCACGCCTTCCTTTTTGTATTAGTTGTTTTCATCCTGTCACTCACTATCATGTCATTCCAGATCCTGCTTCCCATCTCGTCAGTCCAACTCCCCTCACCTGCCTCTGATCACCTCATTAGTCCCTCATTCCCTTCACCTGGTCCTCACGCCCTTCTCACCTGCAGCCCATCCCCTCATTAGTCCCTCACTATTTAGCTCCCTCACTTCCACTTTTCCTCTGCCAGATTGTCTTGTGTTTTTCCGACCAAGCCCTCAAGCGTTCCATAGTTTGATTATTCTGTCTGTTCCGATCTTGACAAACGCTTTCAGTAAATATTCTTTATTTGAATCATCTGTCTCCTGAGTCATGCATTTGGGTCCACCCTAATCCCGTCGTGACAGAATGAATGTCCTGCGGAGGGTTCACTGTGTACGGCACTGTCACAAGGCATCGAATGTGATCATCGCCAACGCTCGTCTTTAGAATTACTTTTTTTTTGCCCACTATAATGATCAGATCTGTTAATTTCCACAGGCTTATTCCACTAAGTAGTCTGACCCCATAATGTTCCGAGTGTTAAATGAATGTTCACAGCCGACCGGCAGCCTCTGAGACACTCGTGGCTGCAAATAAGCCAGATGGAAAATCTAGTGTTCTATTCAATTATCTGCTGCTCTGTCCTCCTCGCTCCTCATTGTCACCTCCTCCCCATCCCTCTTTTCTTATCGCCTTTTCCCCTCACTTTTCTTTCTGCCTCCGCATCACCCCTCCTTCATTTCTCTCCATCTCTTCTGCACTCTTCTTCATTATTTCATGTCGAGTCACCTTCGCCCAGCGCCTCTATATCTTCTTTCTCCTCTCTTCTTTCCTCTCCTCTTTCCTCTCCTCCCTCCCTCCCGCCCCTCTGATCTGCTCTCCTGGCTCCGGCCCAGTTAAATTACCAGTTGTAGAGAGCGATGGTGACAGAGTGCAGAACTTAATTACACACCAGCTGACAGCAAAGACTTGGTGCTAGATGTTCTCTTTGTCTCTGTTTTTTTTTCTCCTCTCTCCTTTCTGCTCTTCCCCACCCCCTTCTACCTCATCCTTTCTCTCTTGTTATTCTGTTTCCCTTTTCATTTCCTCACTTTTTGCTCTCCTTAAACTTTCTCTCACCCTCTAATTAATGGTGTGTTGTGCGCTGCTTATTATTGGATGGCGGAGCTCTGGCTGGGTCGGGTGGCTGTAGGAGGAAGGGTGACGGAGTAATCAGACGGTAACCTCCGGGGTGGGAGAAACGAAGCCAATGAAGGAATGTCTAAAGCCTGCATTCCTTCTAATGACCAGCAGGGGGGCGTGTCCTCTGGCTGCAAACAAAAAAGAGTTCCAAAATAAGTTTATGGCTTCAATACAGTTTGATGTCTATTTAGAGTCAGACAGACCATAAAGCAGATAATTCTTAGGGGCGGGGCTTACTGTGATTGACAGGTTGATACCTGGGCGTTGTCCAGTCTGGTAGATGTCTCTGTTTTTGTCTTATTAGACTACTGCTTCGTTGTATTAATTAATTAGAACTATTTGTTATCCATTTAGTAAAAATGGTCCAAATGGTTTAATTGGCTAAATAAAAAAGTATTTTAATATTTCTGATCACATACTATATTCTTAGTGTATCCAACAGAATATGCAGTTATTTTCCAAAAAGGTACAACTCTGGGTAATGAGTCTTTCTGAGCTCTACCTATATATACTGTAATATATATATGTGTGTGTGTTCACTAACAAGTCTAAAACAAGACACCTGCTTAGCCTTTCAGCTGAAATTGCAATCAGCAGTGTTTGAAAGGCACAAGGCTGAAATGTATTCCGTTTTGAATGTGTGGTTCACAGTTTTGACAGCAGTATGTTAGCATGTGAACAAAGTGCTGTAAATCCACAGTGTTGTGCCGGTTGTGGTTAAAGTCATGGGATAAGTGTTAGAGTTTTGAAAACTGCATTCAAGCAATGAAAAACAAACTAGAGTTTGGTCCACATGAACTGCTGCTGTGCAGACTGTAGTTAGAGTTTTGCACATGTGACTCCAGTTGTGCCCACTGTCATTTAGCAAACGAAAAAAACTGTAAATCGTTGTATTTGATGACTTATGACTTATTTGATGACTCATGTCTAATATGAACACAACTTTCAAATAAACTTTACCTGCAAAGTTGTGGTGGGGGGCGGTCCCAGGCCATGTAGCCAGACTCCCTACATTGGCGTGCTTCAAAATCTATGTAGACGTTGGTGGTGATCCCATTTGACGCACTCAAGCATATCGTTTCTGACAGAGGAACCACAACAAGCCGCGTGAGTTGTTTTTTTCCAGCGTTTTTGTGTTGGGAGACATGCCAGATACCCAAATTAACATATAGAAGCAGTAAAAAAGTGGAATTTTCATAATATGTCCCCTTTAAATATACTTTATGGGAGTTTTACACACATACAAACTCACAGCGATGTACTTTAAATATCATAATCATGATGTCACGCTGTCATCAGCCAGCCAGTTGTTATTGGAGAGACGACACATGCACACAGTGTTAACATACACACATGCGAAACACACATATGATAAGAACAACAATACAATTATGAAGCTTGGTGTCTGCCATAACAATAAGTTGCTTTAGAGTAGAGATGCCCGACAGATATATTTTAAGGACATAATGCAACTTTATTTCTCCCCCGAAAAAGAACTGCGGCTCGAAAGTGAATCGACTTATTTTCGTTTGTTTTTAAATTTCAGAAATCAGGAATTTGCAAATACCTCCAGCTTTCATTTTTCACAGACAAGTTCTTGGTTGGATGCCTCACATTTCAGGGAGGCACAGAAGAAGAACAGTTTTTTGGGATACGATAAACATAAGCTGTGTATGACATTAGAAACTAGAATGGGCACTCGGTAGAGCGCAGACCTTCGCATATCACAAGATTGGGCATTGAATTATGAACATGTTGGCATTAGTTGCATGCCAATTGGATAACAATTGACTGTGCTATGGTAAAAAGAAGATTTTGACCTTTCCATGACCTTGACGTTGACATTTGACCCGATTGATCCCAAAATCTAATCAAATGGTCCCCGGATAATAACCAATCATCCCACCAAATTTCATGAGATTCGGTTTAAAACTTTTTTTGTTATGCGAGTAACACCCATACAAATAAATAAATGGCGATCAAAACGTAACCTTCCGCATTTTCAATGCGAAGGTAATAATGCAAACAGTCAATTAATGTCTGACAACAATTATTATTGGGTTCTTTTTGGATGTCCAAATGTAATCATGATGCCGATCCCTCAAACCTTCCATCCCACGCTGCAGCTGTTCACACTGGAGCGGTGACATCAGGTCATGTTGGGATGAAGGACTTGTCCTCCGGGGGTTGAGTGTAAACAAATCCCCCCCGTGCAGCTGAGGGACGACTTCTCATCGCTCCTTCATGACAATACCTTTTTAAAAAGTCTCTTGTTTTTGATCACATGCAATAACCGAACGACAATAACACAGATTTGTTTTACAGCTTAAACTTTCCGTGTGCGTCTGTGTGTGTGTGTGTGTGTGTGTCTGTGGGTCTGTGTGTGTCTGTATGTGTGTGTGTTAGTGTGTGTGTCTGTGTGTGTGTGTGTGTACATATGCTTGTGTGTGTGCATGTGTGTTCACATGTGATTGTGTGTGATTGCATGTGTGTGTGCGTGCGTGTGATTGTGTGTGTGTGCATGTGCTTGTGTGTGTGTGCATGTGTGTGTGTTCACATGTGATTGTGTGTGTGTGCATGTGTGTGTGCGTGCGTGTGCTTGTGTGTGTGTGCATGTGCTTGTGTGTGTGCATGTGTGTGTGTGTTCACATGTGAATGTGTGTGCATGTGTGTGTGCGTGCGTGTGCTTGTGTGTGTGTGTGCGTGTGCTTGTGTGTGTGTGCATGTGTGTGTGTTCACATGTGATTGTGTGTGCATGTGTGTGTGCGTACGTGTGCTTGTGTGTGTGTGCATGTGCTTGTGTGTGTGCATGTGCGCGTCCATGTGCTTGTGTGTGTGTGTGTGGTTGTAAATGTGTGTGTGTGTGCGTGCATGTACCTGTGCATGTGCTTGCATGTGCTTATGTGTGTGTGTGGCGTGTGTGCAGGTGCTTGTGTGTGGGTGTGTGCGCATGTGCTTGTGGGTGTGCATGTGCTTGCATAGCGTGTGTGTGTATGTGTGTGTGTGTGTGTGTGTGTGTCCAGGTGTACCGAGTCAACGCGGTGTCAGCCTTTATCAATATTTGACTGCAGAACCAGAGAATGGATGAATCTTTAATATGACCTTGGAGCACAACAGAGGAGTGGAGACATGGGGGACACCAGAGAGAGAGAGAGAGGGGGGGGGGGGGGGGCTGTTTTGATGGAGACGACTCGATGCCCTCAAATGGTAAATGATCTAAAGAAAACTCTGAGGGTCCTGCTGGAACTCTACATTCCATAACCAAAAGACTGTGGCACCATCTTCATGTTTCTACTTTACTTTCATTTTGAACCACCGACCTCACACACACACACACACACACACACACACACACACACACACACACACACACACACACACACACACACACACACACACACACACACACACACACACACACACACACACACACACACACACAGACACAGAGAGAGAGGCTGTGCAAAAGCACGTTCAGTCAAGGCTGTTTCAAGTGCAATGGAAAGTACTTCCTGCTAACCATCCCATAATAAATTGCATCCCATTTATTTAATGCAGAAACTACCATTAACACGTCAGCTATGAAACAGAATGATTCATAATGTCCGTCTGCGTGTTGAGTGTTAACGGTGTTGGGTGTTAACGGTGTTCGAGGCGGTTTCGGACCTCAGCGTACAGACGTGAGCGACGCTCTGATTGGCTCTCCTGCCGTGGTGCACGGGCTGAGAGGCGGGGCCACAAAAGCTTCTCCCAGGAGGAAACCATGACCCGCGTCCTGGTTCAGGAGGAGGAGCACCACGGGCAGTGGGAGGAGCCAAGGCACTTGGTCCTCACGTTGCTTTGGCCTTTGGAAGAAGTCACTCTGGAGTAAAGCATCATCTTAACTGACTGATTACTATTTAGTGCAGAGCAACGCAAACAACAACAACAACAACTTAAGAAATCGCTTATCTGTAGCATTTAAAAAGCTGGTCTTTGCTACTGTCGCCAAAGTTAGACGTCACAGTTCAATTAGAGCAAGCTGACACACACACACACACACATACACACACATTCTCACACACACACACACGCAGCTGAAGTCAACACCGAGGATTGTTGTTCAAACTATCTGTGGTGAAAAAAACGAAATTACATATTACAAAAAGAAAACCTTATTTTAATAATCTGAATCACTTAATGTGAGAGGAGGATTTTGTCCACAGAGGGGAATCCCGAACCTTTAGAGATCACTTAATAATCGCACTGATCAGGGATCAGATGATCACGTCATCAACAGCAGTAACGCGGTCACATTGTCATCTCTGCCTCCGTCTCAGGAGCGTTGAGCCAAAACTCTCCCGGAAAGAACTGAACAATGTCTAAAAAGGTCCACCGCGTTCTGTCGGCCTTCATGCCCGACCACAGTGGAGGTGAGCGGCGGCGGCGGCGGTTCCGTCTCACGGGGTGAGCAGACGCTTCCAGCTGTGCCTATGTCTCCTTTTAAATCACGATGAAATACGTGCCGCGGATCGCTCTGAAAACGCAGGAAAAGAAATCTGGACTCTTCAAAATGTAAAACACTCATGAGTCCCTGCTCTTGGCCAAAAACGTTGGCCGAATAGAAAAGAAGTTCCTCTGGAAACAGGGGAGGAGAATAAAAAAAAAAACAGAGGAAAAGCCGCCCTGGTAAAATGAAGTTATTTGTCCCAACTGTGCCATGTTGTTGCATCGCTTCCCTGCACCGTTTCGCATCCCGGGGCCAAACAAAAATGTCTGCCGTCGTACAATAGGAGCGCATACGTGTTGAATGGCTGCCTCTGTCACTGGCTGCATTCTCCGCCGTGGCGAATTAGTCATTTGCCTTTTCTTTTTTTTGCACTCGGTACTTTGAACACCGAAGAATCCACATCGCTCCTCAAACATTTAGGATGGAAGACAAAAGTCGTCGTGGATCTCCGGCACAGGAAGATATTTTTGGGGGTCTCCTGTCATGTTTCTCCTTTTTTTTTTTTTACCGATTCCTCTCACAAAGTAACCTGAGATGTGTAGAGTCGAGCTCTTTGAGCGTTACAACCGAGTGTGTCAACGTTTCACCGTGGAAAATGTGTCTGCGTGGAGACAAGAAGCTCGCAATATGCAATATGAATTTTAATGCTAAATATGCCTTAATGTGCAGGTAGAGAGGGGAACCGTGTGTGTGTGCGAGTGTGTGTGTCAGTAGTCCTTTTATCCAGTCGGCACACACACACAACTACAATACCACAATGCAAACATGTCTCATGCGACACTGAAGCCACACACACACACACACACTCTTTCCGTTATCTTTTCTCTACTTGGCATGCTTGGAGTGACTGAGCGATTACATCGGAGTGAGATCTAATCGCTCTTTGATCTCAGGTTTTTAGCTGCTCACACACTCAGATTCATAGCGCTATCACCCTGACACACACACACACACACACGGCAGACCATCTGTATGAGCACATCAGTTTACATGCAGGAACCAACTGAAGGACATAAAATAAAGCGGAAATATAAATGCATCGACTTACTGGTATTGAAACACAGCGTGCGTCGCATCCTGGAAATAAAAAAAAACAACATGCCCGTTCTTATCTCATTATGTTTCATGTTTCTCCCCCCCCGCCCGCCGTATTTCTCCGCCGTATAACCCGTTTCTCTGCCGAGATAAGAGTCGGCGTTCTCCGCCAACTCAGCGCCTTCTCTAATCTATTGGTTTTGTCTGCAGCGCGGAAAGTCAGCGTCTGGCGCCCAGCGGCTAAGATCGATGAAGCAGAGAGGGAGGCAGGAGGGCGCGTTTTGAACATCGAATTGAATTGCGCATCGAAAACCACGTTACCTTCGTGACACCACGTCAATCAGTCCTCCGTGATTTACGCCTCGAGTTAATCCTTTTTTCGCAGCGTAATCATAATCAGATTCAATGAAAATGAATCAGTGAATTTTATAATTTTACAAATCAATTAATGTTGATTAATTCAAAATAATTGTTTCGGATGTGTTCTGCTTATGCAAAGTGTGTGTTCTTCTCGCAATTTTGTTTCAACACGGGCACGGTTCAAAAATCATACTGGAAACAACTGTAAAAACTGTTCGGTGAAGGAGATTGAAATATTGCTAACGTGGATCTCCTCCAGAACACCAGCCAGAGAACCCAACTTCCGTTTTTTTTCAGAACACTACCAAATTTTCAAATTCTTCAATTAAGCTTCTATTAAGATTCTTCGGTTTGAAAATGTTTTTCGATCCATTCGTCCCTGTATTGATCATAACCATTCATGCATAAGTTTGCATTTCATAGGATATAAGTCATCTAATTTACAGGATAAATCACAGTACTGAGAATAATACTGATACAGTGAGAATCTCTAATATTTATAGTTATATTCTTCATTTTCTTATATACTTTCAGAATATTCTTCAGAATATAATTTCTTTTGTATGGTTGCGACAAGGCGTTGTTGTATGTAAGACGTTCTTATTTACATGTGCTTTCGACACTAATATGACCATAGTATGACACCTGCGAGAGTGGACTTTATGAACACCTTTAGAACAGGGACTTCATTTTCACTGAGGGTGTATAGATGTTGATGCTTGTAAATGTAAATGGATACTGCTTTTTTTACAGATAAATAAGCGATAAAGAGCACCGCTTATATGATGATAATACATACACACATAATGAATACAGATCATGAGCATCTCATATAATGCTCTCCACATCAAAACGCAAAGAAACATATATTGAAGAATATCATCAACAGTTCATAGAGTTGGAATGTACATGAAATGGTTATTGACGCTCTTCTGGAGCATCACCAACACACATAAAGCAATAAAGACAACTCCACCACATACTCCCACATATGTGACTTCCTTTATTGGTTTAATCCTAAATATAGTGTAATATTATTCTCTTGTGGAAGAACAAAAGAACAAAATTTAAGATTCAAATTCAAATGGTCCAATTAGCAAGAAATATATGGACAGGATAGTTTTTAGAATTACTGTTGAGGTTTAGGTACTCGTTAAGGAGAAAGATAAAAAATGATAATGATAAAAAACAGACAAAACATATAATACACATGATTAAAATATGACCTAAATCAGAAACACATGGCTATACGTATCAGCTACGTGTTGATCATGAAGAGTAGTATGTGTACAGTGGTACATTTGATAACATTAACAACAACAATCAATACAAGCAAATAGATCAAATAAATCGAGGGCCAGTGGGGAATCTAGGCTCTCTGTTGGGGAGCTTCAGTGGGGGTCAGGGGCCCAGGCTCTATTCATGAAGGCGAGTGGGGTCCAGTGGGACCCCATGCTCTGTATGAGGGGTCCCAGGGGGACCTGGGCTCTGTTCATGGTCAGTGGGGGTCAGGGGGATTTCCTGACTATTTCCTGACATTCCTGGTTATGTATGTTGTGTAGCTTATTTTGATTTAGATCTGTGATCTTAGTTGCGGTATTGATCTGAGTGTAGCCACCCGTCTCATCCGTCATGTGCTGTATCGCTTCTTGTGCCATCAAACCGGCTGCATCAGACCGACAAAGGAAATCCCGCTTTATCACCATGGCAACACACACACACACACACACACACACACACACACACACACACACACACACACACACACACACACACACACACACACACACACACACACACACACACACACACACACACACACACACACACACAGCACACACAGCACACACACACACTATCACTGGCCCGACTGTGTGTAGTGATACACATATGCATTCATATATGTCTGATCACTCTGCTTCGATTACATAATTCACCACAATCACACACCACACACCTCACCGTACAGTACACACACTAAAACATACTACACACGCACACACACACACACACCACACACACACACACACGCACACATGATATTATGCTGCGATGCACACATGGCTGCCAGCAGGCGTGAATAGCGAATATGAAGCAAACTCCCACCGCTCACCCGCAGGCCGGCTCGCGAGGCGACAAGGCAGGAAGAGGACCCGGATGACGGCGTTCCGGACCTCCGAGCCGACTTCTATCACAATTTCGCCCCCGACTGGCGACAAATTGACAAAACGCTCACAAAGCTTTTAAAAGCGTCAATGGCTCGGATTCAGCGCTTGACTCCGTCGGTCTCGTCGGAAGTGGATACAGCGTGGCGGGGACTCTGCGTTGTGTGTGTGTGGGTGTTGGGTTTAAGTCTGGGTGTTGGTTCTGGGTTCCTCTGAAACATGCTCCTTTGTGTCCGTGCGGCTACGGGTCTGGTTTGTTCGCAGGCCTGTTCCATGGAATTCTCCTCCCTCCTGACTAACCAGCACTGCGTGCCAAGACACATAAGATGTCTTACTACTGCTTATAAGTGCTTGATCTATAATGGGCTCTTGCCTTTTGCCTTTTATGCAATAAAGGCCCATTCATGTTGTCCAGCAATCAGTAAATATTACAACTGAATGAATACTATATTCACAAGAAGAAATACATAATATAAAGAATTGTATTATATTATTGCGTTTTTAGGAATCTGCTTAATCACGTTCTTGCCAGTCAGAAAAAGCAGAAGACTGTTCACTTTTGTTCATTACATTTTAGACATTCAGTTGCAAGTTAGCTTAGCGTTACATTACACAAAGATAAAGACAGGAGCCAATTTCTAATTTACTATGTTCTTTAACAAGTAACAAAGTGTACAAAGTGTATCGTACAACACCAAACCCAAGTTCAACACAACTAGTTCTGGAATGTGTCCTTATTTAATCTGACCCACAGGTGAATCGTCTCCAGAAATCAAAACCTCTTTAAATGAAAACTTTTGCTTCAACGTCTTTTTCCACACGTTTCCAATCTTGCACTTAAGCTACAGCTGAATCGACAATCTTATTTAACACACATATAAATTCTATCTCTCATCTAATCTAAAACACGCCACATACTTTATGTTTTTTTTTTTTATCAAAATTAAAAACTAAACCCTTCTTTAACCTGTTACTTTCACATTCATTTACGATTTTATTTTCAAAGTCAATCAATTCCAGCAAATAAATTAAAACCTCCATTATTAAGGTTAATATTGTTTCATTTTCCTCAACAATTACAACCATGTTTGTTTAAATTCTACCTAAAATTCCTTTAAATCTATAAATATATCTTATATGTTATATGTTTTTGACATTGAAAAATTTGGGGACAAATTGAAATTTAAAAACACCGACATTAAACATTGAATGGGGTCAAAATGACAGGTCAAAAAGGAGAACAAATTGACTTAAAAACCAATCGTGTGAGACTCTGAATTAAAAAAAGCGTTTAGGTCCGGGTTGTATTGGAGGGTTATTTACCCCCCTTTTCACTTCACGCCAACCTGTGTGAAAATAAGAAATAACACGTCTTGTGTGTGAAATGAATAAACTGCATTAACCGTTGTTCATACACGATCAACAAGCTGATTGTGAAAAATCACGTTTTCAATCCCTTTCATTTCCTTTTTACTCGGCGATGTCGTTCTCCCGTGCTGCATGTGCAATTACCAGAAGCATCTTTCAATTGGAACCACCTCGATTAAACCACGCAGCACCGCTGTCAGACAGAAGCAAGCAGCAAAGTGAGACAGGATTACGAATATAAATCAATACTAACGGATCGCTAGAAAATGTCCTGACCAGTTTAAAAAAACCAGTGGAGTCATTCTGGGGTGTCACTTCACTTTCAATACTTGCCCGACACAATGGCGGAAAGTCTGAGTCTGTGCGACAACAAGTGAAGGCGAGATCCCCGTTTATCACGCAGATAAAAGAGAGCTGATGGGAAAGAACAGAGGTCATGGCAGGATAGAATGACTGGTGTGAGAGACCGACACAGGTATTCCAGAGGGGACTGGAGAAAGCATTTTTGCAATGGCGGTGAACCAAAACAACAACAACAACAACAAAAACACAAAGAGAATATCAGTAAAATAAAAAAATTAAAAAGACACAGCCTCGGGCGTTCGGCGTGGAAAATCGAAAAGGCGTGAAGACAACCTGAGGGGCGAGAGGCGGTTGGCTTGTTCCTTGGCCAGACATGCCCTACCCGACGCGAGGAGGAGGAGAGGAGGAGGAGGAGGAAGAAGATAGAGCTGGGATCTCTGGTCTGGTCTCTGCTGGACACAGGGGTGGGGGGACAAGAGGGGGTAGATTGATGGCTGATGGACGCCATGGACCCTTGACCCTGGTTGCTGCATATCGCTGCGTATCACGGAGTGCGCGAGAATCGAGAAGCGTGAGAATCGAGAAGTTTCTAAACTGTTATAATAATAATAATAATAATCATTTTATTTTATATAGCGCTTCATATAGCTTTGAATAGCACCCGATCCAGCTTTAGTCGACACACACACCACACCTGGTACCTGTGTTGGTAGCTACATCAGCCATCCTGTAGCCACTGCTGCAGACTGGCGGCGTGTACGCAGCCAATCAGGCGCTGGCCTCCCCGGCAGCATTTCCACACATCCATACCCTCGAGAATTTGAACTGCAGTTCACATGTCTCTATATGGGGGTGGAAACGGAGAAATGTAGTAAACCCATGAACCGAGGAGAACATGAGCAAACCCACACAGAACAGGACCTGAAACGAACGACCGGGACAGGGAGCCTTCTTGAGGTTGTTGTGAGGTGCTACCCACTGAGCCTGATGAACTGCCCATCGAGATGCGTCGCGATCGCAGCGATGCAGCCCAGCCGAGGGTTGTTGGTTTTTTGCTGCATTTTCCCAGAATGCTGCATATCCAGGATTGCCAGAGATTCAGCATTTTTGTCTTATTAGCGGCTGGGCTAGCTGGAGAAACATGTCATAATGTTAATAATTGTGACAGAAAACAAAGGCAGAGAAAACATAAAGTGTTACAGTAGGCGGCCATGACACCCTCCCTGTGTTCACCCCCCGGGGGGGAAAGATGCAATCATCCTCATGCTCCATGCTCGTGATCAGCTGGTGAGCCTTTCGGCGTGCCGGATTACACCAAGAAATGAGTGTTGGCCACAGGATTACATCTCCTCCTTCAATCTCGACACAGTTTGCACATGGTAATATTTACAATGAATACGGTTTTGTTTTGTTTTCCATTGGAGAACTGCGGAGAACTAAATATGATGTTTGGATTTGACACGTTTTTTCAAATCCGTGTGTGTCTCTGTGTTCATAAACTAGAAGAAAAAAAATAGGGCAATCCCACATCGCGTTGCGTGTGGGCCGATAAAATGTGAAAAATAGCAAAACTCTTTATTACAACTACGGCAGTAAGAACAGCAGAAAATATAAAAGCATCCGAAGATCCGAATTGGTGGTTTGGTTGAAAGATATTTTTATTTTTTTATTTATTTTTGATTAATCCAATGAATTCAAAATGCAAAATTTTTGACCACAGGCTGTGAATACAAAGGCCACAGCAGAAGCTTTGGGGCACACACACACACACACACACACACACACCTAAGCACACACTGTCTGAGCCAGCCATGTGAAATCACATTCATAGAGCACAATCAAATGTTCTCATGCTTTCTGTATACAAACACACACACACACACACACATACACATACTCACGCCCACACACACAGCTAACTAAGGCAAGATGGAAGAAGCAGATTAGCCGTGCCAGCAGTTACTTCACTGTGTTCATTTTTCATACATGTTAAAATAAAGGGAACTCGTACTGCAGCTTGACTGCTGATAGAAATCACATTTGATTCCTATGAACAGCGTGGTGGCTGATGATGGAACCTAGAGGGGTGCCACAGAGATTCGCCTCTGAATCTGGGCCTCGGATGGGGGGGGGACAAAGCCGTAAGAGCATTAATGTGACGAAGAATTCTGAATGACAGTTAGGAAGTTCTCATCCTCGCTGGCCGGTCATCACATCACTTGTGATTTAGTATCACACACGTTTGATCCGTCCATGTATGTACTGCGTCTCGCCGTCATCTTGGTAGCATCACAGGTCCAATTCAAATCAATCAGTGCGTTATGCTCACCTCACAGAAAGCTTGTGTTTTTCAACACGGTGCATTTAGGACTTCTTAAAGCCGCCGACTGTGACAAGATTCCTGCTGTCACCCGTGGGTTTTCCCCCCAAAGCTCCAAGGATACTCCAACACCAACGAGGTTCTGTTCGTTAACATGCTTTATTCAGTCACTCACTTCACAGCACAACCCTGTATCACAAAAATTACGTTCCCCCAGACCTAAAATGCAATTTGCAGTTACGTTTGACTGAAACGTATTTCTCTCCAGATTACGTTTGTATTTGACGTATTATAATAACAAATACGTCTCTGATCAACGTATCTTTGCCGTTTGTTATCTCTCTTTTCTACAATGCTGTTATGAATTGTAAAAAGCGTCCTCTAGTCTTATTTATTATTATGTTATATATGTTGTTTCGCCTGCGTATTCTGACATCAATAAGCGTTGTCGGATCATATGAATTGGCGTGAAGACTTACTGCTGGTGACTCTCCTTTATTTTCTTTTTTTAGGTGACATTACATTAGTTAAAACTCGAAACTATCACCACCTCATCACCACCTTAACAGAGTCAGTCCCATACGGGTCAAATCAACTATTAAACTTGTTATAAAATGCGCATCTGTCCGTAATCTATACCATAAAGTTCGCATTTTTACCTAAAAAAAAGTGCGCTTCCTTGTTACCTTTCAAAATAAAAGTCCGATTTGTCTGTTAAGCGGAAGTAGTATAAAACGTCTATATTTATTCAAACAATACAATATAAAAGGCATACATCAAAATCAATAAGGAAAATGCTGAACAGTCAAACAACTCAAAACAATAAACCCTTCATGGGGTTATTTACAGGGCGTGTTTACTTCTCATCAAACAAAAAGAGCAGGGACCCGGAAAAATCTGGGAAATAATTTGGGAATTGTTAATAAAACATGATTTACCCTTCAACTTCCACTGATATGCATGCAAACTAATACATCGCTTCACACACACACACACACACACACACACACTGACAGAAACACATAGACACTCACATACGTACACACACACACAGGCAGAGACACACACATACTCACACACACAGACACACACTCACACACACACACTCTTACACACACACACACACAGACAGACACACACTCACACACACACACACACACACACACACACACAGAATGACAGACACACACAGACACACTCACACACAGACACACACTCAGACACACACATACAGACACTCACATACATACAAACACAGGCAGAATCACACACACACACACACACACACACGAGAACAGACACACACACGCATACTCTGCAGACTGACCTTTGACCTCCCAATTGTCTCTCAGATATAACCCTTCTGCTATATATTAAATATATTATATTTACCTAAATATAAGACTTTGAGGTCATGAGGGGAATCCCCTCCAAAAGATTCACAAGAGAAAATTGTCACCGTGCCAATAAAACCAGTCTTTTAGTTAATTTTGCACACTTTCAATCAACTTAATGATCTGGATTCTTTTCAGATTCAAAGAAGGGCATCTGAATATGATAAACCCTACAGTTTTGGGCCGATAGCTCTGTGCTAAGGGCCCCAAAAACAGGTCTAAAGGGTCAAATTGGGCCTTATTCTCTTAAATTTGCATATTTTTTGACAAGTGCAAAAATGGCCATAATCTCCTAAATATTAGTCCTGGAAATCCCAAATTGAACACAGACACTCAGGACAGAGCCTACAATGAGGTGATGGGGTGAAATTTCCTCCGAAACACCCACAAGAGTTAATTGGCTGTCTGAAATCCAGGACTTGAAGAGGGTGTGTGGTTTAACAAATCTGAGACCCTGTTGTGAGTTTGGGCTGATTTTAGCTTTTTTTTTCTAAACATGTCAGAGTTTAGCTTTCTTTTGCAGGTTGTAGCCACTCCCAAATGGGTCCCAACCATGTAGGCTGGCCACATATAGCACTTAGCATCCCTGCTTGGGAAGGGTTTAAAAACCCGGAAAAAAACAAAATTCCTTCCTTCAAAGGTTAACAACTCCTCAAATGTTTGTACTATATGAACAATTTCAATTGTATTCTACCCCATTTGGGAGTGGCTACAACCTGGAAAAGAAAGCTAAGCTCTGACATGTTTACCCAATTTGACCCTTTGGACCTGTTTTTGGGGCCCTTAGCTCAGAGCTATCGGTCCAAAACTGTAGGGTATTCATATTCAGAGGCCCTCTTTGAATCTGAAAAGAATCCAGATCTTTAAGTTGATTGAAAGTGTGCAAAATTAACTAAAAGACTGGTTTTAAGGATCGTATAAGGGTTATTGGCACGGTGACAATTTTCTCTTGTGAATCTTTTGGAGGGGATTCCCCTCACGACCTCAAAGTCTTATAGTTAGGTAAATATAATATATTTAATATATAGCAGTAGGGTTATATCTGAGAGACAATTGGGAGGTCAAAGGTCAGTCTGCAGAGTATGTGTGTGCATGTGTATTTGTGTGTGTGTGCGTGTGTGTGTGTGATTCTGCCTGTGTTTGTATGTATGTGAGTGTCTGAGTGTGTGTCTGTGTGTGTCTGTCATTCTGTGTGTGTGTGTGTGTCTGTCTGTGTGTGTGTGTGTGTGTGTAAGAGTGTGCGTATGAGAGTGTGTGTCTGTGTGTGTGAGTATGTGTGTGTCTCTGCCTGTGTGTGTGTGTGTGTGTGTACGTATGTGAGTGTCTATGTGTTTCTGTCAGTGTGTGTGTGTGTGTGTGAAGCGATGTATTAGTTTGCATGCATATCAGTGGAAGTTGAAGGGTAAATCATGTTTTATTAACAATTCCCAAATTATTTCCCAGATTTTTCCAGATACCTGCTCTTTTGTTTGATGAGAAGTAAACACGCCCTGTAAATAACCCCATGAAGGGTTTATTGTTTTGAGTTGTTTGACTGTTCAGCATTTTCCTTATTGATTTTGATGTATGCCTTTTATATTGTATTGTTTGAATAAATATAGACGTTTTATACTACTTCCGCTTAACAGACAAATCGGACTTTTATTTTGAAAGGTAACAAGGAAGCGCACTTTTTAGGTTAAAATGCGAACTTTATGGTATAGATTACGGACAGATGCGCATTTTATAACAAGTTTAATAGTTGATTTGACCCGTATGGGACTGACTCTGTTAAGGTGGTGATGAGGTGGTGATAGTTTACGAGTTTTAATTAATGTATTGTCACCTAAAAAGAAAATAAAGGAGAGTCACCAGCAGCAAGTCTTCACGCCTAATTCATATGATCCGACAACGCTTATTGCTGTCAGAATACGAGGCGAAACAACATATATAACATAATAATAAATAAGACTAGAGGACGCTTTTACAATTCATAACAGCATTGTAGAAAAGAGAGATAACAAACGGCAAAGATACGTTGATCAGAGACGTATTTGTTATTATAATACGTCAAATACAAACGTAATCTGGAGAGAAATATGTTTCAGTCAAACGTAATTTGGAGAGAAATACGTTTCAGTCAAACGTAACTGCAAATTGCATTTTAGGTCTGGGGGAACGTAATTTTTGTGATACAGGGTTGCACAGCACGACGGCGCCTCTGCTCACTCTTTCCCAATTTTTTATGGGCGCAGCGTCGGCTGCTGACTGATTGCCAATCAGCCAGAGCAGCTGACTGATTACCAACCAGCCGGCAGCCGAGGCCAAATTGGCAACTCCACCCCCACAGCTGCCACACCTACGAAGATACACCGAGGAAGCTAAACCGAGCTGATGACTACAGGTAAAGACAGTGAGGCCGTCACACGTGAGACGGGTTGACCGCGTCCTTTTGGGTTAGTCAAGAGATAAACTGAAATTGAGTTTTTTTTTTTTTTAGATGTAAACACCTAGAAATAGGAATAGGATACTTTGTCAGACCTTGCGGGAAAATGTGGAAATGTACATTTTCCCTCGCCTCCTCCACAAGACAAGGGTCAGCTCCAGAAGAGGCGGCGTGGAACCGGCAGGTAAGACAACTCTTCCTCAAAGCGAAGACACTTTTTGTGTTGGACATGAAAGGAGGGTTTGTTAGATTATGAATCATAATTCCTACAGCTAGTGCTGTTTGCTAAAAACATAGTGGGGGAAAAAAAGGCCTCGGGCAACATATAAAGTTATCTTTCTCATCTTCTATGAGGTCAATTTGATGCTCAAAGAATTTGAAGAAGAAAAATAAAAATCTTTTTGGGAAATTATTTTTGCTCTGTTTTGCTGCCTGTGCCCTCAATCATGTGTGAAAACTGCCCGGCAACTACATGTGACTTGCTGCGATAGTGATGATGATGATGATGTTAATGAAGTTGCATTAATTTAGCAGGATGCCTCACTGACCACACAAGTAAAAAAAAAAAAAGATACATAGATTTACAGTACAAGCAAAAATACGGAAATAGGATTGGATCATCGCGTTTCATTAAAAAATATTAACTTCTCCATATACTGCAGGCTGATATTTAGGGAACAAAGTGTTGAAAAGGTTGAACTGCTGTCATCTCGGGGTGCCGCTGGCACAACCTGAAAATCAGGCGTTCAGCAGCGCGATGGTTCTGCTCTCGTTTTTTGAGCGACGGATCCATGGTTGGCGATAGATTTGAGGGTGAAGGAAAAACGACTCGTGAACGGCCCCTAAGAAGAGATCTGACCACCATCGAAGCTCGATTTGACGATAGTTTTAGAAGGAAAGAAACGACACATCTTCGGTTCAGGAGCACTCAGACGGAAGCAGCTTCTTTACGCTGCCCAAACCTGTTACAGCTTTCCACAGGAAAGATGCAATGAAATCCCCAAAAGTAGGGCTCAAGACACACTACAAACAAGACTTTTACTGCACACACACACACACATACGCACATGAGGGGGGCATAGCATTAAAGAAAAGAAATGGGGTTTGAAGTTGTTTTTTTATCCGCTTTCTGAACCTGTTTGTCTGAAACGCAGCGAGGCCTATTGCAACCGCAAAGGCTTTGTGTGTGTGTGTGTGTGGGTGTGCAGTAAAAGTCTTGTTTGTAGTGTGTCTTGAGCCCTACTTTTGGGGATTTCATTGCATCTTTGTTGCACTCTGTCAGTGATGGCTTGGCCCAAAAGCGAACAGGTTCAGATGGGAGCATTTGTGATACCCGTCTAAACCACAAACATGTATATTAGCATCATGTCGTCGAGATACGATATAAAGATAGAAATGATATTCAGCCGCTGACTATTGCAAAGAAAGAAAAGATTAGCTCCATTGCATGTAAATATGCTCATCAAAAAGGAAAGAAATATAAAGCATTGTAATAGTTGTAATAGTGCCTGCTCTTCCATAATCTGTAGCCTTTAGCATGCCTGGCTAACTAGCCCGCTATGTAGCTGCAGCGAGACAATCTAGCTACTGTTGCTATGACCGGACTTCCTGGTTGACACTAAAATGTCCCGGTATTATATACATTTTAGATGATGCGAATATAAATAATCCTCTTGTTTTCAGAGCATAAAACAGACGTTCATAATCGTGAAAAAACGGTACGTTCTGCAGACACTTCCAAGAGTGGAAACGCTGATGTGTAAAAGACCGAAGACACGCAGTGGTCGAAAGCAGGACGTTACTACGGCGTCCGTTTCAGCTGTGACAGCCGTCTGAAACGGGGCCCCCGAAGAGGAAACCGCCGCCTCTCAAAAAAACCCACGAGGCACACCTCTTACTCGTATACTCCTTCCAGGCCATACGCACAATCACAGATTACGTTTGATATTGATTGAATTGGTGTCTTCATATGTCATTTAAATGATATTTATTGAGTTTTCTGTGCATTAGGAAGACGAGCAGCCCACTTTACTTGGACAAAAAGCATCAGGGAGGGGATTTTAAGGGGATTTTATGTGAGCATGAAATTGCTTGGCAAAACCGTAGCGGTATTTATTATGAGCACAGCTGTTACATCTCCCACCTTCAGGACCTACAATAAGCGCTCATGCTAAGAGCGTATTCCTGTGATCGCGCGCTGCTTTTTTTTGTAGGGGTGGTGGGAGGGGGCGGGGTTTATATGGTCACCTTCTGGTGAAACGTGTAAGTTCCCTTAAGGTGACCCCGGTACATTCTGCCTGATTCACCTTCAGCTTGCGGGTAAGGCTCGCAGAATCAGTAACTTCTTTTAAATCACTTCTTAAAACCCATTTTTATAGAACAGCTTTTAACTGATCTAGTCTTTTTATGCAGAATTTTGGTTCCCCTAATTTAGTTGTCTGTTTTTAATTTATTTGTTTTTTAATTAATTTTTTTATTTTTTATTTTCCATTTTATTTTTTATTTTAACATATACTTTTAAATGTAACATTGGTTTCTTGCAATTACACTTGTTTTGCTTTGACTCTCTGTGGAGCACTTTGTAAACATTGTTTTTAAAGGTGCTATATAAATAAAATATAGTTATTATTACTACAGTTCCCTCATGGCTCCCACACACACACACTCACGTTTTCCCACGCACATTGAACTCTCCTTCTCTAACGCAGGTTTGCTCAGAGTAGCCGGAGTCCTCCTCTGGCACTCGTCACATATAGGCCCCTCATCACCAGACACTGGGCTCTCTTTATATCGCCCCCCTCTGTCAGCCCCCTCTGCACTGCCTCGCGCCCATCACACGCACACACACTCACACACTCACACACACACACACACACACACACTCACACAGTCCTCCTCGCGTCACTTCTCCGACACATGAACACTGACGCGGTCACTAAGACGGCAGCAACGGCTCGTTTGATGTTTGATCCGCCGCGAATGCAAGCATGGAAACAGAATCTCAGGGTTTGTGTGTGTGTGTGTGTGTGTGTGTGTTTGGGTTGAGGGTTAAGGGTATTAAAGCGTGTTTCGATTAAATCCGAATAACCTTTGAAATAATTACACCAAACGCAGAGGTAGAAACAAAACTAAAGAAACAAAAAAAGAGAGTGGATGTCGGCTTTGGGTGAAAGGGTATGTGTGTGTGGGTTTAGTGCACACACATTCAAACAGACACACACACACTGAGAGAGAGAGAGAAGGACAGAACAAACACTATTATCCCCCCATATCGTTCATCCTCTCCGTTGCTTTGCTTTCCTGTCTGTCTGTCTCCGATAATAAAATCCCGACAGCAGAGCACAGGGCCGTGGAAGCATTGTCCCGGTGTGTGTAACGCACACGCATCAATACACGCACCCTGGGAACGGGTGGAGCTGTGCAGACTCGCAACATGCACTTGTTTCAGGGTGAGATCGTATCAGAGTCCATTGGGGGACGCACGTTGCCTGTCGGGTTAGAGGGTGATGTGAGGACGTGAAGACGTAAAGATGTAAAGTTTTGAAGAAAAGTGGAGATGTGCGAATTTGCCGTCAAAACTTTGAGGGACTTTTCTCGCTGTGTCTCAGAAGAAAGAGTTAAAAACGTGGTCCACACGCATTAGGCCGGGTTACAAGTTCAAATGACAATTCTAAGCAAAATATGCAGATTATAGTCAGTGGTTATAGGCAGAACGGAATTTTCGGATATTAGTCAGTCGCGCGCAAATCCAGGATGCTTTATTTTCATTGGTTGCTGGATTAAATCTTACCCAGATACAACAGATACAGGTTTTTTTCTGATTGGCTGTTGTGTAGCCCATTTCTTTTTTTTGATTGGCTGATAAGTGGCAACTCGCAGCAGAACTCCAGGGGAGCGCTTGATTCCTCCACGGTGAGGGCAGCGCAGCCAGCTCATGTTGAAAGGCCTGCACATTAAAACATTAAATAGCCGAGAGCTTTTTTCAGCGTGAGAAATACGATGTGTGGCGGGAGTGCGTGATTTAACCCTCCTGTTACCTTTATATTTACTAACATATTTTACCCTTGAGGTCAATATGACCGCAGCTATTAAAATCTCCAGAAAATTATTAGAATTAATATTGTTTTCCAAGTTTAAGTGTGAGGTACTTTATGTTTGTTTGTTGACTCCCGAAAGAACACCGACATTAAACATTGAATCGGGTTAAATTGACCCGAAGGCGACAGGAGGGTTAAATATTGAATCGGGTCAAAATGACCCGAAGGCAACACAAGGGTTAAGACCGAAATGCGCGAGTCTCACGCTCAATGCGTGACACTTGAGAGCCCTGCACACATACATACCAAGACAGCCCCTCCCCCCCCCCCCACACACACACACACACACTGATAGCAAGCTATTCTCGTCCCAAACAGACCGGCGTTGAGCCATTAGGCGGCTTCCGCCACACATCCAATATTAACGACGGCCTCCAGCCACATTCTGTCACACTATCCGTCTCTCCCCGACTGCATGAGTCATGCTGTTGTGGTTA
The DNA here is from genome assembly GCF_029220125.1 of Pseudoliparis swirei. NCBI lineage: Eukaryota > Metazoa > Chordata > Actinopteri > Perciformes > Liparidae > Pseudoliparis > Pseudoliparis swirei. The sequence continues at coordinate 6,981,892 of NC_079406.1, read as the reverse complement.
CGCAGGCAGCCGGTTTCACGTGGACAACATAAGCCACCTCGTCATCATTACGAAATGATTTGATGCTTGTCCTTTTAATCTCTGCAAGAGAGCGGCGTCGCCGGTATGAGTCCGGTTGGCCCGCCCCCCTTGATGTCCAGCTTAATGCGGAGCACTCGGGGTGAAGCACACTGTGAGCGTCGGTTCACACTGCATCACATGGAATTATGAAAAAAAAAAGGCCTTTCTGGACACGGCGGATTTCTATAGCAATCCCCGCCAAACACAATTGGACTTTCTTTTTCTGACATAATTTGCTTCCAGAGCGCCTCCTTCAAGCGGACACCCCGAGATTCAAGTCTCTGAGTCAACAAGCCGTCCCACTTGAGTGTCCTTGATCAAAACAGAGGCTTCTCGACCAGACCGGCTGCAGGGTGGCAATTTGGCTGCCGAGCCCAGAAATGTATGAAAACGGCATCAAAGACCACATTTGGAATATTTATGTGTTTTTCTTCTTCTTCAGTTTACACAACAGCTTTCAAAATAAAACCAGAGGTTTAGAAAAGTATTGATGTGATGATGGCAACTTTTCATTTAAAATTTGCAACCCTGTGCTGGCCTTAGCGGTGTCTCTTCCAGGTGTGGTAGGATACAATTTGGGTAAAACACTCTGTGTTAATAATGCTCAATTTACAGGTTTTCTTATGTCCCAATTTTGTGTTGCTTTACCTTTTTCGATGTATTATGGGGGACGCGTAACATAGGATCATTAAATTGTACAACACATTCGCATGCATTCACAAAGGTGATCACATTAACATTATAAATTATACAAAATCTCGGGTGTTGCATTCATGTGATGTAGGAGTAACCGAACCTTAGAGAAACCAGTTGGTGCGCTGTGAGACTTTCCCAGTTCTGAGCGGGCTAACTTCCTGTTCGCCCTTTGCAAATATAAAACAATAACATTGTGCATCTCTTCTGGACATTCCAAGTATTATCATGCTGAATGGATCAAAAACCATGATGACAGAAAGGGCTGAGCGGTCATACCTGCTGTGGGTCGTGTGTTTGTGAGTCGAGGAAAAGATCGAGACTAAATCTCCTGAATTTATAATTGTTATTGCGGTAGATCGTTGTACCCCCAGTTTTAAGCGCGAACAAACAATCTTTTTAACCCTCCTGTTACCTTCACATTTACTAACATATTTTACCCTCGGGGTCAATTTGACCCCAGCAATTAAAACCTCCAGAAAATTATTAGAATTAATATTGTTTCCCAAGTTTAAGTGTGAGGTACTTTATGTTTGTTTGTTGACTACCTAAATAGCCCTTTAAATATATAAAAAAGTTGATATTTCTTCTATGTTTGACACAGTGAAAAACAGCCTGGGGTCAAATTGACCCAAAAGAACACCGACGTTAAACATTGAATGTGGTCAAATTGACCCTAAAGGTAACAGGAGGGTTAAGGCTTATCAAAAATGGGTAAATACACATTTTGGATCTAGTCATGAAGTTATCTGGAAGCAATTACATGACTACAGCAGAATCCATTTAAATGATGTGAAACCCTGATTGAAGTAAGCGTAATTGCATCGCCATATTGTAATCAAAAGGCCATCATGTATCAACCCAGTTCAGAGAGAATCTACATGAGCAGTAGTCTACATCACAGATTACAACCCGCTTCCATCACCCCGATGCTGTGTGCAGGTATAAAAGAACAGCAGCCTGTATTGGGTTGGCCCTGGCACAGATTTCGAGCGCCATCTGCCACTCACAAACGCTCACAGAGCACATTTTAGTGGAATAAAGTCCCGATATCCATCCAAATGCATTAAAAAACGACCCGCGAAAAAGGTATGACCGCTCCCATCTGCCGTCGCTAATTTGAGAGATGCGGCGCGCACTCATCGAGGCCCCGTGCAATTACGCACGTCTCTCCTAAGGCGATTACCTTGATTTAAATCTTGCACAACCAGCACCAGACACTCGCAAAATAAGTACGGCAACATCTGTGCTTGATGGGACGACGGCTTCCCGAGCTGGATACGGATACATCGGCTTCATTTCGCCAAGACCGCACGTGGCGGCAACCCCCGAGGGCCGCCACGTGCGGTCAGCTTCAGTTGCATATCACTCTTTCCACTTGCGTTGACTGGATGATCTGGAAAACTCTGCTCTTCAACGCTGGTTTCAATGTGCGTGTTGATGATGGCGGTCCCTGTGGACACAAGCGGTAATGTTTCCGAACACCAGACTCCTTTTTGGAAACATTTTAATTTGAGTTGGTCTGCCCCACCGTGCTGGTTCTGGTACTCCCTTCGCTCCAGGAGGATCATGCGATAGGTTGCGAGGGTGCGTCCGTCTGTCTGTGAGTGAGTGTGCACCTCCGTGTCTGTCCATAGCTAATCTCGCATTCTGCTATTTAATCTTCCTCCTGTGTAAGCTTTTAGTTACCATCTCTAATGTTAACGGGTCGGTTTTGACTCGTGTTTTAAATCAGCTGTAAAATACACTAAAAACAATTATCTATCATCCAATTTGTTTCTCATCTCTTGGTTACCTTGTTAGGCTTCCTTATCCATGAACATATTTGTTTGAATATTTTTGGTGTGCCTTTTCTTTGTCAGTATACCACTCGATTTCAATTTTAAAAAATGGTAAAATGAACCTCAAGAGAATCATATAAATAAAGGGTTGTTGTGTTACCTGACTATTACTAAGGGGTATTAGAACTCATCTCTTGAAATGTTGTTAGGTGGCGTGTTATGGCTGCATGCTGAAGGCCCTGCTATTAACCTTATTAATAACATGGGTGTAAAGGTTGGCTAACAGATAACAGAACCGCTAGTATTAGTCCAGGCGATGAATATTCTAAATTTGAATATATATTAAAATGATTGAAAAAAACTGAATAATTACAGTGGGTACGGAAAGTATTCAGACCCCCATAAAATGTTCACTCTTTGTTTCATTGCAGCCATTTGCTAAAATCTAAAAAGATCCCCAAATCCAGGTGTGAAATACTTGTGGCATCATTCCCAAGAAGACTCATGGCTGCACAAGCTCAAAAGACTTCAACTCAATCCTGAGCAAAGGAGTTGAATACTTATGACTTTGTGATATTTCAGTTTTTCATTTTTGTATAAATTTGCAAACATTTCTTCATTTCTGTTTTTTTCTGTCAGGATGGGGTGCTGAGTGTACATTAATGAGAAATCAAATTAACTTTTTAATTTGTTGGCAAATGGCTGCAATGAAACAAAGAGTGAAACATGTAAAGGGCTCTGAATACTTTCCGTACCCACTGTCTATAAATTACTTCTGTAAAGGAAATAAAACGCCAATACCTTGAGCAATGGCAGAGTTGTGCTTGCTTTCGTCCGAGACGCTTGCTCTTTTTAAACAAGACACATTTTCTTTTAACATATTTACCCAAGACTTCTCCTACCTCCTGACGATCTCCCTCCAGCCAGCTGCCGCCTTAATTAGCGCATTTCGTTTTTTAATGGCGTGAGGAGGTATCGTGTCGTTGACTTCTCTTTCCATAAATCAGCCGTTGATCGTCCCTTTGCAGCGATTTCACGCAAGTGACAAGAATAAATAGAAAACTGGCTCAGAGTTCAGAGCCGCGCGGCGCTGCGTCGCTAATGGCCAGATAGGACACGGCGGCGTGAGCGTAATGAGCGTGCGATGATATTCAGATATGTGGAATGTTCAAATGCCATTTCTGGCCGCTCGGTAAACTCCTCTCCGATCTTCGCAGTGGTATTTGCATACGTCACTTCACTGACCGTTCCAAAGAACACCAAAATACACCCAAAGAACACCAAAACACACCCAAATAACACCGAAACACACCCAAAGAACATCAAAACACACCCAACTAACACCAAAACACACCCAAGGAACACCGAAACACACCCAAATAACACCAAAAGACACCCAAAGACCATCAAAACACACCCAAAGAACATCAAAACACACTCAAAAAACATCAAAACGCACTCAAAGAACATCAAAACACCCAAAGAACACCAAAACACACCCAAATACCATCAAAACACACCCAAAGAACACCAAAACACACCCAAAGAACATCAACACACACCCAAAGAACACCAAAACACACCCAAAGAAGTCAACAACTCTAGAGGCTACTTAACATGCTATTAATTTCCTGCATATCTCTCAGGTCATACTTTGACTCACAGGTATACTTGAGTTATTAATTTAACTGTTGTCCCCATATATTCAGTATGAAATTTTTTTATCTATTACCTATGGTTCTCTTTAAACGCCGAAGATACAAGGAGTGTTGTGATGTAAAAAGCATGTAATTGCTTGGCAACATCCATAGAAGTATTACAGTATTGAATAAAACATCCTCGGGTCTCTGACGAGTCGACCCGCTGGAGGCTTCCAATTAGAAAGGTTCAAAGAGGACCGCGGCCAAGAGGAGGACCCACATGGTCAGCAGTATATTGTTTGAGGACTTCCAGATTGCACAGTGAAGCACAACTGCTAATCGGCTCTAATGTGAGCCAAGAAACCATTTCCCGCTCCATTACCCCACCAGCACTGTCCGTTCTTTCTGAGACATTCACGCCGTTTACACCCGTTTTCCAAACCCGGTCCTTCGCAGGAGGACGGTGCGTTGGGTCGGGCAGCATCGCTCTCATCTTGAACTCTGCGGTACCTTCGTGTTAACTGTCCAGGACCAAAAGGCCCGGTCTTCCGTTGCCCATTTACTTCAAAGTCCTGACTATGTATACATTGTCATATTCAGGGGTCCCCAAACTTTTTCCTGTGAGGGCCACATGACTCTTCCCTTCTCTGATGGGGGCCGGGGTCAGTTTGTAACAGAAAAAGTGTGACGATCGCAGGGGTGCCTAGATGTAAACATTTATTGTTTTCCAGAAAGCCACACATAACCAAATATTAATAACCCTTTCCGGGAGATAATTAGGAATTGGGAACTCCTAATTATTACAATCTATTTGACAGGGGCTGGTGTAGGGTGGCCAGACTGAGAACAAAAATCCTAATGCGTCTCTGGTACTGTTGAGGGGGCCGGGCCAAATGTGGAGGGATGTAGTTTGGGGACCACTGGTCATGTTCATTGAATTCTGGTCACATGACATCTATTGCTTCTGTCCATCCTGGAGAGGGATCCTCCTCTGTTGCTCTCCTGAAGGGTCCTTCTCTCTTTTTTTCCCCCGTGAAAGGATTTTTGTTCCTATTTTTTGGGAGTTTTTCCTGATCCGATGTGACGAGGCTGTCGTATGTGTAGAGATTGTAAAGACCACTTCAAACCACAGTCGCCTCTGCTGCTGGGGGATAAAACAGCAGGTGAGGTCAGAGCTGTGTGGGGTTCAACAGTATTCGATAGACGCTTTAGCCAGTGTGTACATCAAGGTCAGGTGTGTGAGGAATGAATAGATTCATAAGAGCCACAAATTGATTCCTGGATCTTTGCTGAATGGATTTGAATTCCCTGGAGGAATGGATTCTCGGGAAGCACGCTGATTTCCTTTTCGCTACGTTTTTTTCCGCATGGTCTCTCCAATGTGTGTGCGCCTCCCTCACATTCTGACCTTGTGGGAGGGGCTTACCGCTCCAACAGATTCTGTATAGTTTTTTGCCCTCACGTGCGGTTCGGTGACCCTCCAGATAAAAAAGCCCTTTTGTGCATCCAGGTCGGCCCTATGTGCTTTCGTCAGCAATAATAATAATAATCATTTTCTTCTGGTTCCATTATTAAATTAGTCTTTCTATTTCTTAAGAAAAAGTTGAGAGATTGCAGGCGGAATACAGTTTAACTCCTAAAAGTTTCATGGTAATTAAGACATCTATTATTATTGTAGCCTGCAAATAATTCCATTTCTCTCTGTTATTTCATGTTTAGATGAAATTGAAATAAGGACCTTTATTAATGTTTTCTTTTCAAGCATTGATTGCTTTTTTCTTTTCTCTTTTTTTCTCCATGTATAGGAGCACGCCGACAAGCTGTAAACACATCATCATAAGCACGGCATCATAAAAAGCTGTTTGAACAAAAACATGGTGGCAAAAGAATTCATATTTACCTGTTAAGCAGAGAGCATTAGCAATCATCGGGAGTTTCTGTTCACGTAAAAGCCCAATATTCACTTTCCTTTTAAGCTCTGCTTTGGTCTCCACCAACCACTGAGCAGACATCTCCCTCCGTCGCCAGCCGCTATCTTTGCTCCTCAAATGCTATTTTTTCTTTCAAAAGTTCAAAGTTTTATAGTTCAAAGTTATCTTTATTGTCAATTTTGCAATGTTGAACATATACAGAAAATCGAAATTCACGTCAATTGATCCATATCTTAATTGAAAAATTGTTGATTACTTTTTTCAATTTTCATTGTATATTTTTGTATTTATTTTAAAGAAGGATATTTAAAGATCCGGATCCATTAATGACTCTTTAGATTGTGGAGTTAAACATTTCAAGTCGGATGTGCTTGTCTCCTTTGTTCACAGATGAAATATTCCTTCGTTCAGAGGATTAGTCGAGACGTTTCTGAAGACAGGAGCGAGATAAAGTTTTTTATTTGTGAAATATTTTCTGCCAATAAATAAAGCATCTTCTCACATGATGAAAACATGTGGCCAGGTGTTGTGTAAACAAACAATGACAACAAAGCTGGGCAAATAGAGGCTGAGTACAGACCGAACTGTTGAATACATGAGAGGGGAAACAATAGATCGATATTACATACATTTATATATAAATATAAAAAAAGAAACTGGAGCTGGCGGATTATTTACAGTTTGTATTTAAATGCATATTTATACTGTAAATGCAGCATATATATATATATATATATATTGACCTTGACAGATGATATGATATGTTGAATAAAAAACTGTAAAATGATATTCGATAACTGCAGCAGTAGATATGTTAATGGACTATTGACAGTGTATGACTGATCTCTTCCTCGTTTAGTTTTTATTATTTTTGCATACAATATTCTGTCGCGGCTGCCAGAGGGAAAAAGTTAACAGTTGGTTCATCTTTTAAATTTACAACGGCTGCTGCGACTTTTCGCAATTTACATTAGAGAATAATTTGCGCGAGTGTCACAAGATCAAGTCGGTGAATCAATTCAAACTGACGGCCGCCTCAAATTTATGTAAACACCAGGCCCGGCTGCACTTCTCATGGATATTAATACCGAGCCGGTGGTACCGGAGGAGCCGGACGCCTTCCGGAGAACGGGGATGGGTCTTCTGTGGCCACCCTGTTTTGCTAAATAATAAATTAGTTTGAATATTTACAAAGTATTTGCACTGGAAAAGTGGAACAAGGGTTGTTCATTGAAGGCTCAAAGGAATATAACTTTGCTTTTTTACATTTTTTGCCTGAAAAAGGCAACAAAAAACCAAGTACGCCGCTTCTTCTATTTATTCCAGATGCCATAGAGATACAAGGTTGCAGACATGTGCATAGACACACACACACACACACACACACATTCGCAGCACGAGGTGTGTGCTAATAAATGCAGGACCACCTGTTCAGTGAATGATGTAATTGCTCTCTGCAGATCCCCATTTCCTAACTGTCACGCTGTTTACTGGCAGCGTTTAGCAGGTATGAGAAGCTGCTGCAGAAAGCCCCGCCCCCTCACCCCCCCCCCACCCCAAAAAAGGAAACGAAAGGACGAAGGAATGAAGTGTCGAGTTTGCAAAGCTTTTTGTTGAGCATGTGGCTCCATCGAATCGATTAAACTCCATTATCATGTGCCTGCCTGTTTGTTGTGCACACACACACACACACACACACAACCATGTGTCTTTGTGAGGACACCCATTGATATCGTGCATTACCCAGCTCCCTGTGACCATCACAACGAAACGCCGTCCCCCTTTGCCGTACGCTCGTCCTTTCAAAATAAACTTCCGGCCTCAGAGGAAGTTATACATTTAAGTTAAAAAAAAACACTTAGTTTTGGATGATGAAAAAATATTGTGTTCACGTACACAAATATCTGTAGGAAGAAGTTGGGCCGCCCTCCTGTACCGACCTCTCGTGATGAGTGACATTTGGAGATTTGACATTCTTCACTTTCTCCCCACGCTGAAAGCGCGCGTCGCCCTTCGTGTTCCTGGCGGGTCAAAAAACAATCCGTGACACGGTGTAATTTCATAAAGGTTTCTTTTTGAGAAATAGAAAAAGGCCAAATCAAGCATTCGCGACATGCGACCTCAATCATTTCTGTCCGAACGTGGCCTGGGACCTCGGCCGTGAGAGGAGAATGTCACATTGCCTCCTGCTCTTTTTTAGACACGTGTGGTGAAAAGTCAATTCAAATCATTTGTTTTCAGGTGAAGGACGCTTAATACGTTTGTGTATGGTCACAAAGTGTCCTCCACATGTTGGCTTACCGTAACAACGAGGACTTAAGTACACACGGGCTGCATCCCACCGAACGTAAACAGGAAGTGGTTCTTTACGGCGTTATTTTACCAACAACATGCTTTATGTGGGGGGGGGGCTGGGGGGATTATGTGTTCAGTGAATGGAGTATGTGGCTGTGAATAATCTTCGGTGCCTCGTGTAAATATCTCATATCCGTATTGTAATTATGCCACCAATCAGAGCCAAGCCGGGATCAGGGTGATGCAATATGGGCTGTCGAAGGGAGAACCTCTCCCTCTCCCTCCCTCCCTCTCTCTACATCACTGTCTCCCTCTCCCTCTCTCTCCTCCTCTTCAATCTCTCCTTCCATTTTTTCCTTCCTAATCTCTCAGTCTAAATCTCAGTCTCTCTCTCTCTCTCCCTCCCTCTCTCCTCTTTAATCTCTCCTTCCATCTTTTTCTTCCTACTCTTTCAGTCTAAGTCTCAGTCTTAGTTTCAGTCTCAGTCTCTCTCTCTCTCCCTCCCTCTCTCCTCCTCTTCAATCTCTCCTTCCATCTTTTCCTTCCTACTCTCTCAGTCTCAGTCTCTCTCTCTCTCCCTCCCTCTCTCCTCTTTAATCTCTCCTTCCATCTTTTTCTTCCTACTCTTTCAGTCTTAGTTTCAGTCTCAGTCTCTCTCTCTCTCTCTCCCTCCCTCTTTCCTCCTCTTCAATCTCTCCTTCCATCTTTTCCTTCCTACTCTCTCAGTCTAAGTCTCAGTCTCTCTCTCTCCTCCTCTTCAATCTCTCCTTCCATCTTTTCCTTCCCACTCTCTCAATCCGTCTCTCTCTCCACAAACTCGTGCAATCTTCCTGTTTGACCTCCACAGGTCCCGCTAATACCGCCTCACTCTTAGAGGTCGAGGATCAAATACGTCTAAATCTAAACAAGGGACAACATTAAATGATATTTAAGTAATGATCTACTATTGTCCCTTCATCGTGGAGCTGCTGTCAGCTTGGGCTACAATATACATATACAATAAAAATGAAGACAACCCGATCAACATGAAAGCTCCTCCCGCCTGTCCTGCTATTGGATAATTGTGCATTGGTTGCTTTAATTAACCCTCCTGTTACCTTTCGGGTCAATTTGACCCCATTCAATGTTTAACGTCGGTGTTCTTTGGGGTCAATTTGACCCCAGGCTGTTTTTCACTGTGTCAAACATATAAGAAATATCAACTTTTTGATATATTTAAAGGGCTATTTAGGTAGTCAACAAACACACATAAAGTACCTCACACTTAAACTTGGGAAACAATATTAATTCTAATAATTTTCTGTAGGTTTTAATTGCTGGGGTCAAATTGACCCCGAGGGTAAAATATGTGAGTAAATGTGAAGGTATCAGGAGGGTTAAGTGTGACACCTGTAAGTTTGTCTTTAAGGGAACCGGATGGGGAGCAACAATCTTTACGATGGCAGATTATTGACTGTTTTTCAATTATTTTCTATTTTTGCATTGATTAATTGTTTTTAATTGATAATGGAATAAACCATGTGTCAGTCACTATATGAGCCTCATTGCCAGAGAGATGACACATCGGGTGATCACGTCTCTCTCTCTCTCTCTCCCTCTGTGGATAGTTGCTGTCAGGTTGAAAGCAGTGTGCTGTCTGACTGTCCACCCACATAAGACACCAGCCACACTGATTCCACCCAGCACTGATACACACACACACACACACACACACACACACACACACACACACACACACACACACACACACACACACAGGAGACCAACGTCACACACATTGCACAAAGGAATAAGCATGCGGACACATGCATTCTGCTCAGGCACGATGTTATCAACAGTGAAGGTTGTGTATGAAAACAGAGGACATGTTTGGACACGCAGCGCTGTGTTTGTGGAGGGAAAGAAGAAGTTAATTTGTACGGAAGGATAACAGTTAACAGTATTGATGTTGTAACTTTAGATAGGATAAATGCGTTGGAATATTTTTTTAAAGGATTTGGCATATTTAAGATAAGGGCCACAATGTGCTCCTGTAGATTACATGTGAAAATAGACAGAAATGCGGCAAATTAAATTCCTGAGAATAATTTGTTTTTCTTTCTATTTTCTTTTAATCATTCAAAATAAAATCATATAGGACGTATTTGAAGACTTTTGGGATCTTTAACCCGCAGGAGATCTTCTTCCGTGTGAAACTAGAAATCAACATTGATTCATTTAATTAATCTGTGCTTCATTTATGTAGAACTGAATTTTTATGAAAGATTATGCTGAATTATCTGTGACGGACAGCACGTTTAATTGATAACACCAAAATCAATGTCTTCAGGCTTCCTTATGCTTTTAGACGTTTGGTTTATCAAAGCATTTGACAAAAATAAAATGTTTTTAAAGCTTTATGACTTTTCAAATTGTATTTTACCTAAATTCTCAAAGTGGGATAATTCATAGATTTTGTGACTTCTTTACAGCCATTATTTTGTTGTTGTTTGTTTTTGTAATTGTTACAAGGCATGTCTCTCTGAGCATTAAAGATGGAGGTGGTGTGATGTTATAACAATGGAAAAAAAAGAAAGTCATGGTGGGTCCGCAGCTGGAGCCACATCTCCTATTAAAAAACAATATTGGTTTATGCAGCAATCATAAGCCTCATTTTGGAAAACGCTGACAACTCTGAGGCCGAGAGGACTCGCTGTGTGCTGGAGATGTTTTTTTTTCTTTTTCGAAAGGGCTTCATTGCATCACATTCTACTTTATGGAATGTAAGTTATTCATAATTGTTTTGTGTTTCCCTGTGTCATCACTTTTCCTAGAATACAAGCTGCTGTACAGCCGGGGATGCTGATAACATAAAGGCTCATTTTGCAATATTTTAGGAGACATAATATGATGAGACTTTAGGAATGATTGATGCCTCTATTTATGATTGCATGAGTATGAATAGCACACACATGCTCTGTCATCAAATTCTAACGTATGATATCTCACAAAAACATAACTCCTGTTCGAGACTTTTTTCAAAATAAACTCTGACTTCACAGGAAAGAACTTAATGAGATGTAAGATATAAAAGTAGTTGGCCGTGTTTCAAACCATATTGTGAAACTCTCGGTTATACTCCTCATTAATTAGCCGCTTCATCCTCTCTGAATGTCTGATCGTTTTTCTTCTCTAAAATTACGATTTAAATCTTTAAAAGTCATTTTCTTTTTCTTTCTTCGAACATAACAAGCAATGGTAATAAATTAATTAATTTCGCTTTATTTTTCAAATCGTTCCTTTCCCCGTCAAAAAATAAATAAATAAAAAAGTTCCTGGAAAAGTTCTTTCTCGGTGAGCTCTGCCAAATTACAGAGTTTACGGGACGTTTTTTTGGGGTGGAATTGCTCGCTGCTCCTTTCGAGTGTTCAAAAAGCTGCAACAGGAAGTGAACTTTCAGTGGACTGCTGAGTTTGACTTGCCTTTGGAACAGGAAGATTTAGGATGCACACACACACACACAACCACACACACACACTCACAGCTGCAATCATAGCTAATGCACACACACACGCACTTTATGTGTTGAGCTACACAAATCAGTGGCTAACTCAGCAGTCGATATTCTTCTTCGGAGCGTTAAAGGCCGATCAATAAAAATAAAATAGGCTGCTCGAGCCGAACTTCATGAACTTCGAATTCATACACATCATTCACATTTTAGCAAAGGCTTGCTCGGGGTTACCCCTCTCCAACCACCTGGACCCCCCCCCCCCCCCAGAGAGGTCCCGGGCGATGTCGCACATCAGCAGCAGCAGAGCCACCGAGCCGAATCACCCGAAATCCACGTATGGAGCCCGAAGAGGTGAAACCTGAGGCTGGAGGACCTCCTGTGAGCATCAGGAGTGTTTTTTTTGGTCACGAGTACTTTCATTAAGATATAGTATGCCTGTGTTGAACTGAGATTTGTCTCCTCCCTTTATCTGCACTTGTCACGTCAATGCACAGCCTCCCAGTGACTGAACCGGAAAGAAAAGATGGTGGGGACGATTGTACATCGTACATCGTCGTGACAGCCTGAGCCCGAAAAAACCCCAAAACACGTTGCCGATCCTGAGCTTTCTGAAGCTCGTCCCCCGAAGGCTGAGATGGGAATTCACGTTTGGTTTAACTGGGATTGGAGGCCATCTGGGTTTTTCCGGGAATTTAATTCCGGCAGATTTGCGAGCGCCGATACAAAAGAGGCACAATGTCCACATTCGGACGAGCGAGCACGAGGCTTCTACATCGGGTTGAGATTATGATGTTGCGTGGCTGCAGGTGAAACGTGACCTTCTGACGATGAGAGAGCGAGAGAGAGAGAGAGAGAGACATTCCATCTGAGCTAAAGGGCAGAATATCATCAGCACACACAGGCAAATGCAAAACAACTGGCAGGCCTGATAATGAGCGAGAGTTAAACATGGCATCTCCTCAGAGGTCAAAGGTCAACGTGACTTCGAGCGGACATTGATCCGTGTGCTAATACCACGCGAGTGTTTCTTCTTTACGTTGAGGCTAAATAAACAACACAGCAGCCGACCAGTTTATTAAAAAAAAAACAATAGAAGGGATAAACCAGTCCAGTTTTTTTGGGACTGTGGAAGCAAACTGGTTCAATTGAATCTGTGTGAACTGAAGTTTAAACTTGCACAACAGACGTTAATAACACGTTCTGTTCCTTCTATGAATATAACATTGCGACATTTATGCCGAGCTTTTATCCAAAGCTCTTTACACGGTTTTTCCTGATTGTACATTTCGCCGTTTGTTTGAATTATTGACGTTGAATCATCCACGGGACAAAATGATCACACACATTTCACTTTGCTTAAAAGTCCAAACTGTCGAGTCCTTTAACGCTCTGGAGTCTGGGCTCATTTTCTAAATTTTACAACAACAAAATAATTCACCTTTTAAAGGCTTTTGCATATGACACATACCCATGTGTTATACATCAAACATTCCAGAATATTCTCAGCTCTCTATATAATGAGGCCCAATTGTCCTCAGGCACAAGTGGAAAGAGAAGATATGGCCCTAAAGCTGAAAATTGATGTTCGATTCTTCATAAATTCTTCACATCTCTTGTGAAAACACACCTTTACTCATGTGGACGAACTGTTTTGGTGTTTGAAATTGGTTTACCAAAGGTCCAAGGTCACAAAAGCAGTGAAATATCTGAATACAATGCTAGATACATGTAAATAAATATCTAAAACCAAATTTTGTTTGATCGTTGTTCTAGTAGAAATGATGTGGTCCGTCACACATTCACCAAAATGATAAGAATGGGACTGAGAAATAAGGTAAAATAAATATTTTAAAAAACGGAAACAGTAAAAAACGCGGTGCTGCGGGCGTCGACTTCAAAGGGTTAATGAAAGAAATGTGTGTCAAAGTTCACCAAAGTAAAACAAAAAAATGATTGCAATGAGAAAGTACCAGTGAATATACTGAACACTATTAGTGAGATGAGCTGATTGAGAACCGAGGGCCTTTTTCTGGGGATATGACATCATGTCTGAGGGCCATCGGAAGCGAAGCTGCGAATTAATGAGCAGGAAAGGATAATGGCAACCAGAACATTGCATGAAATGTAAAGTGATATTGTGTGTACTGAACCCTGCTGGGTGATGATGTCCAACCTGTTCCTCATTTAGGAACCTAATAATGAATGATGATGTTCTTCAAAGTGAAATGCACCGTTATCGCCCACCGCAGTTCTGCACATCACATGTGACCCAACACGGAGCTCGGTACGCTAAAGACGAGGGAACTCTTGCCAGCTACGTTTGCATCGCCGACGAGCCCCGAGATGTTCCCGCGTACGACATATGATGAGCGCGCAAACGCAGCCGCTGAGACGCAACAGAGAGCAGCTTCTGCCAGCATATTACGCCTCCTCTCCTCACCACTCCTCTCGCCTCCTTCTTTCTGAGGTGACATCTGAGGGAAGGGGAGCATATGGCCGATTCCTTCCACGCCTGGATCCAGAGAAGATGAGGATGGAGAGAGAGAGAGAGACACACACGCACAAGACGGCTCGGTGGGAGTCGGGTCCTTGTCCAAACTTTGCGTGGGTTAGCGTGATGTGCAGGTCGAGCCGGACGAGCAGAAAACGTCCACAACATGATGTGAAGGTGGAAAAGTCTTGTTTCCAATTGGGGAAAGTTGGGAGTGCAGCAAAGCTGAGGACACGCGCCTATGCCTTCGAGAGCTGCTTCTCTGTCACACGTTAGCTAAATGTAAACTCGGATCGCTCCGTCAGTGAGGCGGGTCGCAGCTGCAGTCAACTTCTCATATTGTGTCAATGACATTTTAAAGCAATAACTACGGGCTTTCCAGTGGCGGCACAGGCTTTGCAAATCTACATCTGCAAAAATCCAAAATCACTTTTCTGTAGCTTTTCCCAAAAAAAATTACAAAAGAAAAATTAACTGAATTAACTTGCTCGCGGGGAGTAAAGGACACTGTGAAAGATGCCACCTGAAGTTGTGTTTTCAGTTCCCTCTTTCAGCTCTCATCCAAAGATGTCAGCAATAAAAACCCGTCCGATAAACACAGTGCGTCCATTGCACACTGACCAGTGGTAAAGTTAGCCACTAGCTTGTCTAGCTAACGAAGAATTTAGAAGCGAAAGACCTTGAAAGATATGTCCCTCAGAGTTCTATCGATATGGTAATCCTAATAGTTCCTCTAATAAGATGTAACGCTGACAACAAACTACAAATGATTAGCTTTAGATACTCGATTACAATCGTATCAGTTTTGTTGACTTTGGAATTGGTTACGTTCATTATGACAATTTTGGTGAAGTGTCTTTGGGTGGAGTCATGAAGGGACGACCTGTGATGTGTATGTATATATATATATATATATGTGTATATATGTATATATACTGTATATATGTATGTATATATATATATGTGTATATGTATATATACTCACTCTTCCGGGCTCATCTTCCTTGGCTAGCCCTTCTTCTCTCAGCTCCTTCCTTTCTCATTGCTTGTCCTCCCTCTGTTATCCCCTGTCCTGGCAGTTCATCCCACAAGTTCTAATGCCTCCGATGCTAATGCTTGGTAGTGGTTATTTGTATGGGACAGTTATCTGGCGGGTTAGATGTATCGGCCCGCGCTATCGACAGTCATGCCCAGGCTAGCTACTCGGCCAGCCTCGCTAGTTCTGCCCGCCAGCTATCGCAGCGGTAATGCCTACAGCTTCGCGGTAGTAACAAGGGCTTCCATGCTCAGCCTGTACACTGCAGGAGTAATACGGACCAAGTCACGTTTCTAATGCGATAACCACTTCACTGCCAACCACACACCGGCTGAGAAGCCAGCCACCTTGTCAGGGAACCACGCCGGTTGGTTAGCCCATGCTCAGAACACCGGCTGAGAGCGGCCACGGACGGTCATCGAGGCGTCCGGGCCAGAGCGGCGGATGCGGGTGTCTGGTTTCAGACCAGGCGGAGAAGGTGTAGGGGACGAGCGCTTAATGTGGGCACGCTGCGCCGCTGGATTCTGAACGACTAATACCGCTGGAAGAAATTAATGTGGAATAGGCTGACGTTCAAGACGCTGATAATCACCAGCCCTCTAATGTGGAGGCCAAAATTGTGCTTGTGCCGCCGAATTGTCGGAACGGTGCCTTTCAACTTGGTGCTGAGCCGGTGCCCAGCTTAACAATCTGGGCGGGCCATGTTCTCTTCAACCTCTGAACTGTCGAGGACTGAGCTGAGACGGCATTGGATAGAATGACTGGAAGACTTTCTCGGAAATTAATATGTTGATACGTGACTTACGACATAATTCCCATCATCATGAGGGTTTGACAGAGGAATTTCTGCCAGAACACCCCGTTCTAACTTTCATCAGTATGACACCCCGAGCAGTTACCCACCCTTGGAGTTGAGAGTAGAGCCACTGTCTGTCCCTAAATAACTCGAATTAGCGGCCACAAGTATTTAATAAGAGAAATAAAACAACAACCATTGTTAAGTTATAACCTTATACAATCAGAATCTATTAAATGTGGTCTCTAAATGATCGATCCTCTGTCATCTAAATCTGTGTTACTGAATGATTTAATATCAGATAATCACATTGATTTATGTTCGATAAACAAGCCTAGGCGATCCCTATTGAGAATATTGCTGAATGTATGCTATTTATCCAAGATTCTGTAATACATATTATCACCTGCTCTTCCTCAGGCACCGGGTTCTCATTCCAGGAGTTAAATGAATCTATAACTGGAGGCCAACCAGAAATGCCAACCAAAATTACAAATTAATTCATATTTTGAAAAAATTGTTCCCCACCTTTACACTATCCCTCCTGAATTGATTTTGTAAATAATTCGAGAACCCATTCTGCAATATTCTTCTTATCCAAATATCCATATGATACTGATATTTTTCAGAATTTATAATTTTATTATCTATTGGAATTTTTTAATGATTGTGTTTCTGTTAGATTCCATGGCCTGATGAAATGATTGTTGTTGTGATGCATTCATCTTCTTTCTGGACTAGATTACGAATTGTCAGCTTGCACTTGTTCCCACTTGGAGCTGCTGGCCACACGCAGGTTCTTTGTCCTACTTATGGCGTCTTTGCCACAGATTGATCTTGTTCTTCCCACAGAACTTTCTTCGTCAGACCACAACCTCATAACTTTTGAATTTAGTCAGAGTTTCACCTCATAACTTTCAAAAGTTTCTACTAGCTAGAATTTAAACTGAGCTGTTCTTACTTAAGTTAAAGAAGGATAGTGCTCTGATTTTGATTCGGTCTCAACTCTCAAGGAGTTGATCTCGATACGACGTAACTCCCTGACGTCCCAGATTGATCATGAAGTTGACAAAGCTCCTTGGCCATCCACAGAAGAGGATGAGGCTCCCTGAAAGAAGAAGACAGTGAGGAAGCAAACCCGCAGAAACCGACAGTGAAAAGACCCCATGAAGCTTGCTCAGCGTATCTCACGCAAACAAATGTCCTATATGGTTTTCAACTAATCAGCTAAAACATATAAGAAGATGCAAATATTAGAGCAGCCTATAAGAAGATATAAGAAAAAAAAATAGCAGCAACCCAGGTTTCATCACAGACAAAAACAAAAGTCAGACACACACAAAACTCTACAAGCCGCTTATTCTCTTCAGAGTAGTGTGTTTCTTTAGAGGTATACAGCCTAAACCTTAGTGGTAATGACTTTATGAACTTCTTTTAATGAAAAGTCTTTAACTAGCCAATCTGTTGTAATCTCTTTCGCAATGAAACCAGTGCATATTTGTGTGGTATATTTTTGGGAGGATTTCGAGCAACCGCCCTATTGTATATTCTTTTGTTTTTCTCTTATCAACCGTGATACCTGTCTTTCAACTATTTCCCCGGGTGCCTTCTCACCACGCTCTTTTGTCCCATCCCTGACGAGACGAGGCTGCTTAAAATTATCCTTTTAATCAAGCTAACTCATTATTATTTATCCTATCATCAAGTCTGTTCACCAATGCCCTACACTCTTAAAGGTGCTCTTATTAAACCCTCCCCTCCCGATCCACCACCTGCCTCCAGAGTTAATGGCCTCAGACATGACTACATCTCAATAAATTTCTAAAAAGATTTTGAGAGAGTTATCGCAAAAATAGTAGCCCAACTTCACATCATAGAAATTTCATTTGGACGGCAGCAAATCAGATTTAGATGAAACCCTCTGGTCTCTAATAAGGTCTTGTTAGACCAAAATGCTGTCTTAGGAGCTTAGACCTTCTGACTCCTCTCTGTCAGATTGACCTGCTGTAAGATTTGCATACGACACCATTGTTGATGTTGATTTCAATCCTGCAGTCGTTTACAGTTTATATTTGTATTTATGCTTGATCTATTTGGTTTATCGATCTCAGTTTGTCACGAGTATACATGACGCGTGTGCTTGGACCAATTAACTTACCGCTTTCACTTTTTCCTTTGGCTAATTCTTATTTTTTTTACTCATTAACTTGCTTATACATGGCAAACTTGGGCAAAATTATCAGGAAACTCAAAACCAGAGCAAACAACTTTAGCAACAAACAACAATATTATCTTAAGACATAAAAACATCTGTAAAATCTGCCAAATTGAAAAGAAACTAAAAGATAAAAAACTCAGACAAAACCGAACTTAAACTCAGACAGATCAGACCTCAGAGATCAATTATCTGGTGATGTAGAGCATTGCCTGGCATGAAACTGTACTGGGAACCTCTACCACGGTATTGCCTTGCATCTTTATCTTGCGTAAAAATCTTGCTTATCTTTTGATAACTCCTCTGTGCCTTTATCTCCCTGCAATTCTCAAAATTTCACCAATCAAAAATCCTGCACATCTTAGAAAAAAAGATGCATAAAATTACTTCATTACTGCTAAATTGGTTCGAGGTGTGTAGGCTGCTCTAATAAATCTCTTAATTCTCTTCAGGATCTCCAGTTTCCTGAGTTAGGTCTACTAAAACTAAGAAAAATCACTCATCACTCCTTCAGCTGCTCTGCACTCACTCCTCAGCACATCACAATCACTTTTAAGCAAATTCTCAATCTCCCAAAAAAATTGATTCTAACTTTAAAAGCCTTGATTGGTGATGCTTGTCATTCTTCTTGACTCCATCGCATGCCCACCCTCACTAAGAGACTACCATATTGCCCCACCACTAGTAGTTGCCAGAGTCTGCGGACAGAGAGTAGTTCATTAAGCCCTCCCTCTTTATGGAACCAGCTTCCAATTTCCCAAGGGGAGGCAGACAGACAGTCACCTTCAGACAAGAGGTGACAGTCACCTTTTGACAGACAGTTAGGCATAGTTCAGGTTTGACAAGCCCCTGTTAGGCCCCCCTTGGCTTGCCCTGCTCTGATAGGGGATATGCTGAGGACGGCTTAGAGTGCACTGAGTACCTTTTCTCTCTTTTTTTCTCCTTTTTTTTCTCTCTCTATCGCTACTAACTTGCTTACTCCACACTTTCCTTTCTCTGCTTTTTTGACTTTACGTCTCATGACTTTATGAGTCATATGACCACTGGACGGATATGATGTATCTGCTGGATGCCTTCTGGGGGTGATACGCGTCATGTTCTGTCTCACACCACGCCCCTACTCCCTCCCCACCTCCTCCTCCCTGATGGCGCCCTCTATGATCGTGGAGTCTCCATCTCCCCACTGGAATATGTTTACTATGAACTATTCATTGAACATGTATTAATCAATGAATGTATTTCTGTCTCTACATTCCTCTGTTACACATACATCTATGATCATCAGGTCCTCCTAGGATCTCCTCTGTTGCTCTCTTCCTTTTCTTTTTTTTTTTCCCCTGAAGGGTTATTTGGAGTTTTTTCCTTTTCGATGTGAGTTTTGGGGCAGGGATGTCTATGTGTACAGATTGTAAAGCACTCCGAGACAAATTTGTAATTTGTGAAATTGGGCTATACAAATAAACTGAATTGAATTGAATATGTATATTGTGTATCAAGCTGCTAGCTTACCAGCAGCATTTACTGATTAGGGTTCTCTTTCTTTTTTTTGCATTTGAATAATTGATCACCGTCAGGACGTAATGAGATAAATTAATAGTTATTTTGAGCTGTTTCTGGATCTGTGGGAAATAACATAGTAACATTAGGCTTTCCTTGAGAACATTCTTAAATTATTTATTGTTTTGCAGCAGATTATTTTCATCTAATGGAAAGAAGAAAAAAAATTCACAAAATTAAAAGTTTGTAAAAATGTCTGGTAGAATGTGTATTTTCTCTCCGCACTCAGCTTCAGCAACTTCGATGCATTTCAAGTGGCTTATTAAGGAGTTCCTGGCTTTTGCTCCACGTCCTCCATCATAGTCAACAGGAAGAAGGTGGGAGAGGACTGAGATGGGCATATATCTATTGAGTGAGTGAGGAGGGGGGGGGGGGGAATACAAAGGTTTGTATTGTTATCGTTGTGGACGCTCCTTCTTGCCTCATACATTCAGTTAGGTTGATCCATATACAATAGGACATTTTAGAAAAAGAAGTCAAGCCAGGAGAAAAGAGTGGGAGGATGGAAGGACAACAGACCGAGAGACAAATGAGGACAGGAGGAACGGATGGAGGTGGAAAGGAAGGGAGGCCCGTAGTGTTGACATCTGCCTCGGCGTGACAGGCCGGGGAGAAAAAGAAGAAGGAAGGGATGGAGGGAGGTATGGGGGAGAGAGAAAAGGCCTTGGGTGTTGTGTAATAACAAGCATGAGGACAGGGAGAGAGAAAATGTGGGAGGAAAAAAGAACAGTGACAGAACGGAGAGAAAGGGAGACAGAGAGGAGACGGGGAGGGAGACTTTTTTTCTGTCAGACTAATTAGCAGCTGCTGAGCTGGTCTGGAGTCCAACATGGCGCAAGTACACACACACACACACACACACACACAAAAACCGCACACACACTCAATCTGAGGCAAACAGGCAGGCAGAAGCCCACATCTTTTTGCACACATACACACACACACACACACACACATGCACACACACTCCCCTAGATATATATAAACACAGACTTATGAAAATGACACATTTTGGAGCACATAGGTCACTAATGCACCCAACGTGAAGAAGAGGGCGAAAAGGTTGCCAATTTTATATAAAGGTAAAATAACTGAAAATATCCTGGCTGCACAAGAGACAGGAGATTTATTTCATCATAAATAATGCTTTTAGCCAAATCGGTGATAGAATTGCCGCGGAGTATGTCTAGTAAACCAGCCAATTATAGAAACGGCCATGACTTGGCCGTAAAAGTCGTGCGGTGACTTTTACGGCCGAGGCAGCCGCTCCAGGAGCCTCTGAGCATGCCTGGAAGCTGGCTTTTGCTATTATGCAGATTTGTGTTGAGGAGATCCATGTTGGTTAAACTTCTACATTAAGGCCTCAGGGACACAGTGTTTGATGCAACCACAATTCCTCTGACTTTTTCTGAGTTGGGGAGGGTAAAAGATTGAAAAGGCCATTATGTCAAATGAAGGCGACAGAGGGAAGCCTCTCTCAGAAAAGTAATTATTTTCCTTTGAGGCCTTGTTAAAAACCAGAGTGATGTGTCTCTCGCAGAACAGAACCACACGCAGACAGTTTTAGTGCTACCTCGGGCTATTCATGATCCACCAGCGCTCCATTCGGCGGGGCTATCGTATTCCAATACGATCCCATTGACGAGGCAGCCCGGTTCCATTACGGAGAGGAGCTATGTGATAATCGTGGGTAAAAGTGAAATGGATTGTCCCTTGAAATGGTCACTACTCTGCTAAGGGTGCCGGTGGGAAGAGGGAGGAGGTACACCGGCAGACGGACAAGAGATAATGGATAAATAAGTAAGGGAAGGCGATAGAGGAAGGTAAAAAAAAGGGAGCAAATCCCTGGCTTTTGCTCAGCACGTCGTTGGATCACAGAGTGGAGTTCACCAGACTTTAGACCAGATTGGTATATCTGTATACCAATATTTGTATCACCCCACGGACAGCATTGGAAAGTCAGGCATTTGGCTAAATTTAGCACTTTTGCGTCACAGGAAAAAAAATTGTGCTCATGAACATGTATGCTGCTTGTTATATGAATAAAGAAAAGGAGAGAGAGAGAGAGGCATTGTTGAATGTGTGCTGATAGGGACACAATATGGCACCATTAAGCCACTTCTAATAACGTCACATTCCGCATGGAGCCTCCAAGACCACAGTGGTCTCCGTGCAGGCCTAGGTGGGCTTCAGCCCATACATGCATGTGTGTAGGTGTGCGTCTTAACTGCTGGTGTCCCTATATATGTATACTGCAGATGTGTATATAGTCTGTACATGCGATTGTTTTTCTTCATCTTCATAAAGTGGTTTACGATAATTGATTGTGTCCAGGTTATTGTGTGTATGTATCTCTGCTGCATATCATTTATATGCATATATGTACAGACTCGGGCTGGTCTCATTCTGAATTCTATGCACTTGAGAAATAATTAACTGTAATTCGTTGATATCCCTCAAAAAAATGTTGTACGTTTTCCATGTAATCATGACTAAGGAAGTATAAGGACGACAAAAGCCCACACAATAAATCAACATATATGATTTATATTTGTGTACTTCTTTAACTAACCTTGGGGTAGGGTGAACTGTATTTTTTACTGTCTTTTAAAACTCAGCCTCCCTAGTGCCAGTGCCTCGGGGACTTCTTCGGAGGGCCACGTCCCCAACCAAACCTAAGCCTAACCCACTAAACCCTAACCCGCTTTTTCATTTTCATTTCATTTATTTATTTATTTGTACAGGGACCGTACACATGAATCAACCCATGGGTAGATGTGTTAACGTTAGCTAACGCTGTGGTCCCTGTGGCCAGATGTTACAGCCTTCACTAAAGGAGAGAGAGGTTAACACAGTAACATAATAAAAAAAGCAATAAACATACAGGTTACGATAAAATACTGGCCTCATCATAAAATCATTAAAATATGTATACTTATGTTCACCAAAACGACAACCATTAAAAACAAATTGTTTAAAAGTATTTCACGCTATTTTCCTAAACCTAACCAAGTAGGTGTGATGCCTAAACCCCAACTAAGTGGCTTCCTGTGAAGACAGGAAGACTTTATCTTGAAAAGGCGTGTAATTGACACGTGTTGCAGACTTTCTTCTGAAAATGGAGAGTAACTTTTTGAAGGATTTCATACAAACCTTTGCATTCGGATATGTTGTTGTGAGCTGTGTGTACAGTACATGCATATATGTGTTCAGTCCAGATCATAGGTCAGTCATCGAGCTCACGTTCCCCTCGATTACTGTCACCGGTCTGCTTGGTGCCCTGTCGCGACTGATTACTGTGTAACTGCTGGTTGCGTGAGTGGGGACAAACAAACGCCGAAATATAAAAGTTTTACGAATACATCACATGGCAATTGAGTCTGATTAATGCTGCTAACATCTTCACTATTCATTTCCTTCCATGGAGACGCTCCTGTTTATGGCATTTTTTGAAAGAAATGGTGTCGAGAAACAACGAAGAGGAAGCAAAGCTCTTCCTACCTGCCGTGTGCCCATCATCAAGGAGGGAAAGTTAATTGCATCGCTATACTTGGACAGATGTACATGATAAATGCCACATTCAGACACTGATTTCTAATCATATAAAAACATCTAAGAACCTTTTGTTCCTGCTATGATCAGCTTTTAATGGAAGTGGCTCTCTCTCTGACGTCTGTACCGGATGTGTTCTGCTGGAGGGCAGCGCATTATGAAAGTTAATGAGGGTTAGGGCTGACCAACTATGTTATTCAATTTCTCATTAAAATGTTGAGTTTCTTCCTGCGGGGTATTAAGTCAGTAAAATCCATTTCTATGCTGACGAGCCAGTTCAATTCACTTGAATCTGACAACGATCATATGTCGTATTCCATACTCTCATTCCAACTCCATCAACCGTTGTTCCGACTACATCCTGTTTGCACTACACACACATCGTACAGGCTCGGATCACAAAAGAGATCCCCGTTTTCCTAACCATTTATTGCCTTTGTTTGCCAGCTGCATGACAATAGAGGGATGACAGGAAGTGAGGGGGAGTGAGAGATGCGGTGTGACATGCAGCGAAGGTCCCCAGCTGGACGTGGACCGGCCTTCGCCCCTTGAAGTGGACAGTTTCAAACACGCGTCTGCTTTCAGTCAAAAACACAATGAGGGCACGAGGGTTATGTTGAGACTGCGGGCGAACAAAATGGGTGTTGTTACCAAAACGAATGTCACCGTGATATTTTTAAGTCGTCGAATTCATGTGTGAGCATTGGTCCCCGACAACATCGGCATCGTTTGCTGTTATAACCCTGCAATGTAACTATGATTGCTAACTAAGTGTTTTCCCCATACAATACTAAAACATAAAGCTGCAGGAGACATTTACTTTGTTGTTATGAACACATAATAAAGACAGTTAATGCTCTCCTCCGTCCCTTTTTAGATATTTTTTTATCTGCTTTTTTATACTATTTAGCTTTAAGCTGCATGAGTCCTGTTAAATTGCTGACGATTAAAACCCTGTATTTCCTCATTTTGCTGCTTCAGCCGAAAAGTTTTTTAAATATCAAAATAACAGGTGATTTTTATTGTGAAGAAGAACAAATTAAATGTCTCAATCCACAGCTTTAAAGATGCTTCTTTGATCCAGAGGGCTCTTGTTACTTAAACCTAACCACATCCCGGGCTCAGCATGTGAACCCTGGTCTCCAGTGTGAAGGTCGTGCTCACAAAATGAAAGCATGACCGTAACTTAAAAATGTAAACTAAAAACATACTACATACGACAAAAACATTATCTCATACAGGTTGGTCAGAGGCCATACTTTGTAAAATAACCTCAAATAAATAAATGCAGCTGTCGGAAAGAACTGTAAAATAACTCAATGTCCATGTCGGGCTCCTGGGTGAAAGTCCTATGTTCGTTGCACCTGTCCAACCTCTCCAAACTCCAGCCCTTCATTGGCTTAATCAGCCATAATAATGTCATGGATGGGTATCCGTTGGAGCCGGGTTGATGCAGATGAGGATGCATTAGCAGCGATTATGTGAAACATAACTGGGAATAAAACAAGTGCTGCATCTGTAATTACCAGGAGGCAGGGTTGAGCTAAGCTTGTTTACCTGCATCATCTTAAGTGGTTTTATTAATATGTTTACCCGGGCATTGTTCATTATATTCATGAAGTTTCCCGCCTTGAGACTTTAATGAACAGATAGCATATAGTTCCCCCTGCAGGCTGCAGAAATTGTCCTGGAAGGGCTAATGATGTTGAGCATGTCCACGGCTAACGGGAACACAAGTGATGTATGCAGTCGTTTGAGGGAGAATCCGATCCCAGGTTGCCACTTAATTAGAAATGAAAACCCTCAAAGACGCCGACTCTACTCGTAAAGAGATCAGCATGGAGCGATAATAAAAACGATGACAATTATCCAACGACAATATGAAATGCGATAAGAGACGTTAGTAGAGGAGACAGATCAACTAGCGGTCGCAGAATTAAGGCTCCACAAAGCGTGACACCCCCATATGGAAACACCATATGTCCTCATCAATACGGCACACCAATTCATTATACATACCCACACGCGGTCCGCAAAGTGACACGAAAAACAACACACACACACACACACTTGGGCGCACTCAGACTCGCGCACATTATTAGTTTAGTTGGCGTAATGACCCATTTGGCATTGAGCAGCATCTGTTTAGCGGCGCCTTGTCGTGGCGATGTTAGTCGTTTTCTCCCCACACACGGAAGGCAGGATCCTCTTTAGCGCTTACAACCAACAGCCCGTCCTGTTCCTCCCCTCTCCTCCCCGTCCCCTCCTGTCACCACCCACTGCACAATACCCAAACGCCTCATACGCTAAAAACAACGAAGCGCTACAAAAATAAAGGCGCAAAAAAAAAGGGCGATAAAAGTCCCGGAGTCGCCGACAATGACGAATGATATTTCCACTCATTCAGAGAAGAGAGGAAACACAAATTATCCTTTCCGTCATCGTCTCTTTTTTGATAATTTCTCCTTCCCTTCTTCCTCTGCTCAAAGGGAGCAGCAGGCGGTGACAGCCTGTACTTTCGGGCACTTTCTGCCATGTCAGTCAGTGCGTTTACATGATGGTATAATTCGAATCTTGCTTTAGTCGGACTATGCTATCTTTTGGGGGATCTGCTGTTATCCCAATATACATGGCAGTGAGTATTTCGAATCATTGGCCGAAAGCATGTCATATCCGATATGATAGGCGGCGCTGTTTTCATTACAACTCGTGGTGATACAGCCATTTCCGCTTGACCTCTTCACCACTACCAACAACAACAACAACAACAACATCAACATTTCGAGAAAGATGGCGAACAGAGAGCAAAGCGAAGCTACATCCCTCTACTATTCTTGCATGATGTTAATAGTGACATTATCGACTCTTTCGACTTCCGGGTCACGACATGGGAGGGAGGGAGGGAGGAGGGCGGCGGGATCTCAAGCATGCGCAAAGACGCAAAGTCCGGTTCCTAATCCAATTCACCGTTACATGCCGCGATAGTCGAATTATCAACCGGATCGGATCGAGTTATCCAGGGGTGTTAATCGGATCGTAGTCGGACCGCACATAGTCGAACAAAGGTGTTTACATGAAACGGATCATTCGATTTCAGTCCGACTAAGCCAGTTATTCGAATGCATGTAAACACGGTCACTATCAACCAGGAAGAAGACTGAAGAGAATGCTGGCAACCTTCTGCATAGAGAGAGAAAAAAGGCTCCATTGCTTTCCTTTTTTCTTTTCTTTACCTTTACAAAGTTTAAAAACACAAAGAACACTCTGTCGGAGCGAAGGTCATGATCAGGGCAGGGCTTCATTTCATGAATGTGAAGCACACATTTGCTGGTAATGGTTTATTCATTAATAGACCTCTGTGGAGTGCACAACATATTTCTAAACGCAGGGTAAAGCATTAACAGCTGTATGTTTTATTGTTTAGAACACCTCTGTTTTTAATCATTAAATCAGAAAACGTAATACTTATTAGACGAAGAAGAAAAAACGCATTGTTGTAATCTCCAACTATGCACAGGACCCCTCCTCATACCATGACCGACCCAAGGAAAGCTGTACTTAGATGTATTTCACCCAAAGGAGCAGATCTACTGATTGGTGGCCTCATTGAGATGTATTGAATGTAGAAATGTTAAAGATGTGTCCTTAACTTCTGTTTAAAAGGTCCTGTTAACGCCCTTAACCCTTGTGTTGCCTTCGGGTCAATTTGACCCGATTCAATGTTTCACCGGTCAATATGACCCGATTCAATGTTTAACCCTCCTGTTACCTTTATATTTACTAACATATTTTACCCTTGAGGTCAATCTCCAGAAAATTATTAGAATTAATATTGTTTTCCAAGTTTAAGTGTGAGGTACTTTATGTTTGTTTGTTGACTCCCGAAAGAACACCGACATTAAACATTGAATCGGGTCAAATTGACCCGAAGGCGACAGGAGGGTTAAATATTGAATCGGGTCAAAATGACCCGAAGGCAACACAAGGGTTAAAAGCCACCATGTCAAGAATGCTGAGGTGGTTCGGGCATCTAATTGGGATGCCTCCTGGACGCCTCCCTTAAAGGTGCGTTCACACCAAAAGCGCGACCGAATCCCATGAAAAGTCAACGTACAGACACGTGTGGCTGCGATGGACGCAATATTTTTCCGGGCGCCGTGTTTGGGGCAACCTAATGTGGGCGACGCGTTTTCAGCGGCGCAATTTTCGCCCCTAGTTGAATTATTTCAACTTTGAGGCGGTAATCTCGCAACTCGGGCCAATCAGCTCTCGAGTTGCTCCGCGCGTCATCGCTGTCCCGCCGCTGTTGAATCAGAACAAGACGGACAATAATGTTATGAACACAATGACATATATTATAATGTTATGAACACAATAACAGCGTTTAGATGTTCCGCTCTCGTAGCGCTGGAAGCGGAAGTCTTTCAGGCGTAACAGGAACTTCATTGGTGAAAGTGACCGAGCTGAGTGAGCCTACGGGTGATGTCATGAACCCAAACACTAGGGTGTTAGTGTGTGGGATGTCCATGACAAATATAAAGCAGAACTAGTGGTTAGTTATTCCGTGGTGGATGAAGGAAATGATAACGTTCTTTACGGAGACGAGACACGGAGATAAGCCCCGCCCCTCGCGGAGCGTCTCGACGCTTATGGCCTGAACACGGTGAACGGTCGAGCGGTAAACTCACGCGTTTTGGGTGGCGGAAAATCGATCGCTTTTGGTGTGAACGCACTTTAGAGTTTTCAGACACGCCAACTGGGAGGAGACCCCGGGAAGACCCAGGACACGCTGAGGATGACATCTCCCGGCTGGCCTGGGAACGCCTCGGGATCCCCCAGAATGAGCTGGAAAATGTCGCGGGTGAGAGGAAAGCCTGGGTCAGCCTGCTGGGTCTGCTGCCCCCGCGACCCCACCCCGGATTAAGCGGATAAGGATGAATGTGTAGAAATGTTTCTGTGTCTATGTCTTTAAAAATTATTTATACGGCAATATTGGTGAAAGTCAAAACATCAATGACCCAGATTGGAT
The DNA here is from genome assembly GCF_029220125.1 of Pseudoliparis swirei. Taxonomy (NCBI): domain Eukaryota; kingdom Metazoa; phylum Chordata; class Actinopteri; order Perciformes; family Liparidae; genus Pseudoliparis; species Pseudoliparis swirei. Next base: position 6,953,323 of record NC_079406.1, on the reverse strand, counting down.
TTCTTCGAGTATAGAAATCATGTCGCACATGAGAGCTTTAACGCTGCAGCGATTGAAATTCTTGCCACAAATGAACTAATATTCATATGTTCTAAAGGAATATAACTTGCAGAAAACGGAGTACGCTATGTGAAGTGTTTGAGGTGTGAAGAATCGTGAATCTGACCTACAAATGGGGTGAATTCAATTCAATTCAGGCGCCAATAGCGGCGCAATCCATTCCTCGTGAAATGTGCCCCTCGGTTTGGGATCATTAACTCCCATACGGACCCGTAACAAAGGAGCGGCCAGTTCATAATTCCTTCTCTGCGGCTCCTGGATCCGACCTCTTTCGAGCATGGGCTGTACTGTGGGTGAAGCCACACACACACACACACACACAGGCACAAGGTCAAGGCCAGACCAAATGTACCTTTAATTGGTAGCGTTGTGTAAGCTGTCTCTCGACCCCAAACACACACATGAACAAAAGTTAGGCTCATAAAAGCAGGACTAACATATCAGGTTCCGGACACACACACACACACATATGGACGTGTGTCTTGGGGTTCAGTGTGTATGATGTGCTCCATCTTCATTTGCTGGACCCTTAAAAAAAAAAACAGGTGTCAACTGGGGGTCACATGTTGGTGGTAATGAGAAACGGGAAAGTACAGAAAAACATCTAAGGAGCGCATGCCGAGGAAAAGAGAGAATAGACCAGGGTAAGGAAGGAGGCACTGGAGGAAGAGCAAGGAAATAGGAGACAGGTAAAGAGAGAAACACCTCTGTTTTTAATCGTTAAATCAGAAAACGTAATACTTATTAGACGAAGAAAAGAAAAAACGCATTGTTGTAATCTCCAGCTATGCACAGGACCCCTCCTCATACCATGACCGACCCAAGGAAAGCTGTACTTAGATGTATTCACCCAAAGGAGCAGATCTACTGATTGGTGGCCTCATTGAAATGTATTGAATGTAGAAATGTTAAAGATATGTCCTTAACTTCTGTTTAAAAGGTCCTGTTAACGCCCTGAAAAGCCACCATGTCAAGAATGCTGAGGTGGTTCGGGCATCTAATTGGGATGCCTCCTGGACGCCTCCCTTAAAGGTGCGTTCACAACAAAAGCGTGAACGAATCCCATGAAAAGTCAACGTACAGACGCGTGTGGCTGCGATGGACGCAATATTTTTCCGGGCGGCGTGTTTGGGGCAACCTAATGTGGGCGACGCGTTTTCAGCGGCGCAATTTTCGCCCCTAGTTGAATTATTTCAACTTTGAGGCGGTAATCTCGCAACTCGGGCCAATCAGCTCTTGAGTTGCTCCGCGCGTCATCGCTGTCCCGCCGCTGTTGAATCAGAACAAGACGGACAATAATGTTATGAACACAATAACATATATTATATATTATAATGTTATGAACACAATAACATATATTATATATTATAATGTTATGAACACAATAACAGTGTTTAGATCAGTGGTCCCCAAACTACGGCCCGCGGGCCGAATCCGGCCCGCCTCCCCATTTGGACCGGCCCCCTGAACAATACCAGAGACGCGTTCCGATTTATTATTTTTTTCACCTGGCCCGCTGCCGTTGAGATTGCAGTGAGACGCAGAGAAAATGTGGAGTGGTGCTCTTCGCAATAGAACATCTTTGATGGGACGTGTCGCGTCTCAGCCAATCAGCGTTCAGATGTCGACAGCGTTTGGGAAGTTAGGTTAGCTTGAATGTTAGTCCGCTACATCTGCTGTTGTCACGCTGCACGGTGTAGCGATACTAACAAAGTACCCGTACGTTAAAAACGATGTGATTTAGCATATTTTTAGTATCGATACTTCATTAAAAGAGCGATCAGAGCGCACGCAATGATCCGCTCCGTTAAATGCTGTCTGCACGCGCAGCGCACAGAGCGAGTGGCGCGCGCATCGCTCAGCCGTGATGCGCGCACACAGGTGAGCACATTCTCACTGTTCTGCTTTGAGGAGCCACAATCCAAGATGGCGGCGGGTGGCTTCGGCGTTTCAGTAACCCTGTTTACCTTCGTGTTGTTTTTGAACTTTGCGGGTTTTAATGATTTTTCCTCTCAATATTTTAACAATGGATATTTTCCTGGAAGATCGGCACGTCAAGAATCGATTAGAAAACTGGACAAACATTTCGGATTTGGTAAAGCGGCTTTGATTAGCATCTTGGCGTCTTCCTGTAATACGAACAGGAGACACAAACCCAAAACAACCATCAGATCTGTCAACTCAAGCAAGGTTTTTTTAACACTATGCCTCCTGCTATCTGGTGACATACATCAATGCCCAGGACCAGTCCAGATCTTGGGGACAGGGGAAATAAACAACTCGGTAGAGCTACGCGGGAGCAATAACATCTTCTCTCAGGCTGTGGCGACGAGGGTCACGGACGACGGAGCCAGGCGGCGAGAAACAGCGGGAGAGCGGGGAGACGTGGCGTTGGTCGGAGTCAGGCGGCGTGGACCGGCGGTGGTTGGAGCCAGGCAGCGTGGACCAGCGGGTGAGCGGGGAGACATGGCGGTGGTCGGAGTCAGGCGGCGTGGACCGGCGGTGGTCGGAGCCAGGCAGCGTGGACCAGCGGGAGAGCGGGGAGATGTGGCGGTGGTTGGAGCCAGGCGGCGTGGACCAGTGGAAGAGTGGGGAGACGTGGCGGTGGTCGGTGACCGGGGAGCTGGCGGCCGGCCGGGCGGGGAATGCGTGGCAGAGGCGGCGTTGTCCGGAGAGGGGAATCGAGCAGCAGTGCGGCCCAGGTGGTCGGGGATTGTCGATGACGGAGATCCGTTTTCTGAACTGGTCAAGATCTCTGGCAGAAAGGGTCTGCATTTTTTACATCTCAACGTGAGGAGTTTACTACCGAAGATTGAGGAGATACGTCTGCTGGCCCACAACGTAAAGGCTGGAATTATTTGTTTGTCAGAGACCTGGCTTGACTCCAGTATTAGCGATTCAGAAATTGATATAGCCAATTACTCTGTAGTTAGGAAGGATCGCAATCGAAAAGGAGGCGGGGTCTGTGCTTTCGTGAGAAACGACATTAATTTCACGGTGAAAAAGGACCTGGGCGATGAGGTTGAAGTTATTCTGTTGGACATTCACCTGCCCAAAACGAAACCATTGCTAATGGGAGTATGTTACAGACCGCCTGATCAAAGTACTTTTTATGAAAATCTAGAAAATGTATTGACTAGCTGCGATGGAACAAAAAATGAATGTATTCTGATGGGAGATTTCAATAGTGATGTATCTAACAAGGGCTGTCCTACATATGTTGCTTTTTCTAAATTTAGTAAGCTTTTGATTTAAAGCAGCTGGTTAATGAACCTACTCGTGTAAGCCAAACGACTAAAACAACCATCGATCTTATTATGGTGTCAGACAAATATAATATCTCGCATCATGGTGTGATTGCATATGGGATTAGTGACCATTTCATCACATTTTGTACCAGGAAGGTCCATAGAGAAACTTATTCAAGCCATAAAATCATTAAAATCAGATCTCTTAAGAACTACTGTGTTGACACATTTAGAGAGCAGCTTAGGAAAATTGACTGGTCTTCAGTGTTGGAAAATGATTCTGTTGATAGTGCATGGGATCTGTTTAATCAAATTTTCCTTAGTATAGTGAATAAGTTGGCTCCATATAAACAAGTTAGGGTAAAGCAGAGATCAAGCCCGTGGCTTAACGCAGATATTTTAACGGCTATAAAACAAAGGGAGGAGGCCTTGCGGAGGTTTCTGAAATCTCATGAGGAAGTAGATGCTGATGCTTATCAAAAATGCAGAAACGAAGCACAGAGAAGGATTAAGGTAGCAAAAAAGGACTACTATATGAACCTAATAAAGGATAACAAAAATGAGCCAAAGAAGCTATGGAAAGCTCTGAAAGACTTGGGATGTGGGGAAAGGCCAACAGCGGCAAGCCCAATATTGGCTTGGATATCAATGCCAAGATTGATTTTAACAAAGCAAAGGTAGCCAATTATTTTAACATCTTTTTACCTCTGTAGCCAATAAACTTGTTGAAGCATTGCCTCCTAAGACTGGTGTATATGGAGAGGAGTTTACACAGAGGTTTTATTCTAGTCGAGGGTACTGGCTGGTTCATTTGCCATGTCCAAGGTGTCAGTTGAGAAGGTAGTTGTGTTGTTGGCCGAGCTCAATATAGCTAAAGCCACGGGCCTAGACAAGATTCCTGCTCGGTTTTTAAGAGATGGTGCGTGGAAATAGCTCCTGTGTTTCCCACTTAATTAACCTCTCCTTGGAGCAAGGCATTGTTCCAAGTAGCACCAAACACGCAAAGATTATTCCTTGTACAAAAAGGAGTAGATCCGAGCAAGGTAATTATAGGCCTGTGTCCATTTTGAGTGTTTTATCCAAGATTTTAGAAAAGGTGGTGCACGAGCAGATATCGGAATATGTAGGTAGAGAAAGCCTTTTATACAAGTTTCAATCAGGGTTTAGGAAATCTTATTCTACAGACACATGCCTCCTGTATCTAACTGATTTTATTAGAAAGGAGATGGATGATGGGAAACTGTGTGGAATGGTCTTATTAGATCTCCAAAAGGCCTTTGACACAGTAAACCATGGTCTATTACTTGGTAAGATGAAGGCTCTGGGTCTGAACGATTTATCTGTCAGGTGGATTGCTTCATATCTGACAGGCAGGGACCAGAAAGTAGAGGTCAAGGGCTTTATGTCGGATGCCAGACAAATTGACTGCGGGGTGCCGCAAGGAAGTGTTTTAGGACCATTATTATTTTTACTGTATATTAATGATATGAGTGATGCATGTTCCTGTAATCTGTTTTTATATGCAGATGATGCAACCTTGCTCATCTCGCATAAAGAGTTGAATACGCTCCAAAGAATGTTAGGAGAAGAGCTCTCCAAGATTAGTAACTGGCTGTCCGACAATAGACTATCACTTCACTTAGGGAAAACTGAGTCAATTTTGTTCGGATCGAAACCTAGATTACGTAAGGCTCCGAGACTCAAGGTGGATTTAGTCAGTGAGGTCATAGTAGCAAAAACAACAGTGAAGTACCTGGGCTGTTGGTTAGAGGACAGTCTTGGGGGAGGAATGGCCATACAGGTGCTGGGGAAAGTAAATGCCCGCACCAGGTTTTTGGCTAGAAAGGCCAATCTGCTTGACAGGGAAAGTCTTAAACTACTGGCTAACAGCCTGGTGCAGTGTCATTTTGATTATGCTAGTGTATCATGGTTTGGGGGGCTGTCAGTTTCATCCAAAAAACTGCAGGTGTCACAAAACAAGTTGGTAAGAGTTGTGATGGGACTCGGCCCCTGTGATCATGTTGGGAGAAGCCACTTTAAGGAACTTAACTGGCTTCCAGTTGAGGCCAGAGTGGCTCAGCTTAGGCTCAACATGGTGCACAAAATAGTCAACAATAGGGCCCCCAAATATCTTAATAACTATTTTCCTAGTGTTCGAAGTGCACAGCTATGGAACACGATCTAGCTTAGCCAACCTGCATCCACCAAGGTGTAGATCAAAGATGGGGCAAAGCACATTTGCTCACATAGGAGCTCAAGAGTGGAATGAATTGCCTTTGGCCATTAAACAATGCCTGAACCCAATTAGTTTCAAGGGGAACGTTAGGAAATGGCTCCTAGAAAAAGTCCATGATTAAACTTGTATGTCAATGTAGTATTATGTGTATTACTGTATTGCTTTTTATGATGTAGGTTGGTAATGTGTGAATGTGTGTATTTTTTGTGCCAAGACCAAGGACCACAACGGAAATAAGTCTGTGACTTTTTGTGCTATCCTTGATATTTGTATGATGCGTGACCTTTTGTTTCATGTATTGTATTTATGTCCAATAAACTAAACTAAACTAAACTAAGCACCCCCCCCCCCCCCCCCCCGGCTGGCCCTACAGCAGACAAGGCAAACGTTAGGAAAAAGTTTGGGGACCCCTGGTTTAGATGTTCCGCTCTCGTAGCGCTGGAAGCGGAAGTCTTTCGGACGTAACAGTAATTCATCGGTGAAAGTGACCGAGCTGAGTGAGTCTACGGGGACGAGACACGCAGATAAGCCCCGCCCCTGAACACGGCAAATGGTCGAGCGAATAAACTCACGCATTTTGGGCGACGCGGAAAATCGCATCGCTTTTGGTGTGAACGCACCTTTAGAGGTTTTTCAGACACGTCCAACTGGGAGGAGACCCCGGGGAAGACCCAGGACACGCTGGAGGGATGACATCTCCCGGCTGGCCTGGGAACGCCTCGGGATCCCCCAGAATGAGCTGGAAAATGTCGCGGGTGAGAGGGAAGCCTGGGTCAGCCTGCTGGGTCTGCTGCCCCCGCGACCCCACCCCGGATTAAGCGGATAAGGATGAATGTGTAGAAATGTTTCTGTGTCTATGTCTTTAAAAATTATTTATACGGCAATATTGGTGAAAGTCAAAACATCAATGACCCAGATTGGATTTCTTCGAGTATAGAAATCATGTCGCACATATGAGAGCTTTAACGCTGCAGCGTATTGAAATTCTTGCCACAAATGAACTAATATTCATGTTCTAAAGGAATATAACTTGCAGAAAACGGAGTACGCTATGTGAAGTGTTTGAGGTGTGAAGAATCGTGAATCTGACCTACAAATGGGGGTCGAATTCAATTCAATTCAGGGCGCCATTAGCGGCCGCAATCCATTCCTCGTGAAATGTGCCCCTCGGTTTGGGATCATTAACTCCATACGGACCCGTAACAAAAGGAGCGGCCAGTTCATAATTCCTTCTCTGCGGCTCCTGGATCCGACCTCTTTCGAGCATGGGCTGTACTGTGGGTGAAGCCACACACACACACACACACACACAGGCACAAGTCAAGGCCAGACCAAATGTACCTTTAATTGGTAGCGTTGTGTAAGCTGTCTCTCGACCCCAAACACACACATGAACAAAAGTTAGGCTCATAAAAGCAGGACTAACATATCAGGTTCCGGACACACACACACACACATATGGACGTGTGTCTTGGGGTTCAGTGTGTATGATGTGCTCCATCTTCATTTGCTGGACCCTTAAAAAAAAAAACAGGTGTCAACTGGGGGTCACATGTTGGTGGTAATGAGAAACGGGAAAGTACAGAAAAAACATCTAAGCGAAGGAGCGCATGCCGAGGAAAAGAGAGAATAGACCAGGGTAAGGAAGGAGGGCACTGGAGGGGAAAGAGCAAGGAAATAGGAGACAGGTAAAAGAGAGAAACACACACACATACACACCCTGACCCTCTCAAGTCTTTCCCTCTTTTTCCCCGTCTCGCTCCCTCTTTCCTCTGCTGTTTTTCCCTCTGCAAAATATTGTTAATATCAATTAAATTGAAGTACGATGGTGAAGATAATAACCCAGTGCAAGGAGACACATTCTGGCTGCGATGACTCAAAGTTGTGGCATTTCTTTCATCTTCATAATGTCCTTTTTTTTTCTTTCATTTCACGGTATGTAGCCACTATGTTACGTAGCTGATTTAAAGAATAGATAGGGGCTGATTCTCGCTATCACCATCTTGGCTTTTTGCAACCATTAGTGACACAGGGTGGAGGAGCTAATTACTAAAGAAGGTTGAAGAAGACATTTTTAGGCAACCAAAACCGCTTACAATAATTCTTTTTTAATTAGAAGTAGGGTCGATAAGTCCCTCAGTCACAGACTGTTTTTGACTACAAAAAGAGCTTGATTTTAGCAATTTGTTGGTAAATGATGCCCCCTTCCCCGCCCTATCAGAAGGGAACGGTGCCAACTTACGTTACACTGCAGACTCAGGGAGAAGAAAGAATATAATATAACTGTTGCGTTTCACAAGAACAACATTAATCTAGATGCGCTTCAGGACACCATTTTACTTTATATGTCATTTCAATAACAATGCCTCAAAGAAGTTGACTGCCTTAACAATATCTCCAGAGGAAACACACACACAAACACACGTGTGCACACACACACGTCAGAAATCTCTCCACTGTGTGTCAGACATCCCTCCACTGTTCTGTGGGGTACCGCAGGGCTCGGTCATGGGGCCTCTATTATTTTCTTTATACTTATGAACCTATAATGTTGCTTATCATCTATATGCAAATTATATCCAACTCCAGGTCTCCTTTAAACCCAGTGAGACCTTCAGGTTAACCAACCTCCTTGATTGTGTCACTGCTATTAAGGACTGGAAAGCAGTAAATTGCTTATGATAATAAGACAGAGGTTCTGGTTATGGCATCCGATGATGCTGTCCCTATGATAAAGCAGAGCATTGGTCACCTGTCCTCTGCTGTCCACCTAAAACTTCCTAATATCGGGGCGATTTTTGATAAATCCTTGTTGTCTCGAAACCATGTCAAGCAGATCATGCTTCTTCCACTTAAGAAACATCAGCAAATTGAGATCTGTTTTATCTGCAGCTGAATTAGAAATAATCATTAAAGCTTTTATCTCTTCTCGTATTGATTTCTGTAATGTACTTTACTCCTCTCTCAATAAATCTGCGATAAACCGGTTTCAGGTTGAACAGAATGCTGCTGCCAGAAGACTGACAAAGACAAATAGACGGTCTCATATCACCCCGATACTCAAGTCCCTTCACTGGCTCCCCGTAGAGCATAGGATCAACTTTAAAATCATCACTCCCATACAGTTCTGTATGGTCAGACTCCTTCACACGCGGCTAAACTACTTAGATCCAACCTCCAAAACCTTCCGTCACTCCCTCATACTCGCCTTAAAACTGGTGGTGAACAAGCTTTTGAGGCAGTATAGCACCAAAGCTGAGGAATGCTCTGCCTGCACCCCGAATGTTTGCTGATTCAATTGTATCATTTAAACTTCATCTCAAAACATACCTGTTTACATTGGCATTTGGTTGATTTGAACATTCTATGGCCTGCTTCTATCTTCTCTTTTTGTTGATTTATTTTATCACACCATCTTTTAATGTGTATTGTACTTTGCACTTTTAACTGTTGCAATGTTTTGGCCCCAGATTGTTTTAATTGACTACTGTACATTACTTTGTGACCCTTTGTCTGTGATAAGTTCAAAATAATTAAACTTTACACACACACACACACACACACACACACAGACCAAGACAACCGACACGATGTTCCACTTTGCTTTACAAATCGACAAAAATGAATTTCCTATACCTTGAATTCAACACAAACGTTATGAAAAGGCAAGGTTGAAAGGAATTTCCTCTTTCATAGTGTACAATATGTGTGCTCTGCTCAAACACACACACACACACACACACAACACGCACAACAATGGCAGTGTTTATCATACCAACACACACCCTCTCTTGCATATAGACTCTTTCCTCTTTCACTAAGAGACAGACACACACACACACACAAAAATACAATACAGTGCATTGCAATATGAGTGTTGCACAGGGCGGGGGGGGGGGGGCTATATAAATGCTAAGTAAGGGGTCTCATCCTTTCGGGGCGATGTGATTATACAGTCAATCTCACAAGCAATGCTGCAACAACTGGATTTGCACATGTAGAACTTAATTACAAGAGGCCTCGCCTCTCTCCGTCTGTCATATCCATGGGAGTGTATGTCTATTGAAGTTAATACCTCGCTCGTGTGTGTGTGTGTGTGTGTGTGTGTGTGTGTGTGTGTGTGTGTGTGTGTGTGTGTGTGTGTGTGTGTGTGAAGCCAATCTATCAGCAGTTTAGCCAAGATTAATGTTTACATAAACAGGTTTAGGCTAAATTGCCAGATTATCTTTCTAAATTCTCTCTCTATCTCCTTTTCATCATGTTTTCTCCTCTCTCCTCTCTCTTCTCTCCTTCACTTGCCTTTTGTGGATGTGTGTATCGCGCTCGCACACACACGCTTACACACTGCAACCTATTTTGCCGATCACAATAAGTCCCAGTGAGTAGAACTGGGGCAGATGAAGAGTAAAGCAAAGGAAACGGGAGGGGACTGAATGAGCCTCGTGGTGATTGATGGGTACTGAGAACCAATCCAAAGCGAGCTCTACTTTGTGTTTCGTGAATATTAACAAATGTTCGCCAGCTAAGATTGGTGAACTCTTTTCCTGCTGAATACTAACCATTACATCCCTTTTTTCGCCACGTAATATTGCAAATTAGTCGCAGAAAAATTTTACAAAATGAAAGTTTCAAACACATCATCGACTTAAAGAATGTGTCTTTCTACGATACATGTGCATGGCGATTACCATTTCGCCATCCACATCCCTGATGTCCTCACACTTCCTTTCCATGTCTCAACACAAAGGGCTCATTACCTTGTGCACTGTGGAATGATCGTATGTGGACATACGGACTAGGACACACATCTGGCGTTTCTCATTCGCATCCGTGAAATGAAACTTTCCCTCGTCGGTGTAGTGACGCTCCGTTTGAAGCCGCTCCAGCTTCACGTTTCTACTTCCTAGCGCTGAGAAAACCGACACGTTCGTCCTCCGACACGGAAACAATTGCCGTGAATAATTAAGGAGAGAATAAATGTGTTTCCCACCCAATCCAGCTCTTCATATTTATCCGTCATGTCAGGATAGTAGGAATAAATATCTGGAATAAAGTTGGTCCAAATGTCCCCCGATGATTTTTCTTTTTTTTTATAACTGGGTTTATTTAATAAGGGGCAGTGCACATTGATAAAAACATTTCAGTAAATGTGCCAGAGTTAGCCAAGAGGCTATTTTTCATCTGTAGTCCCAATGATGCTGATGTTAAAAACAAACCTAAAAACATAAGATTACAAATACAATCTACAGACAAAGCAAATAAAATAAGGGAGAACAATGTTAAAATGGACGGAATAAAAACATGTCAGAGACACAACGTAGAAGCATACGGACTAAATGAAATATATAGCTCTGTCCACATCCTCACGAGAGAGACCATCCTCCACCTGAGGAAACTCCCCCTGTGCAGAGGACCTTCTCCAGGAAGCCACCCACCTTCTCATACAGGTTTACAATGCGGGTGTCCTGCAGAGACATATTCAGGTCGTTTAGTTTGCTGAATGTGTCTGTCAGATAGCACAGCTTTAAGCCAGCGTGTGTCCGGGAACAAGGTGGGGAGATCTGTGCTCGATCAGAAAGGCGTGGACTTCAGATCCTAATTCCAACAGCCGGTTGAGTATTCTCTAAAGGTGCGTTCACACCAAAAGCGAAACTATTTCTTCACGCGCCCGAATCCCATGAAAAGTCAACGTACAGACGCTTGTGGCTGCGATGGAGGCGATATTTTCCCGGGTGGCGAGTTTGGGGCGACGCGTTTACAGCGGCGCGTTTTCAGCGTCGCAATTTTCGCCCCGAGTTGAAATATTTCAACTTTGAGGCGGTCATCTCGCAACTCGGGCCAATCAGCTCTTGAGTTCCGCTCTCGTAGCGCTGGAAGCGGAAGTATTTCAGACGTAACAGTAACTTCATCGGTGAAAGTGACCGAGCTGAGTGAGCCTACGGGTGATGTCATGCACCCAAACCGAGGGCGTTAGTGTGTGGGATGTCCTCAACAAATATAAAGCAGAACTAGTGGTTAGTTATTCTGGTGGATGAAGGAAATGATAACGGTCTTTACGGAAACGAGATACAGAGATAAGCCCCGCCCCTCACGGAGCGTCTCGACGCTCATGGCTTGAACACGGCGAATGGTCGAGCGAGTAAACTTACACGTTTTGGGCGACACGAAAAATAGTTTCGCTTTTGGTGTGAACGCACCTTAAGAGCCAGCGCTCCTACTTAATATACAATTAAATTGATGAACTAACACTTGTGTTTTATTGGTTATTAACGAAATAACTATTTTTTTAGGACTTTTGAATGGCTGCTAATTTTAAATATTTTTTTTTTCAATCTCACGAACCCCCTAGAGTGCCTTCACGTATACCCCCCAGGGGTACATTTGAGATCTATTGTGTTCAATGATTTGATGGCAGGTGGAAAGACGACCTCCATCCATTCATTTATTTCCTGTTCCTGCTCCTTATCCTCCACTGTGTATATCTCAGCACATGTCGGTCAATAAGGTAATTGGTATCCAGTCTCTCACACATCTTCACATATACACCTCTGGTAATCTCTTTTCACCAATCTGCCTGTCTATGGACTGTGGAAGGACACTGGAGCACTTAAGGAAAACCCCCATAAATACATGGAAACCTCACACAACCCTGGAGGATACAAGGCATACCGAGGACCTTCTCACTGATGGAGTTCAGTGGAATGATCACAGCCTCTTCCCACCTGTCCAGGTGAACCTGTCCTACGGGATTCAACAGAGCAGACGGCTCCTGCCCCGTGAAATCAGAGCTTCACAGAGGAACTACACTTCATCGTCACTACTATAATCCGACTGAGGCGTGTAAATGTCTCCGACCTCACTCTCTTTTATTGTTTAAAAAGGCCCCATAATCAAATTTTTCATGGCCAGAGACACACATTCAGTTCTGTACAGCCCGCTAATCTGAGGAAACAGTATCCCTGAAAACAACCAAACTGGCAACTCGGAGCATTGGAGAGCACCTCCTGGCAAGAAAAAGAGATAACATTTGAGCTGGAGTCTCCCGGCTTTATTCAGACTGTGGCGCTGTCGGAGTCACCGGAAAGTCGGTGTCGGTGTGGATTCTCCGGGCCGAGGAGGAGGAGGAGGTGCAGCTCAGCATTATAATGTTCCAGCTGCAGTCAACACAGCGCGGCTCGGGCAGATAAACTTGTTTGCCAAATCGCATTTGGTGCAACCGCAACTTGCTGCAGCGTATATCGCTCATATTTACATTTATTCATGACGGATAGCAAAAAGTCCAGTATCGTCAAATGAATCGAGACGTATTTTCTTATAAACCGTAGCACTCGCAAATCCCTGTGATAGTTTGCAATCTGTTCCCATGGAACCGCAAGAATGTGTTGTATCTCTTCTCCTCTCCATTAATAAAGGCCTGGCTGCAATGTAGAGAGGCTGTCGCAGATAAATGGAAAGAGTAGAAGAAGGAGGCAGCCGGGGGAGGGAAGGAAAAGAGAGCAAGGGAGCAGGACACCAGATAGATGAACCATCCATTGTTTCGTATTTTCACACACACACACACACACATCCCATTTTTATTTTCTGTGGCGCAGAAGAGACTGAAAAAAGAGTTCCCAGAGGACGAACAGGTTAACCTGTCGTTTTAAAGGCAACACACACACACATATACACTCACACACACACACACACACGACTTGTACAGTTCTGCATGGCCTCGTGGAGAAACACGATCCAGCAGCCTATGATGAATAACTTTCAGTCCTCCCTCTCCTTGGACAAAATAGGAATCATCCATAGAACTGGACTACGCATTGGAGAAAATAGAACATATTTTCATCTACATCCGTTCCCGGCTATTTGAACCTGGGAGATGTCCCCTGAAAACTATAAATGACCATTTAGACACACAGACTCTTCGAGCGCTGACGTCGAACGGGGTTGATTTCCGAACGAGCAAATGCGCCAACGTTGGCGCCTAGCTGTCCGTGACTGCGGCGGCTTTGGAGGCTCCACGTCTACTCCACGGTGATTTGCATTCGGTCGTTTGCGGGTCTTTGATCTTTGGCGCCTCGCACAGAGGCAGCCAAGATACTGTGACAGGAAGTACAACCTGGTGCGGGAGGAGCCGGCGCTAAAAATGTCCTACATAGAACCAGTGGCCACATGGAACAATTCAGCATTCGTAGCTAAACCTAATGAGCTGTAATCCGGAGCATTCCCAGAGCAGCGGCCTTTCAGTCATCTTTTCCTGACTGAGACGTGTTGTTACTTCAATTTATCTTTGTTTCCTGTGAAGACAGAATTCATATTCCAAGGGGAAATTGAAACACGTTGCTGGACCTTTGTGGGAAAATGCAAGAGAAACATTTGATTTCTTTCAATTTGTTTCACTTGTAAGAGGCGGAATTAAAGTTATTTAGGCTCACTTTCATACAATCTGTGTCAGAGATGTGATGAGTTGACAAATTGTAAAAAAATATATATATTTTTTCAATTATTTCTGTGGACTTTTTTATTTAATGGCCCTGTTTTTGCCTTAGCATTTCTTGTTTGTGCTCTAAAATAAACATCTGATATGATGCATTGGGTTTAGAGAGGTACCAGTATGCTCTAACACAAGTAGTGCTGAGTGACGTCGATGTTCAAAGGACCGTCCAAAAGGTTCTGCATGTTTTAGCTCATTTCAAAAAGCATAACATAAATGTGTAAATAATTTCCTACCTTCCAGGAATCTCAGAGAGCTAAAACATTATTCTGTTCAATTCAACTCAAATATGTTTTGCATGACGATATTGCTGCTAACAAGAACTTCTTTTTCTCCCTTATCTTCTTAGCAGTTGGGAAAAAACTTGACATTTTAAAGAAGTTGGTAGAAATCGGTGGTGCATCACTAACAACTGTTGTGGAATGTATATGATAGGCACACACTTACATTTCTGCTCTCTGTATAATATGAACAATAATTAAAAGTTTTATAATCTCTATCCTGAACAAAAATCATCATATGTTCCTGTTTTTTTCTTGTTTAAATGTTTTTTAACAGCAACACTTTTGAACCAAAAGTTGGCAGGTCGTCCTTCAATCAGAGAATTGGGCGTCCGGCTCCCACTAGTCCATGTCGACGTGTCCTTGGGCAAGACTCTTAACCACAAGCTGCTGTGTGTGAATGTGTGTGTATGTTAGCTACTCCTTATGGCTCCTCCCATCAGTGTATGAATGGGTGTGAATGATGTCATGTAGTGTTGAAGAGCTTTAAGTGGTCAGAAGACTAAAAAAAAGTGCAACACAAGTACAGGTCCATTTACCATTTAAAATCTGGGTAAATATTGATGTTTATGATCTAGATCTGTTTCTTTGCCCGACAAAATTTCATAACCAGAAGTCAGAGCATGCATTGATGGCACCATAAACTCACAACTGCACCACCATAACACAATAGCTGAGCTGAGCTTCAGCCTGGATGGCAGTAGCATCCGGCGTGTTGCGGTTCTTTAACGTTACCCGTAAAACACACGCGAGCCTAAACACTGGCAGAACCCCTACAGTGAAAAACATCGTGGGTTACAAGGTAGAATCAACAAACGTGTCGAATCAGTCGTGCAAGACGCTGATCTTTGCCATATTATGGCTGCACTGTTGCTGCTGTGTACACTATTACTCTCTTTGATCAGAATCCATAGGGATTGGCCTGTCAGACCACGTTAAGTCAACTCAGGAGAGGCCACGCACACTGGTAGAAGTGCTGAAGGGTGGACTGGAGAGTCACAGTGAGGAGGAATCATTTCACCTCATCCCGTCTACATGCGGGAGCTTGAGCTGCGTTTGAAATTACTATTGGAATATGGAGTATTTACTCTCCTTGCAGAAGAGTACTGACACATTGAAATAAGCTTCACATCTAGAGAACGTATGTTGAGGCCTCTACACCGATTTGTGCTTTTCTATACTGTATCCCATCCATGTCGGTAAATTATAATCATGCTACTTCCCATAGATCGAATTTATGCAGATCTGAATGAAATACTGTTGATTATGATGAAATATTGCTGAAATGATGACGATGATGCAACGTCAGGGGGCGTCAAAACACAGCCAGGGTTGTTTGGCAATAGAGCGAAAGGGTAAACTATATGTTTCAACCGCATTTAAGACAAAGTAAGGATTTTCTTTTTAAAATGAGTTTCATTAATGTTTCTGTTGCTGTTTTGCAATAAAAGAAAGTATCGAAGTGACACGACAAAAGAATGCACGTTGATTTACTGACCGCTCCAAGAACGTTGGTGATGCTTACTAAATAGTTAAACCTCCGGGGGCATAGGGTGCTACAATCCTGGGGTTCCGTGTGCCACTCATTGTGGACTTGAGAGGCGACGTGACTTCTTTGACTAGTAGCTCGTTTAAAAGGCACATTTTAAAGTCATTGTTAGGTAACAGCTGGTGGGTTCAGAGATTACATTCCAGCCAATGCCGGAGGTCTTACCTGCCTTTAACCAAAGCCTGCTTGAACATGATTGGGCGATACTACACGGCTATAACGGAAACCAGAACACTTCCGATGTCAAAATCATGTCCATTTGCCTCCAGAGATTGCACGTCAATGGATAATTGGTTTATAGAGATCAATAAATCATGATTCCATTAGTATTAAAATAGACGATAAAGCAGGGCAAGCTTTAGGGTGTGGCTACCTCGTGATCTTATGTTTTTAACTTCATCTCATTCAAATTGTGTTTCTAGTTCATTAAAGTTGAACATTCACGGTAACCCTACGAATGACTGATTCCGCGTTCAGTTGTACTTGGCTTCGCCACTTCTGGTTTAAAAAAAACAAGATGGCTCCAGCCGAAACCAAGATGGCGACGGCCAGAATGCCAAACTCGAGCCTTCCAAACGGCAGTCCATGCACAGAGTAACTACATCCACTACTTATGAACTGGTGACCTTTTTTCTGTCTCTTAGAGGACGATCATATTTTTTAAACAATCGCGAGACCTTTGTTTCGGAGAGCACAGTCGTGGGTTGTTGTCTGATCAACAATGATGCTCTTCTTCTGGGAAGGGCAGTCTCACATAATAATAATATGCATGTACAGTATCCACTTATGAACGTTTGATGTGATATCTTATTAATATAATGGAAGAGAAAGATATCCTTTGATATATTTTATAGTATGGCCCCAGTGTGTGTGTGTGTGTGTGATTGTGTGTGCGGGGGAAGACGACGCTCTGTCGAGTCCAGATTAGCTGAGCTGTGATCCTTACAGGCACAGCTCCCCCCCCCCCTCCCCCCAGGTCAGAATTCCCGCTGCACTCCCACCACCACCATCCAAGGTCAGCAAAAATCGCATCAATTATCATAACTGATAAAAATGAGTGTGCTGCGTGATGCCAGAGCTCTGTTTAACCCCAGAAGACTCTTTCTATTAGCACACAAGACAAAGATTAGGAATGCATGATGTGATGAAGATGCACAAACCCTTTTCTATTAGCGTATGACAATCATGTCATCCAAGCTCTCTCTGTATATGGCTAAAAGCGACTTTGTCTTTGAACTCTTCTCCAAATGTATTGAGTTGCGAAATGATCTCATTTAAATGCCGTAAAATGAGCAATGGTTCAGTAGAACAAAATGCCCATTGCACTGGACACAGGTCCACTGCTTGTTCAGACAGAGAGGTTTAAATGGACGACCGATTTGAGCTTGTTTAACTTCAAAAAGCCTGCAGGAGATAAAATATTACGGTATTGCTCCGTTGCCAAGGTTTCTTCAACTTATCCTTCCCGGGACACAGAAGAAAAATGTAGTCTCAGTCTGGGATTCAGTCTCATTAAAGGATATTGCCTCTTTTATCAAGCGGCGACACGCCAGAAGGAGGCCTGAGACCGGAATGTCTTCCACAAGGACGGTAAATAGCTGCATCCAGACGCTGTGACCGGTGAGATGAGTAATACTGTGAGGGGCACTGGTGGCTCTATTTTTCATGGAGGAGAAACACTCAACTTTCTATCCGAAAGTCCACGAAACGACACGACGTGAAAGTCCGCGTTGGCACTTGAGCTCGAAGGGAAGAAAGTGTGTTGTTCCACCGGAGACGAGGTTAGAGGCTATTCACGTCCATACATCGGGTCTAGTTACACAAACGACGTCACGGTTAGGTTAGTTCAATCAAATCAGCTCTCCCTCGCTCGGTCCTTAGAGGTCGCCATGTGGACTACGCCAACCTTCAGCCGGATGACGTGTGTTGAAACAGGCATCCACCCTGCTGACGACGAGCAAGACACTGAATCACTGAATCCTTATCAGCTGCGGGGCTCCGATCGGAGCTGAGCGTGACCTCCACAGAGATGAGAGATGACCTTCCAGAACTAGCACTGGGGTGATAGCAGCAGCCTTACTAGTCGCGGCAGAAGCATTGACACCCGAGATTAAATTCAACATTTTCATGGAAACCTAACTTTGTGACAGTTATACTTAACCTAACTATATAGTGGTGTCGCTTGAAGCTAATTTTGTTACAGTTTAACTTAAACAAAATATATATTGTTGTTGCCTGAAGCTAACTTTGTTACAGTTTAACTTAACCTAACTATTTATTGTTGTTTTTCTGAACTAAACTTTGTTAAAGTTTAACTTAAACAAAATATATATTGTTGTTGCCTGAAGCTAACTTTGTTACAGTTTAACTTAACCTAACTATATATTGTTGTTTTTCTGAACCTAACTTTGTTATAGTTTAATTTAACTCAACTATATAATGGTGTTGCCTGAAGCTAACTTTGTTACAGTTTGACTTAACCTAACTATATATTGTTGTTGCCTGAACCTAACTCTTTATATATTTTTCTTAACCATTTGGTTTTGTTGCCTGGATAACATTTTGATTTTACAACAGGAAACCAATAATTAGATTTTGTGACTATTTTTGCAAACGGCCATGGAACTGTGTTGTCGAGAGTTGGATGGGACAGACAAGCGGTGGCAAACATGGAGGCATAAAAAGCTCGGTGAAAAAAAAGAAAAAAGGCAGCATTGTATGTGCAGCCCTGCGGTAGTAAAGTAGAACGTGTCATGCTGTAAAATACCTAATGGCAAACCGTCATAGTTAACACAACTTGCCTCTTCTCTCTCTCAATAATCTGTGTATTTTGTGCTTTCAAATATTTAAAATGCAATTAACCAGAAGGCTGAATGTATTTAAGCATCTTGCCAAATGGCATTGAGCAAGTTCTTTCATATCACACAGAAATAAAGACTCTTTGATCATTTCAGCATGCATGACATTAAATTATCCCAGAGTTTCACAGAAGTGTAAGGATTTCTACATTGTGTGGCATCACTTTGATCAAAATTGCTCTTTGAAATTGTTGCAACACACAAGTCATAATAGTATCGCACATGCCATGCAGCGTACGACTGATCAGAGGTTTCTATTTGAAACAGACGTCGTATAATCAGAGGCTCAGAGAGCCACAGAACTCCACAGAAACTCCATTTTAAAGAAGCAGAAACGACTCTTTTTCCATTGCCAATCACATATTAACACATTTATCATTATTGTTGGCTGGCAATTCCAAAAGGAAACACACAAAACAAGACTGAATCGGGAACGCTGAGGGTCAACCAAGCGTCACACATATGACGAGTCGGGATGAGACCAAGTTGGTAAATCACTTTGACTGCGAAATAATACAAAGTAATGTTTGCTTGATAGCGTGAGGCTGGAGCTTTCAGTCCTATCACATGATCTTCCTCAGCCAGGGAAATGAAGAAGACCATGTCATATGACCGAAAGCTCTAGAAGAGGTCAAGGCCCAGAGGGCTTCAAAATGAATCGATGAGCAGTAGGCGACGCTTTGCCGTAAAGGTATGATGCGTCATAGCTTTTGAGAAAACGGTTTGCATTTGGTTCTGAAGTTTTCATTGGACGGTTTCTCACAGATTCCCAGCAAGAGTCCATAAACTAGACCGCAGCAAGAATAATTGGTCCAAACTTATCTCAAATCTACCGTCATGCGGCTCACAACTCTTCAATAGCATCCTCTCTCTCTCTCTCTCTCTCTCGTTCACCCCGCTGTCCTCTCAGCCAGACGCCCCCTCTCGTATATTTCCAGCGCCTCTCCGCTTCCTGTCATCCCTTCCACAATTTATGGGTCTCTCTCTCTCTCTCTCTCCTCTCCCGTCCTTGTCTCTAAATCTGCCCTCCCTTCTTTATTCACTCCATCAACCCTTTCCCTTTCTCCTCATTTTCGTTTTTTTATTTTATCGCCCTCCTCTCTTGCTCCCTGCATCCTCCCTCTTCTTCCCTCTAATCGGCTCACTTGGGCTCAAATCAAAGACCGGTGATCATTTTTTACAAATCAATTAAATGAAGCTTCGCCAGCCGTACACCACTGAGCACACTGTGGCGTTACCGCAGAGATGGAGATGATTGTTTCAAGTACTTTTTTTATTATTCTTATTATTTGGTTCACTTCATTTCAGTGACTTAGCAGGGATTCAGTGTGTCGCAGGAGCACCGGGTGACAGAATGAATTAGTTTTTACCACCGAAGTCAATATAATAGACGAAACAGCAGTGACTCCCTCCGCGCTACGCTCCTCGTCTCTCCTCTTCCCTCTGATTTCTCCTTTTTTCTTTCTTTTTTCCATCGGTTCATCCATCTCCCACTCTGTACACCTGCCTGCTCTAAATGTCGCCTCTTGTTTTTATCTTCTTTTTTTCTCCGATCTACTTGTTCCGTCTCTTAAGTACCAGAACTGATCTTTAAGAGTAACTCACCACCCAAAGAAGAGCCTGGCTGATGGGATGTGGAGATGTGCTCAAGGGCCTGGTGACATCACTGCTGGGCGTGGCCAACAGTCCACACCCAGCCACCTGATGTACATATAGTTGTATAAACTTGTACTCAAAGTGTGATACAAATGCATGTTAGTATGCTTTCATTAAAGGGGACATGACATGCTGATATTCAGCTTTATACTTGTCATTTCAGTTTCTACGTAATGCAGGAAAAGGTTGGCACACAGCACACATTAAAAAGTTGTCGGGTTTAATAAGTATGTTGGAATGGTGCAGCAGCCTCTTTAAATCTCTATCAAATTATAGTGCAATATGTGATAAGTCTCTCAGCAAAGGTTGACTGGAATAACGAGAAGCAGAAAATAAATTAGAGAGTATTTAGTGAAGGAAATTCCGGCGAGCTCGGCCAAATCTGTCATTTTTTTCCTTCCCTTTCCCCCGGTCGGAACTGTACTTTTTAAATGTAAAGGATCTAAATACTTCTTCCTCCTGCAGCCCCCTCTCTTTCTCTATTTCCACTCATCCATCGCTGCTGTAAACCCCCCACACCCCTCCATCCTGGTAATGGATGGCCAGAGTTGGTCAGTGTGACGGAGTCGTTCTGCTGCCGGTCCATCCACCGACTGGTCAGATCTATAGGACAGCGGCCTCACACTATAAATCAACCTGCACACACACACACACACACACACACATGCACGCACACACCTGCAGCCTCTGATGGCCGCTCGGTCTCGCTCCTCTCGGACGATTGATGCTCACCTTGTTACTAAACGGCCGAGATAATTAAACCCCACAAATCGCTCCACTGTGTGTGTGTGTGTGTGTGTGTGTGTGTGTGTGTGGGAGAGAGAGAGGAAGAGCCCTGCTGTGACTTTGTTACACATAGGCATACACGATTCGACAACATACATTCACTCTGTCTTCCTCTATTAAACACACACACACACACACAGACGCACACACACACATCATCATCACAACGCTACAAGCACACGTTCTGTGGTCGTCCTTGCATTCCGACACACAATCTCTCTTCATTTAAGAGAGAAAAGAGAGAACAGAGAGAGTGATGGAGGGAGCGATAGAGAGAGAGAGGGATGGAGAAAGAGAGAGGGCGGGAGGGAGAGAAAGCACCTGCTGGGTTGTAAAGCTCTCAGACAAACAGCGTCTGTGTTTGCTAAGACTTGCACAAATGGGAAAATTATACAGTGGAACCAAAACAGCGCTCCTTTCACCCAAAGGTGCTGCACCACAACTGTGCGCGTGTGTGTGTGTGTGTGTGTGTGTCTGTGTGTGTGTCCAAGTTTGTACACATGCGCACACACGTAACTCAATGTAAATTGACATCACAGCCGTATGGTGTATGCACCCGGGACCCCCGGCGGCCCCCCGGAGCGGCGGAACCCACCAGGCCCCGGAGCAACCGGAGCCACCGGAGCAGACGCCTCTGTTTAACGGAAGTTAATGAAACAGCGACAGAGACGTTGTTTCCGTTATGACTGTCGCCAGGCAGTAACGAACATATTTAGAATATAAATTCGTTGTTATTATCTTCTGATGTTGGGATGTGCTTTCCATCGCGTCTCTGGCTCGCGGCTCCTGCTCCTCCCGCTGAGGGAATGTCTGTCACAGGATGCGCAGCTTTTAGCGCCCTCATGTTACTTGGTGCACACGCATTGCCGTTTGATGAATGAATAATGAGCAGCCTAGTGGCCTTACGGGGGAGGTCGAGGGACGGAAATAGTCCAACGACTTGCTTCAGCAGGGTCTAGAATCCATCTCTCTTTTTTTTTTTTTATTCTCCCTCATTCATGGACGCACACATGGCGTAACACCCACACACATACACACACACACACACTCACATACGAGTTTACTCTCTCTTCTCACTCGTGCGTAAAAACGCTCCCTCCGCCACTCGGTCTCTCACCTCTCGCGCAACACCCACGGACAAGGCGCGCGCGCACGCACGCACACAAGCGCGCAAATAACTATTTCTCTATAACCGTCCTTCCTCTCATGACTTTACGCGCTAGTGCGGGTCCACGAAAGAGCCTGTGAAGTAAACTCATAGCACACATGCGTGCACACGCGTAAAATCGGAGCGGTTGTTGTAATATGTATTTGGGGATGTGGTTTTCTTACCCGGTGCTTCGGAGTGACTATTCCTGAATCCAAGCGGCGCTGGTGACAGAAGCTCGACCGGATGAAATCGTTAACATCTGCTGAAATAAATCCCACCTCTGGCTCTCTCTCTCCTCGTGGGTCTCCTTCAGCCAGTTTCTCTCCCTCCGGCGGGACGATGGATAGATAAATGAAAGTATAAAGGTCGTTTTCTTCCCCTCCTCTCTTCCAAAAAAGAGCAATATATACAAGCCTAAAACAGCATCTTCCTGGCTGCAAGAAAAAAAAGAAAAAAGAAAAGAATCCTTCTCTCCCTTCTGCTCCGAGATGTTTGAAGGCTAAGTCCGCTCCAATTAACCGCGGTTACGCATCCTCTCCTTTGTTGCCCTCTCTAACCCCCGACCCCACCAACCCGCTCCTTTCTTCCGGGGCAGGGAATGTTAGACAGAGACAAGTAGGTAGACCTCTGCGTGCAGTCTGTCTCCGTCCGGGCACTTGGTGTGGAAGAGTCAATCCACTTTGCGCAGCCAAAAATAACTTCCAATCTCTGAACCGGAGTCCCGAAAAGCACTTGCACTATTAAATTATTCTTCTTATATCAGAGAGAAGCCGTTGTGACAATCGTAAGAGTTAATCATACCCCTTATTTTACTTATGTGTGGTACTTTCTGCCCTTGTGATATATCTTCTGTGGCTTTAATGCAGCGGTGGTACTCAGGTTGTGTACTTAATAATGTATGTGTAATTATTTGTTCATGTAATATTGGGACATAAACATTTCAGAGTATATATAGATACGCTTTATTACAAGTTGTATTGAAGGATACTTGTTACGTTTAATCGGGGGAAATGGGAAGAAAGGTCGACAAGGATGATGAGGTAATAAATCGATATTGTTGGAGTTTGATGTCGTCAATATATTGATTATTAATTAATCACCCAGGAGAAGCCTCATGTTATGCCAAGAGGGAGTATAGCTGCAGTGCGGGGTTCCCTTCTCGTCCTAAAATCCAAGTCCAAGTGTTCCGGTGTGATAACGTCCGGCAGTTAATCAGCCAATCAATCAGCGGATCGATTACAGCGACCAGTCCATATCCAGACAGACATCGATGATGTGAAAAGACAGCGTCCAGGCAACGTCCCTGCTCTCTAATCCATCCCAAAATCCATTTCAGGAAACGAGAGCCCACGCGTGCTTCTCCATTCCTCACCCGCGTGTCCTGACTCCTTTTTCCTTTCTTGTGAATTCTTCACTTCTTTCGTTCTCCAGAGTGCTTCTCCTTTCCTGAGTTCAGAGCTCCCTTTTTATTGGTGGGGGGCAAAAATCGCGAAACAAGTCCACTTGAAACGACTTTTGGGGGGGGGGGGGATCCTGCTCGGAACGCAGGACGCCGAAGGATATAAAAAAAAAGCGCAACGCCTTCAGCTCCTTCTTTTTTTACGTTCACACCCCGCACAGATAGAGTGGTGAGAAAGGAGGGAGAGAGGAGGAGCAGGATGAGGAGGATGGAGTAGAGATGAGCTACGATGAGGGAGAGAGAAAGATGAAGAGGTGAGGAGGAGAGAGTCCGCTCCGGTGATTACACCAGAAAAGAGAAACCACACTTTTGGCTCGCTGGAAGGGAAAGAGCAGCCTCTATTTCTTCTTCTCCTTTCTCTTTCTAGAAATGAAACCCTTCCACTCTTTAGTCGTTTGCCTCAGATACTTCACAACCTGTCCATGGAAGGAAAGATAAGAGAACTACAATCTGCCACATCTTGCGGAGGCTTTTATCCAAAGTGCCTTAAGCGAGTCCATAAGAGAGCGCAGAGCAGCGAGAGAGGGGGAGAGAGAGAGAGAGAGAGAGAGAGCGAGCGAGAGAGCGAGAGAGAGAGAGGAGCCTGCTGAGTGCAAAAAAAAAAGAAGGAAGGAAATGAAAATCGTTCCTTCGTACGTGTTGATATTCAAACCCTTTTTCCAGATACCAGATAGTTTCATGTGCCATAAAAAATAATAAAAAGGATGTGTTGTTGTGAGATAAGACTCCAACAGAAACGAATGGGACAGACAGACAGCCTGCCGCTGCACTCTGCCGCCTCTCATTCCCCACGTGAAGGGCGCTGTTCCTTCAGCACCACGGCGGGCGCGCGCGCACGCACACACGCTTTGAGTGAGAGAGACGGTTCCTCTTCTTTTATTGAATTAGCATGATGAAGTTTTATTTTTGACATGTGCGAGTGCGTGTGCGCGTGTGATGGAGGGAGAGAGAGGGAGAGAGAGAAAGAGAGAGAGAAATGGAGTCGGGAATGATTTGTATTGAAAGGACAACATTTTAAAAAATGGAGATGGGATAAGAGAGCAATGAGATGGGATAAGAGAGCAATGAGATGGGACAAGAGAACAATGAAATGGGACAAGAGAACAATGAAAGGTTAAATTATGAAGTAAAGTGAGAGGATGTGTGTGTGTGTGTGTGTGGGTGTGTGACAGAGAGAGAGAGATTCTGGTGTCTCAGCATGTTGAATTGTGCCACTTTGTTGCCCCCTCTTGGCAGTGGAGAGAAATTATCTCGGGGGGAGGGGGTGGGTGAAGAGAAAGAGGGGCAGCGGAAGGTGTAAAGATATAGGGAGAGGGATGCAAGGAAGGAGGCAGGGAAGGAAGGAAGGAAGGATGGAGGTAGGATGGTCAATACAAAATCTGAACGTGTTCATGCAAACAATGAATGATGGTGTGTATGTCAACAGCAGGTCAACCACAACACATCATAGAGACAATAAGATAAAAAGACCGGATGAATGTGAACAGGAAACGGTGCTAATGACCACCACGACTCGGTTGAAGCGAAGGAACGCGTGTGGCTCAAACTTAAAAGAGATCAAATGTGGCTGCAGGTGAGGGGGACTTTGAACACAGCGCAGCCCCCCCCCCCCCCCTCTAAGGACACCCTCGCCCCTTCCTTTACGCTCCCACCGGACAAAGCTATAATCACCGTGGCCCTCGAGAAGCCTTTGCCACTATAGCGGAGGTTTAGAGGCGTTCCCTGATGATGATGCACGCCCTCTGAAGTGATCCCCCATCACTCGATGACGGCGTTGCCACCGACGCCATGGGCGCACGCCATGGGCGTGGTGGGAACGTTGACCCGTCAGACGTCTTCAAGAACAACTCATTCATGGAGGATCTGCCCCACTAACCTCCGTGCAGAGAGGCACCACCTACAGGGATGGTATATATATATATATATATATATATATATATTCTGCATTCAGGCCTCATTAAAAAATCAGCATTGGAGCAGTCTTGCAAACTGTACAGCTGTAGCTCTAGGAGGAAGTATAATTAGTTCCTGTATTCATTAGTTCCTGGATCCGGCATTCCATAAAATAAAATATGTCACATGCTGAACAAGGATGAGATGCACGGAATGAATTATGCACATTGGGCACCATGCTGTACGTGTTATTTTTTTCTGAGGCAAAACATGTGCCAAAGTTTTCAAAAGTCTGAGATAGGTGACACAGGGAGGGGGTGGAGGGGGGGGGGGGTGTACAGACAGAGTAAGTTCCCTGAAACGATATGCAAATTCAAATGCATTAAATATGAACGGACGTGGAAAATGGACAATTCAGCACGCACGTTGAGGAGGTGCGTGCCGAGTCTCGTTAAACGCCGGGTATCCGTGTGCGGAGAGGCTGGCGGTGAGGAAGGGGGGCGGGGGGGGGGGGGTTGAATGACCGTCTGAAAGTGGGAAAAAAAAAGCTTGGGAACAGATGGTTTCATAGATGTATTCGCTCACTGGCAATCCTTCCTGCCCTCTCCCTGACTCCGGTGTCACGCCGCTCCTCGGCAGCGGTGGAAGCAGACAGCCAATGAGACACCCCCGGCAGGGCGGAAAATGTACTGGACCTCATTCCTGGAAGAGGAGGCGGTCTGTCTGAACCGGGAACCGATCCCACGCGGTCCTTCTGTGTGGAGTTTGCATGTTCTGGGTTCCCTCCGGGTTCTCCGGCTTCCTCCCACAGTCCCAAGACATGCAGCTTAAGGTAATGGGACTCTAAATGTCCAGTAGGTGTTAACATGAGTGAGCATGGTTGTCTGTCTCTATATGAGCTCTGAGATAAACTGGACCTGGTCCAGGTGAACCCCGCCTTCACCCAATGATAGGTGGGATTGGCTCCAGAGCCCACATTAGTTATGTGTGTTAGCATGTTAACATTAACTAATTATTGATAATCACAAAGTGCAGACTGGCCCAAAGGTCATTTTTTGTCATTTTTTAAAAATGTTGTTGGCATTTTTTTGTCATTTTCTTCCATTTTGTTGTCATTTGTTGTCATTTATTTTTTTTAACCTGATCTTTGTAACAGTTTAGCTCCACGCCTTCCTTTTTGTAATAGTTGTTTTCATCCTGTCACACCATCTCGTCAGTCCAACTCCCTTCACCTGCCTCTGATCACTCCCTCGTTAGTCCCTCATTACCTTCACCTGGTCTTCACGCCCATCTCACTGTTGCCCATCCCCTCGTTAGTCCCTGTCTACTTAGGTTCCCTCACTTCCACTTGTCCTCTGCCAGATTGTCTTGTGTTTTCGTGCCAAGTTCTCCAGCGTTATTAGAGTATATTCCTGACCTGCCTGTTCTGACCCTGCCTGCCTGCCCTGACCTCTGATTCTCTGCCCCGCCCCTTTTTGGACTTGTTTGCTTCTTCGACTGATCTCCCGGTTTTGACCCAGCCTGTTTCCAACCAAAGACAGTATTCTTTGTTACTCCTGTCTGAGTCGTGCTATTGGGTCCACTCTAATAGCGCCGTGACAATCTTGGCATTGAAATGAATCAGACAATTACCAAGATTATAACAGTTCATCCTCTGGGGACCGTGACAGTTCAGACAAAATATCATCTCAGTGTGTCCAGTTCATTTCAGTCAGGATTAAAGTCGTAGATCAAGTAATTGGACACATTTAAATGTTATGATGATGGCGCTATATGGAGTGACAGTTTTTATTTCACCCTCATGGGAACATGAACGGTTTTACAAGATACCACGCCAATCTGTTCAACAGTTTTCTGGATTTTTCTCTCAAAACCACAAAACACTGATATATCCAGTGAGTAGAGGAAGACAGACATTTCCTTTTGAGGTAAAGCCTCAGGAGGATGTGTTTTCATCCCCTTTCAAGGGGGCATATCATGCTCATAATAAGGCTCTTACTTGTATTGGAGGTTTCTACTAGATGCATGCAGATTACATGCATTAATCCATAAAAAAAGGAATTATTTCCTTCTGTATTTAACCCTCAGTTCTAGAGGATGTCTCTTCATCGCTGCCTCCTGAAAAAGACTGATTGTCTTCCGAGAAAAATAAAGCTCTCATCGCGGGGGCTGTATATTCTGATGAGCCTGCATGTGACATAGGGAGGAGCAGTCCACAGAAATAGAACAGATTGTTTTATGTCCCAGTGTGTGCGGTTGGTGGGATCTCCAGATTCCCAAATGTATGTGCACAGGCTCTGAGATAGTGCATTTTAATGGTATGTCCCCCATCTATCTTCAGCGTTACGTTTGAACTATATTCACCTCGACCGGCCACCAGGGGCCGTTGAGAATAAGGGGCTTGAACCCTTTAAAGGTGGAGTAAGAGCTCCTCTTTGTGTGTCGTATTCTCTCCTCGGCGTGAAGGGAATTCATTCCTCCGAGTTGGCCTGTATGAAGACTGCAGAGAGCCGAGATGTTTGCTTTTCATTTTTTTATTATCAGTCCTGACAGCACAGCGTGCTTGAAGGGGATGGGGGGGGGGGGAGGGAGGGAGGGGGCAGAGGGGGGGGGGGTTCACAGCAACAAAATGATTGAAGCACAAACTCCCTGAGTGAGCAAAATGGCTAGCAGAGAGAGAAGGAGAAGAAAAGAAAACCCAGCGTTTCCAACATATGAGAGAGAGAGAGAGATTCAACAGGCACCACTTGTTTTTATTTATTTATATGAAAGCACGCACCCTCTCGCTCTTTGTTTGCCTCCTGATTTGTGTATCGCACACGTGCCTGAATCAGAGTCTATACACTCGCACGTTTCTCCTGGAGAAAAAAAACGCTGAAGCAAAGTCATTGTTCGTATAGCGGTCAGCAATTTTGAGCATTTGGTTGCCCTGGGTGATCCCTGGAGAGCGTAGACAGTGGAAGGAAGGAGGGAGAGACTTTGATGTCCTCCAGCGGCGATGCGCTCCGGTGTGGTTTCTCCCTCTCAAGGCTCTAATTATCGAGGTCTGGGGGAAGGATTCCACATCTCATCAGCAGCTGTTGGTTAAAATGTCCAAGGGAGAGCTCAGAAGGTTTGGAAAAAATGGCCAGCAGGCAGAGACTCAACCACTGGAGGGAAGTGGGATTTCAGATTCTTGTGAGAAAAAGCGGGATTTGTCATTCAGTCGGTCCCGGTGTAAAACAACAGTATTTCGCCCCCGCTGTTTGAAGCTAGAGTTTTGTCTTTGTTATATTCGTGGGAATTATCTTCACATCCGGGCAGCAATAAATAAAATGCTCTGACTCAAAAAAATCCAATATCTGTGGCTGTCGCAGAAATATAATAAGCCCGCCCCATCATTTAATATAGCCTGAATTAAATGATGAGAGAGGCTACCTGCCCGACGACTTACCCATGTGCAATTTGAAATGTTCATTAAGAGATATACTTATGAACATTATGATCATGTTTGTCCTTTTGAGGGAGGCGTGAGAGGAAATGCCCTCTGAGTGTGTGTGTGGGGGTGATGGAGGAAACCCCCTCACACACCGCTGGGGAAGAAGCTGTTCCTCCGCCTGTTATTCAGGGTTTTAATAGTCCTTAATCCTCTTCCTGATGGCAGAGGAACAAACAGAGAGTGCTCCGGCTGTGTGATATCTTTGTAGATGCTGCCGGTTTTCTGGAGGCGGCCAGCATACACCGGGTCCAGGTCAGTGGAGCCGGGGAACGACCCGCCGGTCCTCTGATTGTGGCTCAGCACTGAGCCACAGTCGCCCACAAATAGCCCTGGTTATTCAAAGCGTACATAAGTGGAAGTATGGAGACACAGGTTTGGGCTTGGGACTGAAAGAGTCCAACTTTCTTTGTTGCCTTTCGGCCGTACTAGTTTATTTGAAGGGAGCCATGTGCAATATTACAGATAAATGTTCCCGTTGGATGCATCGCAGCAAAGTTACCTTGAAGCTAATCGTCTTCATCTGCACAGTGATGGACCAACAGAGTCCGCTTCACACCGAGCGCGAGATTGACCTCGACGGGGACGCTTGTTGATGGAGCCGAATGTGCCGCGGCGTGGAAGTCGACAACAAACTGAACACGTCGCGGTAATGGAGAGGGAGCAGAGTGGATTGGAAATATTGGCATCAGCGGCGCCGGCGACTGCCAACAGGGATGGAAATCAATAAAGATAGCATCGGAGCCAAAGGGGAAGAAAAGTGGAATGGAAAACAAACCGTCGGTCGTAAATGTTACAATTCCCCCTTCACGTTGCACGACGCCAGTGCCCGCTACGCCGCTTTGATACGTCGCATGGTATTTTAATACTTTTGATGAATACAATAATCCAAACTTGAGGCAGGCTCCATTAATCAGTCTAATGCTGGTTGTGAAAGCAGCAGCAGCAGCAACCCTGATGGGTCAACCTTTAGTTTAAGGAACGCCAAGTGGCATGTCATCAGTAAAATATGTCTTATCATATCAAATATACACAAAGCTAGGACAACCAAGATGCTGCTCTGTATTGGTTTGGGGGAAGTTTATGCCCAGCCAACTCAGTGGTTCTCTTCGAACCACATTGTATATATAGTATATTTTAAATATATGTTTATATATATAAAAATATAGTATATATACAGTATATATTATTTATATATATTATATAGATATAGTATATATATATTATTTATATATATACATATTATATATATGTATATCCACTACCGTTCAAAAGTTTGGGGTCACTTAGAAATGTCTTTATTTTTCAAAGAAAAGCACTGTTTTTTCAATAAAGATAACATTAATCAAAAATACACTCTATACATTGTTAATGTGGTAAATGACTATTCTAGGTGGAAATGTCTGGTTTCTAATTAAATATCTCCAGAGGTGTATAGAGGCCCATTTCCATCAACTATCACTCCAGTGTTCTAATGGTACATTGTGTTTGCTAATCGCCTTAGAAGACTAATATCTGATTAGAAAACCCTTGTGCAATTATGTTAGCACAGCTGAAAACAGTTATGCTGGTGATATAAGCTATACAACTGGCCTTCCTTTGAGCTTGAAGTTTGAAGAACAAAATTAATACTTCAAATATTAATCATTATTTGTAACCTTGTCAATGCCTTGACTATATTTTCTATTCAATTTTCAATTCATTTGATAAATAAAAGTGAGTTTTCATGGAAGACACGAAATTGTCTGGGTGACCCCAAACTTTTGAACGGTTGTATATATATATATATAATTTATATATATATTATATTATATGTATAAATAATATTAGAAACCATCAGACTAGAGACCAAGAGTTCCTTTTCCGTGCTCTGTTCATTATCTACAGCCCAATTAGCAACTAATTGCAGCTAAAGCGAGGCTGATGTTGGAGACGATAGCCGATGTGTACGAGCTGATTGTTACATTTAACCAATAACAAGTTCAAACATATCCAGACATGTGGCGGTGGGTTCCCAGAATGCATTTGGCTCAATGCGTTCCCGCTCTTTTTGCTCACCGCGTTGACCGACATACACACACGGAATGGCACAATGATACACAGACCACAAAAAGCACTACAAGCGGTCCCACAATGCATTGCTTTTTCTTCACGATGGACAGTTCTGGCACCAACCAGCAACAGAGCGCGTGCCTCGCTCGGCGGGAAGGCTTCACGGGCATTACAAGCATGCGAGATATTAGAACATTTACATTTTAGAGATGGTTTTACAATTAGGGAGCTGAGAAGCTGTTAAAAGGCGGGAGGAGAGAAAGTAGGGGATTTGTGGTTTGAGGCGCAGAAGGAGAGAGAGGATGACAGGAGGAGGAGGAGGAGGAGCAGAGATACCGAATAGGAGAGAGCAGAAAGGAGGTTAAAGGGTAAACATACATTTGGAAGATGGTTTAATTGCTCTATAGAACAGCGACTTATGCTCTCTCTCTCTCTCTCTCTCTCTATTTCTCTCTCAATCACTCACTCACTCACTCACAGTGTTGATCCTAATGAGCATTTATGAGCACTGAGCCACCAAGCTCTGTGAAACACACACACACACACACACACACACAGCTCATGGACATATAAACACACACACACAGCTCATGGACATATGAACACACACACACACAGCTCATGGACATATGAACACTCACACACACACAGCTCATGGAAATATTAACACACACATCTCATGGACAAATGAATACACACACACACACAGCTCTTGACATATGAACACACACATACACACACACACAGCTCATGGACATATGAACACTCACACACACACAGCTCATGGAAATATTAACACACACACATCTCATGGACAAATGAATACTCACACACACTCACGCAGGGCATGTCGGAGGTTAGTTGTTCTCTCAATGACTCCGTTTCCAGCTAACCTATTGATTGCCAAACATCACACAAATAAGCTGTGTGTGTGTGTGTGTGTGTGTTAACTGATGTAATAAATCACACACCCATCATTCACGAACAGACTTATCCGCGTGTGGATGTTTGGAACAACATTAGGAGAGTCGCTGTCCATGGTCCTGATCCCGGCTCGAGAACTACTCGTTTGAACAGATTATGTCCTTCCTTCCTTCCTAACCTTCCTTCCTTCCTTCCTTCCTTCCTTGTACAAGTGATTTAGCAGAGCTTGCCGTATTAGACGAATGTTCTCATATTTTGCGATTATCTCTTACGTAAACACAGTTTATGAGTCACTGCTCTCGTCTCGGAATTTTAAGCGATTTTTAAATCTGAAACCCCGTTAAAAATTACACTTAATTATTATGTTGACATTATCCTGTTCGACTGTGTAATTTGAATCAGGGGCTCATATAATTCTAAATATTCTAATTCTCATTTTTTTTTGTATCTCCTCAAAATGACCTCTTGTTCCAGGCACCAATGGAATGTGTGTATACTGAACCCTCCCCTCTTCACGTCAGTGACAGTCGGACCCTCGGGGGGCGTGGCCTCGTCCGGCTTCAACAGGTCCCTTAATCCTGCTGCTGACGCTCTTCAAAATGAGAGACTTTTCCCATGTGGAGAGAAAACACCACAGGGATAACTCATTGATGATGGCCGAGCTGACCTGCGCCCTGTTACAAAAAAGTAGATCCGAACTGTCTTGGACCCACAGGTGGTGACCTGACTCGTCATTACAGCCGAAATGACCGCTCCACTGCCATCCTACACCGTAATCTCCCGCCTGCCATCAAGCCATACGTGGAATCCCCGAAACCTGCCAAATACCTTTTCAACGTGTGTGCCCTCCCTTTCAAACCGCCTGCCAGCATGTCTTACAAATATGTAGAAGGATGAAAGTTGATTTAAACACCTCTGACTTCTCCTGACAGCTAAAAGCACGGGACGGCACGCCGGTCTTTTTCCAGGCTTCCGCTGCCAAACAACCCAGCAAGCATGAAATGGACATGGAGTCCACAATGTATTGAATGTATGTCCAGCATCCACAGTTTGCTGTGTGTAATCGTCCAGTGGGTGTTATGATTACCTTCGCATTGAAAATGCGGAAGGTTATGTTTTGATCGCCGTGTATTTATTTATTTATTTGTATGCGTGTTATTCGCAGAACTCAAAAAGTATTGAACCGAATCGCATGCAATTTGGTGGGACGATTGTTTATGATCCGGGGACCAGTTGATTAGATTTTGGGATCGATCGGGTCAAAGGTCAAGGTCATGGAAAGGTCAATTTTTTTTTTTTACCATAGCACGATACATTTTTGTCCAATTGGCATGCAACTAATGCCAAAATGTTCATAATTCAATGCCCAATCTTGTGATATGCGAAGGTATGCGCTCTACCGAGTGCCCTTTCTAGTTTGGAGTGTTTCCTGTTTTGTTTTGAAGTCCCTGTCTCGTTTCCCTGCGCTTCCTTCCCTGTGCTTGTCTGTTTCGGTCCTGATTGTTCCCAGCCACGCCCTGATTGTTTCCACCTGTGTCTCGTTTCCCCAGTGTATTTAGCTTGTGTCTTTCTGCTTGTTCGGGGTCTGTTCGTTCTGTTAGGTGAGGCAAGGTTTGGACCCAAACGCAGCAGGCAGAGTTCTCCAAAATAACACAGGATTTATTATTAATAACTAGCAGGGACAAGAACCGGACAGGAACGAAAACGAACAGACCCCGAACAAGCAGAAAGACACAGGCTAAATACACTGGGGAAACGAGACACAGGTGGAAACAATCAGGGCGTGGCTGGGAACAATCAGGACCGAAAAAGACAAGCACAGGGAAGGAAGAGCGGGGAAACAGGAAATGAGACAGGGACTTCAAAACAAAACAGGAAACACTCCAAATCATGACAGTGGGAGGTCAGCGTCCCATGGAGTTTACTCCAAATTGGACAATCCTGCACCTCGCAATTAATGCCTGCTGCCAGAGTTCAGCGTCGGTGCAGGAAGTAGTGTTTGCACCGGCAGAGTGTAAAGGTCACTTCAGGTCAACCCCGCTCGTCCGATTCAGACTCGGTGGGCGGGTGAGACAAACACAGGACTTTCACCCTGGAGTCCTCTGTTTGTGACCCACTCGTCAGACATGTGTTGGCCATGTGAGTCCTTTTTGAGGTTTTGCTTTTCTTGACCCTAACCAAGTCAAGTAGTGTGTGCCCGAATCTAACTTCCGGTAAAGGCTGACGTTTATTTAGAAAAGACACTGCAAGGAATGGAGCATAAATAACAAGTAAAAAAAACAGTCTGATGCCTTCAGTGTCTGGCTTTCACGTCGGAGATATCTGAGTTAAAAAAATTCATACATACACACGGATGTACAACGAGCGTAACCACAATCGTTCCCTCGCCTCATCCATGTGTTTTACTTGTTTTTCATAGTTGTAGTTGTTTCCCCAGCATGTCAACAACGCTGTGTATTGTCGAAAGCAAGAAAATAAAGAATTTTGGCCGCGGAGGTGCAAAAATGTCCGGCTAAAATCTTCCAGTTCTGATGTACCTCTGGCTTAATGATGTTGATTCTCAGTGGTATTGGCAGTGACAGCACTCCTTACATATGTCATTTGTTATGATATTAAAAAAAAAACTCTTGTCCGCCATCTGCCATCCCTCTTCCTCTGTGTGATTGGCACCCTGTGTATTGTCGTTGTCACATCCTGGCCCGCTGCCATGTGCAGGTGATGTAGCCTGGGAGGGGTTTAGAGACCAGGGAAGCATTCATGTGGACCTCTGCGTTACGTCCATTTAGATGTTATCAAGGACTCTGGAACAGATGATAAGATGGAACCGCGCTTAGCCAGAGGGAGAACGTTGACATCACGGACATCTGGCTTCCACTGTTACGATAATTGTGAAGAACATCGTAACCAGAGCCTTATTTTATCATAGGAAAGTGTTATCTTTCAATAGGGAGTTGTTACAATGTTGGAACTATAAGGGCTTCGAAATGTGTCTTTTAATTTAGAGGACTTGCTGGATTCTTGTTGTGAGCGCACAAGGAAGATGCTTTCTGCATCTCTGCATTTCCATGCCAACCAACTTCAGCTTTTTCTCTGCATTGTTGAGGAGTTTGTTGGTTCGTTGGTGGCCAACGTTTCAGTGGATGCTTTTTCTTTCTCGGGCTATTAGATCTCTTGGAGACCATTTGTCTCTGTGCGGTCTTTGTGCATGGGTTCTGGTATCAGAACACACACACACATACAGGCCTATACACAGTCTCCTGATCAAAGAGCCATATGTCCCAGGCCAGATGATGAATATGAGAACTGACAGACGACTAGACAGCTGATTATTTCTGTGCTGAACACTCTGTGTGTGTGTGTGTGTGTGTGTGTGAGCATGCGTAGGAATGTGTGAGCACATCCATCTGTGTGTGCTCCGACTAGTCAACAGCTGACAGAGCAATTTCAGTCATTTCAGACTCATATAAAAAAAAAAACATTTTAATCGTCTCTCCATTGAACCAGCGGCACGCAGCCGTCCGCGTGCTCACGGAGTCCGTTCCACTCACCGTCATACGGACCTGCAAAGATACGTCTCTCCTCCCGCCATGATCTCTTTGGACGTCAGTCGGGGAGCGTGCTTTTGAGTGTGTTTATTTTACTTCACCGTTCATGTGTACACGCGGTGACGAATGCGCCGGAGCCGATACACACAATATCACTGGCAGCACGTCACGCTATTCACATGCTAATGGGGCCGACGGCGGTTCTGTGGGCGTCAACGATGAGAAGCGGCATCTCCAACCGAGCAACCTTTCTACACATACGATGGGTCGCCTACAGGGTGCATTCGCCGAGTCTGTGTGTGTGTATGCAGTCTGACATCACGCTGGTTTGGCCTGAGTTGAGAAAGGTCACGGCGCCCACGACGGACACCCAAGACATGGAGGGGGGGGAGAGATTAGAAGATCAACGCCGCCCTCGTGCCCGTGCCACGGTTAGGGAGACAGTTAGCCGACAGCTTAGCATCACTGAAGGAAGTGAGCCTGGCTCTTTTTATGTTGTGTTTTCTTCTTTTACATTTAGCTTTTTGTATGAACAGAGGGTATATATCTGTCGCCTTTATCCAAAGCCACTTACAATAAGTGGATTCTAACTCGATGCGAACTCAGAACAAGAATCAAGAAAATAGAATTTCTTCAAGAAAGCCAAACTACAAAGTGCTAGAAGTAAGTGTCAATCAAGTGCTAATCTTTTTTTATTCAAGGTATAGTCAGGAAAAGGTCCTGGCCGAAGATTTAGAGACTTCCTGATGTCAGTGGGGAGCTCGTTCCACCAATGAGGAGCCAGGACAGCAAACAGTCTGGACTTTGTCGAGTGATTAACTCGACGTGACGGAGTCACAAGTCGATCGGCAGATGCAGAGCGGAGCGAACGTGCTGGGTTGTGTAAAGGTGCGTTCACAGCAAAAGTGAAACTATTTTTTCGTGCGACCGAATCCCATGAAAAGTCAACGTACAGATGCGTGTGGCTGCGATAGATGCGATATTTTTCCGGGCGGCGCGTTTGGGGCGACGCGATGTGGGCGACGCGTTTTCAGCGGCGCAATTTTCGCCCCGAGTTGAAATATTTCCACTTTGAGGCGGTCATCTCGCAACTCTGGCCAATCAGCTCTAGAGTTCCGCTCTCGTAGCGCTGGAAGCGGAAGTCTTTCAGACGTAACAGTAACTTCATCGGTGAAAGTGACCGAGCTGAGTGAGCCTACGGGTGATGTCATGAACCCAAACACGAGGGCGTTAGTGTGTGGGATGTCCATGACAAATATAAAGCAGAACTAGTGGTTAGTTATTCTGGTGGATGAAGGAAAAGATAACGGTCTTTACGGAGACCAGACACGGAGATAAGCCCCGCCCCTCGCGGAGCGTCTCGACGCTTATGGCGAGAACACGGTGAACGGTCGAGCGAGTAAACTCACGCGTTTTGGGCGACGCGAAAAATAGTTTTGCTTTTGGTGTGAACGCACCTTCAGGCTTGATCATATCCTGGATGTAGACGGGGCCCGATCCGTTCGGCACCACGGTACGCACAAACCAGTGCTTTGAAGCGGATGCGGGTTGCCACCGGTAACCAGTGAAGGGATCGGAGGAGTGGAGGTGAATCCAGGTTGAAGAGCAGTCCAGCTGCTGCCTTCTGGATGAGCTGCAGAGGTCGGATTGGCCCTCGCTCCACAATTGGCTCATTAGGAATAATAGGACTCAACTTGGTGCCCTTGAGCAAAGCACTCAGCCACCGAACCGTTGGCGGCGGTGGGGAGGCTTGAGCGTGTTCTGTGGCGGCTCCCCGGTGTGGATCTGTTGGAGCGACACGCCGACGCGCTGCCGGAGCAGAACACAGTGTTCAGTCAGCTTCACCTGCAGCACAAAGCACCCCCCCCCCCCCCCACACACACACACACACACACACCGTCATTTGAAATGTACGCGTATGGCTTTGAGGCGCCGGGATGCTAATAATCTCCGGCGTTTTGAATATAGTGACAGATTAGTATTTGTTCTGCCTCCAGAAGACGAGCTCCGCCTCGCTTGTGAAGCTTCCCGCCAAGCGTTTTGCCTCTGATGAAAATTTGCTGCCGGGTTTTTTTTTTTCACCATGTGGTAAGCTCAGGCGCTGACAGACGCACTTTATCAGTCAAAAATGTGCGTCGCTGCTTCGCGAAGTTCCTTTTCAGAGAAACGAAAGCGAACTGCCACCCCGACGCCTCTTTCATGCAGTCGCTTTGCGGCGGCAACACGCGATTAGCGGCGTAAAAAGGCGTCGGATTGGTCCACGAAGGGGACGACGCCCGAGTTCTTGTGATTGCTTGAGATGACACCGACTGGCTCCGGGTCCACTTCATGGTCCTGTACCTATTAAAAGTGTGAATCCCAGGCAGTGACATGTACGCCTGGAAGCTCCTAATCCCTCCACCACAACCAGTCTTTTATTACTATGCACATTTTACACGTGTTACTCTTTTCCTTTTTTTTTCCGATTCTGTTTTTTTGACACTATGCACCAAAAAGAAGCCTGTGTAAACCAATTACACACACACACACACCACCACACACACACATATGTTACCATCAACCTCAGAAATAAGGATGACGCCATGTGACAACTTCCTGTACATTCTGTTATTTCTCTCTCTGTAAAGAAAAAGAAACGTGTTGTTCATGTTTGACACGGCAGAAATATTACCATCAGCACTCAGTTTCTGTAGAATAATGATTTCCTGTGAAATAAATGCCTCCCTGTCTTTAAGTGGACTTGTCATGTGCACGTAAACCAGCTCTTGAATCTATCACTGTATTACTTATGTGTGTGTGTGTGTGTGTGCATAAATACACACAAACGCACACAGTGAATACATGTGTATTGTTTTAGCGTCCCTCTCACTCTCATCTCTCTTGTATACGTGCTTTTGCACTCGGCATGGAGCGCTGTATGATCTTGGCATGCACTAGCAGGCATGTCACACCCAGTTCTCTCTCTCTCTCTCTCTCTGGATGTTCCTGGC
The DNA here is from genome assembly GCF_029220125.1 of Pseudoliparis swirei. NCBI lineage: Eukaryota > Metazoa > Chordata > Actinopteri > Perciformes > Liparidae > Pseudoliparis > Pseudoliparis swirei. Next base: position 6,914,676 of record NC_079406.1, on the reverse strand, counting down.
ATGCACAGGCGGAGGCGTCACTTCTCATTTGCTTAAGGAGCGTGATTGTGTGTGTGTGTGTGTGTGTGTGTGCGCGTGTGCTGATTTTGTTATGCACGTGTGCATGTTTCTGCTCAGCAGATTGAGGTATTTAGGGATCCATGAGAACATTGTGTTGTTGTTTTTTTCCAGTCCAGTTTGTGCTCCTGGCCGGAACCTGTGTACGAGAACATCGGGACATATGTTCGGCTCCGACACAACGCAGTGGATACGCGCTGCTGCGCTGAACAGATATGATCTAAGTATCGTATATCATGAAGCGTAGAGTCCTCTGTAGAGTATTGGTATGCGTACGGGGTATGATATAGTGCTAAGTATTTTGCAATCATAATTTCTTGTCAAAAAGTCTCTTTTTTTGTCAAAAATCATGGCGATTTGTCCGCTCGCCTTACGTGCTGCCATTCGGCGGTAGCACCCAGTGGATGGGCAACACTGGCATGTCAACAAGTAAAAAAGTAAACCGAGGCACAAAATACGAGGCGAGTTACTAAACCGATACTTTGCCGCCGCTTCTGCTGCACCGTGGGAACAGAAAGAGGAGATGAGAGCGCCTGCTGGTTACAACCCACTGAGACGCCTCTCCGGATAATGGAGGAACCGTGAAGGATGAGAACCAAAGGCTAACCAGCGCTGAGATTTCACGGGAAGTCTCCCCACGTAAAGTCACCTTAAGCCTGAATACATACATGGCTGCTGTACAATGCAGCCTCGACGAGATAGCCATATTTACTCACAGACGTAGTGCATCGAGGGAGACGGTCCAGAAGACCACATGATCGTTTCCCCTGAGATACTCAAAGAAAGCGCTGACATTTTCCCACGTCGGCCTTCAGTCACATGACTGACGTGCGTTATGCTGCACTCACACTTTACTCACGTGAGTTTACTCGCACGACAAGTTATCGTTCGCTTCATTCGCTTCAATCGCTTTATTCCCGTGGCTTAAATCCAGGGTTTTACTTCGTGGAAACAGTTATCATTTCCTTCATCCACCACGGAAGAACTAACCACGAGTTCTGCTTTATACTTGTTGTGGACATCCCACAAACGTCGGAACATCTAACGCACTCGTGTTCGGGTTCATGACATCACCCGTCGGCTCACACAGATCGGTGACTTTCACCGACTACGTCTGAATGACTGCCTCTTGCAGCGCTACTAGAGTAGCAGCAGCCAGTTAGCATCACTAACGACATAACGTCAGTGATGACGGCCGGAGCGTCTCGACTAGGGATGAGTTATTCCTATCGATTTTTTTATCGATTCTTTTAAAATTGCTTGAAAAATTTTTATAAATTTTCTTTATTTCGATTCTTTTTCTTTATAAAAAAAGAACATACTTCATATTATTAATATACATTTTCTTTTAACATTTATATTTTAAAAATTATGTAAATATTTTTATTTTACTTTAAATAAATTATTACTAAACTTTTTATTTAAAAAAAATAATAAAAAATACATAACTTTAATAACTTTAAATACTTAAATAAAACTTAAATTAAAGCTTTTAAACAGCAAAATTTTATTTTTAAAAAAACTTTAGCATTAAAAATAAAAAAAAAATCATGTAAAAAAAAGCAAAGAAAACATAAATGGAACTGTTAAAAAAATCTATATTCAGCTGGTACCAAGGGTGTGTGATCTCGGGACTTATTGTGTTCAAAAATGGATGAACACTCTGAGATGACACAAGGATGCCTGAAACAATAGATCTGTAGAAATGGGGGGTGATCTTGCCCAAGCCAAAGAGTGGCGCAGGAACACAAAGGTTGCAGGGATTTGTAGAGGCTATGGAGGACCATCTGTGCAGATGGGCCACCAGGGGTGACTCCTCTGCTTGATGGGGGACCTCTGTCCTCTACTTCTGAGGCTGGTTCTTTCTCTGGCTGAAATGGCTGGAAGGACTCCTCATGGTATTCCCTTTTAAATCTTCTTAATCTTGGGTTCTTTAATGAAATAAATCTAAAAAAATGGTTTGATTTATATCAAAATTCTTAAAATTTATCATCCTAAATCATAATCATCATCTTCTCCCCATCATCAAAGAGTATCTCTTCCAATGATCTCCATCTCTCCATCTCTCTCCTCCTCATCAGAAAAGTTCTGTCTAAGAACCTCAGTTTCTAGAAACAGACTCATGCTCAAGAAACCTCAGAAAAATTTGAAAAAAATCTCCAATAAGACTTTGTTTCAAAAAATGCAGATACCTTGCTGCTGCTCCCATTGTTCCCTGTCCCTGCTGCCTCCTTCCCATATCTTTTCCAATTTGTCCCCTTCCTTTCACGGTGCCTTCCTCCAGGAATGCCTTGACCTTAGCATCTCCAGGAATGCCTCTGGACATTTAGGGGATGGACCCGATCATGAAATTAATTATATGATATTAATTAATTGGATATGATTAATTATCATAAATATAATAAATATTCATATTGAGAGATGCACCAAAATATTATTAATATGACTGCATTAATAATAATTTGCTCCACCACTCCAATCTAATGTGCCACTGTATAATCCAATTCCAACTTATACAGGTTTTTTGTGTGAGTCTCCCATTTGGGTGCTTCATGCAGAGATTGTCAGAATGCTTTAATCAGGCTCCTGACACCTCTCTCTTGGCAACCAAATTGCTGCCAATGCCTTGGCCAGCCAATATATATACATATATATATATATATATATATATATATATATATATATATTTTGTTTTAATAATTTAAATAATATTTTATATATATTTTTTTTATTATTATTTATATATTTTTTTTATATTTTTTTTAATTTGGGTTAGTTCTATTGTTGTCTTTTGCATGGGTAAAAACATGGCAGATTCTCAGATCATTAAAAATCTTAAAACAGCATCTCTTAAACCATCTTTCATGTAAGACATCCAAGAGGTTTAGAACACACCAACACAACACATACAACAACACACACAAAACAACAAGTTTACAGTTTAATACAAACATTACAATTTACAATATATGTCATATTCTCATAATATACATATGTTATATACATTTATAATATAAATAAATATGATATTATATGTATCTTTTAAACTTGAGTTAAACTTGGTATGAGGACTTTCATCTCTATGGCCAGTTCACTCATCTGTGGCCAACGACACCTTGCCCACCAGTATATCCATTTGATATAGTATTACAATTGTACAGTTTCTGAGTACGAGGTTTAACGGTGTGGCAACTTCAGCAGTTTGATCAGGTAGAACATGGTCAGCTACCTTCATCACAGCAACACTCATTGCTGCCCTTCTCTCTCACTCCTCTCCACTCTAACTCTCCACTACAGCTCCTCCAGGCTGCCTGTGCCTGATCTCTCTGGTGCCTTCTACACTTCACTCCTTTTCTTTTCTTTGTTTTGCTTTTCTCGTCTTTTCCAGCTCTGACCTTCTCTGCTGTGTTCTCCCCATCACTTGTCCATCCACCAGCTGCCCTGACAAGCTTCCAGCCAATTTTTCAGCTCATCAGCATCACTCTTACCAGATTACTTGGTTTCAACCTCATACTGTACAGTTTTTAGTTTTGTGTTTTGGGTTTCCCTTTATTTTTTTTTTTATTTGTTATTGAGCATCTTGGAATGTCATATACAAAGAGATGGGAATGAGATGAAAGAATTGAAATTTTATATTTATTATTTTATAATTTTATATTTATTTAATAATAAAATGTTTGAAACAAAACAAAAAAAAAAAAATAAAAATCTGGTGCAAAAACCAAAAAAAAAACCACAAACTTAGTCAAACTTAGTCTTTTCCAATGTCATTCTATTCCTCTCTCCTCATTTTTTTTTCCCGGTTGAAAGGATGGGCTGGGCCTCAGACAAGAGACAGACTACCGCAGACTGAACCACACCTCTTGAACAGCCTCATCAGCTCGTCTGAGCTAAATCGGAGATTATGCAATGAGATTATAATGATAAATTTTATTTAAAACTAGAAAAATAAACAATAACAAAAAAAGCAAAAAAAAAAAGCAAAATTAAGAAATTTGACAAAGGCAGCCACCAATGTAGGGCAATGTAAATGAGTGGTGACAATGGAAGATTCTGTAGCTAAGCTAAATAATATATTAAATATAAAAAATTATAAATTAATAATAAATTATTTAATTAAATATAAATTAACGCTAAATAATAACTGATATATAATAATAATTAATACACAAAATATCAATCAAATCAAATTTTTCAACAAACGAAGTGAAAAACAAAACTGTCAATAAATTACGGACCAAATGCTAAGCTCAAAAACATGGGACAGTAAAAGCCAAATATAAGGACAGAAGAAGATAAAATCTTAATCGACACACACTTAATAAATCACTTTAACACAGTGGTGGTTGAGTTTTGAGGAGTTTAGAGAGTGTGAAGAGATGTGAGCTGAGTGCATCGAACACATGACACACCATTGTAACATGACACCTGTAATTTTTAAAATTATTATTGTTGTTTGTATATCTTCCTTCGAAATAGATTTTTTTTTTGACGTTTTTTTTACAAGTGGCGTTTCATTTTTTTGTTGCGAAATAATAGAGAGCAAAACAAAAACTCTCTCTAGTCTCGTTCTGTTGCTGCTTGAGTCTGAAAAAAAAAAAAAGCGCTACGCGCACGCGCGCCACAAAAGGACCGTTAGCCGTTAAGGAATTTTTTTAACGATCCCAAACAATCGGTTCACTGGGAACCGGTTCTAAAACAGAACCGGTTCTCGATGCCCATCCCTAGTCTCGACGCTGATCGCCTTTTTGCAACTCAGCGACGGGGCGAATTTTTCGCCAGAGTTGAAACATTTCAACTTGAGGCTAATTTTTTCGCATCGCTCTATTTGCTCTATTTGCATACGTCGCGATCATGCGGGTCTGTGCCTTGACTTAGCACGGCATCAACTCGCGGAAAAAGTTCACAGCGCTTTTTGCGTGAATGCAGTATTAGACACGTTAACGTCAACCACGCAGTACCTTTGTAGCCTGAACCTAACTTTTAATTTAAAACGTGGAACTGCGCCTAAGGAGCCTAAATTGACGCTCCGTCTCTGAGACGTGCTAAACTGCCGTTCGTGTAACACCCGGTTCTGTTTCTCCTGTGTTCCGTGTCTCCTATGTCTGTGTCTCCTATGTCTCCTCTGTGTCTTCTATGTCTCCTCTGTGTCTTCTCTGTCTTAATTGTTTAATTCCCTGCACCTGCCCTCAGCCACTCTTGTCTCGTTACTGTCTGATGTCCTACACCTGTTTCCCCCCCTATATATTGTGTCAGTCTTTCCCTCGTCTCCTGTTGGATTGTCGTCTCTAGTTCCGTGTCCTTTTCCTGTCGTCCTGTCCGTGTTCCTGATCCTGCCTGCTTCGACCCTGCCTGCCTGCCTGCCCTGACCGACGATCCTCTGCCTGCCCCTTTTGGACCTCGTTTTTTTGTAAACCGTTTTGCCTCATTAAAGAGTGTTTTTTTTGTTATTTATATTGCGTCCAGTCTGTCTCTCTGCGCCTGAGCCTCACCCCGTCACAAAGACCTGACAGTTCCAGGGCCAGGTGCAGCTTAACGCGCTGACCATCGGTGTGAGAACATGTCGCTCCTCCGCAGGACCGTCGGGCTCTTCTTGGGTTTAGAGTGGTGGACATTTCTTTGTGCTGGCAGAAGAGTTCTGCTCAGTCACCGGTGTTTTCTTCGAACTGTATAGCTGGTTGTTCTCCAAGTCATTTCCTACACGTCAGCCTCTTTGAGTGTCTGTCAGATCAAACAACAATTCAGCCGGCCCATTGCTTTCTGGAGGGACACCAAAGCGCTAATGTGACTGGCTCTGCCCCAAAAGCACTGAAGGGCAGGTGGCCAACCACTGACATTCTTTAGTTAATATGGATCCACATGCGGCTACTTGCACTTAGATTGTATGCGCACATGGACACGGGCGAACGAGAGGAGCAGATCCCTCTTCGCTACGACTGTCTCACACACACACACAGAAACTCATGCACACACAAACTTGGCTGGCTCCCTAAGATCTATTTAACACATTCTAAGTGGGCCAGACTTGGCAGAGCTTAAGAGAGAACAGAGAGAGACTCGAGGAGAGGAGCTGGAGCCAAAGTGACCTCCCGGATGCACAGAACATCTGGGGTACAGCTAACTGATTAGCTACACTAATGGCCGAGACCATGAAGAAGTGATCGCTGTGGGATCTCAGTCGACCGCTGAATGTCTCTGAGAGCGGCTGACTGACGTGTGACAGGATGCCTTCAAAAAAACAGCAGCAATGTTACCGTTCCCACTTAATTCTAAAGCTACTGTCACTATAGTTACGATTATCCTCGTCTTATGGTACATTTGGGGACATTTTAAGGTGCTTCTCCTCAAGGTGCAACATAGGATTAGCAAACAAGGGCACCCCATTGGGCTGGTGCTGCCTAGTTCCCCAGAGAAACCCTTTTGGCATGAAAAGGTAGTGGGAACCATTATAGTGCACTCTTCAGCTACCATAGATCTCAATGGCTCTTGGCAATGTCTTTAACCCTTGTGTTGCCTTCGGGTCAATTTGACCCGATTCAATGTTTAATGTCGGTGTTCTTTCGGGAGTCAACAAACAAACATAAAGTACCTCACACTTAAACTTGGAAAACAATATTAATTCTAATAATTTTCTGGAGATTTTAATAGCTGGGGTCATATTGACCTCAAGGGTAAAATCTGTTAGTAAATATAAAGGTAACAGGAGGGTTAAACATTGAATCGGGTCATATTGACCCGAAGGCGACAGGAGGGTGAAACATTGAATCGGGTTAAATTGACCCGAAGGCAACACAAGGGTTAACCTGCTAGTTAACTTTAACTGGATCAGAGCAGCTATCGACGGACTATGGCACCATTCACTTTTTTCATTTCAAGTGTCTTGAATCTTATCTGGATTTTGTATCTGGATACGGGACTATTGCATTGCCACTGCCGTCAATGCATCTCCATTGGCTACTTGACAGATCGGAATGTAATGTATGCCAATCAGGGTCCAGAGCAGACGCAGGCCAGAGGGTGGAGCCAATGCAATCCCGAAGCAGTCTGGTCGCAACACTGACATTTTAGCTACCGTTAGCTACCTCCCAACAATCCATAAACTAAAACAGACACATGGATGAATCATATTGATGAAGAGCTGATTCACAAAATATCTACGTACTAGTAGCAGGCAGCAATTTGGGGGTCCTCATCTCTCATCATAGACAAACACTGTATTTATTTAATCTAATACATTCAGTTAATTCGCCGCTATCTTATTTGAGAGAAATGCACATTAGCAGTGTTACCATTACATTTTGGTAGGCATTTTAGCTTTTGAAAAAGAGGTAATTATGCACGTAGTATATGTTCCAAGCTTAACACGGTGTAAACATGCACTTTAAAACTTTAGATATCACTTTCAAAAAGGATGGGATTCTCTCGGTGCAACTCTGGTGCACTGTGTCCATCCAGACAAAGAATGGACCAAAACATGAAAATTGTGGAGACACTCTAGCACCTACTCATCTCACAAAGGTCTGTGCAGCAGCGTTAGAAACTTTTAAGAAGTCTTGAGGACCAGAGAGTTTAGCTAAACTCACTCCACTTTAACAATACTCACCGCTGCCGTCACCTGAGCAGGTCTTTGCGTCTTTCAATTTAACTCGCCGAAGACCTGAGGTGCTTCATATTGGCCGTCAAAACATAACAGAGAGTCGACCTTACGCCCACGTGAGGAAACACCGGAGAGAAAAGGAGAGGAGAGACGGGGAGGCTAAGGTGGCAAAGGATGCAACGTAAGTTAACGACACATTTCACGGGGGCGAGGGGAGCAGGAGATTGCAAATATTCTCCCTCTGTTTTGAATACCACAGAACGGGGTCACAGCACCCCGTTTTTGGGGTCCTGACATGCCTCCCCTGCAGACATCGAGAGCGAGGCGGAGAATGAAACCTGAGCAAATGAAAGCGATGGAGGGGATGAGAAAAGATAGAGGACGGAGAGAAATGGAGAGAGCACAGCGGGGGGGGGGGGAGCTGGACAAAGGCCACAGAGTGAGAGAGTGATAATCGAGAGGGGGGGACAGAGTGATGAGAGGAGATATATATGGGCAGCGTACAGTGACAGAGAGGGAGGAGGAAGGGCAGGCACAATGTGTGCGGCACAAAAGGTTGCGTCGGGACAGATGGCGTCGGGGAGGAGGCGGTCTCTGTAAACTTTCCAACTGGTTCTCCCCCTACGGAAGACGTCGGTTTGTCCTCAGTGCAGAGGGAATGTGTCAGTTACCAGTCGGTCGTCAGTCCCTTTGTCACTTGGATTCGCGTCAGTCAGTCTTACAGCTGGTGAGCCAGAAGGTAACTCAGATCGGTGAGTGAACGGTCATATTAGAAATGATCCAAAAATTGGGATTGTGACATTTCTGAAACGAACTTTAACCCTCAAGTGTTAACTTTTATTTAGACATTTAGCCTGCTTGACTATCTAATCTGGGTTCACATTGTTCTGCGAGTAATGGGAGACAGAACATCCGTTTGTTGACTTGGCCGTTCTCAATCATCTCGTCGAGCATCACCTTGTTAATGAAGAGACAACCAGAAGAAACAACTCCTATTTGATGTTTTTTATCACTTTATTTGACCCTGACTGAGTTTAAGATCACATAAATCTGAACTTCCTGTTCTTCTTCAAATGCAGTGAAGGAACGAACACGAACGTGAAAAGAAACTGGGTTTTTTTTCACCCCGACTTTGATAACGACTCGAGTGTGGCTCCTTAGTTCTTGAAAGTATTTAGCTGAGAAGGGCCAGTCAAACATCTCCATTAGCATTCAGGGAAGCAGGCAGCCAGACACGCAGTTGGTCACTCAGTGAGCCTGTCCGTTTGTAATCAGCCTCTTCCTGATGCTGATGGGATTAAAGCATCCAGAGTTCCGTCTTATCTTTGCCATCAGCAGCCTCTCCCGCTAAACTGACTTTATCTCATCTCTCCGCGCTGACAAGCCGTCCTGTCCTCCGTGCTTCTTCACCAGACTCCATTTGAAAAAAGAAAAAGAAAACCTCTTGCAACCCATCAACAGACGCAGGCATGCAGATACAGCCACGCTCAGAGCAGAGAGATAAGCATGCGGACGGCAGAATGCGTAGACGCGCGCTTGCACACACAACCGCAGCCATGCGTACATGTCACGATAACACATATACAGGAGATAAGACACACATAAAACGTATTGATATGCTTTAAATGGATGTGTGGGTCGGCAGAGTTGGGTGACAGTCTCTCCTCCCTTCCCTCCATCCTTTTCACTTCCAGTCTCTCTCTTTGTCCTTGTCACCAGACAGCTGGCAAGTGTTGTGTCTGTGTGTGTGTGTGTGTGTGTCCAGATAGGAGGATATTCCGAGACTTCAGACTAGCGAAAGATAGTGATCTCAGTCAATCTAATGAAGCTGAAGGGTCACACACACACACACACACACTCACACAGACACACACACACTTTTTACAAATAACTTTAATCCGTTTAGGGAGCATGCTCTATATTTGAGGGACAGAGGAGCACAATAGGAGAGGATTTTTTTCCGGGAATATCCTTACCGCATTGTGTGTGTGCGCTGCTTCTTGTGTCTTAACGGTCTCGGTTCTGACTCGCCCGCCCTGCTGCGTTGATTTCATCAAACCAGATTGCTCCCATAGATCTAGAACAGATCTTACTCGTGTCCCACTGCTGTATCGGTGTATTTCACATTTCAGAGGTTTGTGCGCTGTAAGATGCACAATACCTCTTCTTTGGCGAAGGAGCGACAGGGCAAACGATTACTTTAAAGCCTTTTTCTTTTCTTTTTTTTTAAAGAGAAGCTTAAAGTAATAACCTGCAGGTTCTTCTCCTTCTATCGCTGATTGATACCATACAATAGTGATTTAACCTTCATCCACTTCGTGATAAAAGCTGTGTTTACTTGCTGTACGAGGCACACATGAGACGGTTCATCTCCCTTAGAAGATCCTCCACTGAACAGCAGGTGATTTATTCTGCCTTTTATAGGGGCAGAAACTGCAGCTTGTTTGGAAGAAATATAACAGGGCAGAACAAAATATACAAGGAGCTTGAGTGCAGTGTATGAGGTCATTATTATTTCAGTATGTCGGTCCTGGGTTTCAATGCCCTAAAGCGGTGACCATAAGTGCCACCACAATTCAAAAAGAATTACAATACTGCATGTTTTTGCAATTGTTTAAACAAGAAAGGTAAGTGACATTTATTAGAGACGTAACATAAAGAAAAAGAAGTGACGGGATTAACTTGAGTTGACCCAAAATGATACAGGACACAACCTGGAAGTGTTCAAATGTGCTTTAATATTTATTCAGCAGGGGTGAAGATAAGCTTTCAGTCGCTGAGCAGGCAGTAGAGACAGGATCACTATAGGAGTCTGGGAGGGCTGGTTCACAAGGGGAGGACTACGGGAAACAGATTCACCTTGATTGCTGAATGAAGAAAATTGGCTGCTGGTGGGGAGCAGAGTGTACTTTAAAGGGTTGAAGTGGACTGAATGAAGAGAGGAATCTGAGAACAAAGGTTGGCTAGAAGCTGGTTGAAGGCAGGAATTGATCAGGTTGTCTTGGATAGCCATCTGGAACATACAGGACTGTCTCAGAAAATTAGAATATTGTGATGAAGTTCTTTATTTTCTGTAATGCAATTAAAAAAACAAAAATGTCATGCATTCTGGATTCATTACAAATCAACTGAAATATTGCAAGCCTTTTATTCTTTTAATATTGCTGATTATGGCTTACAGCTTAAGAAAACTCAAATATCCTATCTCTAAATATTAGAATATCATGAAAAAGTATACTAGTAGGGTATTAAACAAATCACTTGAATTGTCTAATTAACTCGAAACACCTGCAAGGGTTTCCTGAGCCTTGACAAACACTCAGCTGTTATAAATCTTTTTTTTAACTTGGTCTGAGGAAATATTAAAATTTTATGAGATAGGATTTTAGAGTTTTCTTAAGCTGTAAGCCATAATCAGCAATATTAAAAGAATAAAAGGCTTGCAATATTTCAGTTGATTTGTAATGAATCCAGAATGCATGACATTTTTGTTTTTTTAATTGCATTACAGAAAATAAAGAACTTTATCACAATATTCTAATTTTCTGAGACAGTCCTGTATAAGAAGAGTAAAGGCTTCTGTGGCTGATGCGATCTAGGGTGACTTGGGGTATACTCCAGCTGTGCAGGGTGCTGCTGTTTGAAGTGGTGTTTAAGAGTCGGATTCAAGACATCATTCCACAAAGATGATCTCTCTCAGCTGGACCTCAGCTCTTCCAGTCAACTACAGACAGGAGGCCTCTCCCACAGAAATAGAAAACCCAGAAGCACAGAGGTGGAGGGGGATTTTGTTCAGGGTCAAAAGTTATTGATCTCGGAGACAACAAAGACGAGATGAACATACACACATGTTGTACGGTAGGTTGAGATGATTGGCAAATGGGGCATGGGTCAATTAGGCGACTTATTTCGTGGCCAGACAGTTATTTGCTGTCGTGCCATACAGAGCATGGTAGAAACTAGACCATAGGCTGGCAAAGGAATCCAGATTGAGAAGTCTGAAAAAAGGCTTTCAAAACGAAAGACTATGATCAATGTCAGTTAATTGATCAACGGAGGGAAGGCCCAGGGAGTAGATTAGCCGTCGGGATTAATTGAGGGTCTTGTAGAATGTATTCACAAAAGTCAGGAGGGTGGAACAGCCATTTGATAAAGAAAGCCCAGTGACAGAGTCCAGAGCGATATGGGATCAAGGCCAATGTGGGGCAAGGAGACATTGCACTCCACTAGAAGGATCTTGACGAGGGGATTTGAAGGTGAGTTGAGCAGACCATGATGCAAGACTGAAAGATGGCAGGAAGACTCATTTGTGAAAGATTCGAGGGTGGCAGGTTGAGGGACATGCTACCCCACTGCAGAGTCTGAGAGCAAACAGTGTCAGTAATAAATGGTCAATTATGGTTTATTGTTTATTTATTGGATCCCTATTAGCTGACGCCTTAGCGACCGCTAATCTTCCTGGGGTCCACAGAAAGGACAAAATACAAGACATACAAAAACATACAAAACATATCGTGAAACCAACCAAATAGTACAACAAAGCAAAAAATAGTAGTCAGATGCACAGTACAGTCGCAGGATAAGATATCAGAGTATAAGAAAATCAGATGACTAAAAAGCAATAGAATACGTCAAGTGGTGAATGTTCTTAGGTGCACCTTTAATTGTTTTTTTAATGATAAATTATTACTCATGTGAGTTAAACGAGGAGGTAGTAAGTTCCAAGCGGTAATTGCACGATAGATAACAGTACGTTTGAGGAGGTTAGTTCTTGGGGTTGGCGGTATCAATTGACCTAAACTAGCATTCCTTGTGTTATGGTTATGTCTGTTAAATGTGTATTGTAACTGATTGAAGAAATATACCGGTGTCTGATTAAATACTACTTTCCTGAAAAACATGAGAAGACAAAAGTGAAGTTGAGTTTCAACTATTGTATATATCAATTATCATGACAGTTGTCCGGAGATGAATGTTGATGGAGAGCCCTTGCAGTATATTCAATGTCCAAAGATTCAACAGTGACCAGACACGGAGTAAGAGAGATATCTGGCAACTAAATCTCTTTGGTTGGCCGAAACTGCTGAGAGGGGATGAGGAGCAATGTGCTTGAAACCAGGATAGACAGTGTGCAGAAAGCAAAGTGTGTGTATGTGTGTAGTGTAAATAAATGAAATGTGTGTAGTTATTGCACTATGATCTGGCAAGAGGTGATCTGTTATAGAGCCTCATAGCCGTCGGCAGGAATGTTCTCCTGTATCTGTCCTTGTGGCAGCGGTGCGTGAGGAGATGTTTGGAGAAAGTCCTCCTCTGTCCCTGTAGTAGGTGGTGGAGAGGGTGGTCCGGGTTGTCCAAAATGGACACAAGTTTCTTCTCCACCACCTGTTCCAGGTGCTCCAGCTGGCAGCCGATGATGGAGCCAGCCTTCCTAACCAGTTTGTTGAGACGGCTGGTGTCACCGGCTCCGATGCTGCTCCCCCAGCAGACAATGGCAAAGTGCAGCACACTGGCCACAACCGACTGGTAGAATATCTCCAGCATCTTGCTGCACACGTTGAAGGATCGAAGCTTTCTCAGGAAAAAGAGTCGACTCATCCCCTTCTTGTACACAGCGTTGATGTTGGCCTTCCAGTTCAGTCGGCTGTCGATGGAGACGCCCAGGTACTTGTACTCCTCCACCATGTCCACGTCCACTCCCAGGACACTCAGAGGTGGAGGAGCTGTCGCCTTCCTCCTGAAGTCCACCACCATCTCTCTGGTCTTGGCCACGTTCAGCCGAAGTTGATTCTCATCGGCCCACTTTACAAAGTCACTCACCACTGCCCTGTACTCCTCCTCCCGTCCATCCCTAATACACCCGACCACTGCAGAGTCATCAGAGTACTTCTGCAGATGGCATGACTCCGTGTTGTACTGGAAGTCACTGGTGAGACAGAACAGTTCCCTGTGGGGCTCCAACATCACTGACCACCATTCCAGACAGCACACGGCCCATTCTGACAAACTGTGGTCTGCCTGTGAGGTAGTCAGTGATCCAGGAGATGGTGGACGCATCCACACCGACCACCCGCAGCTTCTCACTCAGTAGCAGTGGCTGGATGGTGTTAAATGCACTGGAGAAGTCAAAGAAAGTGACTCTGGTTCCATCCAGGTGCGACTGAGCTCGTTGCAGCAGGTAGATGATGGCGTCGTCCACTCCCACATGAGGCTGGTAAGCAAATTGCAGAGGGTCCAGCGATGATTTCACCTGCGGCCGAAGGTGGGCCAAGACCAGCCTCTCCAGCACCTTCATCACATGGGAGGTGAGGGCGACCGGTCGGTAGTCATTGAGGCCAGATGGTGTTGACTTCTTTGGGACCGGGACCAGGCACGACGTCTTCCACAGCACCGGGACCTCCCCCAGCCTCAGGCTGAGGTTGAAGAGGTGCTGCAGGTCACCAGACAGCTGGGTGGCGCAGGTCTTTAGGACCCTGGGGCTGATGCCATCAGGATCTTCCGCCTTGCGCTGGTGTAGTTTCTCCAGCTGTCTTCTCACCTGGTCAGTAGTCACAGAGAGAGGGGGGAGGGTGGAAGAGCCCATTGATGTTGAGGGCTCGGTGGATGTGCAGCTCAACAGGGGGGACAGAGGGGGAGGAGGTGTTTGGGAGGTGTGATGTGTGGAGGAGACGGGGAGGGCTGTGAACTGAACCTGTTGAAGAAACAGTTCAGCTCGTTGGCCCTCTCCAGGGAGCCCCCTGGCTGTCTCCCTCCAACCTTGAAGCCAGTTATCTGTTCATCCCAGACCACACCTCCTTTGTGTTGTTCAGCTGAAGTTTGGCCTCCAGCTTCCTCCTGTAGGAGTCCTTGCCCTCCCTGAGCTTCACTTTCAGGTTGCGCTGGACTCTCCTCAGCTCCTCCCTGTCCCCAGACCTAAAAGCAGCTTTCTTCATGTTAAGAAGTGCCTTCAGGTCCCTGGTGATCCAGGGCTTGTTGTTGGGGAAGCAGCGCACAGTCCGTGATGGGATGGTGGTGTGTTCACAGAACTTGATGTATTCCGTGATGCAGTCGGTCATACTGTTGATGTCCTCCCCATGCGGTCCACACAACACATCCCAGTCCGTTGACTCGAAGCAGTCCTGTAGAGCGTCGTTAGCCTCCAGAGACCACCTCCTCACAGTCCTGGTGGTCACCGGCAGCCTCTTCACCAGAGGAACATACCTGGGTGTCAGCCGGACCAGGTCATGATCAGACCTGCCGAGGGGGGGAAGGGCAGTGGCGCTCTATGCATCTTTTGTATTAGCATACAGCAAGTCCAGAGTTTTATTGTTCCTTGTTGGGCAGTCTATATACTGATGGAAGGTTGGCAGAGCTTTATCCAATGTGGTGTGGTTAAAGTCCCCAGTAATAGTCATGAAAGCTCCAGGCTGTTGATTCAGCAGTGCAGACACAGTGGAGTGGATGTTGTCCACTGCTTCCTCAGCGTCAGCTGATGGTGGCACGTACACGACAACCACAATGGCGGACGTGAACTCCCTCGGCAAATAAAAAGGTTGCATCCCCACGGCCAGCAGTTCAATGTTTGGGCTCCAGAAGCGCTCCCTCACACACACATGGTCGGGATTACACCACCGTTCATTCACATAAACAGCGATCCCGCCCCCCCTCTTCTTACCGCTCAGTGTAGCGTCTCTGTCCGCCCGAACAGTCCTGAAGCCGGGCAAAGACGCGCTGTGATCCGGATAGTCCGCGTGCAGCCACGTCTCAGTAAAACACAAGAGGATACTCTCACGGAAGATCCTCTCAGTCATTACCAGCGCGCCGAGCTCATCCGTCTTATTCGCCAAAGACCTCACGTTCCCCGTTATTATCGCCGGTACCGAGGGTTTGTATCACCTCGTTTTAACCCTTCTCCTGGCACCCGATCTGCAGCCCCGAGCCCTTCTCCGTAGCTCCACCGGGATCTCAGGTCTGTCTCCAGGCAGAAGCTGCGGCCTGCACGGCGCGATCAGCTGAGCGCGCGAGTAAGCCACGGTCCCCGTCATTGTTTGTTGTGGCTCTCCCATACTCACGACAAAGTGAACAAAAGCCACAGGAAAAGTTGCGAAAAAAGTAGTTATAGTCCATTGTCCGACCGTAACTTAGACCAACGTGAAAGAAAAGGAAAAGAAAAAGAGAGGAAAAGTGCAAAAAAAGACAATGAAATAAAAAGCATTTGTGCTGCTGCAGCGACAGGCAGCCGTTGGCACGGCGCCATTTTGATATGCGATAAAGACGAGCTGTTACCCCTATTAAATCGAAACTCATGACATAATGAAGCGGCTTATTGTATCAGATTCAGGATATGTCGAAGGCTACAAAAGCCAGAGGGGCTGTGCGAACCATGTGTTTGCAATTCTTCAACTTGACAAACCGATAATGTTTGAGTAGCAATGGAAGAACTAGTCATTAGGAACTCGGGACTCTCTGGACACTCAGCCTTGAATACACTCGAGCAATTGGAAGCAGCTAGAAGTAAAAAGGTTGATGCAGGATCGCCAAGACTCTGGCAATCCAGAAAGACCAGGGAGCTATTACCTGATGCAAAGCACCCGGTCATGACAATGAAACAAGACGGTACCATGATTCACTGAAACAAATGTAATATTCTTGGACTTATTCGATGCACATTGGCTATTTGACTCATCACTAAACTAAATTACGTGTTAAGATATATTGTTTTTCTACGGGTGTGCAGTGTGCTCTCACATTTTTCTGTGCCCTTGTTAACTGATCCATGGAGCAATCAGTGTGCAGCCATTGAGATGATGCTGCCATTAGGTCTGTGTCAAAGTGATCTGAGTTTGAGGTTCAGTTCTGTCTTTTGATTGTCACAGCTCAGTCTTCTGCACCAGAGCTTTTTAAAGGCTCTACAAAGACCCGTGGGTAGGTCAAAGGAAGGTTAAACTGGGTTATGGAATTATCCTGGAGAAGATTAATAGATAGTTGGATGGATTTTACTGTTACAGCAGCTTAAAGTACCATGGGGGTGACAAAGTAGCGCAAGGCTACGACCCCCCCTGGTCTCTTAACAACTAAACTAAACTCCATTTTTTCGATTACGTTTCGAGGGACATTGTTTCTCTCTTGGATTACTTTTGGTTTTGTCGTTTTACAAAAATACGCTTTTAAGGGGGGTCGGGGGTGGAAGGATAGGTATTTTAAAAAATGACAGCTCCTTGACAGAGGAGACACGTTTTTTTTGTCTCAGCCTGTTCAATACAATGCAATTGCTTGATGCCTTTATTAAAAGTGCAAAAGCTCAAAACACTTGTTTTTATTAATCAGCAGAGTCTTCATTTGAATGTAACAATACATTATTACTAGGGCTGTCAATCGATTTAAAAAAATTAACTAATTAATCGCACATTTTGAAATTGCGATTAATCGCGATTAATCGCGATTAATCGCAATTAAAAGTTAAAAGTTAAAAGTTCATTCTTTTTAAAGACAAAACTTCACACAGAGCTGTGTTTTCAAAGAGGCTCCTACATATACAGTGCCAGCGAGGTATTTAATATCGTGGATGATAAATTGTTTCTTCAGTGAAACATCAGATTAGTAAAAAAAAAAGAAGTATATTGAGACCCCATTGGTCCTGTCATCTTTAACATTGAACACAGCAGAACCAGTGGCCTTGGAAACTGACTGACATTCAAATATGTCACGTTAACCCTCTGGAGGCTGGGGGCATTTTATACATTTTACAACAACAACAAAATTCACCGTTTAACCCTTGTGTTGCCTTCGGGTCATTTTGACCCGAATCAATATTACACCCTCCTGCCGCCTTCGGGTTAATTTGACCCCATTCAATGTTTAATGTCGGTGTTCTTTCGGTAGTCAACAAACAAACATAAAGTGCCTCAGACTTAAACTTGGAAAACAATATTAATTCTAATAATTTTCTGGAGGTTTTAATTGCTGGCGTCAAATTGAACCCAAAGGGTAAAATATGTTAGTAAATATAAAGGTAACAGGAGGGTGAAACATTGAATCGGGTCAAAATGACCCAAAGGCGGGGGAGGGTTAAATATTTAATCGGGTCAAAATGACCCGAAGGCAACACAAGGGTTAAAAGTGTTTCCCTTCTTTTTAAAGACAAAACTTCACACAGAGCTGTGTTTTCAAAGAGGCTCCTACATATACAGTGCCAGCGAGGTATTTAATATCGTGGATGATAAATTGTTTCTTCAGTGAAACATCAGATTAGTAAAAAAAAAGAAGTATATTGAGACCCCATTGGTCCTGTCATCTTTAACACTGAACAGCAGAACCAGTGGCCTTGGGAACTGACTGACATTCAAATATGTCACGTTAACCCTCTGGAGGCTGGGGGCATTTATACATTTTACAAAATAAATTAAATTCACCGTTTAAAGTCTTTTGCATGTGACACACCCCCACGTGTTATACATCAAACATTCCAGAACAATCTCAGCTCTGAAATGAGCCTCATTGTCCTCGCGCGTGTCCTCTGGTTCTCTGACTGACAGGCTGCTAAATGAGCCTTACCTGTGAGGTGGGAGGTCCTTTGTGATTTACTGAGTGTTCATTGGTTTTTTTCCCCCGAAATGTTGACAGACAAACGGATTGACCAATCACGGTGAAGGTTTGTCACTCGACACGTCGCCCCTCCGTTCCTCTGTGTATCAGAGGGGGAGACGGGAGGAAGGAGAGCAGGAGGAAACCCGACTGATTCATCCACGAGTTTAAACTGATTTCTGCTCCTTATTTTCGCGGAGAAATGATTGTTTTAAAAACGGAAACAGTGTCAAACCGTACTGCCGTGGTTTAAAAAAAATAAAAAATAAAAAATAAAATAAAATTGCGTTAATTGCGTTAAAATATTTTAGTGCGTTAACGCGGCCAAATTAATCGCATAGATTAACGCGTTAACGCTGACAGCCCTAATTATTACACATGCATACAAATGTAATAGTGTAACGTCTTTGGCGATTGGAATCCATCCTGAAGTAGCATAATATCGAGGTAGTGATGCTGAGGTCGGATAAGGCATAATCCCTCTTGATACCAGACACTGGTTGTGATGGTGGAGATGAAGGGAGTCGCTGCAATGGGATGATGAATGAGGAGCAGCGCTGTGATGCTGACTGGAGGTGACTGGGGAGGAGGAGGGTCACATCTCATTCTGCTGCAATGACGACTCACAGCAGCAGAGAGGAAAAAAACATGTTTTAAAGTTCGAGGAAGTATAAGAGTAGTTTAAGAAACTGTGCAGAACCTGGATGGTTAATTTAAGGATTAATTTGACCCCATTCAATGTTTAATGTCGGTGTTCTTTCGGTAGTCAACAAACAAACATAAAGTGCCTCACACTTAAACTTGGAAAACAATATTAATTCTAATAATTTTCTGGAGGTTTTAATTGCTGGCGTCAAATTGAACCCAAAGGGTAAAATATGTTAGTAAATATAAAGGTAACAGGAGGGTGAAACATTGAATCGGGTCAAAATGACCCAAAGGCGGGGGGAGGGTGTAATATTGATTCTGGTCAAAATGACCCTAAGGCAACACAAGGGTTAAAGTGACCATCCGATATCAGCTGATAGAGTCACAGAAAGAGAGAGAGACAGACAACGACTATTAATTAAAGGAGTGTAAGGAGAGTCTTCCTGACTGAACTTCCACTTTAGCTTCATTCAAGACCAAGGGCATTCAAAAAGATATACTGTGATGTGAAAGAAAGGCCCTTTACTTACGTCACCTTACATACCGTAGGTACAAACTTAAATCAAGTAGTTTTATTTCCCTAACCTAATCAAATAGTTCCAATACACATGGTAGACCCCGCCTTTGAACTGCAACTTTTATCCCTGAGAGATAAGTTTCCCTTGAACTATAACTGAAAATGCAGTGTGGTGGTTTTGGAAGGTAATTCGTAGGAGCCAGGTTGGAGTGACACAGAGAGGTCGGGTTCTCACAGCGCTGCTGGGTCAGCCTCTGATGTTTCACCAGAAGGTCGAGAGGATTTGAGGTTTTTTTCCCTTCATGCTGTACAGTGTGTGCAGTTTTTTCCGTCTGTTTTTGTTTGCAGTCTCCAGACGCCACTGTTCCAGCAGCTCATTGCAGCAATGACAATTGTATTGCAGCTGGAAAAAGTATTGTTGCACAGAGCAATGGAGTGTCCTCAGATCCTCTTCGGATCCAATGAAGGAACAAACACAGATTTTTTTTGTGTGTGTCCTCAAATAGATTATACTCTGTCCTTTCCCCAGGTAGTGCATGCTCCTGCAAGTCACCACAATCTTGGCAAGCAGAGGCATACAGTCGTTTTACAGCAAGTACACTTCAACAAGTGTACGGATACTATTTCTATTTCAGAGAGCCTCAATTTATGTTAAATAAAGGTACATTGTTGAAATCAATATTATCACTCCCTTAACTGGCAATATTCGAGATGTGTTCAGCCTGACAATTATATTTTGGAACTTAGAAATTCAAGGCAGTGCTTTTTCTCTGAAGTCATAACCAAAAACTATAACAATACAAGCACCTTATTTGCTAACGTTGACAGGTTAACAAACCCTCCGGTGTCAGTTACTGCTACGCTCCAATCCACCTGGGCATGTAATCAATTAGATTGTCGCTGCCTACACACCATCCACAGGGTATGTGTTGACACAATGTCATTCAATCAACCAAAGAAGCCTAGGAGACATTATACAACATCTCAAAACATCCTCCTGCTTCTTGAATATTCTTGCAACATATTTCACACTCCATGACCACTAATCTTTTACAAATTGTAAACACACATCCCTTCTCTCAGGTGTCATCCCACAAGCCCTAACAACTGCAATTATTAAACCACTCATAGGCTGATATCATACCTCCCATTTGACAGACGAACATCTTCTTGGCCTAAAAGAACTTTGTTGATGTGTTCCAGACTGGCTTTCGTTAGCACCACAGGACTGAAACTGCTCCACTTAAACACAGACAGTGGCAGAAGTGCTGCATTCAACACGGTCGATCATGACATACTCTGAGACACACACAAAGTCTTAACTGGTTTCAATCCTACTTAAAGGACTGGCAATACTTAGTGTCTGTAGCTAATTATATATCAGAGCTGACTAGTATGGCATGTGGTGTTCCCCAAGGTTCAATACTGGGGCCTCTTCTGTTCAACATCTACATGCTTCCACTGGCTCAGATTTAGAAGAACAACAAAGTGTAATATACTTATGCAGGCGATACAACATTAGACATATCACATGCATTGAAGAAATTAACAACTGGATGTGCCAGAATGTTCTTCAATTCAATAAAGATAAAACTGAAGTAATTGTTTTTGGTCCCAAGGACAAACGATTGAAAGTAAGCGCTCAGCTTCAATGGCTGGTGTTAAAAACCACAAAACCAAGCCAGACATCGAGGTGTAGTTATGGATTCAGACCTGAACAGCCATATCCAGACAATTAAAAAATCCGGCTACTATCACCCGAAGAGAATATCAAGAATTAGATGATTTATGTCTCAACAGGATTTGGAGAAACTTGTCCATGGGTTTATCTTGAGGAGATTTGACGACTGTAACGTTGTGTTCACAGGTCAACGGAAAAAGTAAATTAGAAAACTGCTGCTGATTCAGAACACTGCAGCTCGATTCCTCAGGAAAGTGGATTACATCACTCCAGTTCTGAGGTCTTTGCTCTGGCTACCTATCGAACAAAGAATTGATTTTAAAATCCTGCTTCTAGTTTGTAAAGCACTGAATGGTTTAAGGCCTAAATGCATTTGTAATCTGCTGCTACCTTATGAAAAATCCCGACCCTTCAGGTCGTCTGGGACTTGTCTACTTTCTATTCCAAGAGTCAGATCTAAACATGGAGAAGCAGCTTTCAGTTCTTCTGCTCCAGATATCTGGAAGAAAGTCCGTGAAAGCTGCAAGTCTGCTGAGACCATCAACTCCTTTAAATCTTTTCTTTTTGCTGTTGTCTTTAATTGATCAAGATTCAAGGATATCAATCAACTTCTGTATCCCAACACTGTATTTTATTTCTTAAACTGCATTGCAACGTTTACTCTTTTTAGCTTGTTGACTGTTTTTAATGTTTTAATGAATGTGTTAGCGTCATGTATTGATGCTTTTAATGGTTATATGTGAAGCACTTTGAATTGCCTGAAATGTGTAATACAAATAAACAAGCCTTTCCTTGATATAGTGTGTGGTATCTTTTGGACTAGAATTTAAAATAAAGTTTAATGGGTGTTTTATTATCCAGTTGATTTCACAAGAGCATGAGTTGTGTAATGAATAGATCATTAGCAGGCTTCTGCAACAGATATGGTTCGTGAATTAGAGAAAAAATATAAATATTTGGCCTAACTAATAAATACTGAGGAATCCACTCATCCATATCAAAGTGCCAATGTCGTCTTACTTTCCGTTGGTTCTGACATGAGTTATCTTCTCATCTTGCAACTTGTGATCGGTTGGCTCTCGACTCTTTCGAAGTGTCACAAAACATCAGTGCAGGCACATGAGCTTGCATGCGTAGTTGTAGCCATATTTAGATTCATTTCTGCTCATGTGTGCATTAGCTCTCCTAACCCTCTAATATAGGAAAGTTGATGATTCGGAGATAGCTTCCCCCGCTCTGCTCTCCGCACCACTTATAGCTAAAAGCATGCCTTAAAAAAAAAGTGCGAAGACTGGAGCTGTTTTTAACTTGCAGCCTCATCTATATAGCCTGCCTTGCAAACCGGATGATCTCGCAATCTGTCATATTTAACTGGATGAAAAATATTTCGACATCCCATCCGATGCAATTTAAAGTATGTTTGGGATGAAAAATACAATTTGAAACTTGTTTCCTTCTAATCGAAGTGAAGAGGTTTTTATTCGAAGCGGATTTGTTGCTGTGATTAAGCTCAATTTGATTTTTTATAATTAGTAAGACAAAAAAGCAACACAAAAAAGCTCCTGCTGATGCCATGTAGTGGTGTAGTAGACCAATACAGAAAGAGATACGCTATAGTGCTCTATATTTGTGCTATAGTTGTCACTTTTTGTCGCGCGTGAACCTTGTTCTCCTGAATAGTCAAGCACCGAAATCCACTTACCCATCAACTGGAGTTTTAATACCGAGTCAGCATCTTTAGGTACACCTCTTTCTCTCTCACACACACACACACACACACACACACACACAAACACGCCGTCTCTCGCTCTCTCTGTCTCTCTTCCCACCTCAGCTCAACCTCTCCATCTCTATCGTTCCCTTCCTCCCTCGCTCCCTCTCTCCATCTCTCTCGTTCCCTTCCTCCCTCGCTCCCTCTCTCCATCTCTACCGAGCCGTGTGTTTTTTCTCATTGCATTGCTAGCTCAGCTGTCCAGTAGGATGACTTGCAGTTTTAGCTCACCGGCTACACATTGCCTCGTCATCCATTCTCTAGTTTTCTTCTATTTATTAAGCCTCCCGACTGACCTCCTGCGCGCCTTTTAAGAGCGGAGGCGACGAGGTGAGAGACTGCTGTGGCGATGGCATGGCGAACCGCGGGGAGAAGCATTTGAATAGAGTCGGGGGATGGGGGGGGGGGCATTGATTAAAGCAATTGAACTCCAAGCACATTGAAACCAAGCATATAAATGAGTCTTCTGCTTGTGCAGCTGCTCTCTGACACACCAGTGCAGCAATGTCTTATTTTTCCACAGCCAGAAGCTGAGATGTAAATGCCAGTTCCAAGTCATATAATTCCAGATAACATACACAATACAAAACTATTGCTGCACGTAATGTAAATCCGTCACAGCGCGGCTCTCGGGTTGTTACAAGGATGAGAAACACAGAGTTACGATCGAGTGTAAAGGTCATTTACATTCCTCAAAATCAGACGAGCCAATGGGAAGGTCAGGTGTGTTTTATGTGAGAGTTGGAAGTGTGAGTGTGCGGTTTGGGTGTTAATGCTGGATGCATTTAAGAAGTGAGACAAATAAACTCCCAGCTTGTCTAAAGGGGCACACTTTTTTATGTTGGGATTGGAGGGTGTCAAATCTATAATGAGTTGCAGTGTATGGAAATGTTTTCTTTTGCTATTTGTTAAAATTCAGGAATATTTGGACGGCAGTGGTTATCAAACTTTTTCTGTCACGCCCCACTTCGGTCGAGGGAAGATGTTCACGCCCCACCGCCCCAAACATTTTTTAACAAAATGGTCAATGCTGAATTTGTATCGCAATAACAACTTTGTGAGACTCCTCCATCTGTGCCTTTTCAAATAATATAATTACTTTGCATTCACTTTCAGAAAATAAATAATATTTGGCAAAAAATAGCTTATTGTGGCTGCACTCTATAACTTTTCAAGATAATAACAATAAAGTGCAATTTGTGAAAAACTGACAAAAAAGTTATCATATTGAAAAAAAATAGTTTTACTGAGTTTTACACTGCATATCTTTTCAAAACAACAATAATGTGCAACCTTTGCAAAACAAAACAAGTGCAAATATGTGAGTCATCATTTTTTAGAATTATTATACGCTGCAATGAGCTTTCCACAACAAATATTTTTTAAACGGGGTTGCAGGCTCGATACGGCACCTCTCAATTCATGCTCAATGTTGAGCTTTTGTTTTGAAGGGCAACAGCAGGAAAGACAAATTTTACGGAGGTAGTATGTGGCGAGTCGCCAAGAATCTCATCCGTCACGCATGAGCAGCGTAACCTGCTAACGCCGTAACGTAAACGTTTACACAAAAATGTATTCGGCTTAGTTTTATGTCTGTGTACTTTGTAACATGTAAAGTTCCCAATAAAGGTATTGAAATAAAAGAAAACAGCATTTCCCCTTTCGCCCCACCTGTAATGCCATGGCGCCCCACTAGAGGAGCACGCACCACAGTTTGAGAACCACTGATATACGGTGCGTTCTATTCGGGATTCGAGTCGACCCTGAACCATTATTTGACGACAGTTGAAAGCGTCAAAGGGATCTTCGAAGTTAAAACGCAACACGCCACCACGTGTACAAGCCTACATGTGATCACCCTGCCGTGGTTCGGTGTACACTCAAAAAACCGATTCAAGCCCTTCTTAGAGGTGACACATTTAAATATTGTTTGATACATTTAAATAAATCAATTACAAAACGAAGATATTTATATTGAATGGGTGTAACACAAAATGTATGAATACTTTCATTTATTAGATTTATTTAGGTTACACTCACAAAAACGATTGAAGCCCTTCTTCGAGGTGACACATTTAAATATTGTTTGATACATTTAAATAAATCAATTACAAAAATAGATATTTATATTTAATGGGTGTAACACAAAATGTATGAATACTTTCATTTATTAGATTTATTTAGGTTAGATGGTGTGCATATCAACTCAAAATAAATCTGTTTAATTGGGGACTACCCTTTGCGCATGCGCCAGCTGAAAATCAGTTGTTTGCATGAAGTGAACACACTTTCAGGGCTGTACGGTGGTGTAGTGGCTAGCACTGTCACCTCAAAGCCAGAGGTCCGTGGGTTCAATTCCCAGTCTGGGCGTTCCTTCTGTGTGGAGTTTGCATATTTTGTTAGTTAGTTAGTTTATATTTTGAGTTGGACAAACACAAATTAATTAAATTTAATGAATATCGTTATTTTATTTTAGATGTATTTGATACAAATTAGTTGGACTAACTTAATTACATTTTATTGCACTGATGTGCTAAATTTGAGTTGGAGTTGCATATAATTATTGGATGGAAAACCTGCCAACAATTTAATTGAGTTCATCCAATGAGTCATTTCTTTGAGTGTAGGACCAACATACTCCAGTCCCCTCTTAGTCTAATACTAAGATAACTCAGATGAAGTTTTTTTAAATTCATGCCCAGACATACGAGCGTGCCCTTGTAGTTCACACATACGTATGTGTCCATAATCTGAATTGAAACAATTTTCACACAAAGAAAAAAAACCACTCATTGGCCCCGTCGGCTGCTAGGAAACGCAGTATGAAATTAACACGCACACACACACACCGACACAACACACACTCTTTACTTATTCCTATATTCCTGATTTTGCATTTATAATCAAGTGCCTGAGGAAGTACATGTGCAGATTAATGGACCTTCGTCGGAAACAGCTAATAGTATGCAGAATCTATCCATTCAGACTTTATTTTAATAAGATATGTATACACGACTCATCGAGGACGGACCAGGGGTGGGGGGTGCGGGGGGGGGGGCTACAGCTTTTTTATGACAGGGACTGGTAATGTGGGTTTATAATGAGGAAATGGGTTCAGACCACAGGCTCCTACTTTCATCACCAGTGTTCTGGTCCACTTTATCAACAAAGCTTTATTTATATACGGTCACATTTTCTCCGGAACATTAACTACAGAGGTCACATTATGGCAATATCCTCTGAAAGGCAGACGAACAAAAAAGTGTTGTGAAGAAGCAACAACTGTCAGGCTGAGGAGGAATTGTGATGAACTTCTCTACTGCCTTTAATACGAGCCCGGCTAAGACAGAGGTCAAGTAGGAGTTGCATCAAAGGTTGAAAATCCTGTAAACAATTTATTTGGGCTGTCAAAATATTTCCCCATATGTAGATATCTTTTTGATCTCCGTTTTTTGTAAAGTTGAAAGAACTATTTCCCTTTTAAGTCTTTGTGAAATCCATAGACATGTTAATAACGCTTTCATCAGTGAACTCAACGCTCGATGAGCCAGCTCATAGGCTCACATAAGAGGTGGGCGTTGTCATGGTGACTGACCCGTCGGTTTGTGGACTGACGTTTTGACGCCTCGAGTTCAACGATTTCGCCGTGAATGCACGGCCGTCGTTATGTTCTCTTATTGAAACCGATGAACAGAAGTGACTATATTAGGAATGAGGATGAGTGATGTAGGGAAGGGGCGACTGTGGTTAGCATGTCTGTCCTTCAATCAGGGGGTTGCTGGTTCAATCCCCGCACTAGTCGATGTGTCCTTGAGCAAGAGACTTCATCCTGAACTGCTCCCTGTAGCTGTGTCTACGGCGTATGAATGTAGTATGATTGTAAATCGCTTAGATAAAAACGTCCGCTGAATGACATGTAACGTAAATATCGTGTGTATACGACCTGTCAATCAAAGAAGGCCCTAAAGCGTACCCCTCTTTATGGTTTGGTTCTCAATCTTTTTTCAGCCAAGTACCCCCTAACCAGCTCAAATCATTTTTGGAAGTAAAATAATCAGTAATATATAGCGCTGTGCCATCAGTGTCTGATGTATTGAATTGTAGAAACAGAAGATTGCATTGTTGCATTGAACTGAGGGCTTGTGCACTTACATTTTACATTAAACGTGTGTTTCCCTGATGATCTCTGTCTGTCTCGGTGGCCGGGAGGCGACTGCTGTGATCATCTCTTCTCCAGGCTCAGTCTGTTTCTTTGCTTTCATCACAGTCATTGCAGAGAAGGAGGATTTTTGAATGGATGCTAAAAAATCTCACGTAGTCTGCATATACCCCCATTTGAGAACCACTGGTCTATTTGACTCTAAATGGACCATAATTTACAAAATGAACATCACGCTGTGTTGAAGAAGACTTGAAACTAGAGATTGAGACCATAAACTCATGTTTACAATGTTTACTGAGGGGAATAAATCAAGAGAGAAGTAGAGCTATTTATTCTCTCAGACTGCTATAATACCAGAGGAGTCGCCCCCTGCTGGTCAGTAGAGAGAATGTAAGACCCTTTTAACCCTCCTGTTACCTTAGGGTCAATTTGACCCCATTCAATGTTTAACCCTCCTGTTACCTTTATATTTACTGACATATTTTACCCTTGAGGTCAATTTGACCCCAGCAATTAAAACCTCCAGAAAATTATTAGAATTAATATTGTTTTCCAAGTTTAAGTGTGAGGTACTATATGTTTGTTTGTTGACTACCTAAATAGCCCTTTAAATATATAAAAAAGTTGATATTTCTTTTATGTTTGACAGTGAAAAACAGCCTGGGGTCAAATTGACCCGAAAGAACACTGACATTAAATATTGAATGGGGTCAAATTGACCCTAAGGTAACAGGAGGGTTAAGACAAACCCGGAGGTCTGGATAGAAGTGGACATTCAGTAAAGCCACAGGTGGTGACGGGCAGAGTTTCAAATACCTGACCTCTGAGCCTCTCATTGACCTCATTAATAATGGGATCCATATTTTTACCAATCTGACTTGACACTCATTTTCCGTGCCATAAAGAGCCACACAAACATATTAGATGCACACGCACACCACTCATGTGGCAAATGCTCAGCGATTACAACCATCAGCGGCCTACACATGCGCTGGGAAATGAATTCATCTGCGTAGGCATTAGCACTTCAGCCACACACACACGTATACAGGAAAAGCTCTTACCCAAACGCACGCACACACACACACACACACACACACGGCGGGAGAGATATTTCACTTACAATGGGGAGCCGGGGGTCTTATTAAATCGCGGCTCCAAACTTGCACAGATAAGAAGCCACTTTATTCAATGTCTTTCTATTCAAGCCACCGTCGGTTCACCTGAGGAGGCATTTCAAAAGGTACGTTCCCCTCGCCGCACACACAATGCCTCGGCCGCCGCCGCTTCGGAGAGAGAGACTTTGACTCCTGATCTGTTCCTTTGATTTATTTTGTTATATAATTGATTGTCGGGCACTTTTCCTCATTTCCTCTGCCGCGCCTGTCCGAGCAAACCTTTTTGTGTAACTGTGTATAAAGAGAAGAGAAGCGGAGATGGGCCATTTAGAGAGCTCTCGGTTGAAAATGGAACACGGTCATTTTCAATCTATATTTCATGAAATAAATGCTTTATTACTCAGCCTGTGTCAGTGGGAATCTAATTATCACGCATCCCTGACCCCAACTGTCTTCTCATACTTGTCTGTAAGCGTTATGTCCCTTTCTGTGTCATTGACTATCCCATCAACTGGTTCAGTGCCGTCTCAGAACTTCTAATCCAACATCATTCTCAACTCTGCTTTATTTCTAGATGTTTGGCACGTCCTCTCCGTCGCTCCTCTTTTCTCCCAGGTTCACGTTTTTTGCAGAAATGAGTTGCGTGAGTTCATATCTTATCATCATATATTTTGTTTTTTATTTTGTTTATTGTTGTTTTTTTGTTGTTTCATTTTCTTCTTTATTTTATATTCATTTTCTGATTTATTTCGATTTCAATTTAGGATAGGAATTTATAAGCATTTTTTTGCTTCTACCTATACCTTTTCAGTCTTTCTCTTTTGTATATTATATAGGATAATATTGTATTGTATTTGATTTGATTGACTGAATAAGATACAAACAAACAAACAAACAATATCTCACATAGTTTGCATGTTATGTTGTTTGCTGCATAGCTCACCAGTAAACAAGACATTGTTGTTTCTGTAACTGTGATGTCATTCCGGAGCAGGGGTCGGGTCAGCGAGTATCTTCTCTCTGCCTGAAGGTCCAGGTTGTGAGGCCGCTGCCTGTGTGTAGTTCTTGTGTCCTACCAACACTTCTCCCTCCCAATTCTTTGAGGCAACACGCTCGGCGGCCCTTCAGGTTTCAAACTATGACGCTCTAGGTTTTGGATTCAATTTAATTCAATTCAGTTTATTTTATACAGCCCATTATCACAAATTACAAAATGTGCCTCAAAGGGCTTTACAATCTGGACACGTACGACATCCCTGTCCCAGGACCTCACATCGGATCAGGGAAAACTCAGGATGCATCGTGTCTTCTCAAAATGAAACAGGATATAGTTTCTGCATACCGTATATTTTCAAAATAAGTTTCTGACTCGGGTTATTTTGTTCTTTTAGGTTAATTTGCGCGACAAATGTACTCGGTTAGGTTTAGGCAACACAAGTTTCTTTAAAAGATCATGATTTGGGTTTGAATGAGCACATTTGTTACATCACTGGTGTTAAAGTGCGAAAGTTATTGTATGCAGCAAAACTAGGATGAGATAACTTTCTTACACAGATGTTCACTCTGTTTTCACTGTTGGTGTCCTGTGTGTGTCTCACTCGTCCCGATGCACACCTTCTCACTCTTTATGCCTGACGCAATCTCAAGACAGTTTGTTTTGTGGACATGGACACAAAGGTTCGGTTTGAGTCGCTCAGGACGACAACATTTCGTTCAAAGACAAACAGGCAAAAAGATAACACTTGGTTAGATTCAGGAAATTGTCACTAATTATATATTTATGGAACAAAACCATAACAAAACATTGTAACACACACTGCCGACCACCAGTGGTTGAAAGTCCTTAGTTTGTTGGACCCATCCATCCTCCCTTACACACTTTATCTCGGTCGATATCTAATACTGCGTCACTAGCTCTGACTAGCAGGGTCCCATAAATGCATTAAAGGTGTATGTTCACCTCAAAGAAAGGATCCTTATTGACTTTCTATTGGCATTTTTCTCATCCATTGTGAAAACCAGTAAAACCAATAGACTGCATGTCATTGCTATCATCTGTCCATCCGGGGAGAGGGATCCTCCTCGGTTGCTCTCCTGAAGGTTTCTTCCCTTTTTTTTCCCCAGTGAAAGTTTTTTTTTCTATTTCTTGGTAGTTTTTCCTCATCCGATGTGAGGTCAAAGGTCAGGGATGTCGTACGTGTCCAGATTGTAAAGCCCTTTGAGGCAAATTTTTAATTTGTGATATTGGGCAATACAAAATAAACTGAATTGAATTTAATTGAATCTTATAACCAGCTGTGATCCGCATCAGTCGCTCTGAGCGTCTGAATGTGATGCAGATGGGTTTCCACTGGCGTTAGCTGAAAGCCCGGCGCTAAAGGCTGCTTCTAGCATCGGTATCAGACGCAATGAGTCCAGTCCAGAGTCAGAACCGGTTGCTTCTCCCCGTACCTGCGTGGCTTTCCTCAAATTTGTGCTGAATCGGAGACTCTCGCTGATATTCGTTACCCAGGGGAAACATTGGCAAGTTAACCATGCAACCTAACTGGATCTCATCCAAAAACTTTTTTTTCAGTCGGTTCTGCATCAACTTCTGTTTCTCTCTGCCTGCAGTGAAGAACCCACCTCGGCTCTCCGTGACTTTGATCACAAGTGAAGAAGAAGAAGGAAGGGGGAAGAAGAAGCACCGCGTTGGCCACCGGTGACGGAGTGAAGGAAGCACAGAGCCGAGCTGAGAGGCTTGGTGCACTTCAATCCGGAGAGAGTTATGAAGCCATTAACGCGTGGGGAGTTTGTGGAGAGTTCCCTTGTTAAATTACAGGAATCGACCTGTAATTTTAAAAGCATTAAATTACTCCTTTGACTGTTTTTTATTTTTTGGTGTGTCTTTTCTTTAAGGTCAAGGGGACTCCCCGGGATAAAACCGAGGTACCCATCTTCGACATTATCTACCTTCTCGCCTTCTTATTCTTAGTGACGGGAGCATTCGCTGGAACACTAATTGCGTCACGTCGGGATATGTGGGAGGATTGAGAAAGAGAGAGAGAGAGAGAGAGAGAGAGAGGGGGGGGGGGGGTGTTCATAGGTGACTCCGTTTTTTCAAAGGTATAAATAATCATGCTTTCTGAATTTTAACATCAGCAGCACAGTAAGTCACATCATTATAACCCTGTCTTTCAAATTGTGTGTTTTAGTAATCGGAGTCGTATTACTCCGATGACTAAAAGACTCCATTTGAAAAGGAGGAACTTTTTCTTGCCTGCATGGGGTTTGCTTGCTACTAAAAAATACATCTTTTGGGGTAAAGCATCGCTTTAAGGCCTGACCTTCAAACGTCAGACGTATGGTGCGAACACACACACACTCACACACACACACACACACACACACACACACACACACACACACACACACACACACACACACACACACACACACACACACACACACACACACACTTCACAGATGAGTTCATGCTTTGAAGTACATGCTTCTCCCACTTGTTCGCCCTCCGTTGCTAAGCAGGCTTCGCTCTCTCTCTGCAGCTCCCACAACAACTCTTCTAAAAAGGCTTCCGCTCTTCCTCCGGCATCCCTCCATCCGACCTCCGATAACACCGCTCTATAATCTAAACTGCTTTTGTTTTTTGTTTTTCTCCACCTGTCTTCTGCTTGGCATTAGTTTTTGTCTTTGAGTCACACCACTTCCACCACTCTCTGCCTCTACGTCCCTCGCTTTCTCTCTTATTTTACAATCCCTTTGGTATTTCGTCTCTTTCCCTCTGCTTCTTCCTCCACAGTTCCCAAACGCGTTCCCTATCTCCTCCTTTCCCCGTGTCCCTCTCTCTCCCTCTCTCTCTCCTTGACGTCCGATACAACGTCATACCTCGTCTTCTTTTGAAGCGCTCCTCTGTGTTTTCAGCTCCTGTCTTTTTTTTCTTACCGGACTAATTTCCACAAGCTTGTTCCCGAACATAAAGGAGCAGGTTTAACTTCCTGTAAAAAGACATCCAGTGCGTGGATCTCTAAAAACCCGCCTCTCGATGCCGGCGTGTCAGCCTTCCGACACGTCGGCATTTGAGATCTCTTGTTAGCATTCATTAGCCGTGTTCCAACAAGACATCGGGGACCAGAAACCGATTCTCATTAAGAACCAAATTGGCTTGCTTGTAATTTCATCATGGTGCAGGTTTAACCTTGCAACGCCAAAACATTTACCACGCTCAGCTGTGCATACAGATTGGACTGCCAAGGGGACGGCTGTAGTTGATGAGGCACTAATACAGTGGCGTGTCACTCAATATTAACTTTGGATTCTTACAGTGAGACGATGGACTTTTTTTAAAAGGTGAAATAAGCCGACACGTTCTCGCTCCCATACTCGTCAAATACCAGCCCTGTACGCATCACACTAGGACACACCCTCATTTAATTTAGTCGTGTCCAGGGGGTTTTGCGACTTGCTGTTTGATCGTCATAGCGACGTCGCGTGAAACCGCAATGACGTCATCAGTGCGGATTCTTTCATTGGGACAGCTGCAGAATGTCTGTGCTTTGTCATTGGATCACAGCCAATTCAGTTCATTTTCTTTAAATCTGGGTTAAATGAAAAAAATTAAATGCTGTTGATGTTTACAGTAGCTTTTTTTCTTTTAAAAGCTTTAGTGCAGGATTTCTCATGTGTCCAGATGTCCAGCCGTATTGTTCCGATCGTTTATCTCAAGCGTGACTTCTTGGCTTCACTAAAGCGCTGCCGTGTGTCGCTATGGCAATGCAATGTATGTTTTACATGTACAAGATTAATCAAACTGTTGTAGAGTTTGGATAAATTCACATTCTCCTTAAATAATTTAACCGCATTTAATGAGATTTAGTTTTCATTTGGAAGTTTCTTTCATAGTAACTCTTGAGAATACATCTGAAGGAAAGTTTAAAGTGAAAGTTGAGCAATCCCTGTACTCGGCCTGAGTTTATAAATCCCTCTCTGACTGATAACAATCCAAAGTGAACAGCGGGCTTGAGTTCATATTTCCCATTCGAATATATGAATGTGTCCTTCCAGTATTCACAGCATTGGTTTATATTTAATGAAGCATTATGTACCCGCCTCTTGACTTTTCATGCTATCCTGTTTGCACTTTCTTCACCTGAGAGACATACTGAGATAATAACTGTTAATAATCATACTGTATTTTACATGATTGTGCTGTAAAGTGACAGGAAGACCGAGACTTACAATCCTATTCCGCTTATGTTCACGTGAACCTTTGATGCACTTGCTCCTGGATCTCCCTGCTGTCATGATTAAAACATTTACTGCAACACAATATCTCCCTCCTCTCATTGACTCAGCACTATAGCGGAAACACATTAATGTGGAAACCACAGGATCCTACCGTCCCATGTTGACCTGTTTAATATGGAAGTAAGCTGGGCATGTTCCCTCACTCCTAAGTGGAGAAGTAATTTTTAACAAAATGCTATATAATTAGACTTCTGCCCAGACAGAGTGTAATAAGGGTGTAATAAGGCCGGAGAAAGAGTAGGTCTCTGCAGTGTAAACCGCGGTGTTAAATGTGCTAACGGAGAGTTCGGCAGAGCGAGGGAGGATACGCAGAGAGAAGAGGAAAGAAAGGAAAGATAACGAGTCAGGGAAATACTGGATATCGGAGGCGCATGAGATCTCTCTCTCTCTCTCTCTCTCTCTCTCTCTGTGACTAATTCTCTCCTGATCACTCGTTCTCCCCCTCGTTTAGAGAAGACCTGTTCGCTTCCCCTCTCGCTGACACACACCCACACCGCTACCACAGACACACACACAATCGCAAAAATACCGCATACACCCACACTCACAATTCCTCTTAGACACACACACACACACGCATACTCTCAAAAATCGCCTGGAGTGTTTGCAACCCACACTGTTTCCTATGTGAGGAAATAAAAAACTACACACACACACACACATATACACACATTCACACACACACACACACAGTGATCTGAGGCAGAGGAAAAATTATATTTTGTCTTTTGATCTAAAGCCGTTTGATTTTCTCCGCCTCGCTTGCACAGCCACTTAGCGGCTGTACACTTGTGTAACCGGTCTGTGCCGCTGGATTTCTTTCAGCCCCAACTTACGTTCTTAGAACTTTTCTTTCTTTTTTTTGCGCACATTTCTTTACGTCACAAAGCTCAAAAGCTCCCCAAACCGTGAGGGCCTCTGAACTCTTTACTGACAGGTTCTCGCG
Organism: Pseudoliparis swirei; assembly: GCF_029220125.1. NCBI lineage: Eukaryota > Metazoa > Chordata > Actinopteri > Perciformes > Liparidae > Pseudoliparis > Pseudoliparis swirei. The sequence continues at coordinate 6,880,315 of NC_079406.1, read as the reverse complement.
CTGTACGGAGAGAGATTAGCGAGAGTAAAGGCTGCGAGGACGTGCAGTGAGCCACATGGCTCCAGGCCACAATGTTCAAGGTCTTATTCATTTAAATCTGTTTATACACACCTATGGTACCCCTGGAACAAAGGGCCCCTGATGCCCAAACTAAAGCTGGTAAAGAAGCGTTTCCTCTTTTAACGTGTAGTAGTTAACTCGGACTGCGAGGGAGTCGAGTTGTGATCCCAGCGGTGACCTTTGGCGTGAATGAACGAATAGCAATCTAAATGCCGATAAAATTATGTGAATCAGAGTTTGTGCAGATAACGAAAACCTAAATGTTAAACCAACAAGATGCTTGCCTGCTACTTTAAAGAATCTAAAAAAAACAGGTTTTACATCCAAAGTATTTCTGCAGCACATTTAACAACAACACAATTCTATTTTGGAAAACCAAAACTTTGATATTTGGCAAATTAAATCTTAAACAGTCAAACAACTTTGAGGATTTGGTTCAAAGTCGTCATGAGATTCAAACATTGCTGGATTGTGATTGGTGCACAGAGATATGTGCAGCCAGTGTGCGATCATGTGGGAACGGATTGCCAGCAGTAGAAAGACGATTGAGAAATGATGTTGTTCAGGACCCGTCGACAGAATTATGTCAAATGAGCAAAAACCATCGATAACATTTATCAAGACAAAATCTGGTTAATTTGAGGATTACTGTCGGCTAGATGGACATTGGAGGTTTATACAGCACCAATGTGCTAGTTGTGAGTCTGAGTCGAACTCCTGAATCACAGTGAAGGGTTGAGTTAAAGAGACACCATGTCACTCTGAGCTCCCATTGTTACCTTCGCATTGAAAATGCGGAGGGTTATTTTTTTATCGCCGTGTATTTATTTATTTGTATGCATGTTATTCGCAAAAGTAAAAAAGTATTAAACCGAATCGCATGCAATTTGGTGGGATGATTGGTTATTATCCGGGGACCATTTGATTAGTTTTTGGGATCGATCGGGTCAAAGGTCAAGGTCATGAAAAGGTCAAAATCTTCTTTTTACCATAGCGCGGTCAATTTACATCCAATTGGCATGCAACTAATGCCAAAATGTTCATTATTCAACGCCCAATCTTGTGATATGCGAAGGTATGCGCTCTACCGAGTGCCCGTTCTAGTTTCATCCTGTGATGATGAAAATGTAAAGTTCACTTAATTCTCCACTAAAGACATCTTCGCTGGGTTTAATACACTGAGGGGTTTTACTGCGACCACCTTTCTTCAGTCTGGTTTGACCAACAGTGGCTAATGTCAGCGAAAGCAAACTGTTTGCAAATGTTGCTGTAAAATGCACATGAGGCCCAGTTTGCCCACTTTGTGGTCTTTATTGTCGCGTATTGGAAAAACTACCACGTTGGCTGCAGTAATTAAATCTTGAGCGCGTGGATTTGTCATGGCTCAAGGTCACGTAAGAAACAGCACTATTAATCTTCAAATTCTGATGACAAAAATGGCGACACTCGTTGACGGAGAGGCGACACTGTCACAGCTCATCTTGACACTTTTTGTTGTTCTTTTGGCATTTTTGGTCTGCGCCCTTTGAAAATACCCCTTTTGAAATGGAAAATGGAACTGAGAGAATTCACAATCGCTTGCATTGTGCGATGTGGTTCGGCGATGCGCTTTTAAGCAGTAACTACTGGTCATATTTGAGGAAAGTTTTTTGGGGGGGGATATATATTAAATTAACTATGACAATCCAAACCAAACGTCCCCAACTTTCACTGTGATAGATTACCTCATCTCAACCGAGCGTCGAGGCCCTTAAAAATCCTCAGTTTCACAGCCATTGTTTGTCTTGGAAGAAGGGACGTGAACTTGTGTGTGCCAGAAAGTCATCTTTTTTGTTTTGGTTCATTCTTTTTTTTCCAGTTTTCGTACTATTCTGCACACTGCACATGCTGTGTCTTCTCAATGCTTCTGAAGCAATTACACAGAGGGAATGAAGGCACACACACATGGTGCAATGGGGTTGCTCTGTCTTTATTTTACAATCAACCAAGTGTGAGAACATAGCGACATATAGACTAAGATTTGACAGAAATTTTGATTGATAACATATTTTTGATGGATTTTGGTTCAAGAAATATTACTATGACTCACTATTAATCACTATTGCTCATTTTACAGGGGAGATAGGGCCTCCTGTTAAAATGTCCCATAAATGCTCCATTCAGGGCCTGATTGGCATCCTGATTGAAGCTCCATCCTTTTCTCTGGAGGCCTACATCGTCTCCTTCCACGCTCACCGGCTCTCCTTCCTTCCTACTGTCGTTCCACTCGGTCTCGACCTCCTCTCCTAAACGAAAGCTGTTTATGTCACACCAGAATTGTGCTGCGACAAGCAGACGCTTTACCACATTTACATAAAATGATCAAACGCGCTCTGTGTTGATGTGAGTGAGTGTGTGTGTGTGTGTGTGTGTGTAACACTGTCACACATCCAGCACCGGGGCAGTCACAAAGCTGTCTTTGCTCGATTATAAAAAACCTAGAGCGTGACGTTTGGGGCAGCTGGGCGGGCCGGGGACAGGGTCAGGTGACCAGCTGAGGCTGGGCGCTTCATGGTGACGGCAGCTGGGCAGGTGAGGAATGACAGAAGAGATCAGCGTTAAGATGGAGATGTGGCGATTCCCCTCCAGTATCCATCCTCTGTCCTCAGGCACTATCAGGTGTGTGTGTGTGTGTGTGTGTGTGTGATCATACACCTGTTAATCGTAAGGTCTGCGTCTGAGGCGTCATTTTATCTCCAGAGTAGGTATTGTAAATGAACGCGGTACAGAAGTACAAACAAATCCTGCGGCGACAGATTTTTTCTTGAACCTTGAACTGAAACATGAAGTAAAGGAGGTAGAACGCAGCAAGAGATGCTTCTGTGACTCAAAATTAATGGAGTTACTAATTACTAAAGTGCACAAAATTAACAATGAACACAGTTCAAATCTGGTTTTTGTGACTATAATCCCGATAAATTCACCCTGTGCATTTGTACAATTCACTTTTTCTGTTTTACTTCTCACAGGAAACGTGTTGCAACTTTAAAGGAAACGTTTTTTTTTCACAATGGGTAATTATTCAATTTGAACTGTTAAACTAAAACTACACTGGTGTGTTTTTCTAGTTATTTAGACCCCAATATATATATATATACCCCAATATATAAATATATATATATCTTATCCAGAAAAACAGATAGCATTGCAATAATGTAAATGAAATAATATGATGGTTATGATCCCAAAATTAGATAATGCAATACATCTTGGGCAGCACATCATAAGAAACACATACTACATACAAACATTATACTCTTTGGAAAGAGGCCAGACATAATCCCATTGTAATCCATCTCTAGTTTTTTTTTTTAAACCGACTTTATTCCACAGTGCCGCGTGTCCACAGTCAGGATTCATACACACGGCATTGTTCGTTCCTAATAATTTGATATGAGAGAGAGAGAGAGAGAGAGAGATGTTTGGTATGTAAACAGGGCTGTGGTGATGATGTGCGAATGGTATTCAGAGTCTGTACCTCAGTATTTATCTCTTCGGGGTGCTGTGTGTATTCATCGCTCATCATTAGCCGCCGCCGAAGCAGCAGACACACACAGCACTCATGAGAAATCCACAATGGGGAACATTTATGGTCCTGCGGAGGCCAATTTGTCCGTGAAGGGATCTCTGGATATGTGCACCAAATGTAATGTCATTTAGAATTCCTCGGTCGGTGTTGCGGTTCAAGTTATCAATGATCCAGTTGTCACATTCATCAGCGAGGCGCCCACATTCCTGACGTTTGGAACGCACTCAAATGAAGTGAAAATGTGAGGAATGAGGGAAAGTGAGAAGTGAGGAACTAACTTCACTTGGGCTGGTGCTAATTGGTATAACGCTGGTTTGCCTTTAAATCACTACCGCCGGTTGTCACTCTCGAGGCGTGTTATTGGCCGAGGCAGTGACCAAACAAGTCGTGACAGGAAGCACAACGCATGCAGACACTGTCTGTTGTGTAATATGTCTGGAGAAAAGACATTCAGCAGCTGTCCAGCCGGTCTCCAAAGTCTTCTTTCAGTAAATCATCTGACCATCACAGTCCAGCGGTGATGTGGAGGCACCAGACGGCCAGTCTTGGCTCTTTTCATGGACATCAGACTGTTTAGAATGGCATATTGTGGTAGTTCAGGCAGGTGTGGAAGCCATTGTGTTGTCATATGTTCCATGCAGCTTCCAATCAGGTGTGTCTACAATCTGTTTGTATCAATAAGCATCCTAATCGGAACCAGCCGATATGAGACCGAAGGGAACTGGACTGTTCCCTTGCTGTCGATACATGCATTATCTCTCCATTTAAAATGATATTTCAACAAAGTGCTATAATAGAAAGGAAAATGTACAAGTCGTTACCAGTATGTGTTAACTGCTTCCTTTAATCCACTGGGAAGAACACTAGAGTATTGATGATCTTTCCATATGCACCGTTATTATTTTTCCTGACTGGATTTTGATGTGTGCCCCTCAGGCTCGGTATTTTAGATCCTTCATGTACACTAAATCATGCTGAGCTACTCCTTTTTTTCGTTTTCTTGTCAGATTGTAATATAAAGAAGTTATGTAACTGAAGAGTCCGAATATGGGCAGTTGTGGCGGCCCGAACCTCAGCACCTGGCTGATGTAAGCGTAGTATCAAAAGGATGGAGTTAATAAAAAACATTAATATATACACATTTGCCGTTCATAGAGTCGGCGCACAACGCTGGGCTCTGCATCCTCACTGCTGCCCACTGTCACTAAGGTACTCTGGTTCAGGGAGAAGACTCTAGTTCAGGGAGAAGACTCTAGTTCAGGGAGAAGACTCTAGTTCAGGGAGAAGACTCTGATTCAGGGAGAAGACTCTGAATGAGGGAGAAGACTCTAGTTCAGGGAGAGGACTCTAGTTCAGGGAGAAGACTCCGGTTCAGGGAGAAGAATCCAGTTCAGGGAGAAGACTCTAGTTCAGGGAGAAGACTCCGGTTCAGGGAGAAGACTCTGGTTCAGGGAGAAAACTCTAGTTCAGGGAGAAGACTCTAGTTCAGGGAGAAGACTCTGGTTCAGGGAGAAGACTCTGATTCAGGGAGAAGACTCTGAATGAGGGAGAATACTCTAGTTCAGGGAGAAGACTCTGGTTCAGGGAGAAGACTCTAGTTCAGGGAGAAGACTCTGGTTCAGGGAGAAGACTCTGGTTCAGGGAGAAGACTCTGATTCAGGGAGAAGACTCTGAATGAGGGAGAAGACTCTAGTTCAGGGAGAAGACTCTGGTTCAGGGAGAAGACTCTAGTTCAGGGAGAAGACTCTGGTTCAGGGAGAAGACTCTGGTTCAGGGAGAAGACTCTGATTCAGGGAGAAGACTCTGAATGAGGGAGAAGACTCTAGTTCAGGGAGAAGACTCTGGTTCAGGGAGAAGACTCTAGTTCAGGGAGAAGACTCTGGTTCAGGGAGAAGACTCTGATTCAGGGAGAAGACTCTGAATGAGGGAGAAGACTCTAGTTCAGGGAGAAGACTCTAGTTCAGGGAGAAGACTCCGGTTCAGGGAGAAGACTCTAGTTCAGGGAGAAGACTCTAGTTCAGGGAGAAGACTCTGGTTCAGGGAGAATACTCTGATTCAGAGAGAAGACTCTGATTCAGAGAGAAGACTCTAGTTCAGGGAGAAGACTCTGATTCAGGGAGAAGACTCTAGTTCAGGGAGAAGACTCTAGTTCAGGGAGAAGACTCTGGATGAGGGAGAAGACTCCGGTTCAGGAAGACTCTAGTTCATGATGAAGACTCCTCGAGAGAAGAAGAGAAGTTCAGGAGAAACTCACAGTGTCAGGAGAAGAAGACTAGTAGGGAGAGAGACTCCTGTCAGGGAGAAGACTCTGATTCAGAGAGAAGACTCTAGTTCAGGGAGAAGACTCTAGTTCAGGGAGAAGACTCTGATTCAGAGAGAAGACTCTGAGTTCAGGGAGAAGACTCTTCAGGGAGAGAGACTGGTTCAGGGAGAAGACTCTGGATGAGGGAGAAGACTCCGGTTCAGGAAGACTCTAGTTCATGATGAAGACTCTAGTTCATGATGAAGACTCTGGTTTAGGGAGAAGACTCTAGTTCATGAAGAAGACTCTAGTTCAGGGAGAAGACTCTGGTTCAGGGAGAAGACTCTGATTCAGGGAGAAGACTCTGAATGATGGAGAAGACTCTAGTTCAGGGAGAAGACTCTAGTTCAGGGAGAAGACTAGTTCAGGGAGAAGACTCTGGTTCAGGGAGAAGACTCCGGTTCCGGGAGAAGACTCTAGTTCAGGGAGAAGACTCCGGTTCAGGGAGAAGACTCTAGTTCAGGGAGAAGACTCTAGTTCAGGGAGAAGACTCTAGTTCAGGGAGAAGACTCTGGTTCAGGGAGAAGACTCCGGTTCAGGGAGAAGACTCTAGTTCAGGGAGAAGACTCCGGTTCAGGGAGAAGACTCTAGTTCAGGGAGAAGACTCTAGTTCAGGGAGAAGACTCTGGTTCAGGGATAAGACTCTAGTTCAGGGAGAAGACTCTGGTTCAGGGAGAAGACTCTGATTCAGGGAGAAGACTCTGAATGAGGGAGAAGACTCTAGTTCAGGGAGAAGACTCTAGTTCAGGGAGAAGACTCTAAATGAGGGAGAAGACTCTAGTTCAGGGAGAAGACTCCGGTTCAGGGAGACGACTCTGATTCAGAGAGAAGACTCTGGTTCAGGGAGAAGACTCTGGATGAGGGAGAAGACTCCGGTTCAGGAAGACTCTAGTTCATGATGAAGACTGGTTCAGGGAGAAGACTCTAGTTCATGAAGAAGACTCTAGTTCAGGGAGAAGACTCTGGTTCAGGGAGAGAATTCGGTTCGTGGGAGGATTTCAGTTCGGGAACAATGAAGTAATTCTTGGGCATTTTATTGAAGTCTCTTAATTTTACAGTATGTAAATATTTGACTGTTATAAATGTAAAGTCTTATAATGAAATAAGTGATGCATGTTACAGTAGTCTAAGACTGACTGTTTAAAAATATACAGGTCTCTGCTACTGTGTATTTTGATTATTAGTGTAATAACGACGGTGGTACTCCAGCACCGTACTTGCTAATTACTGCCGGCTAATGATTGTGCATATCACGGTGTTTTTGGTACATTGCAGCGTTGACTTCATCCAGTTGCTGCCACTTGTTGTCCACTTCAATTAGTTTATTGATGGACCTTTGACGTGATTGGAAATAATACAGGAACAATTATATTTATGAAGACCTTCATGAAAACTGCAGGCAGAAAGAAAAAGTAGTTGCCTCTGCCGCGAGTGAAAATATTATTCCATAATCATATCCATCGAGGTTGTAAAAGCACAGCTTAGCTGGAGTTCACCAGCAGTTCACTCACCTCCACCGCTTCAGTCTTCGGTCCTCATTGTTCACTGTTCTCCACCCACTAATGCATGCAAATCTGGCCTTATTTTCATATTACATGCAATTTCCATGAAAAACAGCAACAACACACGAGAAAAGGCAATCCGATGACTCGATGTTTCTGTTCTTGCACGTTGAAATGTGAGAGTAAGAACATGTGTGTGAGTAGAGAGACACACAAGGTGTATATGAGAGAGCAGGGAGGAGGACCTGTAATCTGTTGTGTGTGTGTGTGGGGGCGGGGGGGGTGTCTTTTTAAATCAAAGATCTCCTCTTCCAACTCTTTGTACTTCCATTCCAGGTGATAGAAAGTAGTGATTGATATATTGAACTAGCCATTGAACTGCAATCTCTCTCTATCTCCCTCTTTACTCCCGTAATCTACCATTTACCCGACAGTTGATCTCTCTCTCTCCTACCTGCCTCTGCCTCCCTCCACCTCCTCCACCACCCTCTTCCATGAGTCCCTCTGCTCCCTAAATCTCCCTCCATCCATTCATCCCTCCCTCTCATCTCTCTCTTTATCCCTCTCAAAAGGGAAATATCATGGAGAATTTGGCAGGCACTCCAAAGATAGAGAGTGGGCTGAGGAGAGAGGGCGAGAGAGAGAGTGGAAGAGAGGGAGAGCATTAGAGGGAGGAAAAGAGAGGTGGAGAGGAGAGGAGAGCCGGAAACAAACCAAAGAAAAAACGCTTTTGCATCGAATTTTTGGATGGCTGTTTGTGTTTGCTGTGAATTATTTATGGTTTCCCTTCTTGTTCATGTCCTTGCGCATCGGCATGTTTATTTAATGCCGATGTTCATCAAATATGTAAAAAAAGAAAAAAGACACATAACGACACTGTTTCCAAATGACCGTGACGAGATGTAAATGAAAGCTGCTGAGAATACGGGGACTCCCCTCCCGTCCAAATGCTTATTGAGCTTAATAAACTAGAACATAATATCAGTGTCGCACTTTGCTGATGCCTGCAGGAGCTGTCTGCAGGCGTCCCCCGCGGTGCAGAGGTCAGAGGTTACGGTCAGACACACAACAGCAGCACTGAAACATGTTCGGGTTGTTTGACTGAACCAGATTTGAACCAGTTCTGCAAAGTCTCTATCAATGAGAATTCAAACGCACCTAAAAAAAGAACAATTAACATGAATGATCTGGAATTAAAGCCGAATTAGATTCAGTAAAAGAAGTGTCTGTGAGATGAGTGTTCATAACTGATCGTGAATGAAATTATCCTCCAGATTTACTGTTGTACAATCCCTCTTCACAAGGGAGTGTTGAGGTAGTTGTTGTTTTGGTGTCAGTCCTTATATTAAAAGACCTGTCAGTCATTTCATAACAGGTGCCAGCATTGTTTTTTATCAACTCCTCTCACCTCATTCCTCCCTTCACTGTATGGAAATATGAAAAGCCTCACTTTGAAAGAGAAAAATGCTGACGTTGCATGAAGCAGCACTTGCGTAGTGTTTCTCACAGCAATTGAGGATTGTCAATTTATTAATATTCAGTTAGCCGTGTTTTCTTTCACATATTTTTGCACCATCACTCGAGAGTTCAAACAAATCGTGTTTCCTTTCATCCCTTTCACCTCATCCATAATCACAACCATCGTAGCATTAAAACAGCCATTGCTCCAACAGCGTTTCAATCAGAAGAGACCACTCAGATGAAGGAAGGATAATGTGTATTGTTAACAGATGATATGTAATGATAACTGGGATGTTTTTGCAGCCGAGAGTGAAGCGGCAGGGATGAGAGTCAGCACCTCCAAATCTGAGGCCGTGGTGCTCTACCGAAAACCGGTTGATTGCTCCCTCCAAGTGGGGACAGAGTGCCTGCCCCAAGCGAGGGAGTTCAAGTGTCTCGGGGTCTTGTTCACGAGTGAGGGTAAGATGGAGCGGGAGATCGACAGGCGCCGTACCGGTCCGTCTTGGTAAAGAGGGAGCTGAGCCGAAAGGTAAAGCTCTCAATTTACTCGTCGGTCTACGTTCCAACCCTTACATATGGTCACTAAGTTTGGGTAGTGCCCGGAAGAACAAGGTCGCGAATACAAGCGGCCGAAATGAGTTTCCTCCGTAGGGTGACCGGGCTCAGCCTTAGAGATAGGGTCAGGAGCTCGGACATGAGGAGGGAGCTTGGAGTTGAGCCGCTACTCCTTTGCGTCGAAAGGAGTCAGCTGAGGTGGTTCGGGCATCTGATTCGGACGCCTCCTGGACGCCTCCTGTTAGATGTTTTCCAGGCATGTCCAACTGGGAGGAGACCCCGAGGAAGACCTGCTGGGTCTACTGCCCCCGCGACCCGACCCCGGAATAAGCGGATGACAATGGATAGATGGATGGATGTAATGATAAAGTCTCAGAGTCTTTGGGGATTGGACTCTACGGGAAGATTTGTAATTGAGGGTCGTCTGCTCCGATCAACGAGATATTCTTTTCAATTCAGTTCATTTTGTATTGCCCATTATTACAAATTACAAATTTCCCTCAGAGGGCTTTACAATCTAGACTAAGATATTGAAAATATATATATATATTTTTCTTTTAAATAAGCAACCGTTTTGTCTCTTTGGGATTTGTTGAAAAAAGTGTCCCCCCCATGGAGTCCAGACCTGGTGGTGCTGATGATGATGGTGCTGATGAGGCTGATAGAATGATGTGATGATGAAGCGGACGGATCTGTGAAGACTGGGCGGCGATGAGGAGGTGGAGACATTCATTGTTCAAGTTTATTAAATCACATTCTGAAATACTTTCCATAAGTTTAAAAACCAAAAGTTGTGATATATAAGGTATTGAAGTGAGACTGCTAAAAATATCTTCAAAATCATGAAGAAAATATAAATGTAAAAAAGATGAGTATAAATGCTTATGATGCTTAAAAGTAGGACATCTTTTGAGCTGAACATGCATTCATAAAAACAATCTAACTTGTCGAACTTGCTTAAAGTTGCCCTTTTCTCAGCCTGTATCTCACTTTAAAAATCAACACACTGATTTTTCTCCAAAGTAAGCAAACTGTGCGTATCGCCAGCAAAATTGCATTAGCATTCACAAGCTGTGCTGCCATTAAAACATCAGGATATACTCTGCGGGTGCCTTCGCGCCTGTGTTTCCTGCAACGTGGCTCCACTGCAGTAACAGAATGGGACGGTCATGTCGTATTCACTGAGTCATTCCACATCCAACGTCACAGGACGAAGAGACGGATGCCAACACATCAAACTCTGCCTACTGTCATATTCACAATACTTAGTATAATTACCTTCGCATTCGAGAATGCAGAAGGTTATGTTTTGATCGCTGTGTATTTATTACCTTCGCATTGAAAATGTGGAAGGTAATGTTTTGATCGCCGCGTATTTATTTTACTCAAAAAGTATGAAACCGAATCGCATGAAATTTGGTGGGATGATTGGTTATTATCCGGGGACCATTTGATTAGATTGTGGGATCGATCGAGTCAAAGGTCAAGGTCATGAAAAGGTCAAAATCTTCTTGAATCGCATGAAATTTGGTGGGATGATTGGTTATTATCCGGGGACCATTTGATTAGATTGTGGGATCGATCGAGTCAAAGGTCAAGGTCAAGGTCATGAAAAGGTCAAAATCTTCTTGAATCGCATGAAATTTGGTGGGATGTTTGGTTATTATCCAGGGACCATTTCATTAGATTTTGGGATCAATCGGGTCAAAGGTCAAGGTCATGGAAAGGTCAAAATCTTATTTTTACCATAGCACGGTCAATTTGTATCCAATTGGAATGCAACTAATGCCAACATGTTCATAATTCAATGCCCAATCTTGTGATCTGCGAAGGTATGCGCTCTACCGAGTGCTCATTCTAGTTCATTTATTTATTTATTTGTATGTGTGTTATTCGCATAACTCAAAAAGTATTAAACCGAATTGCATGAAATTTAGTGGGATGATTGGTTATTATCCGGGGACCATTTGATTAGATTTTGGGATCGATTGGGTAGAAGGTCAAGGTCATGAAAAGGTACCAAAAAAGTGACTGCGGCGAAGGTATGTGCTCTACCGAGTGCCCGTTCTAGTTTAGGATGGATTGCTCTAGTACCCAGTGGTCTCTGACCCGGGTCACATGGCGCCTTGATTGTTTCTCTTATGCTCTATAGTTGGACCTCTCTGGCGCCCAAGTGAGAAACTTGTATTACCTCTATTTTAAAATATTTACATGAATTGTAGATGTTCATCAACACTTGTTTAAATACATTTTTGGGGATAAACACAAGCGAAATATGATATATAGCAACTACTTCAAAATAAAGTGTTCACAGTTTCCTCAATAAGCTGTCATCAGTAAGACCATTAATACCGAGCTGCTGCCTGGATGTGGCGCTCACCGATGTGAATATTGATCATTGATGTCATCATCAGTCTTTTTGTTGTTTCCTATAATGATTATTTTTCGCCACGTTGCCATTGTCATCGCTCTTGTTGTTGATAATGTTATTGCGGTTGCCTTTTGGTTGCTCTCTCAATTTGTTGTCCTTGTTGTTTGTGGATGCGGCTCGGTTTGATCCACTGTAGCACGGGAGCAGCTCAGAGAGAAAATGAGACACATCCATCACACACACACACCGACACCCACACACACACACACACACAATAAGGACACAGTATACAGTAAACCAGACGATCTGCAGTGTATGTGTGTGTGTGTGTGTGTGTGTGTGTGTGTGTCTGTGTGTGTACGCCCACGTACTTGGCACGGTGCGTCAAGCACTATAAGCCCATTTCCCAGAGCAGGATTTCATAAACAAAACCCCATCCGAATACTTCCTGGAGCCCATCCAATGAAAGGGAGCGGGAGCAAATCACCATCCCCTATTGGATAAAAAGCAGGAAGAGCTGGTTTATCGGCACAGATTGACTCCTGACAGCTTTATGATTATTATTATTATTATTATTATTATTGTCCACAGCGTCCCTAGATGGCGGGATTACAGCGGGCAGGAGAGGGAGAGAACGAGAGACGCCACAGAAAAGAAAGACAGAGAGAACAAAAGAGATCAACAAGGAGTCGAAACCTTGATTTGTTAACCTAAAGTTAACTTTGTTTCGACGCGCTAGTCAAGTATTGTTTATCAAATTGAGCAATTTACAAGGAATGCTATTCAGCTGTCAATGTCCACATCTCTTTGCTCGAATCCCTCAAAAGTTATTCTTTATTTTCCCTCAACAGTCAGCAACATGTGTCAATTCATAGACCATCGTTTGGGTTACAATAACTCCAGAAGGGCTGTTACTGAAGTACAAAAGTTACGCATCAAATACACCAACGTTGACTTCCTGTTTTACATGTGGAACCAAGATCCTGGCAGAATGAAGGCTGATTGTTGGAGCCCTCCACCTCCACCTCCACCTCCACTCCCTCCCGCCCTGTGTGGGTCTTTGGGGTTTTAGTACTTCCTCATTTATGATTATGTGGATATCGCATTATGCACATTCTCTTTCTTTATCTACAAATGCTGGATGAGACCAGCCTACCTTAACTTTACTAAACCCAGGTTTTCTTAGTTACTGTTACTACTACTTATACTATGTATCCATGTTCGTCACAGTTTACCATAATGAACAGCTGCAGATTTACCACTGAAAAAAATTGTTTTCAATCAAATAATCTCTAATATCAGTTAGAAATCTGATAATATAATGATAACTGTAGCTGGAATAGACTATATAAGCATCACCCATTGGTTTGGTGCCATGTGTGCTTATTGACATGGTGCCAGGGTTGTGACATGTCGATCACAAGGTGGCCAAGCCCTATCATTTATTTGACTCTAAATGTACCATAATTTACTCAATGAACATCATGAAGAAGACTTGAAACTGGAGATTGATACCATAAACTATTTACAATATACTAAGGGAATAAATCAAGAGAGAAGTTGAACAATGTTCTCACTTCTACAACCGGAGGAGTTGCCCCCTACTGGCCATTAGATAGAGTGCAAGTTTAAGACACTTCAACATTGGCTTTGTCCACTTTTCGTATACAGTCCTAGTCGATGTGCGGTACCTAGCTAGCCGGCTCATGAAGCTAGCGGCTACAATTTCCAGTTTGCGGCAACTCACCAAACAATCTGCATCAGAACAATGATAATCAAGTCCAATGAAGTGTAGTGCAGATTACGCGTAGTCCACTCAACAGTCGGCCTAATGCTTCGAGAGCAATCGCTGGGATTGTTTGACTGACTCTGCAATGATTTACTCACCAGTATTAATATTGATGAATGCATTTGCCTTGAGCCCCGTGTTCACACATTTCCCTGCCAAACAATGACTGGTCAGATCAAATGGGATGCATCACATATGGAGATAAAATGACTTAACGGAACATTTGACAGGAATGCATTTAAATGCATTATTCAATCCACTGCCTCCTTCAGCTGTTTGAAGGGGAACGCACTGTTAGACAGCAGGAGAAGAAAAGGTCTCGTGCAGCACATTTCATCTTGAGATGTTTTCACACGCAGTTCTTTTGCAGTGTGCAACACATGGGCTGGGCCAATAACACTGGCTAGTAAAAATGGATTACAGATGGTCTGTAAAGTCAGTGTGATGCAGAAGATAGAAGAACAGCGTCTCCATTGTTTGGCCACAAGATGATACAGATAAAAGTAAAATAACAGAAAAATAAAAGAACTGTAGAATGTACGACTAAGTTGAGTTCACGTCTTCACAATATTGCCAATATTGTCCACAAATTGTAATTAGTTAATTTAAGGGGTCCTCATCAAACACTGTCGGGATGTTGCGTGCAAAATGTACAACATTTTAAAACTGTCAATTTGCAATATCAACCTCAAAAATCCAGATCAGTCAGGTTGTAATATGTAACATATTGTATGATGTCTCTACTTGTAGTATGAGGAAGGCTTTCTCGCAGCACGGTGAGCTGTAAATCCCACTTTTGCCCCCGTAGGTTCACACGCTGCGGTTTTGCCGCTGGTGTTTCGCTCCGTATTGTTTTGTTCGAGTTAAACCACCTGGCTTGTGTGCGTTTTTGATTCTCTGTGATATTGTTTCTTACTCTTTCAGTGAAGCAGAGTGCCTATGCTGGGAAGCTATAGGCGCTCGTGGTGAGCTCCCTTCACCTTATCCATGCATGTAAGAGCACTGGGGTACGAGGGTAGACTGCAACATGTGTGTCGAGGTTGGCGGTGTTGCACCCCTGGGCACCCCTCAGTGTCGTCCGCCTCCCAACCAGTGCCTCCAGTTTTGCTTAGTTCGTGTTGGACGGGACATTTTGGAGGATTAAAGGTTGTTTTATGGTTTTAGAGCTTTTTATAAGGCCTAATTTTAGCTTAGATTGGAATCATTTGTTTTATTCTCATAATTGTGTTTTAGTCATTTTCATTTGGCCATCAACATCCTTTCTTCCACAGTAGCTTCAGTCCCAGCCTATTTGGTTATTGAGATTATTTAAATGAAGAATTTGCTTGGTTGTGATAACACAGCTTGTATCTTGTGCCTTTTCAAAAAATTTAAAAAGTTCTACAGTTCTTGAAACAATATTTCCTTGGCTGTCTGTTTTCTCCTATTCTCCCTCACCACAAAACCAAGTCAACATTTACTTCATTAACCTTAAATGTGTAAATTAACTTATGATTGCTAATGTCAGTTACGTATCAAGCGTAGATATTTTAACATAACAATCATACCTAATTTAAGCCAAAACTGTTTTTCCGAAACCCAACAGAGTACTTCTGTTGCATACATCTTCCTAAAGTGTTGTTGCGTAAGTAAACCTAAGAACCAAGTAAACCTACATTAGAAGTTTATTTTGAAAAGCCATGGTGAATTGAATGAGCGGAAAGTGATACTCGGTCCCTGACACGTCCACAACTGACGATAGAGGGGTCATAGTTCGTAGCCTTGGCTCCTCTGACCAAGAGGCGGGGCGTGATGTGTTGCAAGAACAGACAACACTATATGTACTATTTCCCATTCGTCCAGTTCTATTACATTTCTAATTCATTATTTTTTATGAAAATCATTTCGTCCTTTCATGTCCAGTTCAGGGGGGGGGGAAATCCAATATAATTTATACCGACATTATGCAGTCAGGCTGTGTGCATCTCACAAACCTTTATGAATACCAGCGTGAAGAATATGTGAGATTGATTTGAAAAGGGCACGCGGGCAACAAAATAAGCAGGCGAGCTTTCCTCGGCTGCAAGCATCTTTAATTTGGATGGAACATTTTCCTGCGCTCTTCATACAGTAATTGATCCAGCGACGCGTTTGTCTACTGATGCTTGTTTGGGCTTGTGTTTGTTGTTTGTGCTCAGCCCTGGGGACAACTGGGGGTTCACATCTGTCAATGGAACCACTCTAATTATGGCTGCGGCGCATTCATCCAATGCTTATGTCTGCATCCTGTCCATGTTGTTTCCATCCAAACCCAAATTAGCAGTTTTACATTCCATTTTAATTGAATTAACATGATATTAGTGTCCAAACATAAGGCTCTTCAAATATGTTACCACTGCTGTGCATTTCTAATACTGCACAATACATTATCACGCTAATTTCCCATTTTAGTGGATTCCAATTTAATTTAAGATCAGAAACCTCTTTTTTTAATTGCTGCGTCACAATTCTAAATTAATTCGGTGTGGCTGCAAGCGCACTGACGATTGCCCTGCGGGCTTATTATTATTATTAATCAGGAACTTTGGTCGAGAGTACCAGCCACAGCGTTGCTCGCATACGTTCAAAATACATCAAAACGTGCGGCCTGACCAGGAATCGTGTGCATTTGAGTCTCGAAAAGATTCGCCCAGCCAATCTTTGTGGAAAAATTGGCAAAGCCTATGGGAAAACAATTTCAAATGATATCTAGTCCAAGAGCGTAACAAGAAATGCATCAAAATACATCAAAAAGTGCGGCCTGATCGGGATCGTTCAAAAATGTCTCTACTAAGAGATCGGACGGGCGCTTAGCCCCCAAAATGCCAGAAAACGGCGAGAAATTGTTCCATTCATTTGAATTGGGCTGTCCCCGTTTTAGTTTGATGTGTTAGCCACACCATCTAAATTTATTACGAAATGTTCTTGTTATGAATATAATCAAACCTAAATGCGCAAACCTCCAAACCACGAGTGAGAAATTTATATAATTTCTCATTCTTTTAAACAAATTGCAAATGTTTCAAGCCCATCTAAGCAAATATTTTCAGTCTCCAAAACAAGTATGAGTCTTTTAACCATATAAATTATCACATGCTCAATGGTCTTTTCAATTGTATTCATGAATATCATAACAGTAATATCTTTTTTTTTTGTCCACTAAATTGGTCAGGTGGAACTTGAACTTCCCTAACGAATGGGGAGGGTCTCCTATACTACGTCAATCAATCACACATGCTGTCAAGTCACCTGACAGTTGATATTTATGAGTATGGATTCTTCCAAACATTCCATACACTACAACTTCTGAAAGTGGAGGAACCTGGGAAGGTAAATAATGAACAGGGGCAACAGTTTGTCCAAGATATAAGAAGTAGAGAAATAATCTGAGACGCAGAAGAGGCAGAATGGTACAAAGACCCGAGCTGTCCATGTCATTAACGATGGCAATACCAGCGCTGGATGCCGAATGCAGCGTAACGCTATGTTTGTTACGTTATTAAGAAGATTATGTTACATAAACGACGTAGTTATTTGACGTGACAAATAAGTCAACGTTGACTTTTGGTTTCACACAGGTCACGAACACCAGTCTACTGAGGGAAAGTTCTACGCTGACTTTACTCAAAAGGTCTTCCTTTACTACCATCATAACCACGTGTGGAGCGTCTTAAATATGCACGCATACCTTGCCAGATTTGATAAGTTATAAGAATTAGAACGGGCTACAGGTGGAAAAAATAGTACCGCACAGTCCAGTACATAAACAGTCGTAGTTTCTATTCGTGAATTCAAATGCACGTGACTCAACGACTACAGTAGGCTGATGGCAGAAAAACAGTTTTTACACATGGTGGTAGTAAATAATTCTGTTGCACTGAGAGATCCAGAGAGCAACATTAGAGGATAATGGCCTCTTTCAAAAACATAAACTGTGTCAGTAGCTCAACAATATAGAGTGTTGAAGATCCATCAAACAACCATGAAACAACTCTACAAGGTACCCTTTGAGATAAACTGCGGTACATGGATAAATATATATATTTCTTTATTCCAGACCCATGGGTCCATAAAACACAAATACAACAACAATATTTAAAATACAATACAATACAATATGAGGACACAGGTCCAATCATTGCAGCTAAAAAGTCAATTGTGGTTAAAAAACTTCGAAACCATTGTTCCATTGCTTCAGGAAACAAAGACAAATACCTGGTGTCACTCAGTGGGTCAGCCAAGGCTTTTATAACTAAATTCTCTGAGACACTCAGTCGACATTTAAATTGATATATAAATTTCCTCAAAACAGCATGAAAAGTGGGAACATTCCGGGTCACAAACATCTGACTTGTACTTGTCCATCTCGGAAGCTTGAGCAGGATCCTGAAAGCATCATTAAATGCCACCTGAATCTTTTTCATTTTTCCTTTACTGTAACTGCACCACAGGTGGGCTGTATACAGTGGAGTACAGTAGGCTCTAAACAGAGCAGTTTTAACATATTCTGTACGTATATGAAATTTACGTGCCAGCATGTTGGCTTGTGCATAAAGTTTGCAACACTGCCGCTGCACATCGTCATCATCACTGAGGTCGTTCCTGATGATGTGACCCAAATATCTGACTTTCTGCCCCACATTTAGCTCCTGGTCTCCCAAAACGAATGAAGGCCAATGTAGCTTCTGATCCTCCCTGGTTTTAGCTATCATGATAACACTCTTTTTGGAGTTGAACTCGATATCATAGTGCATCCCATACCTTGAGCATACTCTAAGCCAGGGATTCCCAAAGTGTGGTGCGCGCATCATTCACCCAAAACAGCGGAGTCAGACTGGCAGCCGGCGCACGTAACAGCAAGCTGCTGTCTGAGAGTGTTTCTATGTCTACAAATTTCACTGCTTCACTCCTCTGGGCTAAGCCCAGCGCCGCCGCTCCCATAACGCGCATCGCTCTGCCGTGTTACGCGCTGACACATCCGCGCACACAGGTGAGCACACTGTCACTAGAAAAACTCACTAGCCCCCCCAGCGTTGGGATGTACACTACCGTTCAAAAGTGTGGGGTCACTTAGAAATGTATTTATTTTTCAAAGAAAAGCACTGTTTTTTCAATAAAGATAAATACACACGATACATTGTTAATGTGGTAAATGACTATTCTAGGTGGAAACGTCTGGTTTCTAATGAAATATCTCCAGAGGTGTATACAGGCCCATTTCCATCAACTATCACTCCAGTGTTCTAATGGTACATTGTGTTTGCTAATCGCCTTAGAAGACTAATGTCTGATTAGAAAACCCTTGTGCAATTATGTTAGCACAGCTGAAAACAGTTATGCTGGTGATATAAGCTATACAACTGGCCTTCCTTTGAGCTTGAAGTTTGAAGAACAAAATTAATACTTCAAATATTAATCATTATTTCTAACCTTGTCAATGTCTTGACTATATGTTCTATGAAATTTTCAATTCATTTGACAAATAAAAGTGAGTTTTCATGGAAGACACGAAATTGTCTGGATGACCCCAAACATTTGCCTGTTTCTGTGGTTATCATTTGTCAAGGATATTTTTTGTCTTTTGTAATTAGGTCCTGAATTGACAATTACTCCAAAGTGAATCAAGACTTTCACCAATTAAGAGGAATATGGGACCAGCTCTAAATAGTGGCGTCTCATGACCCTTTAATTGGAACGCATACCATGTATATATGGTGTGTCTTTTTAATTGGCTATTTGAAGGATATATGCTTCTTGCTTTCCACCCTTTCTTGATTTTTTTTCGAACGATTAGATTGTGTTCGTTAGACTAGACACCTTCCTGTCTTGTAATTGGGTGTCTTGAAGTTCTTGTTTGTTTTTTAAAATACATGACCAAAGAGAGGGGGGTCCTACAGTTGTTGTCAGTAAAACACTCACGAGTATTGACACATGTCGTTCTGTCTCCACACACGTCTACTACGTCACTATTTCACCAATGTCACAGCCCATGTTGTGTGTTCATGCGAACACTGAAGTTGGAACAGCAAGTTGCCAACGCAACCCGTAGCTCCAAAGGGAACGCAATAAAATGGGCGTTAAAATATAGTAGTTATTTTGAGCCATTAGACGAGATACCAAGGTTTCATGCAGAGGATAAAATAACATTTATTTTTACAATCAACAATTGAAATGATGAAGGCACCTGCAAATGACACGGTGGTAAAACAACAAACATACTTTGATGTTTAATGTGTACCTCTTTACTTAACATTTAACTAAACATCTTTATTTTTCCTTTACAAAATGTACCAAAACATTGGCGACGAGGAAGAACTTGCGTAGATAATAACAAGAATAAATATGAAAGAAATTTAAATCATACCCTCTAAAATAAAAAGGCAATCTGATTTTAATCGTCATCAAACACTATTACTAAGCTTGTTTACAATTTTTTTTGCCACGGCTGGTCCAGAGAGGGAACCATAAAGTGCATCTTTGGATGGATGGGAAAAACAACACTCACTGAAAAATGCTATTGACTCTTTCAGCACAAATAATTCATAAACAGTTACTGATTTATTTGGGACACACTCAACCAAATTTCTCCCAAATTTAAACCAATTGCTGGACTGAAAACAAATAAAACAAAACAAAAGAAAAATCATTAAAAGAAAAAAATATTAAACATAAATAAACAAACAAAAATTATTATCTCTGCGCATTTTGCTTCCCACAGTAGATCTCAGAGAATGCAACCGTGAAGGTTTTGAGAGGCACGAGGATTCTCTGAGAGCGGTGTCCATTTACACCTCCGATCACAATGCATCACAAGAGCCACTGTGTGTCGCAGACGGGAAAGTTCAATAAGCAGCGCGCACAAACAGCAACACGAATACTGCAAGGTGCACATCCGAGGGAGGAAATGGAAAAGAAACGAGTCACCCTTGGGGTGCCCGGTTGGCTCCTGGATATTACATTGCTCACACCTTAGATCTGTTTTCAAAAAGTGCCCTCCAGGTGGAAACTAAAAATCTTCGTCACGAGAAAGAGAGCACAGTGATGCCTCGCTTACGTTTGCTTTGAATGCTACACATCAGATGATAAAAAAGGCAACTGTATTGTTTTTATCTTTTTTGGATTATTTATGCATTGTTTTAAGGCCTTGTCTACACGCCAAGAGATATTATTTTTTAAACCAATATCTTCCTTTATGTTTTGAAATAAAAAAAAGTCTGTCCTTTTTATTTTGTAAAATAACTGTCCGTACTAGAACACGAAAACAAAGATCTGGGGGCCAACAAGGAAACTTTTGAGCACGCACAGTGAGCTTATTTTCTTTTGTGCATGTGTTAACACAAAGTAAAGCCATAGATAATTATGGCCTCATATTTAGGGACGGACAATGAAGTGGAGTCGCTGCTTAGCGTCAGCTGACAAACGAAAGCGATGAAAGGTTAATTGATAGTCTTGTTACATTATTCTGCCAAGGGAAGTCTTCGAGAAGGTGGATAAATGAGCGTGCCCCAATCGGGGAGACGACGTCATCGTTTTCCAAAGGCTTCGCTTTACAACCGGTGCTTTTAAATATCTGCAGCTCAAAAAATAAAAGATTTAATCCCGTAAAGTTCCATACATCTTGTATATGAGAGGAAAATATGCATTATTTCATATTTATATACATGTAGACAGAGACTAAGAGGCTCCAAACCAGGCTCAAATTACTGACATCAAGGCTTTTCAGTCATTTTAGATCTCGTTGGAAAATTACATATCAATAGAGATATGTAAGGAAATGTACACATCTTATTTAAACTGCTTCTTTCGTATCCAAGGACAGTTCTTTTACTTTTAACCCCAGATAGGGTCAATTATGAACTCTCAGTGCAAATGACACAGTGGTAAAAAAACATACTTTGCTGTTTAATTTGTACCTCTTTAATGAAGATTGAACTAAACATCAAGGACAAGGAAACAAAAAGGAAATGTACACATCTTATTACCTTCGCATAGAAAATGCGGAAGGTTATGTTTTGATCGCCGTGTATTTATTTATTTATTTATTTATTTGTATGCGTGTTACTCGCATAACTAAAAAAGTATTAAACCGAATCGCATGACATTTGGTGGGATGATTGGTTATTATCCGGGGACCATTTGATTAGATTTGAGGATCGATCGGGTCAAAGGTCAAGGTCGAGGTCATGGAAAGGTCAAAATCTTGTTTTTACCATAGCACGGTCAATTTATATCCAATTAGCATGCAACTAATGCCAAAATGTTCATAATGCAATGCCCAATCTTGTGATATGCGAAGGTTTGCACTCTACCGAGTGCCCGTTCTAGTTTAAACTGCTTCTTTTATATACATATATTTCCAAGGACAGTTGACTGAATCTTTTACTTTTAGCCCCAGAGAGGCTCAATTACAAACTCTCAGTGAGATGTGTGGCTCAAAAGGGCCTTCAGCAGCACCAGTTATGAAAGAAAACTCCATTACCGTTCCCTCTGCCCTCCCACAGTTTCCTATCAGGTCCAATGTTTCAACCCTCCAGGTGACCCGCGGAAAAACGTTCCCAATGTGAGGCCTCCTGCTGCCTCAATCTGCCGTTCATTTGGCACATTTAAAAAGCAGCTGTCGGGAGATTCCTTCCATTCTCAGATATCTATGATGTGCAAATGCAGCGCCTGCCTCCGAGATAATCAATGGCCTCCGCTCAGGATCACACCTACACAGAACTGGTGCATCATGTGCTATTGTTATTCTATTGTATGAGACGGGGGGAGGGGAGGAGGGGCAAAACAGAAGGTGCAAAAACAGCTAATATCTCGTGTATAACACTGGGCACCTTCAAAGGTTAAACGGCTGCACCAATTTATTGACTTCAGAGCAGTACGCCATCAGCCGATGTTGTGCAACAGGACGAAAATGAACAACGCTGATAGTCACAGCCTGCTGTGAATTCATAGCTCAGCGATATTAGCCTTAAGCTGTGTGTGTGTGGGTGTGTGTGTGGGTGTATGTGTGATTATTGACCCTAGCCAGAGATAGTCAATGTGAGTACACTCATCCTATTTCCCTACAGTGGGGATGAGAGGTCTTGCTGGAGACATGGTTATTGTTGGGACAAGATAAGGATGTAATTCACACGCACCCACACACGCTCAAACAAAGCAGCACAAAAAAAACAATCGCACCGACGCCGAACAAACCCACAGATCCATCGTGGATGTGATGGCCTGCTCTTTATTGGATTTGGGGAACTTAACACCCAAGCAAAACATAATATATTGAGAAGCCAAGCACACTGGTTCCTCATCATTCTTAAAAGCTTTTTCTCTTGGAACGTTAAAACTGAAAATCATTTGAAAATATGGACGATTAGTCTAGCATTTGTCTCCCTCATCCAAGGATGTAAACTATCTAGTTCTCCTGACTTAACTTCTACAGCAACTAGTGAGGATGCATGGAACATCAGCCATCAAATTTAAGTTTATTTAAATAATCAATCATAGCCTCAAAGTTGAAATATTTCAACTAGCGGCGACAATTGCGCCGCTCTAAACGCGCCGCTGTAAACGCGCCGCTGTAAACGTGTCGCCCACATTGCGTCGCCCGAAAAGCCTCAAATGCGCCGCCTGGAAAAATTATCCGTCTATCGCAGCAACACGCGTCTGTACGTTGACTTTCCACGGGATTCGGTCGCGCAAAAAAATCGCGACGCTTTTGGTGTGAACGCATCTTAACCCTCCTGTTACCTTGACATTTACTAACATATTTTACCCTCGGAGTCAATTTGACCCCAGCAATTAAAACCTCCAGAAAATTATTAGAATTAATATTGTTTCCCAAGTTTAAGTGTGAGGTACTTTATGTTTGTTTGTTGACTACCTAAATAGCCCTTTAAATATATAAAAAAAGTTGCTATTTCTTATATGTTTGACACAGTGAAAAACAGCCTGGGGTCAAATTGACCCCAAAGAACACCGACGTTAAACATTGAATGGGGTCAAATTGACCCGAAAGGTAACAGGAGGGTTAAGAAGGAGGTTTTACCTCCGAGGATGCTGAAAATGTTGCCAGGACATACACAATGAAATAAGTGTAAGGGGAAGAGAGAGAGGAGACACATGTATCTTTCACAATGAGAAATTGGGCTGTGTTTGAGCAGTTGATGACCCCCTGACCACAAGTTCAGATAGTTACTGAAACACAGTGACACACAGAAAAAGAGCGGCCAAAGGGGGAGATGGGGCCAGAAACTTCCAACCAAGGTGGAAACACACTGAGATTTCTTGCTCAAATTGGACTCCTATTTCTTAGCTTGCAGACATTTGACCACAATAGCTCACCGTTCTAATCTATAATCACAGTCATATCAAATACTTCAATCAACCTGCAAGGATTACGATAAAATGACTATTCTCATCCTTAACCATCATTATTTGATGGTACTGCCTTTTTTGATACTTTGCTTTTGTGCTCTCTGCGGTCGTGGAAAAACAAGCCAGTCAACAGCCCATTGATGCTCTAGATCAGTGCCGGAAATCTGTCCGTCAACCTGTCACTCTTTGAAGACTTCAAAGTAGAACGTGCACGCATTTCAGTTCAAATGTCCTCTGTACATTTTTCAGCGGGCAGAATTGAATGCTGTCTCTGTTGTATAGCCCTATTGGACTTCATTAAGTTACAGCTAATGCAAAGCAATTACCTCCCTCCTCATTGTTTCCCCCTGGTGAACCACATGCACGTTGCATTTGTCTCTGGGGTTAACGCCGCCCCGAGCATTCATGACGTCTGACTCCCTTCACGCCAATTCTATTCATTATTCACTCTCTCTTTCTCTCTCTCATGCTTCACTTCCAACTCAATAAGCTGAGTCAGGGCGTGCACTCTCTCAGTTAAAGTCACAATTGACGGGATTAGTCGCCGACATCGTAAATTGGCCTCTCTCCTCGCAGCTCAACGAGGGTTACGGCGCCAGCAAGCGGGTGAAATTGAAGTCCTAACTTCCCTCTGGGTTTGGGATGAGTTTTGTCCACCATTTTCAAAGCTTCCTCTTGGATCTGTCAGATACAGACGCCGCCACACACTTGGTCATGTGTATTGCAGAGATACCGATAGGAATCCTTATTGGTGAAAATAGGCAGGTATAGTACTGTATACCATAAATATCGATATTTTGAAACAATCTCTACATTTATATCTATGTATTTATAGTGTCACATGTTGTCTTATGATGGTACCCAGAGCATCTCTCGATGCGACTCTACTCTGGTCCTTCCATTGACCTCATGAGACATCCCACTCCATCCAGATTTGCTCCCCCCCCCAACCACGATCAGTTTCTAGACTGAGGCTATATCCCTGTTTAGCCCCTTTAAATAATGGCGCCACGATAGGGTCTAGTCCCCAAAGAACTTCACTATTCATCCATCCCATTGTGCACTATGCCCAAAAAATCAGATTAATTTCTTAGAAATCAAAAAAAAAAATCAGATCGTATCAAATTGTTTTGCCTTAATTGTAGACATAAGGAGACTCTAAGGATAACTATTTCGGATGGCGACGACAAAACGGTAACTCTTAACCCGTTTCTTCTTAACACGGTTCATTTGACGACGTCTCTTTGAGTCGGCTGCATCTGGTTTCACTCGTGCCTCTCGCACAACAACTGGTCACCTTCCAGTTGCAGGACAGTGGATAAACAGCACACGGATATGATGCAGGAGACGACTCCAGCTACAGGAAGCAAATGTACAGCATTTTTGATCCCGCTGTGAGTGTGAACTCATGTGTAGGTGTTGCTCCAGTGCGCCTCTCTCTGTGAAGCCTTTCCTGGTGTGAAAGTGTGTGTGTGTGTGTTGCTGTATAAGTGGTCACCATTTCTCTAATGGCCACAGGAATAACAGGACTGGAACCCACAGTATGGGGTCAGTGAGCACACACGCACATATAAACACACCCAAAGTGAGGTCTTAAAAAGTTTTGAAACAAAACGGATGCCGCTGCAGCTGCATTACTTCTGCGCGGGTGATTGCGGGAAGTGAACTCGCTTAATGCCACCTGTGCGTGCAGTAAGAAGCCAGCCGACCCTTCGTAACGGCTGATGGAATGTCAAGTAAAGACATATTTCTTCGGTGTACTGTGACGACCCTCTCCGCCACTGGCTCTGGGCGTGGCCAGGGGTCATCAGAAGAGTGGAAACACCTGAGGTAATCAGCAGCATTGGCAACACCTGGGTTTTGTGTGCCAGTGCTGCATTTAAAGGCCCTCTGGTCTCAGGAGCTCTCTCTAGCTCGCTGTTCTGAGACCATGTTCGGGTGGCTGTAGTAGAGTATGGTTTGACCTCACTATACAACATATCACACACACTTCCCACGCACTTCTCACGCATACACTCACCTCCACCACTGAAACAACTGACTCCACACGCCACTGTTTATTCTTCCTTAGTTATGTCATGCTACGTAAGTTAGATAAATCACTTTCAGTTAACTACTACTTGTGCGTATCCCCCTTTTGTTGTCATGGTGTGTGTGTACTGTTTGTGTGCCTGTAGTAGTTGGCAGGGGGGGGTTAAAGGGTTCGGGGCGGGGCCGTCCAACTCCTCATCTCAGAGGAGCCTACAGATCTCGGTCTTTGGACGGTCCTCCATTCGTACATTTTGTTTTTTGTCAATGCCTGTCAGTATGTACACGTTATTCAATTCAATTCAGTTTATTTGTATAGCCCAATTTCACAAATTACTAATTTGTCTCGGAGTGCTTTACAATCTGTACACATAGACATCCCTGCCCCAAAACCTCACATCGGACCAGGAAAAACTCCCAAATAACCCTTCAGGGGGAAAAAAAGGGAAGAAACCTTCAGGAGAGCAACAGAGGAGGATCCCTCTCCAGGATGGACAGGTGCAATAGATGTATGTACCTATGGAAATAAATTACTTACTTACTTACTTATGGCCGTGCGGCGCGGTTCGTGACGGTACCACTAGAGAAGTGTGGACATGAAATGCATTCGTCCTTTTTCTAGAAATGTGTTGCCCAGAAGCAGTGGCCGATGTGTGGCTGAGTAAATTAACAGTAAATACCTGTAAGTGTGACTCAGGACTGAGTATCTTCCACCAGGTTCCTGGGTAATGCCACTCTGGTAGTGCCCTCATGTCAGGTAAACAAAGCCTCTGGTCCTAACGTGAACCTTTTCCTAAAACTAGAATGTTGCACTCAGTCGAGAGCAGATCTCCGCCAGGTAAAACGAGCACTGCTGCATTGTGTGCTTCAGTGGAATACCTTCCATAATTGATTAACCTAAAACCTACAAAGTGCCCAAAAACACATTTCATTCATTCAAACAGTTCCATTTCCATCCAAATGCCATCAAATGGATCTGTTATGTTCCCCTCGACCTTGCAGCGATGACGAGTCTGATGCATTTGGCCAGCGGCCTGTGAACATGACAGACATGATGAAGAATTATAGGGTTGATTATGATGATGGACAGGAATATAACATTGCAGCCAGGTTTGGTTTGGTTTTCTTCAAAGTTACCCCCACTGACATAATCTCTTTCATATTGGGGGTTTCACGATTTAAATTTGTAATCTCTTAAAATGAGCCGATCCTCTCTCTCATAATGGCATCTTTTTGAAATGTAAGTGACAGTCCAATGACCTGTTGAAATGATATTTTTCTTAAGATCTCTTGTATGATGCAGTATAACATATGTATTTAGCTTTGTTTCTCAATTGCAAACATACAGTACTTTTATATTCTATATTTTGCCCTTTGTTTTTCTGTATATATACGGAAGGCCTGTAATGTGATGCAATCTCAGTGTCTGTCACATTCTTGCGTATTATTAAAGTTATAAAAAGCTAATTTTCTCAAGTCTTTCTTTTTTCCCCCATCTCCCCATTTGTCAGCGCTCCCTTGTTACGCCTGTCAAACTGCTCTGCTCCTCAGTTGCTGTTAAACTACCCAAATATCTAAGTACACATTAAAGGGGGACAGCGAGTATAACAAATGTCTTAATAATAATAATAAAAAGACATTTGGCTTATCATCGTGAAAACCACTAAGCCCTGAAGTTAAACATCTATTCCCTTGAAACCCAAGTTTTATGTTTCCTTGTTGTTTTTTATCAAGCCGGCGCTGGCAAACAGATAACGTCCACAAAACGACGTGAATAAATCCCATAATAACGTGAGGATGAACCCAGCACTGATGAGGGCCTCCGGCGCCCGCATGACAAACAAGGGACGTTTTATTATGTCAGTAACTCAATATAAAGATCTTCAAGGATGCACACGCAAACTCTTGCAACACACACACACACACACACAGAGAGAGAGAGATGGGGACCGTTGGGGGTCATCAATCAGTAACTGGACTTACTTTGAGACAGAGCTCTTATACAGCAGCTTATATTAGTAGGTGTTGGTGTGTGTGTGTGTGTGTGTGAGGGGGGGAAGGGGGGTGTATATATGTGTGTTTGTATGTCTGCAGCATGAGACTGAGTATTTACTTACGTGTGTGTGTATGTGTCTGTTGATTATGCTCATCAGTCAACGGGGGGGGAAGCATGTGTGTGTGTGATGTCGAGGCTTTGTTTAATGTCACTCTCCGTGCTGTAAATTGACGAACATCCCCCCACTTCTTCTCTCCAGGCCTTCCGAACTAATTAAAAATACTCTGCATTGGAGAATGGATTACTGCAAAGGGCACATACACACACACACACACACACACACAGACCCACACACTGTACTCACTTGCTGTTGTGCATGAACACTCGCACCGAGACTTGTACATGTGGCAAAGGCCAAAATGTTGCTGATGACGTTAAGGTTGCTGGTGTTTGAATGTAGGTACGAATGTTAGCGTGACCACCTATCACTCCCTGATTTACAGTTTGTGTGTGCATGTGTGTGTTTGTGTGTGTGTGGAACTATTTGTGTGTTTCCACCAATTGGCATTCAGACGTCTCCCTATCTCCTAGCCCTCTCCATCAGTCGGCCGTGTGGAACAATACGTCTCTTCATATCCTCAGACTGGGCTGTATTATTGAATGCCTGCCGCCGCGCTCAAGGAAAACATCACGCGCGGACGAGGGGAGCCCAGAAATAAGTTCAGGGAGGCGATGGCTAACTGCGGGAGGGCGTGATGCAGGCGAGCTTCTCTCAGAATACCTGGTCAATATCTGGAATGGTCTGTTTGATGGAGAGGCCTCGACGTGACAAGAGCACCGCCGCTGTGATTTAATGAGCCCGGCCGGGTCGAGAGGCTCCATCTAATCGTTTGCCTCCCTGCCCGAGCTATTGGGCCTCTGTCAGGGCCGCGCTCGATCACAGAGTCAAACGGACCCTTCGCCACTGTTAAGGTTCATACGAATCTCCAGGAGCCTGGTGCTAGGAGGAAGAAGTCCCGAAGCCAGAGATGTATAATAAACAGTATGTAATTTAACAAACGGGATCACCAGCACATGACCCATAAGTCGGTCATTCCTGACGCGCTCACGTGATTCCGTTCCCACAGTCCATCGGCCGCAGTGCGGCCAAACAGTTTCAGTCTGGCGGGACCCCGTAAGAGACCAATTCCACGTCTTGCAGAGAGTTTTATTCCGCATCATTCGTCGAGCTTGTGCTCCATTCCGAAGTGAAAGTCGTCGTGCGGCGACTCTTAATGACACAACATGCTACAGGCTAACGGCTAAACAGGAGGCGCGGCCTTCCCAAAAGAGACCGCTGCTGTTTTGAACTTCCGGGTTTCGGAAGACTCTTCAAAATAAGACGGCTTCAAAACAAGAGCTTCATCCGCCTGGAAACTGCTGTATTTACGATCTCTCAAGAGAAAACTACTGTGTCCCAGAATCAATACATTGCATTAATACCCGAGTCATCCTATTGTTAGGTTAACCATAAAACATCTTGCAATCAACAATACACTTACAAATATAATACAGTGATTATACTTTTCTCCTATCTTTTCCTCAATACGTTCTTCATAATATCCCTTGCTAATTATCTTATCTTTTTGTATGTATTAATTTAAAACATAGGCATGCAAGTTTATATAAAATCCACGACAACTCTACACTACGTAGCGCCATATGTCATGCAACGAATCAGACTGTATTCCTTTTCAAAGGCTGTGTAATTGTGTGACTCGATACCCAGAGAGGTTGCACGGATGTGCACACGTTACATTTCTACGTCGAAAAAACCTATGGCACGAATATTAGCCGAGTACGTATAGCACATCGTTAACTAGCGTTAGCGCTCGTATGCTACGCTAGGGGCTATAGATATACTTAATGTATACATGCTGCTTTTTAATGATCTTAACAGGGAAGAAAGAAGACCTTTACCGAATCAGTGGTGCTATCCTAATGTCATTGTCTTCTTTTCTCCATCTCCATTCTCCATCATTACGCGGTGATCTGTAGCGTTAGCTGCCATTTTTATCTTTTTAACTCATTTTTGCTGCACAATCAGTTTGAATAAAGAACATATGTAAAAATATACGCGTGTAAAAAGTGTACCAGAGCCCGGCTGATGTTATTGAAACCAGTCTACTGGCAGCTCAGGCTTTTCTGGTGTGCATGCGACGCTCCGTTGCCCTGAAGTGAACGATAGGTCCTGTGCTTCTTTTATTTGAATACTAAATAAAAGAATACAAATTGCAAAACATTGAGCAATTTGAGAGAGAAAAAAACACATTGAGGAAATACGCTGATGAAACATTTACAGTATTTTCGCAAGCACCCGTTCAGGTCAAAGCTGGAAGCTCCTGCCTTATCTTACCAGAGTCTGCAGCATATATACACCATGACAGGAATATTCATCATTGGTAATCCAAACTAGAAAACAGTCCAAATGTGTCCAGGCTGTAAGTAAGATAACGCCTAAGCCACACAACTGGTGCAATACGTGTCATAATATATGTCCAGACGTTTGTTGACTCCACAGTGTGGCATTAAAGACCCAACAAGCGTCCCACTGACTGGGTCTCGGGAATGCAAACGCCGTGTGTCGCCCCACACAGTCAAAGCCCATTCCGTTTTACCATTTCTTCATTTACGCTCACAGCGGCGCCTGAGGTTGACGAGCGCCGCAGGGTTTTTATTTTTTCCTCGACGGCTCCTTCCTCGCCTGCAGTTTAGCCTTGAACTGTGAAGAGAACAGCTGTCGCCCGGGACCACAGAGGGAGAAAGCAACTGCACCAGCTTCGTGGCGCCGGAGAGGCTTTGGAACGAGCTAAAAAAAGAAGCCCCGAACGGTTCCTCTCTGTTTCCGGCGGGAGTGGGGGGGGAGGGGGGTGACGGGAGAGTGACGGGTCTCAACACGGGGGAAGACAGCGAGGGCGCTGAGCTGCGTGCAAACTCACCGCTAGCGCTGTGGGAACTGTGGAGCCTCGGACCACGCTGGCGTCCAGAGAATCCGCCTCGGGAGGAGGGAGGGGGGCGCTCTTCCTCGTTTCCCAGTTTGCTCCGTCTGTCCGTCCCGCTATCAGACATCTTGGCCTCGGGTGCGTTTTTCAAAGTACACTCTTGAATCGACACGGAAAGTAGTCACGGCCATAATCTGAATGCAGAGACTCCTGGGGGTCAGGGAGGGGATATAATAACCCGAGGTGCCAATTCACAAACAATGGAATGCGGCCGCCGATGCCAACATGAATTGCTTCAGAAATTGAAGGCAATTTGCCCTAATTTATGTGTGAATGGAATTATCCATGTGGCAAAGTATTCATGTGCTTGAGGTGAGAGTCCTTCTGTCAAAAGCCGACATGCTTCGTCGATTCAAGCCGAGCTTGGACCTTTTTTTTCTTTTTCTAGAAACCAGATTCGAGTCGACTCATTTGCCTTTCATCGTGCCCGTATGCATCTGCACTATGCAGGTGGGAAATACAAGCAATACATCATTAATGAGAAAAAGATTCTCTTATTTTAACAATTCATCGAGACGTTTCATACATTTTTTGAGTCTATTAAATACCTGCATCTTCCCCACCGCAGTAGACACGATAAGCGCGTCTCCCCGTCGACTAACGAGGCACCGCAGCGTCACTTCTTTTTCTCCTGTGTGTTATTCATAAATGTGTTTGTTTTGTTTGTGTATTTTATTCAGTCAATCAAATCAAATACAATACAATATTATCCTATATAATATACAAAAGAGAAAGACTGAAAAGGTATAGGTAGAAGCAAAAAATGCTTATAAATTCCTATCCTAAATTGAAATCAAAATAAATCAGAACATTTATATAAAATAAAGAAGAAAATAAAACAACAACAATAAACAAAATAAAAAACAAAATATATTTATATATACTTCCACATACATCTTCCATATTAATACATTTTTAATTACATTTATAACTCTCAAGAATTGTTTTATAAATAATTCTCTTGAAAACCAAAAAGGAGTTCACCAGTCTTACATCCATTTCAACATTATTCCATAATTGGACTCCTACAACAGAAATACATCTTCTTTTAATCCCTTTTTTAGCCTTACAAACATCTCTCAAATCATATTTACACTCATGTATAATGTAATTCTGTAATTTCATCCATGGCATACACAAACCCCGATATTAGCGCGTTTGCGCGGACGTCCCTATCTTCAGTTACCGGCAATTCTCCGAGGACGCCGATAATATCAATGTCGCCGCGTGTGGCTATTAGCGCTGATCTCGGTGAATTGGACTGTTTTGTAATGAGGCTAATTTGCATTCTGTGCCAAATGTCTTCCATTTAGATATGTGCAAATGGCACAGTTTGCTTGGCGGCACAGTCAGGGGATGCATTTCACCCTTTGAGAGTGCTTTGAGGATTACACGCTTTCTTTCCGTCTCATTTGTGCAGGTTGAGCGGCTGCTATCCTTTTGTGAAGATTGATAGACGGATATAAACACATTTGGAGAGGCGTCGAATTGCATTCGATGGAATGATGAGAACTCCAATAGGGACCTGTGACCTTCAGAATTAAAGGGGTGTTTAGAGAGTGTTCAATTAAAATACCCTCTGACTTAAAAGCGCCAATTGACGATCCGTGCTTCATGAGAATAAATCAAATCTCATTAAATCCCACACAGACCTCATGTGGCAGATTGGCTGAGGTTTGGATGGTTAAATATCTCCTTGGGTTGTTGTTTATTTACTTCCTGCACAATTTGGTCTTGAATTTTAAAAGTTACAGACAACTACTTCAGATGTAATGCCATGTTTTCATGGCTTTTGGATTTATAATCATATGGTCATCTTGCTAAGGTCCTCTCATAATCTGCCAATCCTATTTTGTTTACGAAAAGGCATGAATTTGAGGAAAGAAAATGAGGTGATGAGACAAATTTGCAAACTCAACACTCAACTGTTACATCGTGAAACATCCATAACAGGGCTTCCGAATGTGTATCTCTCTTTAGTGATTACTCCGTGGCATGTTTTCATTGCGACTGATTTTCATAATTGTGCATAACCAATGTAACCATACAGGACTGTCTCAGAAAATTAGAATATTGTGATGAAGTTCTTTATTTTCTGTAATGCAATTAAAAAAACAAAAATGTCATGCATTCTGGATTCATTACAAATCAACTGAAATATTGCAAGCCTTTTATTCTGATTTATTGCTGATTATGGTTTACAGCTTAAGAAAACTCAAATATCCTATCTCTAAATATTAGAATATCATGAAAAAGTATACTAGTAGGGTATTAAACAAATCACTTGAATTGTCTAATTAACTCGAAACACCTGCAAGGGTTTCCTGAGCCTTGACAAACACTCAGCTGTTATAAATCTTTTTTTTTACTTGGTCTGAGGAAATATTAAAATTTTATGAGATAGGATTTTAGAGTTTTCTTAAGCTGTAAGCCATAATCAGCAATATTAAAAGAATAAAAGGCTTGCAATATTTCAGTTGATTTGTAATGAATCCAGAATGCATGACATTTTTGTTTTTTTAATTGCATGACAGAAAATAAAGAACTTTATCACAATATTCTAATTTTCTGAGACAGTCCTGTATATGTTTTGGCACATTGGATTTCAAATAGTGCCTCACACCGTATGCACTTCTTTAGGTATATATGATTCATCCATTCAGTCATTTCACCACATCCGTCAACAGCCAATCTAGTCAAAATATTTTGGACTTTTTTAGTCCACTGATGCCACTGATTTTTTCGCTGGAAGAACAGAACAAGCGCTTGTGCCGCAATGCAGCAATTTGCACCTGGTGTTTTATAGACCATTCAACATTAATGGCTGACTCATGAGGCAAAATCAATCTGCAGCTGAGCAGAAATGCAACAAAAAATTATGTTTTTGTCTTTGTGCTGCGGGAACGTTGATCATTTTCTCTTCCGCTTCATTCTTCTCTAATTGACGCCGCTTTGCCGTGCGTTTGAATTGGAAAGAGAAATGGGACATATTGCAGTAATTATGTAACAGTGATTATCATGTCACTGCTAATTGTAGGTACAAAATATTATACAAACAACATTTTATAAAACAGACTTTTCTACGGTTTAGATCCATCTTATATCTCAATGTTTTACAGATGCGATACTGAGCCTTCAGCTTCTTTTTTACCCACATGACTGGTTGAGACGGAAGGTAGCTCGGCTCGCTAGTTATTCTTTACCCGGTGTGTGTCGTGCTGTTGTCTCTTCTCCCCGCTCGTCTTCTTCTCTCAGCATAGCCGGGGAAGTGCCATTGGAGATTTGTTCGATGGCAGCCGTTTATTGCATGAGACGAGTTGACGCCTTGTGATTGTTTGCAACTTGACGGCGGATACCAAGCGAGAGCCCGGGCTCCCAGAGGCACAGCAAAGCCAACTGACGTGCAGCAGGCTCCAAGTCAACAAACCGCTATTGACAGCCACGATGGGACCGTGATTGGCTGCTACCCAAGGCGGACCTTGTGACTTCATGAATATCCAAAGCCATTGATATAGCGACTCTTCTGGCTTGGGAAGGGATACTGTGGGGGATGCCAAATCATGTCTGCCAAAGGGTCATCCTGTTTTCACGATCCTTTCTGCCTGTCACTATGTCGCCATCATCTCCGATTCATCATATTAGTTGTATTTCATTTCCAAAAGGCATACCTTTCCCAGACAAATTACTCTGCGTTAGTGGGAGTTTCTTTTTAGAGTCACCCGGATGGATGGATTATTTATTTTTATTATTATTTTCACCTCATTCTTTTCTTGTGCGATGTCGTACTGCAAGTTGAAGTGAATATATAACAACTTAAATTAACAGGACAATCATTTTAATTTTATCATTCACAAAACACAGAATTCAAACACAAAGCCACCAGACACCAAGAAGTAATACTTATTGTACCTCGCCGATCAACCCGCAACACGCTTAAAACTGCCAACCGCCAATACAGACTACGAAGCAGCGTTCTGGGTTTTGGAGGTAACTTCAGGCGAGTTCAATGTGCAGATTGTGAGAGGGTCTCTGAGGAGGGCAAAACCATTTTGAGAACCATCAAAATCCTTTTAGCTTTCCCGGAAATAGTCTTGATATGAGACGTACAGAGCCCCGGCGGAGGGACCGGCGTGTCTCTGAGCTCCCTGAGCCGCATGTTGCCAGTGGGACACGTCGGAGGCGTGCAGGCAGACATTATATATTGCTTTTACATTACTTTGCTTCAGGTAAAAACCACAGCCTGCAGATTAATTCACACAGCGGGTTGTGCTCTGACAGAGCCACCTGATGCGTTCGCTGTGTTCCCTGTGAAGTACACTGTTGTCGGCCTGTTCATAGGGTTCCCCAGAGTAATTGGGGCCATCGATTTCACACACATGTGCATCTCCTCACGCCTGAGTGGGAATGAAGACAACTCTGTGAATACAAAGTCATTCCACAGCCATTAAATGCAGGGTAATTTACACACACCTCATTGGGGGAAAGCTACATGTGTCTTTGGTCCTCTTTTTCATGTCTGCCTTTGGCCACATCTATACGATTGATCGCTATCTGGAGGATATATAAGGACACTCATTGATTGGTCATACCAGCACACTGCCTGCATGGATTTAAAGTGGTTCTCGAACTGTGGGGCGCCAAATAGTATTTTATTTTGCATGGATAGAACTGTTTGTATTTTATTCAAAGTGATTGAAAACTTGTATTAGTTTTTTGTCTCATGGAGCAGTCTGGTTTAATTGAAAGTAATTGCAAATTAATTCTATTATTTGAAAAAGCACAGATGGAGGAGTCACAAAACGTTGTTATTTCAAACGCTGTAAATCCGTCACTTCTCTCTCCCGTGATTTTGCCTTTGCGACAGGGTCATGAAACATTCGGGTGCGAAACGGCTTCAGCTCTCATTTCCAGTTAAATAATAAAACTAGAGATTAGAGCTTCCGCCAGAAAATAACAGCGAAGCCTTTCTATTTCAAATGATTCCCTCAGTGACTCACCCCTGAAAGCTCAATAGGCCTGGAGATGGAGCTGCACTACAGGGCCTTTGCTACAACTCACTGGCAGCCCCAATAGGTCTACTCTCTTCACCATTACAATGACAGGTGTGTTTTTCTCCAAATACATTAATTACAGACCCAGTATCGTATTTTAAAGCCTAGAATCACGGGAGAGAGAAGTGAAGGATTTACAGTCGCCAGTGGTAAAACTTAAGTATGTTAAGTGTATCACCCCGTGTCACTGTCTGCTCTTTCTGTAAAAGAACGCTGATGTCACCGCTTTATCCAAGATGATTTTGCGGTATCCAATTATGTTCTCCATTTATGTCCGTCACAACTCCTCGTTATTTAGTCTCCTGCTACTAATTCCCATCATTTCAGATCCGGGCGAGCACTTCCTCTGTTAGAAGTGGGACAAATAAATGCGAATTTTTCTGGGATTATCAAGAGGAGCCGTAGACCAGGCCGGGAAAAGCGAATGCGGAATGTGAGTAATAAAACAGATCAAAGGGGACCCCAGTTCCATTAGACTACAACAACAGGAAAGCAACAAGGCATCCATCAGGCCGGCCGACAGGGAGAGTGGCTGTAAGATCAAATGAAAGCATCGAGGCCATCGCTGGGACGATAAGCAGAGGGCCAGGTGTGACAGAACACGGGTCCTGAGTGGTCATCTTTGGCGTTTACAACCGGCTCGACACGAGAGGTAACCATGGCACCTCTTGTGATACTCAAATGAAGACCTGGTTGATGGTGGGTCCGGAGCTCATATCCGCACCATATGGGCTAAAGAGGATGTTACTACGAAGTGAATAAACACAAGCCTGGATTCATGTGTGTTAACCTGCCTGTAGATCAATGGTCATTGATATGATAATGTGATATATGTCTCCCAATATGTTCTGTATCCTGACCCCCGGTTAGAGTGTGTTTGATGTCACTGGCATCGGGAAGTCTCACCAGGTCTGAAAGGATCATAAAGAGGGTACCCTAAGTGCCTGAGAGATAAGAGGAGAGACCTGGAGACAGGTCACCGAGGTGACCGAGCTCATCTAAACCAGCTAAGACAACGGTCCCCTCTTTGAAGTGGGACAGAGAGTCTCTCAGAACCTCTCAGGAAGAGAGGGGGGGGGGATGAACCCCCCATCAGCACCCCAAAGAGGGACGGATATCCGGTAAAAGTGGGAGGAGCCGAGGGTATAAAGGTGACGAACAGAAGAAAGAGGGGGCTGAAGAAAAAGAGTTTTCGAGTTCTTGTGACTTTTGCGTCAGGCTCCCGAGAGGGAACTCACTTATAATTGTACTTTGTTTATTTCTTTCTTCCTTTTTTGAATAAAATACTTGGCTGCCTTGCGGTCTTAAACTTTACATTCGGTTCGTGGACCTACTTTTTTGTGAGCCCTATTTCTTCACCTGTCGACCCACCCGAGGAGACCAAAGGCGGAGACCAGCGGACCCCGCGCCCCGAGGTGAGTCTGGCGACATCTGCGGCTACACCCACTGACCTCCGTCACTCAGGGCACATACTGATTCCTCACACACTGGTAACTGACATTTTGTACTAAAGAGATATCGCTGCAACGGTAGACCTCTGTCTCTCCGCCGAGCCGTGGTTGGTTCTGGGACCAAGAGAGGACTCGTAACACCGAGTCCTCGTTGGAGTTTGTCCTAAGAATAAGAATATTAATAAGTGTCCGCCAGCCGCTCTGAGCCTTGTACCCTCAGGCGGGCTGGGAGGAGACCAGATAATTGAATACACAGCGTTTCTCTCGCGGAGATCGATCTGACATCATCTAGGGTGTCGGCCCGAGCCAAACAGCAACCACTGTCGAGGTGCACGCGTCGCTCATCAGGCCCGAACGATCGCAGAATCATATAGAGGGAGTTACTGATCTCCGCCTCCTCTCCCCCTTAACTCGGTCTTCGCCCTCGCTCGAGTTTCCCTCTCCCCCTCGAAGCGTGTAAGGCGAGGATACCGTGACCGGGGCCGATCGTCAGAAGAGAGGCCGGGCATCGTGACCCGTGGACCCGTGTCCTCTCCAGTGCGACAGGTTAGCAGCGCGCGGTGACGCGCTGCGCCTGGGCGCCGCCGACGTGCTTTTACGACAGTTTGCTACACGTCTGTCATTAGAGCACGATTATTTCCCTCAATAAAGTACCCGGTGTGAGCCGACTCGCACCTCAAACCTTTCCCCCCCCTCCTCTCCATCTCTCCTCTCCCGTCTCGTTCCCCCCCCCGCTCCTCTCCTCCCCCGGTTTCCCCTACACGAGAGAAGACTGCGGCGTGACTTTTCTTTCCGTCTCCCACCCGAGGCGACCGAATCGGTTCACGTACGCGTCTCTCTTAACACCTCCTTCCCGGGTTCAGAATGTGGGTATAGTGCCGACTGCAGTGTGGTTCAATTAGCTGCAGCGTTACATAACCTGCTTTACAAGCCTTTTTGTCTCCAGTGGCTGTCGGTTTAGAGGGATTACGTAACAGTGCTGTTGTAACCCTTCATTATGCTGCCGTCGTAAAAAAAAACTAAAAACTGAGGAGTGACTCATCTCGGGGTCTCGAAATGCTAATTTCACAGGAAAGCTGCCATAACAGGATATTGTATTGTAGCTTCTGACTTACCTTTTTCAAGTGTCACACTCTTGCTTCTCATTATTCTGAATTACAAATTCCAAACATTCTCTTTCTGTAGGGGTTTAAGGAGTGTTAATCTTGAGAAACACAGTTGGGTTTTTTTCTGACAGTCTATCCCCCTGAAACCTGTTCATGAATTCAGTTCAGTAGAACTTCTGCCATACCTCTTCATGTGTGTTTTTATTTTTTACATTTGTAATCAGCAGCCGCCTTGTAATGTGCAGCTCCTGGCAATCGACCCTCTTTGGGCATGCTATGTTAACAGTAAAGTAATTAATGCAGACATTATGACACCTAGTGGAAATGCATGTGCTGTGGTAATCTCATTAGTGGTGATTATAATATCCTTCATGTGTCTCTCATTTCTGTACTGGCAAGGAGACGTTATTATACGTCCGATTACTACTGGAAAAGGGAACGGGCATTCCTAATTAAAATCAGCGTTGCAGGATGGTCAGAACTTTTATTTCAGCCTCAAGGTCCAGATACTACAAAACATTTAAAATACATACAAAATCACAAGTAAAACACATAGAACTACGAATGCTTTATACTGTAAATAGACGGCTGTACCAGTGTCTCCACAGCTGACTGGTAGAGCGTCGTACTAAACTTTATGTTTGATAAAAACCATGATGATTTCATTTTCGGAATCATCAACCCGGCAGAGAAATTGCTTGATAATATTTCTTAACCCTTGTGTTGCCTTCGGGTCAATTTGACCCGATTCAATGTTTCACCCTCCTGTCGCCTTCGGGTCAATATGACCCGATTCAATGTTTAACCCTCCTGTTACCTTTATATTTACTAACATATTTTACCCTTGAGGTCAATATGACCCCAGCTATTAAAATCTCCAGAAAATTATTAGAATTAATTTTGTTTTCCAAGTTTAAGTGTGAGGTACTTTATGTTTGTTTGTTGACTCCCGAAAGAACACCGACATTAAACATTGAATCGGGTCAAATTGACCCGAAGGCGACAGGAGGGTTAAATATTGAATCGGGTCAAAATGACCCGAAGGCAACACAAGGGTTAAAACAGTTTGGAAAGCATTATCCCACAAACATTTCACTGGCACTGCTCCATCTCGGTTTCTCAATAGATCGACATGTTCCTGTGTTTTGACGGAAAACACATCAGTTCATAAGATATCATATGAATCCTTGTAGCCCCGCCCTAAAGCATACCCTGCTTTATGGCTATTTGAGTCTAAATAGACCATCATTTACAAAGTGAACATCACGCTGTATTGAATAAAACTTGAAACTAAAGATCGAGACTATAAACTCATGTTTACGATGTTTACTGAGGGAATAAATCAAGAGAGAAGTGATTTTCTCATAGACGTCTATACAACCAGAGGTGTCGCCCCCTGCTGGTCAATAGATAGAATACAGGTTTTGCAGGGTTGTCTAATGTTGTCTAAATCATGCTGTCTCCATGTTTATATATTTTAGTTGTCATGGGCATCCATCCAATAGATGTTAAGATGTTTCCCTCAGGACATAAGTGTTGGACTAAAAAACCAATGATCCAGTCAAACAACTGCTGCCTTCCCTTCAACACATCCCCACTTTCTAAACATAAATAAATCAGCATCCACGACTGAAGCTCTACAGCATATGGCTCATTCCTTACAGGTGTGATAACAGTGTCAGTTTCTCTAAACTATTATGGTTCCCCTCAGCTATTCGACACAGAGGAATCATTTGGTACTATCCTTAACGGCCAAAGCCATTACACAGAATGGATTTCTTTATCCTCGAAGATTGGATGAGGAGAGAAAATAATTCATTAATTTGATTTGCATTAACACCACAAGAAGTGTGTGCACTTCTGCAGTAATGTGTGTGTGTGGGGGGGGGGGGTGTGAGAGTGTAGCCTACAGCAGTGTGTGTGCAGCATCTGCAGCTCACCGTGTAAGCGTCTGTGAGCCTGCACATCCTAGAATATTAGTAATGCATTTCAGGTCCATGTAAATGGATGATCAAGACCACATTTAAACTGAATCGCTCAGCCGATGCAAACATACTGGGGCCTTTTATTGACGCATGTAAAAAATGATTTAGAACTTTAAAACGATGTGTTACCTTCACAAATCCCCAGCGTTCAATCGTGCCGTTGTTTTAAGAAGGACAATATTACAAATATTACACATGGTTCCTAAATATGCAGCATGCAGAGTGTGACGTTTTTGAATCAAAAGATCAGAGGAGAATAACAGAAGCAATCTCCATACGAGACCAAAGTCCCAAGAACTAGAAAAGGAAAACGAGGCTGAGTCACAAAGTGAGGGAATAACTTTATGAAATGGGATGAAATGATCTCTATGGCGTAACGTGGCGAGCGCCACGAAAGTACTCCTACAAGATGTACGTTTACTCGTCCAACTTTCCGTTTGACGATAGATTCATAAAACACATTTTAGTGGGAATGTGTTTTTCATGCTGATGAAACGTCATGGAGTGCATATTTGAATTGTATTTTTGTAAAAACAACATTTATTTTAAGAGAACTGAAGAAGACCCAGTTGTACATTCCGTCTTAGAAGTTCACCCTGTGGGGTTGGAACACTTTAAAAAAAAGTCAAGAGGTTCAGTCGTTGTTCAGCCCAAACCTTCAGAACGAGGAAAAAAAGGGATGTTGACGTAGTGGGATGATTATTAGTTGGAATCTCAGAAATGAGATTGGGAATGAGAGGTGAGAGGAGAGTGGCCGAGGACGTTTCAGGCTCATGACCGTGGTGTAGTTCATATTTTCTTGCCACCCAATTGAGAATAGATTAAATGCAACCGTGGCTACCGGAGTATTGTTGCTGACCATCTGCAGCCCTTTATGGCCGCAGTGGACCCATCTTCTAATCTCTATGAACAGATATGTGCATGGGAGTATTGTATTATTGATCGTGTTTACTCCAGTTTATTACGGCCACCACATCTCCATCCCAAAGTAAAGTATATTTATTCTGCATTTATCACAGACAAAGTGTCACAAAGTGCAGTACAGTAGTCAATTAAAACAATTTGGCAATAACAGGGGCCAAAAAAAAAACGGTTTCAAGAGCAAAGTACAATACACAGTTAAAGATGGTGCGATAAGATAAATAAACAGAGAAAACCATAAAATATCAAACTAGAATGGGCACTCGGTAGAGCGCATACCTTCGCATATCACAAGATTGGGCATTGAATTATGAACATTTTGGCATTATTTGCATGCCAATTGAATATAAATTGACCGCGCTATGGTAAAAAGAAGATGTTGACCTTTTCATGACCTTGACCATGACCTTTGACCCGATCGATCCCAAAATCTAATCAAATGGTCCCCGGATAATAACCAATCATCCCACCAAATTTCATGCGATTCAAGAAGATGTTGACCTTTTTCGTGAACTTGACCTTGACCTTTGACCCGATCGATCCCAAAATCTAGTCAAATGGTCCCCAGATAATAACCAATCATCCCACCAAATTTCATGCGATTCGGTTTAATACTTTTTTACTTATGCGAATAACACGCATACAAATGAATAAATAAATAAATACACGGCAATCAAAACATTACATTCCGCATTTTCAATGCGAAGGTAATCAACCAAATGCCAGTGTGAACAGGTAAGTTCTGATATGGAGTTTACGGAGCACAGAATCAGCGGCGTTGAGTCGACGTGGAGCCGGAACTCGAGGAAACGCTCCCTGTGATTGGTTCCATTGGCGTTCACATCCGAAATAAATTGCTTCTGAAATGTCGCTGTCGTCTATCAGGATCCCAGTGGACATTTGCATTTGACTCGTACCTCCATCACTGAATTAAGCAGAACTTCACTCTGTAGCTACAGAGAACATGCGTTAGTGTTTCAATGCTTTACCTTGTTGAGGTTGTCGTCATACACTTTTAATCCGTCGTCGTATTCACGCACTTAATTCCGTCTTTTAATTACGATGAGCTTTTAATGCAGCTGGGTTATCATAGCGAATGTAATGCCGACACGTTTGTTAGCGAACGGACGTCTTGCAACCAATAACTGTGCCAGAGATGATCTCTGCTCAAGCTTTTTTTTTTTTCTTTTTTTTTGGGATGATCTCATGTCAGTGAGACGACAACATGTACAAATGTGGCCCGTCAGCAGTGCCTTGTCCAAACCTATCGCACATCACTGCCTTCAAAAAGAGAAGCTGCGCGGGGCCCGGAGCACACGGCCGGTCCAGAAGCTCTTCCCCAGCGGGTCGTTTTAGTCCAGGAGACGGTGGTTTGTTTGTGTGTGTGTTTGTGTGTATGTATGTGGGTGTGTGTGTGTGCGCGTGTGTGTTCCATCTATCTGTCAGAAGGCTGCAGGTCATGTGACGGGTTGAGAAAGAACACACATCTTTCCCTCTCCCTCTCATCTTGCTCTCTTACCGTGTATGACACACACACACACGCGCGCGCACACACACACACACAGACACAAGCGCACGCGTGCCTCAACTCAGGTGTGATTAATCATTCAGTGGTTCTGCCGCAATCTTGCCGGTGCATAGATGAACGTCAGTGTGTGTGTGTGTGTGTGTGTGTGTGCGTGTGTGTGTGTGTGAAACAGAGGGTAAGGGGATATGACAGCTCTGTGTCAGGAGCCTTTGCCTCCAAGGCCAGATTTATTTTATTCAGAATCCTGTTAGCTGACTGCTTTGTAACCTGGAGTCTGAATCAATACGAGACAAGATGCGCACACACACACACACACACACACACTGGAAAGCTCAAAACATAATATTGATGAATCTCATTTCCTCACAGTGAATGGATTGTACAATACAGTTTACAGCAGGCTAGCAGCTTGTAAACTAATCTATTTACATTTATGTGCAAGCTGTGTGAGTATGCATGTGTGCCCGCTTTGTGTGCTTTCTTGTGTGTGTGCGTGTGTGTGGGTATGTGAGAGAGAGAGTGAGAGAGGCCATATTTTACTCTTGTTACGGGAACATAAATCACAGTCACATTGTCGGGACTCGCCTTCCTTATGGGGACAAAATGCACGTCCCCATAAGGTAGATTATTACATTTTAAAGGTAAGACTAAAACAGTTAAATACTAGAACGGGCACTCAGTAGAGTGCATACCTTCGCATATCACAAGATTGGGCATTGGATTATGAACATGTTGGCATTAGTTGCATGCCAATTGGATACAAATTGACCGTGCTGTGGTAAAAAGAAGATTTTGACATTTTCATGACCTTGACCTTGACCTTTGACCCGATTGATCCCAAAATGTAATCAAATGGTCCCCGGATAATAACCAATCATCCCAACAAATTTCATGCAATTCAAGAAGATGTTGACCTTTTCATGACCTTGACCTTTGACCCGATCGATCCCAAAATCTAATCAAATAGTCCCCGGATAATAACCAATCATCCCACCAAATTGCATGCGATTAAGTTTAATACTTTTTGTGTTATGCGAGTAACACGCATACAAATAAATAAATAAATAAATACAGGGCAATCAAAACATAACCTTCCGCATTTTCAATGCAAAGGTAATAAGGGGAAGGTTAGCTTTAGACTACGGTTAGGGTTAGACAAGTAGTGGTAATGGTTAGGGAAAGGATA
Organism: Pseudoliparis swirei; assembly: GCF_029220125.1. Lineage (NCBI taxonomy): Eukaryota > Metazoa > Chordata > Actinopteri > Perciformes > Liparidae > Pseudoliparis > Pseudoliparis swirei. Next base: position 6,836,031 of record NC_079406.1, on the reverse strand, counting down.
CGTCATTGTAATGTCCTCTGATCTGGTGAAACACAGCTGTGTGCATCTCATCTTCATGCATCCTCATGACAGCTTAGCAAAACATGTCCTTATTTTGTTGTGCGTTTGTAAACTTCCGTCTTCACATAAAACTACTTGGGAAAGTTTAAGCCACAGAGTTATACCTCCGTTATGTTTCAGAAAAAGATTTGTTGTCTGGGTTAAAATATGGACGCCACGAGGCGTTACTTAACCCTCCTGTTACCTTTCGGGTCAATTTGACCCCATTCAATGTTTAACGTCGGTGTTCTTTGGGGTCAATTTGACCCCAGGCTGTTTTTCACTGTGTCAAACATATAAGACATATCAACTTTTTTATATATTTAAAGGGCTATTTAGGTAGTCAACAAACAAACATAAAGTACCTCACACTTAAACTTGGAAAACAATATTAATTCTAATAATTTTCTGGAGGTTTTAATTGCTGGGGTCAAATTGACCCCACCGGTAAAATATGTCAGGAAATATAAAGGTAACAGGAGGGTTAAACATTGAATGGGGTCAAATTGACCCTCAGGCAACAGGAGGGTTCAGGAAGTTACGTGACAAATAAATTAAAAAATGTCCACTCTGCAGTCTTTACACTTCCTGGTTCATGATCACGTGGATTATATTCAAGTAGATATCGTGGGATATCCACGGATGTTCAGCCCATTCAAGTCAGGTTGCTATGTTTTCCTTCGTATTTCTTTGCATTCTCAAAATAAGCATTTGAATTGGAAAAGAAAGGAGAGGAAATAAAAGAATTTTGAAAAAAAATCTATTGTGTGCTAGCATTCATATTTGCCATATTTGTTCACTTTTGTCAAGTTATTTTGCCCTCAGCCGTGCACGAGAAGCTGCGGCTCTCTGACAAAAGTTTCCAGAAGTAACACTGCAGAAAGTTTGATAATTTCCTGCTGGGAAGTTAAGTATCTTTTACCCACAGGTATCATTAAAGTTTCATCCCCCCCTCCCCCCTCCTGTCCTCCATCACGTCACACACCTCCAGTGAAACTCAAGACGCTGAAATGCATTCAGGGCCTGCAGCTCCACTGTGACAGTGCCAGGCTCTCCTGTGAGCAGGTCCTGACAGGGGGAGATGCCAACAAAGGTGTATTTATGGGTTGACAGCCAGCTGGTGAGGTTTGGAGCGTGTCCTTTCCCATGTCTTCTCATCCTGGAAGGAAAGTGAATCACATGGAGAAGTTATTCAACAGTTCAGGACACTCGGGTCTAATTTTATGCTTGTCTCTCCACCGGCAGGAAGAGTCACACGTAGAGGTCACTGCTCGGGAACTGTTGACCAATTTAACTTTATTCTTGTACGCCTGCCGGCTTCAGGAACAAGAGTTCTGAGTGTGAGACTTCGGTTTCTAGAGGATGCCAAACTGAACCTTTTGGATGAAAAGGCAATCCGCCATTGCAACTGATAAGAAAAAAATACAAAAGAAATCTAGCTATTACAATGGATAGTTATTACAATGTGAAGAAAATCCCACAAACAATACCTTTTAAAACGATACATGATACATAAGAAAAAATAATCCAACAAATGCCGCACACTTTTTAAAAAGCTTTGAGTGGAACACAATAGCGTAGTGAGATTAAACCAAACTGAAGGCTTGGCAATTATACATCCATCAATGAGCATAAAAACATATTTATTGGAAATAATTCAGTGATCAGTGAAAGCTTTTGTTTGTGACAATCATAGGAGACTAAGATATTAGATATGCATATTAGGGATACTGTTTCACTATTCATGCGATGCTTTGTGCCTCCACCTGCTCGGAAGGAGTAGAGCTTAAACAAATACAAATTCGACCATTCGGATGAAATCGACATCTGTGTGTTTACGGTGCCACTAATTGGGGTCTTGTACGTTTTCATGAATGATCGTTACTTCCACTTTTAATTTAATCCAATAAGCGATATTCAGCGATATTGACCAGCTCTTCGGGGGCGGCTCAGCTTCTTCGGCCGCTCGAAGACCAAACAATCCCAATCTTATCTGCTGGCTCTCCTCAAAGAGAACGGCTTGGCCAGGGCGTTATTTGGAACAAAACTCCCTGAAGATCGCTGAAGTGAGAACCTCTCTTTCCCCCATCCACAGACACCTGTGGTTGTTTTCTCCAGGACCTTTCAAGGCTATCTCCATGGCAGCGACCATCTTGCGGACTGTGAACTGTCTGTTGTGGCCTGGGCGACATACCAGACCACGCAGACTATACCCACGCACACAAACTTTCAATATACTGATTTGCATTCACTACCCCTCCCCCCCCCCCGCCGCCTGCTTCTTACCCCAGTGTGACCGGACGGGGCTGTGGCTGGCGCTGTGGCTGGCGCGGGACCGGCTGGCTGCTTGTCGGTGCTGGTTACCTTCTGCCCCCAATGGATGGGCTTAGATCACCCAGTTGTTGGATTACCTCCCCTCCCCCCTTCCTACTCGTTGCAAGTCATGTCTAAAATGCTGTGTATGTATGTGGTTTTTTTTTTTTTTCCTGCACACCCTCTCGGGGCATAGGGGGGGTGGTGTTTTTCGCCTTCTTCCCTCATGTTATGCTGTAATCTTTCATCTACCCTTTCTTGCAATTTCGATGCTTTTGTACCTGTACTCTGGCAAACGACAAATAAATTCAATCAATCAATCAAAATCAATCAATCGAGTCGGACTGAGGACGGAGTGGACGCTCAACGTAGTGACGGGGTCCGGCTGGCTCGTCTCTGTGACACAACACACATCAACACCGTCGACTCTTCACACTTTGCTGGTAACGTTTGGACCTTTTAAGTGGAAATTTCGGAATCGCCTTTCGCATTTTACCTCCTCAAACTAAAAGAGGACGTAACATTTTCCCTGATCTCCTCATTATGTGTGCAGCGATGCAGCCGCTTCTCCAGCCCTCCTGGAGAGAGAGAGAGAGTGAGAGAGAGTGAGAGAGAGAGAGAGAGAGGACACATCAACGTTGACACCAAAAGCGTTGCGAAATGTTCTCGGGCCAATCGGCCCTTGAGTTGGTCCCGCTGTTGTTGAATCAGAACAAGATGGAGGACGCACTCATCATTGCGTAAACTCTTATGAGTACCGGAATGGCAGAGAATAAAACAGGTACAGGCGATATTATGAACCCAAACACGAGGGCGTTGGATGGTCCTCTTTCGTAGCGCTGGAAGCGGAAGTCTTCCAGACGTAGTCGGTGAAGAGCTGTGTGAGTCTACGGGTGATGGTATGAACCCAAACACGAGGGCGTTAGATGTTCCGACGTTTGTGGGATGTCCACAACAAGTATAAAGCAGAACTAGTGCTTAGTTCTTCTGTGGCGGATGGCGGAAAATATAACGGTTTTCACAGAGTAAAGCCACGGAAATAAGCCCCGCCCCTCTCCAAGATTCACACCGCTTTTGGTGTGAAGACGGCTTCAGTGCCGACCTGTTGCCACCTCTGTCAGGTTCCAGGGTCTCTCAAGTTTAGAGTCACTTCCGAGTAGCAATACACACACATACATATGTCATTACCTTCGCATTGAAAATGCCGGAAGGTTATGTTTTGATCGCTGTGTATTTATTTATTTATTTATTTATTTGTATGTGTGTTATTCGCAAAACTAAAAAAGTATTGAACCGAATCGCATGAAATTTGGTGGGATGATTGTTTATTATCCGGGGACCAGTTGATGAGATTTTGGGATCGATCGGGTCAAAGGTCAAAGGTCATGAACAGGTCAAAATCTTTCGCAGAACTCAAAAAGTATTGAACCGAATCGCATGAAATTTGGTGGGATGATTGTTTATTATCCGGGGACCAGTTGATAATATTTTGGGATTGATCGGGTCAAAGGTCAAGGTCAAAGGTCATGAACAGGTCAAAATGTTCTTGAATCGCATGAAATTTGGTGGGATGATTGGTTATTATCCGGGGACCATTTGATTAGATTTTGGGATCAATCGGGTCAAAGGTCAAGGTCATGGAAAGGTCAAACTCTTTTTTTTACCATAGCACGATACATTTTTGTCCAATTGGCATGCAACTAATGCCAAAATGTTCATAATTCAATGCCCAATCTTGTGATATGCGAAGGTATGCGCTCTACCGAGTACCCATTCTAGTTTGAACTGTGGTTGTAGTTTGTTCCGGTGAGAATTGTCCGAATGCATTTTTCGTAGCTGCTCATTCTAGATGTAAAATATTGGAAAATGCTCATACCCATTTGTATTTGGGGAACAGGGGTAAACATGTTATCTCTCCATGTTGTCCTCCTTTTCTTCTCAGTTGTTATCGTGTGATGCTCCGAGGCGTCATTGATCAAAAAACGGGGCCACCTGAAGCGGTGAACCCGCCGGCTATGTGTCGCTCATTACTTTGTTTCCTTTATTGTTTGCTCTTTGTCACTGGGATTCTCTGAGCATATTGTTTTTGTCGGTATCCTGCTGATCTGCTTCCTTTGCTTCTGTGTTTTGCCGATATGGGTTAGGTTATAATTGCGTCGCTGTAAATCCTCATTATTTGTCTTCACTTAGATTTTTTATGATCACAAAAGCCAAGCAAAAAAATGCTTTGGTCTGATGAGCTGGGGGTTGTCCCGAGGCTGGGCGGCGATCCAGTTCAACTTAATGAATATAGATCGACTGAATTTGCAGCATTTCCTGCAAGTCCCTGCTCTCTTTCCACCGTAAGACCTGTGAGACCGACCAATGGTGGCTCAGAGGGCGGAGGTCTGAGTGAATGCAGGTGTGACTCATTGCTTCTCTCCCCCAAATCTGGAAGAACGGTAGCACACACTTGAAAGGGAATGAAGCCCAATTAAGTTTTAGACGTGGAAATCAAAGATGGGATTGGTGATCTCTCTCTCTCTCTTTTCTTTCCGGTTCCTCATCAGGGAATAGGCTAAGTTAGAATATTCATGAGGATTGATTTGTTTTTTGTTGTCGGCCTGTACGGCATCAGCACTGATCATTATTGGGAATGGGGCAAAGAGTCCGACCCATCGTTGCGTTCCCCCCTTGGTTCGTTTGTAAGTTCATCTGGTCGCGAATTTGGGCACGTTTCCAAATTCCTGGTTGGCATCTTTCTGTGGCATTATGAATTCAGTTTGGGCAAGTTTGAGGCCGATCCCAAACCTCAGCAGCTTCGTAAGTATAGGAAAGTGGCTTAAATGCCCGGGAAAAGTCGCTGTGGTGCTCAGGGATCTTGTGTTGTCCGTAACACCCGTTTACCTTAATCTTCCCATTACGCCGGCGAAGTCGGCTGAGGTGCTCCAGCTGACACTCGGCATAAAGGAGATGGATGTGAGGAATCAGGAGTTCAAAGTGCAGGCTTTGCACCTTCCGGTGAGAGCCTTAGAACTGGACCGCCAGCCTCGAGTCGGTCCCCAGTCACACGTTACAAATCAAACCTCGTCGATAGCTTCGACGTGAGCGGGCATATTGCACTGAGGCCGCCGTGTAGGGAGTCTGAGGTGGACTCGTACTCTCTAATGCCTTTGAACGCATTGCATCTGCTTCAAAGTGGCCAAAGATATTTGGACTTTGCCGCTGCAGTGTTCATTGGTGGGTAAAGCTCAGGAGGCGTATGCCACCCTGACATATGGACAGAGTTTGGATGACGATGTTGTCGATAAATGGTGTCGATCAGAGTGAAATGTATGATTGTGTGTATGGAGGACTTAAAATTACTTAAGTATAAATAAATAAATAATGAAATGCATGAATAAATACAAGAATAAATAAATAAATGCATAAATAAATGTATAAATAAATACAGGAATAAATAAATGCTTAAATAAATGTATAAATAAATACATAAATACAAGAATAAATGTAGAAATACAGAAATTAAAACAGAAATTAATAAATATAAGTTATAACTCAACAGGACATCATTAAATAAATGTATTTCTACATTTCTGTATTTCTTCATTTATTTATATCTCTATTTATGTGTCCACACGTATTTCTTCATTTATTTATGTGTGACATTTACGTGTCCGTATATTCAAATGAGCTGGGGCGGTCCGAACCTCATTGTTGAACAGGATTGGTCAAGTCGGAGAGGATTTATACATTTATTTAAGCATTTATTTATTTCTTTATACATTTATTTAAGCATTTATTTATTTATTCCTATATTTATTCATGCATTTATTTATTTATACTTAAGTCATTTTGAGTCCTCCATATGTGTGCAGCTACGGGAGCTGATGCTTTTGGAAGAGTTTGAGAAGTGGCTACCAGAGCGCATCGTCCTGTATTTGAGTTTCCTAAATTGGTGGAGCGGCAGTCCTGGTGGATGAGTTTGCCCTAAATCACAAGAGGTTCATTTGTCTCCTGTGCAGCGCGAGCCCCTCGGTACCTTCTGGTGAATAAAACTGCTTTTGTTACCCCCGAACATTTCCTTCTGGACACCGTTTCTCTCTTTAAGTTAAGAAATGCTCCGAACACAATATTGATGCACTCTTGTTTCGCTAGCCAATGAGAAAGCCTTTGCCATTTAATGGGATTGTTAAGCTACCGGCCACACGAGTACTACACTCCGAGTAGAGGAGGCCCCTGAGGGATATGAAGCCATGACCATGTTTGTGTCCCGCCCTGCCCACTGAACCTGGGAAAACCATCTACTTTAATGATAACAACGCATTTATAACAGAATGATTGATTGTCTTGACATTTGAGTAAAGTCTTCCAGAATGTCCAGGCAGGCGAGAGCTGTCGACTTAGAATCTGTGAGAGCGGCGTACGGCAAATATTAATTTCCTTTCACCTGGAAGTGTCTGAATGAACTTGATTCGAGGTGGACTGTGGCGTATAGGTACTTGTGGTGCTTCCGATCGGATCGGCCATGCGTAAAGTGTAGCCTAAAGGGTAGTTGTATGGGTGAAGAACCCTTTTTGCTCATCTCCTTTTCCCCTGTTCATTCGTTAGGGAGATAGATAAGCTGCCTGTATTTTCTTTTGTTTATTTTGGGAGATGTGCAGGTTAGAATATTCATAAAGATCTTTTTATTTATTGTTTGGAGCCGGGCTCAGCAGCACTTGTCATAATTGGAAGCGGGGAGAGAGGGAAGCGCATCGTTATGCCTTCACTTCATGGTATTATGCGAGGATACGGACTCAGCCTGAGACCGCACCGCCGGTGAAAGTCAAGTGGAAGTCAACAAACCAGACTCACTGGATATTTTTTTGTTTCGGTTTAATTTAATCCCCTAATTAGAGGAAATCACTTTGCTTCCGCCGGCATATAAAGAGCTTGTGCCGAGAGATCGTAACAGGCTTCAACTGAGCTGAAGGACTCTCCTGGTGATGATGGACAGATACAAAGGAAAACACTGCCAGACCACACACGGTGCCACTGCAAGTACCGAGTGCAGGCAGAGAGCTATTGTGCTTCTTTTGTACGTGGACGATGAATAAGAATTCTGGGACATGCGTCGCATTAACTCCTGGCAGTGGAGCTTAAGTTTGTCTCAATGTTGTGTCGTCTGCGCGACTCAAACTCGTCAATACGGTTGAGTTGGAGTGTGTAAATAGTGCTTACCTATGAGTCAGCGGGGTTTATTTATGAGGGAATAATCACCTTTTTTTAACCATCTCTTGAAATACATTTTAATTTGAACAATGTATTACAAAAGCATCTGGATTATATTAGATATACACTACCGTTCAAAAGTTTGGGGTCACTTAGAAATGTCTTTATTTTTCAAAGAAAAGCACTGTTTTTTCAATAAAGATAACATTAATCAAAAATACACACAATACATTGTTAATGTGGTAAATGACTATTCTAGGTGGAAACGTCTGGTTTCTAATGAAATATCTCCAGAGGTGTATAGAGGCCCATTTCCATCAACTATCACTCCAGTGTTCTAATGGTACATTGTGTTTGCTAATCGCCTTAGAAGACTAATATCTGATTAGAAAACCCTTGTACAATTATGCTAGCACAGCTGAAAACAGTTATGCTGGTGATATAAACTATACAACTGGCCTTCCTTTGAGCTTGAAGTTTGAAGAACAAAATTAATACTTCAAATATTAATCATTATTTCTAACCTTGTCAATGTCTTGACTATATTTTCTATTAAATTTTCAATTCATTTGATAAATAAAAGTGAGTTTTCATGGAAGACACGAAATTGTCTGGATGACCCTAAACTTTTGAACGGTAATGTATATATATACAGGACTGTCTCAGAAAATTAGAATATTGTGATAAAGTTCTTTATTTTCTGTAATGCAATTAAAAAAACAAATGTCATTCTTCTGGTTCATTAACAAATCAAAAATAAATATTTACTTTTTTTATTTTTTATTTAATGTAATTTTGTATTGCATTGAAAATAAAGAACTTTATATATATTGCATTATATAATAACGAGGATGGAAATGATATACAATACTTTATTACTGCAAATCAGTCCAAATAATGCATGAATGACAAAGGGATGACAACTCCCAGTCTTCTATCGCGAAAAATATTCGAATAAAGATATCACGCTCGCCATTCATGGTTCCAAGTGGTTGACTCCTAATGACGTTGATGATCCACTGATTTTGTGGCTGACTTTATTGAAATAACACAACAACTACTGGATGGATTCCTATGAAATGTGGTACACACATCCACGGTCCGCTGGGAATGAAGTGTAATTACTCCGAACACCTGACCTTTCATCTCGCGACATCGACCGATCAATGTTGTAATTTTTCCAACACGTCATCCTCAGCTCTTCTTTGTGTCAATCAGGAAATGTTGTCATGCAAACACACGGAACTAGGAGGATTGTAGCATTGTTTTTGCGAGCATATTAGTATATTTCCATTGTTTATATGCTTCCCAGAGCTGCTGGCATGGCTGTCGACTCTGAGGACTATTTATTTACTTACTGTGAGAGTTCAACACTGAGACTTTTGTTTCCTGCATACAAAACAATAAATACATTTTTTATGTTTAAAACTTTCAATTTGACAGAATTCTTACAAAAGAATAGAGATTATTTGTTGCTTCTCTGGCGTGGGTGAATCTCTGGCATTAGCTGTCACTTGTTGGTAATTGCCATCACGACAACCCCCGGCTTGATGGAAAAAAATTACGTGGCAGATTTTAGAAAATGTGTGCGACTTTCCTTAAAAAGGTTTTCACAAGAAACGAGAATTCTTAACTTTTTGTAGGATATCATACAAACCGAAGATACATTCCACAATGTGACGCATGAAGACATTATAATAGTGTCACTACGTGGTATGAGGTTATGAGATAACATGATTGGGGATTAGCTGCTGCATGTACAACAATCTGCATTGAGTTCAAGGGTAATTGTTGTTAAGTGAAAGCTGAATTTTGATTTTGCACAAACATTTGTGAAGTATTGATACCATAAGAGCTTTTCAATAAAACTCCACAGCAGAGCACACAGCTGCCAGCTTCTATCACAAAGACATCTGTTGCTCTTTGGGCGCTGACCCCGAGACCCTTCCACCACATACTTCTGCTTCGAAGGAACAGGCGGAAAGTGATTCAGTATTTTGTTTCTGAAGAACGCACCTTTTTCCTTTTTTTAAGAATACATTATACCTGCTAAACCTCACAGAGCTGCTGTGGACTCTGACAGCTAGAACCTAGAAGCAGTTATTAGATATATTTTTTTAAAGAGCATAAACGTTTCACTACTTTTGTTGAAATGGAAATGTTAACACTAATTAGTCTTAACACACACATCAATAACTGCTGCATGAAATTAAAAAACATGGCCCTGCGTGCAATGTAGTATCAGTATGGGAGAAACAGTTGCACAGTTTCCTTAGGATGTTTTTTTGCCCTCAGTTTCAATGAGTTTTTTTGTGTGGATTTTTTGGAGCCAATGCTGGCAAAACACGTCTCAATTAACTTCTAATAGGTTTGTTTTGCTCCAGTGTTGTGAGACTGGCCCACAAAGCTTTTTTTTAATAATGAGTCAGTCTTTTTGGTGACACATCAGTCTGGAACTCTACGCTTTCATAACTTGTACAAAATGAGTTGTTGTTTTTGAGGTACATATTCTCAACAGGAAATTGTTAAACTCACCTGAACCCCTGACGTTGACATGGTTGAGTGATTGTTATTTACTTGGTGACGCTTTACAATAAAGGCGGAATAACAAACCAGGAGCTAGGAGCTATAGGAGCTGATAATTAATTATACTCCGGCAACTGGGAATGGGAGCCTAAACCTATAAAAACTCTTTATATTTGTTCCTTTTTCTTTCTTTTTACATCATGTACTTTTACCTTGAGAGTACTGCCCAAGCAAAACAATAATATATTTAATTCAATCTTAAGTAAAGAGGTACAAATAAAACACCAAATGATGGTTTACATGTTGTACTACTGTGTCATTTGCAAGTGCCGTCATCATTTCAAGTGTTATTTATACAAACTCTACTCAACTCAGCTGGCGTCATAACATAGAAAAGTCCCATTTGCCTAAGAAAACCACACATTAGCTGACCCTGGTTCCTAGTGGTGATTCTTCCTGTCATAATTGTCTACACTGCAATTGTATAATCACGGGTAACCGACTTACCCATTCAAAGTCTGGTGTTGAGCCTGATGTTATAGGGGCAGAGTCACTTGTTACACTATGGGGTCTGCATTGTAAATGTAATGTGTAATATGTTTGGGGGAAAAAATGAAAGATAGATAAACTTATGTGTGAATGTGATTCTATTATTTGAAATTATACTGTTGAATCATTGTCGGATAGACAGTTCACTACCTGACAGTGAAGATGCCTGGAGAGGCGGTAATAAGGAGAGAGTCCTTCCACAAAGGGGTTGGTATTGGCATTGGAGACACTTGGGAATATGATTCCTGGTTTCTGACTGGTAACATTTGAACATTCATTCAGTACAGAATCTAATCTGCTGGTTGCAACCACTTATAATGCCCCCCATCTGGGTCGAGAAATTGTGAAATCACACGCTGGAAAAGGGTGTCTTAACATCCATTATATATTTTTTAAACGGTGAATTAGTGTGCTGTCCTAACCTGTCCTTTCAATAGAAATGATATTGTCATTTTCAATCTATTTTAATTCGTTATTGCCATTTACTTGTTTCCTAAATATGATGGCCTCAATATGTTATACTTATTTATACAGCCGTGTTTGCCTCGAAGCATTTTTCTCAGCCAGGAAAAAGCTTGCTCCTCTGGCCATTAATAAACTGCCACTGTGTTAGATGGCCTTATATATTTCTGAAGACTGGGAGGGGGGGGTCAAGTCATGGAGGGCCATGAAGGGCTGAACTCTTGACCTTCCGGTTACAGGGCTGACACTCTAATCACTGGAGGCCACCGTGCTGCCTCGGCCGCTTTTTTTAGATGTGCGGCACAACAACCCGAGTTCTCTGGGAAATATTTCCCCCAAAAACATTCAAATCAGAAGCAAGGTTTCTACTGACTGTGTACGTGTGACTGAGTGGGTGTGTGCGCCATTTGTGTAAATAAAAGATTGCAACATAAAAACCTAATTTTCCATCTGCCATTTGTTTAAAGATGTGGTGCAGAGGAAGGAAAAAGCAACGGGAGTAATAACTTGTTTGTTTCTGCCACAGTGGGACTCTGAATGGAAAACAACACGCATATGCATACAAATCAAGAAGATTGCATAAAGCCCCCATGCTATGCACGAACAAATACACTTTCAGAATTTTATTCCACATTGAAATAGCATTGTGATTAATGTGTAAATCAGCGCTGCAATAGTATAGTCGATTTATAACCCCCCCACGCCCCCCATATAAATATACTCTGCATTTTCTAAATATGTTTCCAGAGCATATGGATTGTTTAGTGTGAATACAACGCAAGAAACACACATGTAGCAAAGTTATTTCCTCTTCTGAAACATAAATATGGCGACTGCGGGCAACAGCTGCAGAGATGAACCCATGTGAAAATCTTCCGTCACTCACGCCACAAAGTCAACCACGTAATGTAAACCCAGCGTCGTTTTAGTCCGTCATTTTACTTTGTCATACATTTATATCTACTGGTGTCTGATTGGAGTGGGAAGCGGCCTCATCGGGGCGCGGCGCATGTTGCAGAGGCATCGCTTAGCGGGAGAAATCAGACACTGAAATCAGACAGTGACACTTTACCCTTGAGCCACTTGTGACATGGATTGCGACGTGCTTTTTCAAAGGAGTGGTGTGCTGGACATCGCCTTCCCTTCTCTAAATCACGCCGCTGCTCTGGGTCCAATCCGGCCCGGGCACATGAGCGCCGACTTTATTTTAGTTTCCCTGAAATGTCGGTGAACTTTGAGCTCAAAGTGAAAAAGATTTCGAAAGTTGCTTTTTCGTCCAACTTCCCTCACCTCTCCTCCTCTCTTCCACACCAGCCCCCCCCCCCAGCCCCCCTCCTCCTCCTTTCTCTCCCTACTTTCCCCCTCGTCCTCATCTTTCCATCCACTCTTGGTGATTAATTATTTCTGCTCGGTGTCTGTCTCTTTATAATATTAGCATTATCTTCTCTCCCCCTCCTCTCCTCTCCTAACCTCTCGCCCTCTTTTTCCTGTCCTGTCGTCTTCATCTTTTCCTCATTTCCTTTCCTCTTTTGCCTTTTTTTTGGCTGTATCTCCCTCTCTGTGTGCTCCTCTTAATTTTTTTTCCCTCGTCCTCCATTCACGGTGATTAATTATTTCGGCCCTACGTGCTGTCTCCTCTCCTTTCTTTAAAAATCATTACCCCAATCTTTTATTAACACCGTTTGGGCTTTTCTGTGCTAAACCATTAATAGAGTGGCTTTTTCTTTGCGACAAAAATTAGGGCAATTGCTCTCTAGGCTATACGCTAGAGAATCACTTAACTTGAATTTAAAAGTTGGGAGGGTCGAATTTGTGTTTCTTATCACCATCAAATCCCAAATGTTTGGGAGACTTTATGCTTAAAATGTACTTGGATATACATCAAAGTCATTTTAGTCTGTGACATAACAGAACAGGGGGCATTACCTTCCTTATTAAAGATGCATTCAAGAGACAGGAAATACAATCCATCTTAACAACTCGTCTTGTTTGCACCGAGTCATCATTATTTGATTCTCCGTTGCACGGATCTTCAAAGGGGTGAGAGGGTGTTTCGCTTGTTTCTATTAAAAAAATCCAATAAGCTGGACGTGGATGTCATGCATGAAGGATATGTCAGACACCACTGATTAGATTATGATGAAACCTGGAGAAATGATGCATTCCCACAGGACATTTCCCTCATTGCACTGACGACACAAGGTGCCATGTTGGGTGACCCGGAGGAAAAGTCTATCTCAGGGGAACAGCAGGTTTATCTCTTCTTTTCTTTGTCGATTTAAAGGGTGAATTTGAAAACTGAACCTGCTTGAGCGGCTTATCACACTTTTCGGATTGACATCTGTCCCAAGTTTGATGTCAGCGATGGTCAACGGGACATTTAGTTTCTTCTTCTTCTTCTGCTGCATCGTTGGGTCGTTAATGTCTTGGGTTTCATGGAATTGTTCTCCATGGATCTATCTCATCTACTGGATTGATTGCCGCAAATTCAAATACCGATATTCGTGTTACCTTTTCTGAACTATGTCTTTAATCGTAATTAGCAAATGTCAACGTTCTAACGCGCAATGTTGAATATTATTCCTGTTAGTCACCAGCATGTTAATGTCGCTATTGTGTTAGCATGTTAGCACGTTAGCATGTTGCTCAAGCCGGCCAAATGGAGTGAACTCTCTTTAACCCTTGTGTTGCCTTAGGGTCATTTTGACCCGAATCAATATTACACCCTCCCCCCGCCTTTGGGTCATTTTGACCCGATTCAATGTTTCACCCTCCTGTTACCTTTATATTTACTAACATATTTTACCCTTTGGGTTCAATTTGACGCCAGCAATTAAAACCTCCAGAAAATTATTAGAATTAATATTGTTTTCCAAGTTTAAGTGTGAGGCACTTTATGTTTGTTTGTTGACTACCGAAAGAACACCGACATTAAACATTGAATGGGGTCAAATTAATCCTAAAGCGGGGGGAGGGTGTAATATTGATTCGGGTCAAAATGACCCTAAGGCAACACAAGGGTTAAATGTCCTCTCTTGTATTTTTCATTCTCAACTGTTACAGCGTGCTTTACACTCAACGCTGAATTAAATGTAAGATGGATCGTGTTTCATGTGTCCTCTCATATTGGATTTTTTTTTTCTATTACAGCTATTACGGATTTTGTTTTGTGTTTTTTTTACTTTTCCAGCCTATACCACTATTTCTTCTTTTTTTTTATAGTAATCTGCGCAAACTGAGTAAAATCACGCGTCGTTCCATCCGTGCTGGGGAAATCCAAAGAGATGCCGATAAAAATCGATCTCAATTCAGTCCACTGTATTTCTTAGCTACTGCACAACAAAATGTGCAATAAATCAAAGCACTAAAGGCGGTACTGTAGATACAGGCTCATTACTTCCCTGTTATGGGTTGAGAATCATTTAACTTGGACTTGCAGGGACTCTCCACTGTACGGCAACATTTAGCCCATTTAGTAGAGCTGTAGGCTGTAGAACAGATGGCTCACTGTAGCCGAACAGAGTATTCACATAAAAAGTGAATTTCACAGCATTTGGACCTCAAGGATGGATGATGTTATTATGATGCTGCCTACTTAACTTAGATGTAAAGCCTAGACATTTACACGGCAGTGCTTTATGTGTTGATGGGCAGTGGATAAACTGTTGGCATTTGATCTGTAACAGTGCTGCGTTCACATGTAGGTGCATTGGCTCTGGGACAACACAGATATCATGCTTTAAACATTTTTTTTTAAATGCTTGCACATTATAATGCGGAAAACTTTCGGACATTTCCAAATCTCAAATGAGAGGGGTGTGTGTGTGGGGGGGGGGTGTAGGTGTGTGTTGGTGTGTGTCCTAAGTGACCTCTGTGCAGTACTTCCTCCAGTGTCCACAGCATAATTAGATGCAGCCGAGACCATCTGCAATACATCCATCACTGACACACACACAGACACACACACACACACCTCTGCACCTGCAATGGAGAGAGAAAGAGAGAGAGAGAGAGACCACAGTCCACCTCTAATCAAGTTAACTCAGACACTTCCAGGTTAAGGGAAATTAATATTTGCCGTACGCCGCTCTCACAGATTCTAAGTCGGCAGCTCTCGCCTGCCTGGACATTCTGGTAGACTTTACTCAAATGTCAAGACAATCAATCATTCTATAATAAATGCATTGCATCATTAAAGTAGATGGTTTTTCCAGGTTCAGTGGGCAGGGTGGAACACAAACATGGTCATGGCTTCATATCCCTCAGGGGCCTCCTCTACTAGGAGTGTAGTACTTGTGTGGCCGGTTGCTTAACAATCACATTAAATGGCAAAGGCTTTCTCATTGGCTCGCGAAACAAGAGTGCATCAATATAACCGAATTGTACCTTCCAGTCATCTGGTTCAGATACATTTCAATTAATTAACTCTCATAAAAAGACATACCCTGCTTTATGGTCTATTTGACTAAATGGACCATAATCTACTAAATGAACATCACGCTGATGAAGAAGACTTGAAACTATAGAGATTGAGACCATAAACTCATGTTTACAATGTTTACTGAGGGAATAAATCAAGAGAGAAGTAGAGTCATTTTCTCATAGATTTCTATACAACCAGAAGTCGCCCCCCTGCTGGCCAATAGAGAGAATGCAGGTTCAAAGTGCTCACGCATTGTGTTCTCTTATTAGAACCACAATTTGTGATTTTGAGCCGTACAAAGTAAACAGAATTGAATATTGCTGCGTGACGACAAAGCGAAGAGTTATTTTTCTACTCTTGGCCGTGAGAAAGAATGCAAGTTCAAGACATTTCTGAATTTTCTGAATAATATATGGTTATGCTCATGGCTGCAGACAGACACTGGCTATGCAAGACCACTGACACTGGGACCATCCTCACAGCTCCATGCAGCTGTCTCCACCAGCGGACGCATTGTGTTTCACTTATGACCCGACTCGGTTAGTTGCAATCTTGTGACCAGTAGAGAGAACGGACATTTAAGACACTTAATATATTAATGAATGGCAAAACGTCTGTGTCATCACATAAAGTCACTGTCTCTTTATTACTTATGTAATATGCAAACACAATCAAATGTGTATGGGCGTCCGGACCTCAGCTGGACTTGTGTGCTTGGTCCTTTGGGTGCCCTGATTGTCTTCGCAACATTCTGAATGACAATGCTGATTACACTGGTTTCTCTACGATGGCACTGAAAACCACGAGCTGTAATAGAGTTACACCGGCTTGTGTCTTCTTGTTTTTTCATGGGTCAGCACAACAAAGTGTGGAATTGCATTACAGTAACAGAGAAAGAGGAAAGAGAGGGGGAGTGTGTGTGTGGGGGGGGGCTTAGACTTTGAGAGAAAGTAAGACAGACAGAGAAAAAAACAAAGAGAAAAAAAAGAACAGCAGAGCAAGTTAGACTTCAACATGGAAAAAAGGGACCAACAGCTTTAAGTGCAGGCAAGTCGAGGGACGAAGGCAGAGAGACATGAGTGTGAGCTGGACGTGCTGAAGACATGTTCCAAGGAGCGCTAGAGCTGGATGCTGAGTCACCCGACTGACTGAGCACGCAAATCAAGACGGACAGAAGATTAGAGGACACAGTGGAGAGTTGTTCTTTATTACCTTCGCATTGAAAATGTGGAAGGTTATGTTTTGATCGCCGTGTATTTATTTATTTATTTATTTATTTGTATGCGTGTTATTCGCGTAACAAAAACGTTTTAAACCGAATCGCATGAAATTTGGTATGATGATTGGTTATTATCCGGGGACCATTTGATTAGATTTTGGGATCGATCGGGTCAAAGGTCAATGTCATGAAAAGGTCAAAATCTTCTTTTTACCATAGCTCGGTCAAATATCCAATTGGCATGCAACTAATGCCAACATTTTCATAATTCAATGCCCAATCTTAATGCTAAGGTATGCGCTCCACCGAGTGCCCGTTCTAGTTTAAACAGTGTTTTCTGAAATGTTATCTGTAAAAAAAATGTGTCTCAACCCAAACATGTAAAAATATATATATGTGGTTTTAATCTGCGAAATGTTATTTCTTTGCTGTTACATTGTCTGTCTCGTGTTGCTGAGCAGGTTTCGCACAGAGCTTTTATGTTAAAATCCGCTTCCTGCTCCAGCGACGGAATATGTGTTCACGATTCGCTCCGAAGATTTTGAGGAGCTTTCTCCAGTTAAAAAGCTTCCCGCGATCACAGTTTACCGTCTGAAGGAAACCACAACGAAGACGTGGAGACGTGGCGCGTCTGAGTTTGGGGAAGAGACTTTGCAGCCTTCACTGGTTTACACACGATGTATTCAACTGGCAGGACAGCTGACCCAACCAGCCGCACACACCCAGTCTCTTCCATCACACACGTGATTGTAGGCTAAAGACAGGATAGTGACAGGTGTCTAATGAAAGTGGAGAGCATTAAAAAAAACAGGAAGGAAGGAAGGAAAGAAAGAGGACTGTAAATAGAGTGGAGAGCACGAGGAAGAATGAATGAATGAAAGAAGAACAAGAAGAAAAGCAAGAAAGTGACAGGTGCCAAAGCGGTCGCAGGGAATCACAGCTGATCTACATGCCACGACACATCTCCGTCCGTGTGTGTGTGTGTGTGTGTCACCTCACATCTCTATCCCTGTGAATGACTGGGACGACACCCGAGAAGACAGTTTGTCTTCCTTGACCTCGGACAGAGAGAGCTCTGCTGAAATCGAGCCTCCTCGCGTCCACAAAGACGACGGTAGAGGAAACAGAAGACCACGGCTTTGTGGCGATGCTCCCACCGTGCAGCGAGAGTTAACACAGTTTTAACTAGAATGGGCACTCGGTAGAGCGCATACCTTCGCATATCACAAGATTGGGCATTGAATTATGAACATGTTGGCATTAGTTGCATGCCAATTGGATAAAAATTGACCGTGCTATGGTAAAAAGAAGATGTTAACCTATCCATGACCTTGACCTTGACCTTTGACCCGATTGATCCCAAAATCTAATCAAATGGTCCCCGGATAATAACCAATCATCACACCAAATTTCATGCGATTCGGTTTAAAACTTTTTTTGTTATGCGAATAACACGCATACAAATAAATAAATACACGGCGATCAAAACATTACCTTCCGCATTTTCAATGCGAAGGTAATAAATGAGCAACGGTTACTCGCTCCTCGGGGGAGAGGTCAACCTGTGTAGATAATGGATGGATGTAAGTGTAGCGCTAATGGCATGTTTCTGAGAGGCAGACGACAACAACGTGTTATTTCATGTTTAAACAATATAAAGGAATCTGCAGCAACATAAAAATGACATAATATTGGGCATCTTAAAAACTTCTAAAGTTGGGAAGAACTGGCAAAAAGAAGATTCATTTTAATCTAACATGTAAAGGTAGAGTGTGGTTATTTGTATATGTCTATGTATCTATATATCTATATATATAAATTCATTCCCACTGTTCATTACTGACAAATGTATGATTCCAATGAAAGCTTGTACAGTGGCGGTTGCAAACACTCAAGAAACACTAATAACTAGAATTAAATGCTTATTTCCATCCCAATTGTAGACACAATGAACACAGTTCCACTGTAACCGGCGCCGCCAATCACACTGCGAGGTGCATTAAACTGCCGGTAACCATACCAACGATACTTTCTAGTCCTATATTTGCCTTCAGTTGGCGGTATTATCAGAACAATGCAGTGGGAACCCTAACCACACATTGTATTCATCACGGAAATACTGAAGGAGAACGTCAATTAAATGGACGTCTATCAGAGAAAAGAAATGATGCATCTCCAGTCGGTGCTTGGTAGCTTTTTCCAAATAAAAAAAGAAATGTATGACGTGTACGGGTTCATGATGTGTTCCACTGTGAAACAGAAAGATTTCCAGAGAGACTTTTTATTACAGTTATTCTAATAAAGCTGCAGCTCTGTGCATTTCATAATGTATCCCCCTTATAGCCTAAGTTGGAGCACTTTCCAGTATTTTATTCTCCAATCACTCTGGGGGATCATTCTAGCCCGTTTCCAAACCATTGAGCCGTCTCCTCCTCACAGCCAGCAAGAAGCACTTGTTTATTCTTTATTTATTTTTTGAATACCCCAAAGACGTGGAATATAGTAGTCCTTATATTCTTCCGCGCATATATTTTTGAACCTTTTTCCATCATTTGTGAGAAAATGGACGTTCATTTACTTCCTCAGGAAGTAACTGATGAATAAATTACACTTCAGTGAGTCAAATAAGATCCACATTTGAAGACAATCGCTCGAGTTGTCCCGCTTGAAAGTATACACAATGCAGTGCTAGAATCATAAATCTGAGCCTCCGGTGTAAACTGAAACCAAAGCACCGTTAAAAATAAAAAAAATCAGAAAATAGCTCATGCATTCTTTGCCTCACATCACACTAAATGTGATAAATATTTCACTCACCGGTAGTTTGTTCCTTCAAATGAGAGAATATGTTTGCGCTGTATCATTGTCTTCCAGGTGTATTGTGATTTGATGAGGCGTGTGTTGGATTCACTCTCCTTGAAGGGGTCAGCTTAAACTGATATGGATTTTTTGGGGGGGTTTCTTTTGGTGTGCAGTTCTTTGAGATGGCTAAAATACATAATGTTATTGCCCGCATGCACAGCAGTGCATTGCTTTGCTTCCTTGGTGTCTACTGAAGGCAACTGACTGGTGGAGCAGAGAAAAGAACTACACACGTACCAACCCACTTCAAAACCAAAACTATCTCTGTAAGTGTTAAATACAATGAATGTTTCTTGGGACAGTTTTGCACAGACCTAGAAACTTGTGGAGATACACAATAATACGCCTTAATGGGTAATTGTGGTTCATCGGACTTTAGGATTTCATCTGTAACGATTGCGTTGAAATCGCCCCAAAAATTGACAACTTGAATACGTGTCGATATTGCTCCAATATGTGCAGGAAAAGAGAGAGAAGACGCAGTCAGACCGGTTTTAAACAAGCCAGCCTGATGTAAACGTTGTACATTTGAAAGTGATCACACCCATAATGCCAAAGTGAAACCGGGAAGATGCTTTGCAAATGGAAGATCACTTTTTTTACATGAAATCTTGACATTTATAAATTAAAATGTGTTGATCATCTCTTATAGATTAAAGGCAGGGTTGGTAATTTTGAGAAACTTGCAGAGTTAACTACTTTTAATTTTTTTTTGTATATCCACCAAAGTGTTGACAACTCTTTCCCAATAGAAGTAGCTCGCAGCGCTAGCTCCAAAAGTTGCTCAATCTAGGGAGAAAGTTGGCAATACTGATGACACCTGACCCATCAGGCCTTCCTCCAAAGCCATTCCCCCCAAAATCACGGTGAGGAACGTGAACAAGCAACCGAGCCGCTGTCTGACTCACAGCCGTTACACCCGCAGACGGGTCGTTACGTTCAGGCCCAATGAAATGATTGGACCGTATTACGGTCCTGCAACACATACACATTTTCTTTTTCCTTTTTTTCTGACAGAGCATTTGATTTATTGGTTGCTGTCAGATTGTAAGGATAATGTCAACAAAACGAAAAAGGTTTTTGAACAAGATTACCAAGCCTGCCATGAATATGCATATTTGTGTATGATGTCATCTGGCCATGTAGCGATCGTTTAGATTAGTGTGTGTTAACGCTGGCTGGGTCAAAGGTTAAAAAAACAACGCCTTCTGCCTCTGCTACATCGCTCTGGAAACTGCATTTGACATATGAGAATCTATTAAATATGATTAAAGTCGTTGTTTTGGTTTACGCCGTTTAATTCACACTCATCCAGACCCCATTATTCCTACTTAAACACTGCAGGACACAAAGGTTCTGTGTACTGACATTATTAACAGCATAATGACTTTGCTAATGACTCGAGGTGCACTTGATTGTTTCACCCTGTGTGACGCTGTACTGGAAGTGCATCGGGGGATGGGGATTAATTTGCTTTTTAACATCTCTTTAAGTCATTTATTTCCGGGTTTTATGCCTCCATACCTGCGGCTCCATTTATTGAAATGGCTAAATATAATAATAAACAAATAAAAGTGCTTTTTTCTGCGAACGAATCTGATAGAAGTTTGTTTCAAACCCCAGGAAAGGGAACTTTGAAGTTGAATTTAGTGGCCTCTGGGGTTTACTTTACTTCCAACGCTAAGCGCTCTTTCCCTGAGAGACAAGAGACAAAGAACATAAAACTAAAGTTGGCTGCTAATATAAAAATATTGGAGTTTTGGGAATATTATTAGTAAATTTCAACATCTAGCTAAAGTAATTTTAAACTTTTAGTTTTTCGTAAGAGAAATAAGACTCTTTCCTCACAAGTAGCCGACCTTTGAAAAGATAACATTTTTGAGAGATATAAATCTTCACAAAAATAGAAGAAAAAAATAAATACAAACAATCCAGGGCATCTTTGTCTCCTCTTTCAACCCAAATGTGTTTGCACGTCTGGTTATGAATGACCGAGAAAACTAGCGGAGCCACAGAAGTTTGAGAAGCCGTAATCTGTAAACAATCAGCAGTTTTGAATGAAAAACAACCGAAACGATCGATCCAGTATCACGAGAGTTGCTGATGTCCTGTCGATCGATTCCTTGACTAATTGGTGCAGCTTTGACTTTAATGTTGCAGCCGGTTGAGTCAGAGCTGATCATTACCGCTCTACGTACTGCCGGTTTATTCTCTGTTATCTTTTATCTGTTTACAGCTGACAGACAAATGTGGTTCAGTTAAAAGGACCCACTTGTGTCAAGTGGAAGTAGAAGAAAATAAAAAATGGAGTAAATACTTCCTCTTTGTGATCAAATCTTTTATTGGTTTTCGAGATATGCACATGCTAAGGAAAATATGTACACATTGTACATATACAAAAGTACTCAGAAAAAAGCCATTAAAAAATATATATTTCTAGAATGGGCACTCGGTAGAGCGCATACCTTCGCATATCACAAGATTGGGCATTGAATTATGAAAATGTTGGCATTAATTGGATAAGAATTGACCGTGCTATGGTAAAAAGAAGATTTTGACCTTTTCATGACCTTTACCTTGACCTTTGACCCGATCGATCCCAAAATCTAATCAAATGGTCCCCGGATAATAACCAATCATCCCACCGAATTCCATGCGATTCGGTTTAATACTTTTTGTGTTATGCGAGTAACGCGCATACAAATACATAAATAAATACACGGCGATCAAAACATAACCTTCCGCATTTTCAATGCGAAGGTAAATATATATATATAAATGAATTATAAATAAAAAATAATACATAGAAATACAGGTAGACATGAAAAAACCTGCACACATATTGACATATATATACACGTTCCTGCATACCCTAATACATGCACACATAAATACTGTTGATTCACCCAGCTCCCCCCTTATACATCTCCAGATATTATATACGGGAATGTATTATATTATGTTACAATTATATATTCTGTTGAACGTTGCTCAAAGCCGTGGGCCAGGATAAGATAGTTCTTTCTTTAGCACCATGTATTCTGGCTATTGATAGTTCCATATTTACTACATCAAGGTAGCTCGCTAACCACGAGGGTTTCGTAAGAGTGTGCGGGGGACTCCATCGCATTGCTCGCATTTTTTTTTGCGGCTGTTTGTGATAAGTCCAGTGCGGACTTCACACCGACAGTCTCGCGAGGGAGGCCCTGCGTCTTCCCCTTCTTGTCCACCTGCGTCCTTTTAATTTGTGTTCGTGTGTGAAGAAGAACCTCCAAAAGGGTTGACTCCTAAAAGAAGGAGAGTCCACTTGTTTTGAAAGGGCAGAGGAATCTTTGATCAGGAGCAGACGTGGACGCCGCCCGCGTGACGACCGCGGAACGCTGAACCCGACGACCTTTTGGACCAATTAACGTCGCATCACTTCTGAAACCAAAGGTGTCCCCGCGCTCAACACACACACACACACACACACACACAAAGGTAACACACACAAACGCGTTCAATCTCAACTCCCGGCCCCATCTGTTGCGTGGCCCCTTGTCAACTGAATGTCACTTGATGACATCATAAGCCTGTCAACCTTTCCCCTCCTCACTCACACACACACACACACACACACACACACGCAATGGGCTTACACTCGGCCTGACACAAGCAAAACGCTGTCACATCTCCTGCCTTGTCCTTTTTTTTATGTTGTCTCCTCCACTCACCTTTCCTCCTCATCTCTCCTCCTCACTCTTGTCCTCAATTCCGCTTCTTGGTCCCTTTCCTCCTCGCTCCTCCTCCCTCCTTCCTCCCCAATCGTCTCCTCAACCCATCCCCAGTCTACTTTTCATCCCCTCTTTCCTGACGTCGCCTCTGCACTTTTGTCCTCCTCACTGCCCGCCCCCCCCTCATGTCCCCTTGTCTCCTCTCCTGTCCAAGTTAACTTTGTTAGTCTGCTCAGAGTGTTTTGACTGTTTAGTTGAAGTGACACAGAGGGCTTATTCACACCGTTGCCTGTCCTCTCTCTCTTACATCACCTCGCCTGCACACAAAACCACGGGCAAAAAACGTACACACACACAGACACACACTGGTGCACACAAGTTGACACCTGTACGTACGAGCAGACGTACAAAAATATAAATTGGAAATTAAGGTGAACTAAGGTTTGGCACACATGCAAACACACTAACAAATAATGCAAAACACAGCGCTGTGCACGACTGAAGAGAAACTTTTACTCTCAAATGCCGTTTGAAATGCCGTGGCTGTGTGTGGGTATTTCCTCGAGGCCAAACACAGACTGACGGATATCCAAAGCATTAATCATATATTGTCATATTTCCCTCAGAGCATCTTTTTACCTCTTCACAGAAGAAAGGACTCTGGATTTGATAAAACGTTTGCGTTTAACGTGCTTGATCCCCACGTTTCGATTTCAAGGTCCGTCGACGGTTATGCATAATTAAAAAGTGAGTCCCAAATGTTGCACATTTAAATTTCTGGAACGGAGACATACAATTTCTCCGGTGAAACTTTTAATTAATTTGAAGCGCATGAAATGGTCTATCTCTGTGACAGGCTACAGGATCGAGTTTATGAACGGTCGGGAAATCTTTCGTATTTAATATTATATTTGTTGTTGTATTTCACTGCTTGCCCGTTTTTAGATTTCACTTATGACGAACATTTTGTAAGATTGGTTCCTTTGAGCCCTGCTTTCCCTCTCCTGCTTTCCCTCCGCATTTCTGTCTGCCACGGGGTCGGATGTCTCGGGAATGGAAAGCTTGATTGACGGCGCTGTCAAGTTCAAAAAATCTTGAGCGACTAGAGCGTAGAAAAAAGTCAAAAATCCAATGATGCGTAATTAAAAAGTATGTAATGATACGGATGATCAACAGCAGAGATGTTCTCGGCCGAGGGGCCCCAGGTTCCGCAACCCACATCCCACTCACAGCTACCCTGTTTGTCGATTCGAGCCCCGGGAATCCCCGCTTCCCATTGGTTAAGCTTAACAGGAAATACATCGGTGCATAGTCTGCTCCCAGTCTGCGCCGTTTCTCTGCCGGCGTGTAGGCGTGTCCACGCCTCTTGACACATGATGTCATCACTGTCCTCCTTCTTCCTCTGCCATGTGTCTTGCATGTATTTCCCATGTGGTCTCCTCAGGGGGTCTTTCTGAGATGCCTCTGCGTCGGTCCCCTCTCCCTCCTCAGAGCGAGGTGTGACATTTGTTCCTGCTTTCGAAAATCCAAAAAGCTCACTCCTCCTATCGTTTCCTTCCTACTAAGCATCGCAACCCCCACCAAGACATTCTTTAATAATACAGTACGTCATCAAATAGTCGACACAGAGATATCCTTCAATAATATAGTAAACGGGAAGTGCAAATATAGATGCAGGGTGGTGTATACAAATGTACAAGTAAAAGATAATTAAGGGGGTGCCGGGTTGTTTTTTGTTTTTTCTTTTTTTGGGGGGAGGTACAGTATGTATGTGTGTT
Organism: Pseudoliparis swirei; assembly: GCF_029220125.1. Taxonomy (NCBI): domain Eukaryota; kingdom Metazoa; phylum Chordata; class Actinopteri; order Perciformes; family Liparidae; genus Pseudoliparis; species Pseudoliparis swirei. The sequence goes on along the minus strand of NC_079406.1, from coordinate 6,810,954 downwards.
TTTATGTATGTATGTATGTGGGTGCATGGGTATGTATGTATATGTGTGTGTGTATATATATATATATATATGTATATATGTAGGTATGTGTATATGTATATTATATATGTATATATATACATATATATATCATTGTGTCGTGTTTTGTGTGTGCATGTGTATGTATGCGTTTATGTATATATGTATCTATATATATATGTATATGTGTATATATATATGTATGTATGTGTGTGTATAAGTATGTATGTACAGGACTGTCTCAGAAAATTAGAATATTGTGATAAAGTTCTTTATTTTCTGTAATGCAATTTAAAAAAAATGTCATGCATTCTGGATTCATTACAAATCAACTGAAATATTGCAAGCCTTTTATTCTTTTAATATTGCTGATTATGGCTTACAGCTTAAGAAAACTCTAAAATCCTATCTCATAAAATTTTAATATTTCCTCAGACCAAGTAAAAAAAAAGATTTATAACAGCTGAGTGTTTGTCAAGGCTCAGGAAACGCTTGCAGGTGTTTCGAGTTAATTAGACAATTCAAGTGATTTGTTTAATACCCTACTAGTATACTTTTTCATGATATTCTAATATTTAGAGATAGGATATTTGAGTTTTCTTAAGCTGTAAGCCATAATCAGCAAAATTAAAAGAATAAAAGGCTTGCAATATTTCAGTTGATTTGTAATGAATCCAGAATGCATGACATTTTTGTTTTTTTAATTGCATTACAGAAAATAAAGAACTTCATCACAATATTCTAATTTTCTGAGACAGTCCTGTATATGTGTGTATATATGGGTGTATATATATTTTAATGTTTATGTCTGAATTTATTTTATTTTTTTATGTTAATATGTCGAAACAAATACAAAATGTAACTGGAAAAAAATATATAGCAAACCACTAAAAAATGATGTACACATAGACATTATTTAATAACCAGTGCAAGTTAAGATAACAACTATTACAACTCTACAGCACACAGGAAGTGCTTCAGCCATTGCACAAACAGGAAGAGACCAGCGCGTTGGTTTCTATCGGTTGCCCTCCCTAAAGAGAGTACCAATGTACGTTCTTCCCAGTTATTATCCCCCGTAGAAAGCGGAGAGCTATCCGGTTGTTTTTGCGACAGCAGCCCTGAACCTCGACTCCTCTGCGGGACAAAGGTCTGTTGTTAAATGCATGACGGAGAGCTTGTTGGCCAGAATTTCTGAAGTCCTCTAGTAGTTTGTTCTCATTTGTTTTTCCAAAGCTAGACACACGCGACAGACAAAATTCATGGAGCCGGCTCATTAATATTGAAGAGGACGGATGTACAGGCGCTGTGACGGTTCCCAGGGTGCTCTTCCAGAGATATGAGCAGATTACATTTGGACAATCTTTAGAAGCACAATAAAGTGAAGCTTGATTTACATGCAACAAATAAGTGTCTCTTTTGCTGTCAGTTTAACATAAAATACTACTCCAACAAAAATAATAAGATACTAGCGTGTCATGGGTATTCCAATAAAGATAAGTGAAAGTATATATTTTACATATATTTTCGTGATGAATCTGTAAACACAGAAGCATCTGAAAGGAGTTAACGTTGGACTGACTTTGGCCGAGTGGGCAGACACACGACATGATGATGTTGCTCGGCAACTGTTTGCTGATCAGTTCACTATGAAATTGCAATGTCAATTTTGGGTTTAGTGATGTGGGTTTTGGCTCCCAGACCAGGGACCGGCGGATCAGCAAAGCCGAGCTCTGGTCGTGGCCGGAGGAGGAGACACTGGTTTCCGGGCACTTAGCTCTCCATCTCATACTGGAGCTCCTTTACCATTATCTTCCAAAGCTGCAGACATCATTGATATGTTGTATCAGACTAGAGCTGAACCCGAATCAGTCTGTGATTTTCAGATAATGTTTGCAGATCAAAGTTATAAATCAATCAAAATGTCATGATAAAATGTAACACGACGTCTAGAATAGCATCCTGACTTCCTGACTGAATTTTAAACGAACAGAACAACACATTGCCTTCTCATCACTGCTGCCATAGCAACTATACCTCCCTCTCGCATTATTATGCACACATGAAATAGTAGCAAGTAAATGCAATCTCCACAAGTCAAAAAATGCAACAAGTCGAGAGAGGAGATTAAATCTAAAGGGGAAAAGACGGGAGGTCATAGTATCATTCCCACATCTGCCAGCCTGCGGGTGAAGATTTCCAACCGAAAAAGGAGCGTTTGAGTTTAAGAGCGTCGCTCCTCGAGATGAGGCTCCCTGAGCACACAGCTCTTCTTGCTCCGCACTCACATGATTACACAGCCGGAGCTGCCTGCTGGAACCGGAGTCTGCTGCTACTGGCCCTCAAGCAGCTCCGCGATGCCATTACCATCAGAATAGAAGTGTAGTTTACCGAAGGAGCACCCTGCTGTTTAAAAAAAATACTTTTGGATATTTGCGGACCTAAATGTGTTCATCAGATTCCATAAAAGGCCTGCTTTTTTTAACTTTGGTTTATTTAATATAGGACACTGCACTTTCATTTTAAAAAACGTGTTAGCCAAGAGGCTATTTTTCATTTGTAGTCCCGAGAGGCAGATGTCACACAACTAACCTAAAAACATAAGATTACATATACAAGTTGGATACAATATTTATGCTTTTCAATGGGTGCACAAACAATTAATAGTGAGAACAGTGAGTATCCTCAGTCAGGAGATTCTTAGACATTGTCAAGTACTCACAAGTCATGCAACACACAGGCTCACAAATTCAAAACACACAAAGTAAATAAAAAAAGGGAGAACTGTGTTAAAATGGACAGAATAAAAACATCCATGTCAGAGGCACAGAACATAAAAGCATAGTTGAGCCATACGGCATGCAGCAAATATAGAATGAGGAAAGACATGCAGCTAAAATGCACTATGTTAGATGTTGCATTAGAACAGGCAAAGAAAAGACAACGATTCCTTCAAGAACTCAGGGAAACACAAGGAGAGTAATTGATTGAACACATTTTTATGATGTGAACTGTTGCTTGGAGCTCGATAATGAACCCACTGCACCTTGTTGTGTGCTCCTCCTCCCAGGTAACCGCAACGTTCAGCTTCAGATGTGCTAGGAATGTGGGCCGATGTGTGAAACGGTGTGTTTTCTGAGAGTTTTTCTGATTTGCTTTATTGAAGAGTTTCAGCGTGTTTTATTCTTTTCCACACGAGTCATTGGAAACTTTCCAGCTTTATATTACCTCGGTGTGTTAGCAGGAAAGAAAACGACAATCACTAAAGTATTCCTAATCCTTCTCACACACTGATAAAGAGAAGCTGCTATATCTCCAGAGAGGATGATGTAAAATAAAAATGTCCTTTAATTTCAAATTAATCCTAAACCTCAAGCACAATACCGAACTGTAAAGATCCACATGCTTCTTCTTTTTGTCTGTCACAAGCACATTGGTGTGAAAATGTGGATGTTTTTCTTTTCTTTGTTATCAATTGTTTATTTTTATGTAAATTAGAACAATTAATAGTACTCCTTCTGGATTACTTTAACAAGCCAAATTCACTGTGGGCAAACGTACTTGGCAATAAACTGATTCAGATTCTTATTTATTTCAAATAATGAATACATTTAAGACAGAGAAGGAGTTTTACTTGTAGGCATTCCTATACCATACACAGTATATTATAGTACAAAGCTTACCATGAGGCCAAGATAAGCGATTTGGAGATTAATTAATTTCATATCGAGCAATAGCCTCGAGTGGGTGGGAATCAAAACTGAAAAAATATCTAAAACGACTGAGGCATGGAGCAGTGAGGCATTTATTTGGGTTAATTCTAGTAGAAGAAAGCATGAAGTTTTATGCAAATTATATATACGCTCATATTTGAGCGAAGAAGACAAACTTTGCAGGTTGTTCCCATCATGTAATTTACACCTAAAAAAAATAATGCACACTAATTTGTTTATAACCCGGGTAATCGGGAGCTAGGATGGCGTAGCATTAAAGAGTGAGGGAGGTCGAACAAGCATAGGACTTTCACATGGGAGACCGCTGTTTGTGTCCAAAAGTCAATTTTGACTTATTTTACTTATTCATTTTGTGAGGTAACTTGCGTACTCACGCCACCTACGTACATTACATAACAAACACACTTATTTTCACGGACAAACGGGACACACACTAAATGAATTCCTCATCAGATATCAAAGGAAATGTTGTACGAGGAAACGCTGAACTTGGAGGTAAGCATTGCTGTGGAAACACAAGCATTATGGATTGCGTGTTCCAGAGAGTCTGGGCATTGCCTGGTTGTTTTTGTATACTTTACTTCTAGTGCTTTATAAATAACCAAACCTGCAATGTCTAAATACAGTTCCCACTTCTCCTGCCTTTGTCTCCACAGACTGCCATTGGCTACAGTCCAGCACATCACAGCTCTCAGACCTTTGGCTCAAGCTGCTCGCACTATAACACTCTTCAGCAAAGAAAATCAAACACGCTTGAAAGAAATTGGATTTCTCTGGTCTCACGGAAACCACCCTCCAATTTATTGTTCTGTGCAGTCCAACACGAGGCTGTTGCTACGATTTCTTCAACCTGTGTGGGATAGCTACATCCCAGCTTTTGTGCTCCACTTGAGATGCAGCCCTGGTTAGCCTCCCCCGCGGGGCGAAGAATACATCTTGAAGACATTCTTCTTACACCTGAAGCTGCGCTAAAGCAAACACAGATGGTTAAAGTTTCATGAGGGCTTTCAAGGCAGGACGAAGAGTGCAGAGTGTCTCGTTCCCTCTGAAGAAAGTAGGAACCCCAGACGCAGAGGAGGACTGTCACATGGTGGAACTAGAATGGGCACTCGGTAGAGCGCATACCTTCGCATATCACAAGATTGGGCATTGAATTATGAATATGTTGGCATTAGTTGCATGCCAATTGGACAAAAATGTATCGTGCTATGGGAAAAAAAAGATGTTGCCCTTTCCATGACCTTGACCTTTGACCCGATTGATCCCAAAATCTAATCAAATGGTCCCCGGATAATAACCAATCATCCCACCAAATTTCATGCGATTCAAGAAGATTTTGACCTGTTCATGACCTTTGACCTTGACCTTTGACCCGATCGATCCCAAAATCTACTCAACTGGTCCCCGGATAATAACCAATCATCCCACCAAATTTCATACGATTCGGTTCAATACTTTTTGAGTTCTGCGAATAACACGCATACAAATAAATAAATAAATACACGGCGATCAAAACATAACCTTCCGCATTTTCAATGCAAAGGTAAAAATGGAGGGCGTTGAAGACTGGCTGGAGAAAAAAAATCATGGACAAAACTGGAAAGACATGGTTAAGTGATGTTGTACACAGACGTAATAATCGCATTGGACACAAGTCAGATTTCTTGTTGTTTATTCTATATTCTTATTTTTACCCTATTTTTTCTCAACTTGGTGGGCACCGATCTGTGGAGATAATTAGTTTGGAGAAAATGAAGAGGAGAAGAAAAAGAAGAGGAGGGAGGGAGGGAGGAGGAGGAAAATAATTTAAGAGGGAGAAATGAGAGGAACAGAAACAAAGAGTGAAGAGAGGAATTAACGAGGAGATAAAGCAATATCACATTTATAACTGACTTTAATTGGAGGGGAAATCATCACTCTGTGACTAAAGGTTGTGTTGGAAGTGGGACAAGCAACACGTTAGTCAGACGATCTTAGGCTACGACAAAAAGGAAGTACGCAAAGTCTTTCCATTCCTTTTTGTCTCCATTTTTGGTTTTGATCGTCCATTGCTGCAGTGTTTTCTGAGCTGTGTCCGCATCAATCAAACACCATTGGCCATTGGTGTGTTTTCTCTTTTTATTGGCTTTTCTGATGAAGTTGGAGTTTCCGAACTCCAAAGCCACGGCTGCCTGTTGCTGTGAGAAACTTTAGAAACCCAACGCTTCCCGTGAACCAATGGACTGTCAGGACTCTGAGCCCGTCGACTGGCTATAATCACGTGTGTTTGTGTTTTATAAGACAGCAGAGTAAAAATGTGTCTGCAATCCTCACCAAGGACATGTGATAGAAGCACTTCCATGCTGGTTGGCAAACTACTGTAGTTGGTTAGCTAACTGCTCACAGTGATGCTCAGCCAGGAACATAGTAGCACTAATCAGTCACGATAGCTCTCTAGCGCTAGCTGGCTACAAGCTAGCTACAAGCTAGCTATAAGAGGAGGTGGACTCTGTGTTTACATCACTGATGCTCGGTGTGGGAGAAAAGTCCTTTGTAGTAGGCTGACCAGATGTCCTCTTTTCCCCGGACATGTCCTCTTTTTGAGACCTAAAAAATGCGTCCGGCAGGGATTCAAAAAACATCCGGGATTTTGCTTCGTCGAATATTTGTGTTTCTCTGGGTCTTTCACAAACTAGTATTTACCCCTTACAGGTTTTGGAAATGGTATCTCCCTTACGTTCCACCTTCTTGCGCGAGCTCTGACGGTAGAGAGAACAGTCATTGGTCGACCGATCTCAGTGTTGCCAGATACACGATAATTATCCTCCAAATACGACCATTTTGAGCCTTTGGTACGATACTCCACCATTTCCAATCTGGCAACACTGAGCACCTTGCCGCCTCCACTAGTTCATTGTTTACAGCACATGACATCTTTTTTTATTTGTTATCATTATTGCTTCAAGACACATTAAAGAAGCGCTGGACTAAATGCCACAAAAAAGATTTGTTTTACATTTGCAATTTTGTTAAAGTCCCCCCCACCCCCCCCGGCAACGAAGTGTCCTCTTTTTCACAAATTCAAATCCGGTCACCCTATTTGTAGGCTACCATAACATAACTGCACAACTTTTGCTCGGGACACGCTCCGATAACTCCGGTCTCATAAGTGTCAAACAATACATTTGCAAGTCAGCGTTCAACAATATTCTCTGATAGGCGGATAGGCTTAGTGTAATGATTCTATTAACGTACTTATTTCGCCGCACACTGTCACTGTTTTGGTGCGTGGTGTCAACGGGCCTTGGAAGTGTCACACTGGTTGCTACTTCTGGGAGCCAGAATCTCACTTGAGAAAAATGCAGTAGGATCCACTATCAGTCAGGAGTTTAATTTGATTCAGATGGAAAAAAACTTTCGTAAAAGCTACTTTCGACAGATTGCAGTTTTGAAGGCACAGTTTTGAAGGCACAATCCCTTATTCTGCAAAGAAATAAGTGGCAACGGAGAGAAGGGTAGATCAGAGAAATAACAACAATCAGCCTCTCCAGCGAGGTGAGTTTAATGTGACAGAGAACTCAAAATAAAAGAGTCTTGTTGTGGCCGGAGCAAGCAGCAGGATCAGGACTGACCGCCTTGGAAATGATAGCCAACCCATGATTGGATTAAGACCTTTGGTTACGGTGTTGGGAGCTGCCCAAAGCATCACATTAAGTCCAGTTCGGGCTGTAGCCAGTGCAGTAAATTCAGCACACTTCCAGCTTGGCACTCTTCCTGGGGGGCTTGGGTCAACCAGCCCCAGTGCCTCCCCGGCCTAGTCCACCAACATCGGCTTAAACCACACACACACAGCCAAGATGCCACCTTAGAAGATGAGGAGGAAGCCTTCTTATTATTTTAGTGTATTCTTGAGAAATGTCTCATTAGTTATGTCGGCATAGTGTCCCGGAGAAACTTGTCAGAATGCCACTATACACACTATAGTTCCTCTTTCATCATAAAAGAGATCAAAGACACAAGCAGGCAGTCTGTCATTGGATTTACTGGAAAATGCAAAAAAATACATCAAACCGACGAACCAATACTTTTTAAAGAATGCTCAAAGAGGCTTATTTTAAGGTAACATCCCCTTTCTCCTCATTCGAGGCATTCTAGACTATTATGTTTACATCATCTGTTTGGGTCATTGCCAGCTCCCTCCTTCATGGCACCGTTCCAATTCACAGCTCTTCAAGTAGAATTCCCCCAAAAAGATATAGCATGCTGAGGCCACTTCTGGGGACTGGACATTGCTATCCTCCCAACAGGTGATGCTGACAAACCAAAGTCAATCAGCTTCAGGCCTTCACCTTAAAATGTAACATGACCACAATATTTGAAGCTATGGCCACACCATTTGTCAAGAAAGAGCTGCAAATTAGAGATACAAATACACTTAAAAACTAGAACGGGCACTCGGTAGAGCGCATAGCTTCGCCGCAGCCACTTTTTGGTACCTTTTCATGACCTTAACCTTGACCTTTGACCCGATCGATCCCTAAATCTAATCAAATGGTCCCCGGATAATAACCAATCATCCCACCAAATGTCATGCGATTCGGTTTAATACTTTTTGAGTTATGCGAATAAGACACATACAAATAAATAATTAAATAAATACACAGCGATCAAAACATAACCTTCCGCATTCTCGAATGCGAAAGTAAATATAAAGGATGATTTAGGGGGGATTGTTGTTATGTTCAGGGGGCAAAGTCATGTTCTTGCATTCTCTCTTCTGGCCACCAGGTGCTGTCTATAGTTATGAGAACATGACTGCTTCTCTCTTGAATCATTCCCTCAGTAAACATTGTAAACATGAGTGTACGGTCTCAATCTCTAGTTTGAAATCTTCTTCAATACAGCATGATGTTCATTCTGTAAATGATGCTACGATTTCTAAAAACAAAAACATAAAACGGGGCTACCTTCTATACGGCGTATCTATGACGGACTCGCCCCTCCGCATTTCAAATATGGGTCACTTTTTTATTAATGAGCCGGTGTGGAGAGACCGTAAAACTGATATTCATAACATGGATGTATGTACTGGAAGATCATGTGATGTGATGACCAGCAGGATATGACAACTTCAGCTACAGATCTCTGTGTGCGTGTGTGTGTGTGTGTGTGTGTGTGTGTGTGTGCACAGAGATGGAGATTCATCACATTTTAAACCATCACATTCACTTTTTTTCCTCCATCCTCCCCCTTCCTGTCGCTCCAATTACTTCATCCCATCTCCCCGTCGTCTTTCTCTCTCTCCCCACACAGGTGGTCAAACGTCAGAGCGTCGATGTAAATTGAGCACCACAACCCCCCACCGCCCCACCTCCTCACCCTGCACACGCCCGACTCTTCTATTTCTTGCCTTCACGCCTGACTGAGAATATTTTTTAACTCGTTGCGTCAGAGGGAAACTCAAGACGAGACACAACTCCCCCCGTGTCTTCCCCCCTGCTCCTCGTGTCGCCCTGTAGGTGTCAAGCACTTTGGTCATCCACAGTTCTATTAATCGGGATGATTGCTAGCACGCCCACCCCCCTCCCATGTTCCCTGCATGCCTCCGCGAATGAAGCGCACCCAGAACAACAATTATTGAGGTTGATACCAAAGAAGAACAGCTTTGTCTCTATCAGCATTGTTGGTCTGTGTGTGTGTGTGTGTGTGTGTGTGTGTGTGTGTGTGTGTGTGTGTGTGTGTGTGTGTGTGTGTGTGTGTGTGTGTGTGTGTGTGTGTGTGTGTGTGTGTGTGTGTGTGTGTGTGTGTGTGTGTGATGTGTGGGTGATCTGTGCTTTTGTCCACATTTGGTTGAATTCCAGTGTACAGTGTGTGCAATTTTTTTTGTCTACGCGAGAAAAGCTGTGTGTTTTTAGACCTGGAATTGTGTGTGTTGAGATATGCTCTCATATTGTGTGATAACTTTATTACTATTTCTATCTAATTTACTAATGGACATTGGGCAACTTGAACTGATTGATGTGACCGATGAACCTGATTTGAGCCACCTGTGTGTGGGCGTGAACTGTTTATTGAGTGTCAATAAAAAGCCTCACTGGAGGGTGAGGGCATCCCCCTGTTGGCTGTGTAACAGACAAGTCACGTATCCTGTGTCTCCATGTTCATTTAATTCCGCCGTCTAGTAAGTCTTACCGTTGGTGCTATTTGTGTTATGTTTTATCCACTGTGCTCTTAGCTCTGCTAAGAGGTTATGGGCCCAGGTGATGGCGAAAACCTATAGAGCAAAACATTTAAAACTAACACTTAAGACTAGGTGCGTGTAGGCACCAAACATGACTAGTAGCAGAAAGCCAGTAGAGCCGAGTGGGAGCCGCTGGTCGCGTTTGTTATTTGACGGGGATGAAAATAAGTATGAACTGTGGGAGACGAAGTTCTTGGGCCACCTTCGTCTGCAAGGGTTGAAAGAAACCATTCTGAGAGTGCCTGTGACAGAGGACGAAGAGGAACTGCTGCGGAATGAGGCAAAGAATGAAGAAGCATATGCTGAGCTTATCCAGTTTCTGGATGATAAGAGCCTGTCCTTGGTGATGCGGGAAGCACCCGACGACGGTAGAGCAGCACTACTTATTTTGAGAAACTATTATCAAGGCAGAGGAAAGCCAAGAATTATCAGCCTTTATACTGAGCTCACCTCGCTCCAGAAGTCAAGCAGCGAGAGTGTAACCGACTATGTGATACGTGCTGAGACAGTCAGCACAGCGTTGAGAAACGCAGGCGAGACTTTGAGTGACGGGCTACTTGTAGCTATGGTTCTAAAAGGGCTTCCCGAATCGTTTAAACCGTTTGTTATCTACATCACGCAAAGAGATGAGACCGTGGCGTTTCCTGAATTCAAGACGAAACTGCGAAGCTACGAGGACACAGAGAAGATGCGTGCTCCAGACACTGAGGACAATGTGATGACAGCACGGGGGCGACGAGCAGCGAGACCCACCAGACGAGGTGGAGGTCCAGGCGAACGTGAGCAGCAGCAGCAGCAGCTGGCGACGGGGGACGCGAGCCCGGGGTGTTTCAGGTGTGGGACACACGGACACCTCGCCAGCGCTTGTCAGCGCAAAGTGTGGTGCAGCCACTGCAGGAGCGACACACAGCAGCGAGACCTGTCGGAGCAAGAAGCGGCGAGGCCGAGATGACGCCCGTAAAGCTTCAGAGGAGACGGGGAGGAGGACGAGTATGCGTTCGGTTGAGCGACATGCCAGCAGATGTCCAGCCGAGCCAAGATGTCAACGTGAGGGGCCTGATGGTCGACTGCGGGGCGACCTCGCACATCGTTACAGACCTCGCCAAGTTCAAGTGTTTCAACGGCGAGTTCAAGGCCGAGTCACACTGTGTTGAGCTGGCCGACGGCACCCGGTGCAGCGGCGTAGCAGAGCGGCGAGGCGACGCGGTGGTCTGTCTGACGGACAGCACAGGTCGACAGCTGAGAACAACGCTGAAAGACGCGTTGTACATTTCCTCCTATCCGCAAGACATCTTTTCTGTAAAAGCGGCTACAGCAAGTGACGCGACGGTGATCTTCAAGAAAGGAGAGGACATTCTGATTCACAGAAATGGTACGAAATTCCACATACACGTACACAACAGGCTTTATTATTTACACACGGTAGATAATGATGTGAAATGTGATGACCAAGTTAAAGGGTGTCTTGATTTACAAACGTGGCATGAAGTATTGGGTCACTGTAACTATGAGGATGTGTTGAAGTTGCCACCTGTTGTCGAGGGCATGCAAATTAAAGGGGCAACCAGTAAACCTCCACACTGTGATGTATGTATTCAGGGCAAATTTGTGCAGACCATAAATAGAAAGCCTGATGCTAGAGCTACAGAGCCACTAGGGCTGGTCCACACAGATTTGGCAGGACCAATATCCCCAGAGTCCAGAGAGGGGTTTAAGTATACACTGTCGTTTACTGATGATTTTTCCAGTGCTGTATTTGTGTATTTCCTTAAAAATAAGAGTGACACAGTGCAAGCCACTGAGCGGTTTCTGGGCGATGTAGCGCCTTATGGCAAAATTAAGCGTTTGCGATCAGATAATGGTACAGAGTACACTGCTAAGAGTTTCAAATCTTTAATGGTTAAAAATGCTATTAGGCACGAGACCTCAGCTCCGTATTCTCCACATCAAAATGGAACGGCTGAGCGAAATTGGCGCACACTTTTTGATATGGCAAGATGCATGTTAATTGATAGTGGCCTACCAAAAGGTCTGTGGCCGTATGCTGTACAGACAGCAGCAGTGATTAGAAACCGTTGTTTCAACAAACGAACAAAGCAAACACCAGTACAGGCGTTGACTGGGAGACAACCCAACCTGTCCAAAATGCAAAAGTTTGGCTCACAGTGTTTTGCTTATGTTCAAGACAAGAAAAAACTTGACCCAAGGGGTGTAAAAGGTGTTTTTGTTGGGTATGACAAAACAGTCCAGCATACCTTATCTATTTTCCTGACAGCGGGAAGGTGCAGAGAAATAGATTAGTCAAGTTTGTTTCTCAGCCTGGGGTTGAGCAACAGACTCAGACTAATGTTGATGCTGATGATGATGATCTGATGGTAGAATACAGAGCAGATAGATTCAGGCAGAATGCAATCCCAGTCCTTGAGACTGAAGAGGTTCCAGTCATTGTGACTGAGGAGAGTAGCCAACCGAGAGCAGTTGAAGTTAAGCATGAGCCGAGAACTTACCCTTCTAGAGTGAGAAGGAAGCCATTTTACCTACGTGACAATGTTTCTCAGTCTGCTGGAAAAATGGACCAGGTCCAAAGTAACATTGATTACTGTTATAAAGTCACTTGCGACATACCTGTAACTTTTGAAGGAGCCATGAGCTCAGACAAATCAAAAGAGTGGGTTAATGCCATGGATGAAGAAATGCAGTCTCTTAAAGCAAATAACACATTTACTCTAACCAACTTGCCTCCGAGTAAGAAAGCAGTGGGGGGTAGATGGGTTTATGCTCTAAAGAAAAACAGTGATGGGTCTGAGAGATACAAGGCCAGGTATGTGGCAAAGGGTTACAGTCAAAAATTGGGAGTTGACTACAAGGAGACATTTTCTCCTACTGCTAACCTGACTAGTGTCAGAGTGTTGATGCAGAAAGCAGCACAGGACGACTTGATTTTGCACCAGATGGATGTCAAAACGGCCTACTTAAATGCACCGATAGACTGTGAGATCTACATGGAACAACCAGAGGGTTACGAGGTGAAATCTAGCACCAATGAAAAGTTGGTCTGTAAGCTAGAACGCTCATTATATGGGCTAAAACAATCGGGCAGAAATTGGAACAAAGTGTTGCATGATTATCTCACAAAGAATCATTTTGTGCAAAATCAAGCCGAAAATTGTGTTTACACAAGAGAAACGGAACACGACAAGGTGTTAATGGTGATCTGGGTTGACGATTTGATCATTGCTGCAAGTGATGAGAATGCGCTAAAGTCTGTGAAAGCGATGCTTGCATCCAGGTTCCAAATGAAAGATTTGGGAAGACTCAGACATTTTCTGGGTATTGATTTCAACCAGTTTGATAACTGTGTGAAAATGTCACAAGCAAAGTATGTTGACAAAATCCTGGAAAGATTTGACATGCAGGATTGCAAACCAAAGTCTACACCTTGTGAACAAAAACTAAACTACACTGATGGTGCCGACATGATGATAGACGTCAGAAAATATAGAGAGGTAGTCGGTAGCCTCATCTATTTGTCTGTTTGTACGAGACCTGATTTAAGTTTTGTTGTAAGCAAGCTGTCACAGTACTTTTCAGAGCCAACTGATGAGCAATGGGTTACAGTTAAACATGTTCTCCGGTATCTTAAAGGTACAATTGACAAAGGGTTGTGTTACACAAAGTGTGATACTTTAGGTCTACAAGCATACAGTGACGCAGATTGGGCAGCTGACAATGATAGACGCAGTACCACTGGTTATTGTGTGAGCCTAACAAAACATGGCACACTGGTTTCCTGGAAAACCAAAAAGCAGCCCACTGTTGCACTGTCCACTTGTGAGGCAGAGTATATGGCTTTAGTAGCCACAATTCAAGAGTGCCTGTATCTGAAACAGCTTCTTGAAGGTCTTGATAAACAAAAGTATCCACAACCTAAGGTTTTCGAAGACAACCAAGGTACAATTGCTTTAGCAAAGGATCCTGTCAGCCGACAGAGATGTAAGCATATTGACATCAAGTATCATTTCATTAGGTCCACTGTGAACGATGGTCACATTGTATTAGAATACTGTCCTACTGAGGAAATGGTAGCAGATGTGATGACAAAGCCTGCTACCAAATTTAAGTTAAATAAGTTTGACGAATTTATTTTTGGAAAATGATGTACTGAACAATGTACTTATGAACTTCACAAAGTAAGAGCAAGTGGGGGTGTTGAGATATGCTCTCATATTGTGTGATAACTTTATTACTATTTCTATCTAATTTACTAATGGACATTGGGCAACTTGAACTGATTGATGTGACCGATGAACCTGATTTGAGCCACCTGTGTGTGGGCGTGAACTGTTTATTGAGTGTCAATAAAAAGCCTCACTGGAGGGTGAGGGCATCCCCCTGTTGGCTGTGTAACAGACAAGTCACGTATCTTGTGTCTCATGTTCATTTAATTCCTCCGTCTAGTAAGTCTTACCGTTGGTGCTATTTGTGTTATGTTTTATCCACTGTGCTCTTAGCTCTGCTAAGAGTGTGTGTGTGTGTTTGTGGGCATGCACGTTTTTCTTGTGTGTGTTCTTGCTATTGCAAATATAGCAACAATAGCCACACACACACATAAGAGAAGGAAACATTTGAACTCATTTTCAACAAACCAAGCTGAATCAGTGTGCGTCAGTATCAGTGTGTCAGTGGTTCAGAAGTTCTGTAAACATTTCCCATTTGCAACGATTGTCCACTTTCAAATTTGTACCAGCCGATAATCTATGAAAATATTGAGATTTATTTGACCAGATGCTCTTATGTTTTTATTTTAGAATTAAATCTAACCAAGCGAACAGTGTGTACTAATGGTACATTTTAACATATCCATTAGTCTAATTTCTGATGTCGTTTTCCTAGCCTTGTTTCGGACGTTCAATTACTACACACATCTGATTTTCTCAGCAATTATTAATTATATTCCCTCAATGTTTTTTTACGCAGACAAATGTGTCTCAATTGCTGGCAAATGGGTGTTTTATTAATGGAAACAAATGTTCATGAATAATTTGTGATGCTTGCAAATCCATTGTCCTGCCCACAAACAAACACCTATCAAACGTAGCCTCTGCTTTTTAGCGCAGCTGGAGAAATAACGTAACTAATCTGACTGAGTGGAACTAAATTGAAAAAGTTATCGTGCTTCACAACATAGCTACGGATCCTGCCTCGAGAAGGCCTTTACCAAATCTTCAGATTGGCTTCTCCATCTATTTATTAAGATTTGTTATATCCTAATAGGACTAGAGACTAGCAGCCAGCGAACATGCTGCTACTCGTGTTCAATCAAATGTTCTGATGGCTCATTGTTTGCAGGAAGATAAATGTTCTGACTAATAAATAATTAGCCATGTGCTTCTGTTTGTTGCACACAATGGGGCTTTGGAATATTGGGCAGAGATTTATCAGGACAACAGACAACGGAAAAATGGGCTTTCGTTTCTATTTGACCATTTTTGGGGTTTTGGAATAATGGGCCTTCGGAACAATGGAATGGCACCCTTTACATATACACTACCGTTCAAAAGTTTGGGGTCACTTAGAAATGTCTTTATTTTTCAAAGAAAAGCACTGTTTTTTCAATAAAGATAACATTAATCAAAAATACACACTATACATTGTTAATGTGGTAAATGACTATTCTAGGTGGAAACGTCTGGTTTCTAATGAATATCTCCATAGGTGTATAGAGGCCCATTTCCATCAACTATCACTCCAGTGTTCTAATGGTACATTGTGTTTGCTAATCGCCTTAGAAGACTAATGTCTGATTAGAAAACCCTTGTGCGATTATGTTAACACAGCTGAAAACAGTTATGCTGGTGATATAAGCTATACAACTGGCCTTCCTTTGAGCTTGAAGTTTGAAGAACAAAATTAATACTTCAAATATTAATCATTATTTCTAACCTTGTCAATGTCTTGACTATATTTTCTATTCAATTTTCAATTCATTTGATTAATAAAAGTGAGTTTTCATGGAAGACACAAAATTGTCTGGATGACCCCAAACTTTTGAACGGTAGTGTACATATAAGATGTTATATAAGATCTCAGCAATCAGCTAGTTTGGATCTTTATTTTATTTTTTACAGATTGCTGCTGAGTATATTTTAGAACTCACAGTTTGGAAGGTAGTTTACCTCCAGTGTCGAAGGACCGAGATCCATCAAACCCTGTTGATTGGGTTATTTGTGCTTTTGTGAAAAGGAGTGATTCTTGTGCTCGTTTCTGTGAAACTTAAATGCTGCCATCTTTGCCCAGACTCCCTTGGAAAGGAGATTGTATATCTTGTTCGGACTATTCTAGATAAATAAAAGTTAGATAAACACTTTTTTTTATTTAATCATATGGTTAGTAAGTGAATATCAGCTGCATTACCATCATCATTGTAACCCAGCTCCTGGCTAATCACACGCTACACATATTATCTTTTATTTGGTTGTTTAGCTGGTTCAATCTGGAGAGACTTGTTTTTAGAGTTTAATAGCTTAATTTATTAAAATTGCATATATTTGAACAGTGCAAAGACTTTGGCGATTGGACTCCATCGTGAATTAGAATAAGCTATCGGGGTCGTGATGCTGATATCTGCGGAGGAAGAATCCCCCCTGGAGTCCAGACACTAGTGGTGGTGTAGAAGAAGAGAGTTGCTGTAACCGATGATGATGATGGTAGAGGAGGGTCGCATTGGCTTGAGCTGAAATGACAACTGACAGCAGCAGAGAGGATTGGCTTACAGAACTGGGCCGCCTCCGATTGGTTCATTCATCATTCACGCCCCCAATCAGCTGATGGAGTAATCGCTGCAAGACTAAGAGACTGCTTATGAATGAACCAGAGTGTAAAGTCTTCCTTCCTGAACTTCTGCTTGAGCTTCATTTGTCTCTGTATTTGTGTTCAATATTGGGTTGAGAAACAAAATTGATAAGACATATATTTCCTAAGGTGGAAAATCGAGGTCCGTCTGAATATTCCCTGTGTCTTCCTTTGGGTAGGGAAGGATGGGAGAGACACTTGTTGCTATGGTGATGTCTTATCATGAAGCCTTCTGTTAGTCTTTTATATAATGACACCGTTCCCCACAGAATCATCTTATCTTTTGATGATTTACATGTAAAGTCTTTCTTGCTTGAGACTTTTATTTTATTGCTTGTTTTTATAAATCAGCTCAGAGAAAAATAGAATAGAAACACCCTGCGGTCAGCAAAGTCTAGCATGCAACACAAATTACCAAAAGTGGTCATTGGGATAATGTAAATAGTGTTCTTATTTAGCTATTCTTTCTAATATTGGTGATCCTTGTCGCAGTCAGCACAAGTTATTAGTTCGCATTTGTGAGGCAATTAAGTATATTTTAGTAATATTTCATTATACTGCTCGATTTTTCTAACAAGTAATAACTTGGTTCCGATTTCCAGTAAAAAACTGATGTGGGTTCCTACAGACTGCAGAGGTCATGCTCAGTTTAAGTTTCGGCTGTTTTGGTGCTGATCACATTGGTGTTTTGTCGATTCAGGCGTCTGTTAAGCTGAATTTCTGCCTGCTGCATCCCTTCAGTTTCCACACCAGCCTTTTTACTCCGGGCCGGGCACATATTTAAACCACAGCAGGGGGGTTTGAGAAAATTGAGAACTTCGAGGGGATTTGAGAATGACGGTTTGCCAAAAGGAGAAAACCAGCCAGGAGTATTTGGTAAAAAAATAACTTATGTTGTTTTGCCAGGAAACTCAAAGTGCCCTGAGCCTCTCCTTGAAGCTTGATGCTCTTTGTTTACCATGTGGTCTCTCACTTAAAATAGCTCCAAGATTTACTCACAAGAGGAGCATAAAAAGAGGAAGAATGGCACCAAGTTCCCTGAATGATGGCTCCATAAACTGGATTGACCAGCGATGGTTGAACTCTCTTAAACACCTCACCTCTACACCACAGTAACGACACCTCTAGTTTAATGGGATCCTTTTGTCGTTTCTTTTTACAATCAACACTTGGTGTTTAATTTTTACCTCTTTACTTAAAATAATAGAGACAGACGGACACAATTAAAATGTCAAAGATGGTGTTTGGAGCCACCAAAGCCGAAGCAATCTCACATTTCAACCTGTTTTTCTGTCTGTGAAGACATACATCAGTGTTTGTTCAAAATGGATGTACTTCTTATCATTAATCATTCCATTATGAAGGCTTCGTGATAAGACATCACCATAGCAACAAGTGTCTCTCCCATCCTTCCATACCCAAAGGAAGACACAGGAATGCAGAGGTGAAAGAGAAAAGAGTCTTAAAGTGGAAGTGATTAAGGCAAGACAAATTATTCCTATGGGAACGCTGGGTCATTATAACAGCAGGGGACAGACTGTAGTTAAGTATTTGAAGTCACTCCAGGAGATGCTCATAATGCAATGATTAATGATAAGAGCTGAATATATTTTGACAGAAAAGCAGGTTGAAATGTGAGATTGCTTCGGCTTTGGTGGCTCCAAACGCCATGTTTGACATTTTAATTGTGTCCGTCTGTCTGTATCATCTTAAGTTAAGAGGTAAAAATGAAACACCAAGTGTTGATTGTAAAAAGAAACGACAAAAGGATCCCATTAAACTAGAGGTGTCGTTACTGTGGTGTAGAGGTGAGGTGTTTAAGAGAGTTCAACCATCGCTGGTAAATCCAGTTTATGGAGCCATCATTCAGGGAACTTGGTGCCATTCTTCCTCTTTTTATGCTCCTCTTGTGAGTAAATCTTGGCGCTATTTTAGGTTAGAGACCACATGGTAAACAAAGAGCATCAAGCTTCAAGGAGAGGCTCAGGGCACTTTGTGTTTCCTGGCAAAACAACATAAGTTATCTTTCCCCCAAATACTCCTGGCTGGTTTTCTCCTTTTGGCAAACCGTCATTCTCAAATCCCCTCGAAGTTCTCAATTTTCTCAAACCCCACTGCTGTGGTTTAAATATGTGTGCGGCCCGGAGTAAAAAGACTGGTGTGGAAACTGAATGGATGCAGCAGGCAGAAATCCAGCTTAACAGATGCCTGAATCGACAAAAGACCAATGTGATCAGCACCAAAACAGCCGAAACTTAAACTGAGCATCACAAAACATGTCATCTTCACATATCCACTTAAATCACCAATAAATGGCTTAATCGCAGATTTTCACCGTCAACATCATGTTAAAGTACATTATGAGCTACATTTTTAAAGACCAATTATACAATTATACATTAGAAGCATCCTATTATTCAGAAGGATCAAATGTATGAATTTGTTGAAGAAGTCTTGTGTTGAGCATCTTTAAAGTGTGTTTCAGAAACAGAAACCAGTCCATGGCCGGCGGTCGTCTAGAAGAGAGCAATCAGGGTTTCCTACAGAAGAGCGGGACGGGGAAACGAGGCGACGCTGTTCACTTCGACGGACAGAAAGAAGGCTAATAATACAGGGTAAATATTTAGGGAGGGATGTGAAGAACAAGTTTGCTCAAGGCGTTACACATTAAAAAAATATCAGAATATGATATATCAATTATAGCCATATGAGAAGACAGTGAGAACGACACACCAGATCCCAAAGAAGTCATTTTCAATCAACGCTTCAAATCCCTGTAGAGATATCATGGGGTCGTGATTGGACATCTGAGATGTAGTTTCCTATTCGTAGAGACTAAATTGTCCATAGAGTTCTCATTCAAACTCAGTTTTTTACCTTTGCATTGAAAATGCAGACGGTTATGTTTTGATCGCCGTGTATTTATTTATTTATTTGTATGCGTGTTCCTCGCATAACAAAAAAACGTTTAAACCGAATCGCATGAAATTTGGTGGGATGATTGGTTATTATCCGGGGACTATTTGATTAGATTTTGGGATTGATCGGGTCAAAGGTCAAGGTCAAGGTCATGAACAGGTCAAAATCTTCTTGAATCGCATGAAATTTGTTAGGATGATTCGTTATTATCCGGGGACCATTTGATTAGATTTTGGGATCAATCGGGTCAAAGGTCAAGGTCATGGAAAGGTCAAATTCTTCTTTTTACCATAGCACGGTCAATCTCTATCCAATTGGCATGCAACTAATGCCAACATGTTCATAATTCAATGCCCAATCTTGTGATATGCGAAGGTATGCGCTCTACCGAGTACCCATTCTAGTTATTCTAATGGTTTTGGTCACCAGCATTTCTTAAACTATACCACACCAGACCATCAGTCCTCAGTGCTGCTCCTCGGCTCCAGGTGAAGGCCGATCAACAATCGGTGCCGCGGCAGTGCAATCGTCAATCAGTAGAACAGACAGAAACTCAGGAGGGGGCTCCATTCGAGTTTTTTTATTATTTCAAAACCTTTGAGGCACCGAAATGATGTCCCGCAGCAAAATCACAGGTGGAGGTGAGAACTGTATCGATGGCTCTGTTCACCTTTGGGATTCATACGCGGTTAATGTCACAGAGTACACACGTGTTCGACTAGTCCAAAGGGATCGTTATGCGGGACACATCGGGTGCATCCCCGTTTCCCCTGACTTGCTTCCTTCCCTGCATGTCAGTCCAGGAAAACATACGTAAATATCTTTAAAGAGAAATGAGACGTGGATGTCCTCTGACACTTCAGACGAGTTAGCCTCCGGCGGCTCTCTGCCAGAAAGGGTTTAACTTCAAACCAAATCACGATATTCTCTGAAACCTAACCAAGTAGGGGTGTTGCCTTAACAGCGACTGTGGCTCAGTGGAAGAGCGGGTGCGTGGTCGCCCCTGGCAGCAGTGTATGAATGGGGGTGAATGACATTAAAAGCACTTTCACGTGGTCCGAAGACTAGAAAAGCGCTATACAAGTATAAACCAAAGGAGAAAACCCACCATTATATTCACACACTTTCTCCTGTAATTACATTTCTATCACTTACAGCTGACCCAAATAAAATCTATGAATAAAGAATGAATTTGCAGTAACGGATATTAATAGTAATAATAATAATAAAGCCATTCTTCAAATAAATCAACACCAGTTTAATTAATATTCCCATCAGGGGGTAATAAGAATGAAATGATTCATGGAGAAACTAAATATGTATTATCAAACTAAACCAAGACTGTTTTATATTAATATTCCCTGGGTTGCACACAAAGACTCTTTTTGCAAATTAACCCGTTTTTGAATTTTCTTCAAGCAAGCAGCTGCCTCTGGAATAATTAGATGTTTTTGACAAAGTACCATCTGTAACTCACGAGGTAATTAAAGAAGAAGGTAACAGGCCTATATGGAGTGTCAGAGAGAGGAAAGACTTCCTCTACAAGAGGTCTCGAAACTCAGGGGTTTGTGCAGATGCTGTGTGTATATACTGTATATAAATATAAATATACATATATACAGTATATAAGTGTTTACAGTAGTTAGGCGTCACTCAATTCTAACGCATTATAACGGGTTTCACCAATAGGATTCATTTAATTTCGGATGAGTTCTTAACATATTTAACTATTAGGTGAGGGAAGAAGTCGTTTCCTTTATCTTGTAGATCAGGGGCGTCAAACTCATCTTCACCGTGGGCCACGTCAGCGTCACGGTCGCCTCTTAAAGGGCCGGTGTATCTGAAGCCGTGTTTAAACTACTCCCGAACATATTGTTAAATAACTCTTTGCATTTGATTATTGTTTATTCGAGAGTAGAAATATTGCACACAAGAACATTTCTCTAATATTATAACACAAATCCATTTAATTTGTAACCTTCAAAACAAAAGCACAGGATATAAAGGTGATCATGTGTCTTTCAAGCCGCCAGGGGCCGCATCCTACGACGTGGTGGGCCGCATTCGGCCCGCGGGCCATGCGTTTGACAACTGTGTTGTAGATGGAGTGAGACGCTGAGCCTTGTGGCACGTCTCTTTTTTTTCTTCTTTTTTTGGGTGGAGGAGAGGCAGAGAGGTGGATGGCTCATCAGTCGTCTCTGCGTCTGCTTGTACCAGAGTCCTCCACGTGGCGATGACCCACGACCCCCGGGGGCCACGCAAGTCCATCGGGACCGGGAGCTCAACAGAAGGCCGCCTCCCGACGGCCTCGTGCATCAGGCTAAGTGGCTGTCGTGAACTCCCCATACTTTTTGAATTACATTTTTATGTTTTGCTGGAATTCACACACAATTAACATTTTGGCTCTTGAATCTTTTTCAGGTCAAATGTTTTTTTTCATACTTTGAATACATAATTTATAAAATAATCTCGTCAGAATGCTCAATAAAGAAATTCCCAGGGTGGCCTTGCCCCCTTGAACACCCTGAGTAGGTGGCCTAGCACCTTTTTTGGCGCTTGGTGAGAGCAACCCTCCCTAAAAAACTGTATGTGCACAACCCTGTGTGAGGCTTTGCTCATTAATTTGGCTTCAGCATCGATCGGAGGAACGGGGAAAGGACACCGGATGTCCGACAGCTGTTTCAGGATCAGCAGGAGGGAGCTAGTATTTAAAGAAATAAATAATCCTCTTGTACTTTAATAATGCTGTACACTGTAACTGTTGAAAAGACTACTTGGTTAAATATATATAAGAATGCAACTAGTCACTTCCTCTGCTGTTTTGCTCTTTAGTGGGCAGGCCTCTGCTCAGGGCGAAGGCCCATCAATCTTTCGTAAATACACAAATGTCTTTGACATAACGTCAGCACTGTAACTGTTCATAATAAATAATAATACAACCATTTGTTTGAAGTTAAAATTTTCCAAGTTCCCCTTTTTTACCTTCGCATTGAAAATGCGGACGGTTATGTTTTAATCGCCGTGTATTTATTTATTTATTTGTATGCGTGTTCCTCGCATAACAAAAAAAGTTTTAAACCGAATCGCATGAAATTTGGTGGGATGATTGGTTATTATCCGGGGACCATTTGATTAGATTTTGTGATCAATCGGGTCAAATGTCAAGGTCAAGGTCATGGAAAGGTCAACATCTTCTTTTTACCATAGCACGGTCAATTTTTATCCAATTGGCATGCAACTAATGCCAAAATGTTCATAATGCAATGCCCAATCTTGTGATATGCGAAAGTATGCGCTCTACCGAGTGCCCATTCTAGTTTTAATAAAGTTTCTCTTGGTGTGTGGCGTGGACGATGAGCGATCTGAACAACAACAAAAACTCTAACTCATTGCATACTTGTTTTAAAGCTGATCAGCGGGCCTTATCAGCATACAATCCCCCCAGGATAAAACATGAGTGTAAATACAGAGGTAGGATTTCTGCATTAGCAAAAAAAATCCGCATTTCGCTCCCTTTTTCATCCTCCGCTATTGAACCTGAGCGTGGTGTGATCCACCTCATTATTTTGAGAGTACAAACTCCACCCCCAGTGAATGTCATCCGCCTCGCCAATGCAAGCGGTTTATAATTGCTCTGTGGGGTTTTCTCCACTCTGCAGTGTCCACCAAAATGGCCCGTTATCAAGTCCATATGGCAGCCATGCCCTTTATCCTGCAGGTTCTGCAGGAGGAGGAAACCCGTTTCAGATCCAGAACCTGTTGTATTATTTTAGGAATCCATCATTAACCACCCGATCTGTCAGTCTCTCTACATTTAGTTTTACTTCGTGTGTTAATGCAGTTCCTGCTAAGCAAGCCTTCATGTGAAATGATGACACAGGCTATAATTAATAACTTCACTTTACCCATTTATGGATGGTAAAAGACCAAAAATTCCTCAAGTGAAAATGTGTCGCCCCTCTTCTTCTTTAGCAAGGTGTTCCTGCCTGTTGTAAATTATTCTACAAATGTAGCAAAGAACGCCATCTGGTCAGTTAAAAAAAACACTGTCATTTAAGAATATAAATAGGATTATCACAGTTTATTTAGTCAATAACTCGTTCTTTATACTGATGGATTTATTTCCAAGATTTAAAGTGTTGCTTTTGAGAGATTCTTTGTGGAGGAACTCTTGTTTTATGGATCTGTCCATTAAAGCAACAAATTGGTTAATTGACAAAACCGTGAGCAACTGTTAGTCGACTGAGGATGTCTTAAAGTGACAGGCGCTCACTCCATTCCAGACCTCCCTCCCTCACTTTACCAAACAAATAAGTTCCCAGATGAATCGCTCTATAAAGTCCCTCGTGGCAAATGTGTGTCATCGGGCTGTAAAGATACATTTAACTTGATGTTTGTAACTCTGGCACCACAGGACTGAAAAAAACTTGCGTCAAGCAATCGTGAATTTCCTCTGGACGTACAGGACGGTCCGCCATGACGGTCCACCGGCTGGGACGGGCAGCGTCGTAATGAAGTTGAAATGCCAAGCAAATGTCAAAACGCTGAAAAAGCCCAGAGTTGAATCTGTTAATTACGAAAAACAAACATCTCTGTGATCAAAGACGCCGCGGGATCTATTAGAACGAGGGGAAGTATTGGTCCCGGGGGACGGGGCGAGAGAAACCTGCAATTTATTAATATGGGTGAGGCTCGTTCTCTCTCTCTTTAGTTCTAATCCAGTCTCATTTGCACCCTGAAACACACACACACACACACACATACAGGCTCTCTCATGTCTGTGTCAGTCCAGTTCCTTTCAAAGATCCTTTTCCTCTTCATGTGTTTTCCCATGAGGGGCCTCCGAACAGATGTACAACAGTTAATTATATCGACGTTGAAGACAAACATTTTCCCAAAGAGAGGGAGATGAAGATGAGGGGAGACACATCGTGACTGTTTGTTAATTATTATCTCTTCATCGCCCCCATCCTCTCCTTAGTCAGATTTTGCGCTTCTCATATTTATTCTTTTGTCGTTACAGATTCAATTTTATTTAAAAAAATGCCGCCGCTTGTTCGAGGAGATAGCTTGATTGATGTGGCCTACTATAACTGAATGACCACTTATAACAACAATATACACTACCGTTCAAAAGTTTGGGGTCACTTAGAAATGTCTTTATTTTTCAAAGAAAAGCACAGTTTTTTCAATAAAGATAACATTAATCAAAAATACACACTATACATTGTTAATGTGGTAAATGACTATTCTAGGTGGAAACGTCTGGTTTCTAATGAAATATCTCCATAGGTGTATAGAGGCCCATTTCCATCAACTATCACTCCAGTGTTCTAATTGTACATTGTGTTTGCTAATCGCCTTAGAAGACTAATGTCTGATGAGAAAACCCTTTTGCAATTATGCTAGCACAGCTGAAAACAGTTATGCTGCTGATATAAACTATACAACTGGCCTTGCTTTGAGCTTGAAGTTTGAAGAACAAAATTAATACTTCAAATATTAATCATTATTTCTAACCTTGTCAATGTCTTGACTACATTTTCTATTCAATTTTCAATTCATTTGATGAATAAAACTGAGTTTTCATGGAAGACACGAAATTGTCTGGATGACCCCAAACTTTTGAACGGTAGTGTACACATGATAATGTAAAGATTAAGGTAGCTAATAAATGCATTAAAGATACTTCAGGTGTTTTACACAGCAGACATGCGGCCTTTCCATGAAGGCAAAGATGTTACTGATGAATGGTGGCTGCACCATGGCCGCCGTCGGTTTCTGCAGAGCCGCTGTGAGGCTCAAAGTGGGCGGGTCCAGTGACGACCATGCAGCGACCTCCGGTTCTGCCCAGTGAAGCCGATGCGGACGTGTCTTAAAACTTGTATTCCCTCCGTTGGCCATCAGGGGCGACTCCTACGCTTTCAAAAAGAACTCTGATTGTATAGAAGTCGATGAGAAAATAGCTCTACTTCTCTCTTGATTTATTCCTTCAGTAAACATTGGAAACATGAGTTTATGGTCTCAATCTCTAGTTTTAAGTATTCTTCAATACACCATGATGTTCATTTAATAGATTATGGTCCATTTAGAGTCGAATAGACCAGAAAGCAGAATATGCTTAAGTACCGGCTCACAGGTTGTGGCTTCTCTACTGCCGTGGCAGGGGTCGGGAACCTATGGCTCGCGAGCCATATATGGCTCTTCCGGTGACGGCATATGGCTCCCAGACAATTTTGAGTTAAAAAAAAATAATCTCCGCCCGCCCCCCTGTAATTTTCTCTATCGCGCCAGATTACAGCAGAAGTAATTTAAGGTCCTTTTCTTAAAGACGTCTTTGTTTTTTTATTAAACTAAACGTCTGTTGTTGATCGTCTCTACACAACAGCATGTCATTCTGTCTCTACGTGTCGCGTTAACACTTCTCGGCTCTCCGTCCCGCGCGCTGCAAGACATATTTAATTTATTATACGTTAAAAATACTCTATGGCTCTCAATGAAATATATTTAGAAATATTTGGCTTTTATAGCTCTCCCAGTCAAAAAGGTTCCTGACCCCTGGTCTATGGGGACGACACATGAGCAGAGAGGTGGATCGCCAGTGGAGCTGAGGCAGTCGAGAAGGACAGCAGCTGGCCACCTGTCACACGAAGAAGCCACGCCCACAATTATGCCTAAATTTAAGTTAAGGGGGATTTATATAAAAATGGAATTCAGCCGTCATTCATATACATCAGAGGATATGGAGCAACATCAGTGGTCCTAAACGTGTTGCTCTCTCTGGTTCGAAATGCTGATAATAAAGTCATAAATAATAATAATAAATAATAATAATAATTTGAAAAACATTAAAGTGAGTTTGCTCAGACACACACACACACACACACACACACACACACACACACAGAGCGGGGGTGAGGGAGACAAATCACCTCTCTGGTCCTTCACAGCAGGAGACGGCACTTTGACAGAAGTACAGGAATTGTCACACAACAGCGCTCTGACACACACACACATTCACACAAAGATATACATACAGGTTCCTCACGAGACTCATGGGTCGGGAGACAAGCGACAAGCTGTCAGTGTGTGTGTGTGTGTGTGTGTGTGTGTGTGTGTGTATGTGTCAGTGTTGGAGAATCTCTTCTTAATTAGTGAGCTATCCTGATGACAACAGACGAGGGTCAAACTGTGCTGAGTGTGTGTGTGTGTGTGTGTTCAGGAACGTTGTCTGACTTCTCTCCTTTCGTGACAATATCTGAGAGCTGAAAACACTCCCTAATCAATTCTGAGAAGCACCGGCACACACACACACACACACACGATTCATGATGCGTGTTGATGGATTTCACCCAGGCTACACAGAGCTATGGCTGCTCTTCCCTTTTTGTTCCTTAGTTTGTTGTACAGATGCTGCATAATGACACACTGCCCCCCCCCCCACACACACACACACACCTGCAAAACCTGGAGCTGCTCCACTGAAGGATGCATGTTCCCTTAAACAATGACTTGGATGGTAGAAAAGTCTGCATCTCTTCAGACCCGTTGAGTGATGGGATGGTTTCCCAGCACAGTCCTCTAACCTTGAGCCCGTTAGTGTCCGGTCAGCTGCCTTCGACTCTCCTTCCATCGGCTGGGAACACTACATTTGGTCGAAGAGCTTTTAATCCAAACTAGGGCTGGGCAACGATTAACATTTTTAATCGCGATTAATCGCATGATTTCCCTGATTAATCACGATTAATCGCGATTAATCGCATTTGTATACGCAAAATCCAATAATTCATTCAAAAGTAGTGTATAGCGCACTTCTATTTGAAATGTTCTGCCATATGAATGAAAGTGCCATAACATGTATTGTCCCTGTTAGAGTGAGACACCAGAAAACACTTTCAGTGCAGTTTGTCAATTCCTAGAACTTGACACTTATTTTAAATGTCCTGCCATATGAACTAAAGTGCCATAAAATCTGTCAGGACATTGTCAAATGCACTGTTATGCAGAGACACTGTGACAGAGCGCTGGAGACTGTGCGCGAAGCAGGGGACATGATCAAAAGGCAGTTGTCTCGCAGCAGCGATCATCTTTGGTGCACTATCTGTGCTCAGTGTGGTGACTTTATTTGACACATTCCACTGCTGTGCAACTTCAGTAAAGTGTCCCGCGCACGTTTCAGCAGAATGTCTCTCCTCTGTTTTCATCACAGTCAGGGCATGTGAATGCAGCGCCCACTTCTCATCAATATAATGCTCAGTAACTCCGAGGTCATTGTGGTTACAGAGTGATGTCCAGTAGGGTGACCAGATTTGAGTTTGTGAAAAAGAGGACACTTCGTCTCGGGGGCTGAGATTAAACATCTCTTGTTCTGCCTGTTTTGTGATATACATGCCTAAAAGGTGCCTAATATTTCTAGACTGAAATAATATCGGCATTATAATTATTATAACTATGAGGATTTTTTAGTTGCCTATTTTGTGGAGCCCCCTCA
The DNA here is from genome assembly GCF_029220125.1 of Pseudoliparis swirei. NCBI lineage: Eukaryota > Metazoa > Chordata > Actinopteri > Perciformes > Liparidae > Pseudoliparis > Pseudoliparis swirei. The sequence continues at coordinate 6,782,720 of NC_079406.1, read as the reverse complement.
GGACTTTGTGCCAGTGCATTATGGGACGCTGGTTGTAGTGTATAGCATGCCGCACAAACAACAATGAACTAGTGGAGGCGGCGAGGTGCTCCGTGTTGCCAGATTGGAGATGGTGAAGTATCGTACCAAAGGCTCAAAATGGTTGTATTTGGAGGATAATTATCGTGTATCTGGCAACCCTGAGATCGGTCGACCAATGACTGTCCTCTCTACAGTCAGAGCTCACGTAAGAAGGGAGATACCATTTCCAAAACTTGTCAGGGGTAAATACGAGTTTATGAAAACCCAGAGAAAAACAAATATCCAAGCAAAATCCCGGACGTTTTTGGAATCCCTGCCGGACGCATTTTTTAGGGCTCAAAAGCAGGACATGTCCGGGGAAAACTGGACGTCTGGTCACCCGATGTCCAGTCGTCCCCAGTGAGAGCAACAGGGTGCACGTTGTGAAGCTGTCGCTTTGCAGTCCTCTCCTTTTCATACAACTCGTGTATTCTCCGTGTGATGTGTGTCTTGAGGGCGTCTCATACCTGCCGTCATTTGTTGAGATTCTTTTTCCCCCACAAATACTCTGACTTTATGATGTTATGTCCATTGTTTTGTCGTCTGAATTGTTTATAGTCCTCTAGGTGTTATGTCTATGTATTGTCTTTTGTCTAAAAAAAGTATTATTTAAAAAATAAAAAATAAAAATAAAAATAAAAAATAAAATAAAAACATGCGTTAATGCGCGATAAAATAATTGTCGGCGTTAATTAAGTGCTGCGTTAACGCAAGATTAACGCGTTAACGTGCCCAGCCCTAATCCAAACGCATGAGGTCGTGGGTCGCACAGGAGGCCTAACCCTGAATGGTGCAAAAAAATCTATATACTGTACCTAAAAAATGTAATCTATATATAGAACAAGATATGGTGGAGCTCAGCGGTTCTGCTGGTAACTAGCAGTCCGACATGCCGACTGAGGTGAGCCCTCCAGGGTTGACAGGCCCTGGTTTTAATACTCAGTGGGGGGGCTCGCCCCTCACCCCAACTGCCAGCCGTCTGCAGGTGCTTTGCTGTCCCACTCCTTGACTACTTGACGTGCCCCGGGGGGCCGAAGTGGCAAGAGGGTGATGGTCTAGGGCGGCTCGTCCGGGGGAAGAGAGCAACCGAGTCCTTCCTGCTCGTCGGGTTGTCCAGATCCCAGGAAACCGCTGATGTTTTATTTCATTAAACTAGACAGACAAACTTCCTCCCACAAATTCACACTTCTTAAAAATCGACGGATCAAAAGAGACTAAATACCATGAGCTGTGTTTATAATAGCTTTTGTTCCCCCCCCCCCCCCTTCTTTGGACTTTACCAACACTAATCCATTTCCAAAAGGATTTCATTTTCTGTATTTCAGGCAGCTTATTTATCTTTATAATATCGAGCAAACAGGCGGAAACTAATCCCTTTAATGTTGGACACGTGTGGTCGGACAGATTGACAGTCAGGTGGAAAGCGCAGCTCTCGTGGTGGCGGCCGTCTCTCCTGCCAAAAGCTGCTGGCCTGAGTCTGAGTGAGCAGCAGCCTCCTCGCACTGACGCCCCTTCTGCCGTCATTACTTAGCTACTTAACGTCGTAAAGAGAAACAGAATGAAAAGAAAAGAACTGGGCCATGAGGCTGCAATAATGGGCTTGTAATGGACTATAAAACAGCAGTAAAAATCCACACACTTACCCTCACAGGCCACATAACGCGCACGCACACACACACACACACACACACACAGCCTCTGTCTGCCACACACCTCCTCCGACTGGCATAGATCAAACGATAATGATAAATAAACCGGTGGACGAAATGGAGTGAACCATTCATGTACCGTTCTGTCAAAAAGTGCTTACGATGGGATTTTCTGTCTGTGAGAAAAAAAATGTCAATAACCATAATGCATCAAAGCATTATGAAACAATACGAACGGGGTAGATTGAAGCGGACAACAATCACACACACAAGCTCTGCAGCCCCGATTAAAGAGTCTTTGAGGCTGTAGCCCGAGGATTAGATTGGAGGATGATAGATGGATGACCCCCCCCCCCTCCTCCCTCTCCCCCTCTCCCCTCACTACCCTTTGTTTTTCTTCTGTTGTCACATGTAAACCACGAATCCATTCAATCAGCCCAGTCGCCAGAGAATAAATTGTTTTGCGTGAGAAAAAAAACTGTAGAAAGTGTTAAACCAACGTTTACTTTTAGTTTCACACCAGACAATTCAATTCAGTTTATTTTGTACAGCCCAATATCACAAATTACAAATTTGCCTCAGAGGGCTTTACAATCTGTACACATAGGACATCCCTGAAAAACTCCCAAAAAATAGAAGAAAAGAAATTTCACGGGGAAAAAAGGGGAAGAAACCTTCAGGAGAGCAACAGAGGAGGATCCCTCTCCAGGGTGGACAGAAGCAATAGATGTCATGTGTCCAGAAGGAATCATTACAGAGTTAAGGAATCATGACAGAGACACAATCAGGGGACACCTGGGTGAAAGTCCTGTGTTTGTCACTTGCCCAGACCGACTGCAGAAACACTGACGTTCCTTGTATCTGTGGTTTGCAGTAACATACTTTGCAATAGATCTCTTTCCCGCCCGTTTCAGCTGAATTCTGCTGAATTATGGTGTAGGAGCTATGTATTTGATATTAGTATTTAGTTATTTCATTCACAAGTAGTATATTGTTTTATTATTCTAGATGTTTGCTTATTTAGGTTAGATTTTTTAAAATATTAGGATAGTTTTTTCTTTTCATACTTTTTAGTTAAATCAGTGGCCCTTTGATTTATGTATTTTTTTTTATTTTTTGGACAAAATAAACGGTATTCACGAACCATTCCTAGTATTTCAAGGAATTTCATTTGTATTAAATAAATAAACGAGTGGTTTTTTTAAGTTTCAATGAAATAAATTGATGTCAAACTTGACAGTGGATTAAATAAGTGGCTGAAAAGATATTTCCTGCAGTTTGCATTGTTTAAGGCAGACAATGGCTCACGTTTCTATCTTTAGCGTGTCCAAAATCAAATCGGCTCTTGGCCGTTCTTTTCCAAGGAACTTGTTTCCACAGTCTGTACAGACACGTACATAAATACATAGCTATAAATCAGTTTCATCACAGGAAAAGGTTCCAAAGTAGAGCAATGGGACAAAGATGCTGTTCATTTATTCAAGATTTCCCCACATCTCACACTATCAGTGTCCTGAGTTATTTTGGTTCCCCTTTTCTATTTTTTTTACAAAACAGCAGCACAAAACCTGCTGGGCTTGAATACACGTCAACCAGATATAACAAGACAAAAGCTGCGCTCGCAGAGTGCATCCAGCGCCCTTTCACTGAGGAGGAGCCTCCTTCTGGCCACTCTGTCCTCTTCCTGCCGTGATGGTTCCCTTCATCTCCACACATGAACCTCTGGAGCCGTTCGGGGTCACTTCTCTTACCGAGAGAACTTCTCAGTTTGGCTGGACGAAGAGTCCTGGTTGTTCCGAACTTTATTGAAGTCGGTATGCACTCAGGAAGGGTTGTGCTTGGTGGTCGACACCCAACTAAACATGTAATGTCTTATTAATAACATCTCTACGCAGATGAATCATTCAGCAGGTTGGCATAAGAACAGACTCAGAGTCACACATGAACCATGCTGACGTTAGTGTTGTCTCTTCTTGTCGACCGGAGAATATTGATGAAATGATGATGAAGAAGAAAAGTTCGAGCGACTCAGCACTAGATAAGAATACAAAGTTTATTCTACAAGATACAGGTCAACAACAGACGCCTAGAATGAATGGAGACTTTCAGGAGCCGAATTGAGAAAATCTAAGGATATGGCATTCTGCGACAGGTTAGCCTATATACGAGAAAGGAAAGAGGCGTTAAGGTTAAAAACCTATAGGAATGTCTCAACCAAATGTTGTGCCACTCAAATATATTTCCTCGAAAGATATATTGACCTGCTCCTGGCTGTTGGATGATAAACCAGGAGATGAACTTCAGACCCATCGAATTTGTGGACGGATGTTTTTAAGCCTCGATTTATTTCGTCATCGCCATCTCGGATTACAGCCGTCGCCATTTTGTTTTTTGGCAACAAATGAACCCGAAGTTAGAATATTATCGAATACGAAGGAGTGAGGTAGACACGGCGTATACGTCTCTGGTAGCGGCAACAACCTGTCGATCTCAGTAAAGCCCGCCCTGAAGCATACTCTGCTTTACGGTCTGTTAAATGAAGCATCAGAATCAGAATAGTATTTATTGTAGGTTTACACCAACCTGGAATTTGTTCTGGTGTATAGGTGCATACAGTCAACATAAAACATACAAACACAATAAGTACTACATAAACACAATAAGTACGACAATACAAAAAGCAGGGCAGGAGTACAAAAGTGGATGTGCAATGTGCAGTGTGTATGTAGTGTGTGTTAACATAACACAGGCTTGAGGTGTGGGGGCAGGATAAGTGTCACTTACTAAGTGAACATCACGCTGTATTGAAGAAGACTTGAAAGAAGAGATTGCGGCCATAAACTCGGGGGTACAATGTTTACTGAGGGAATCAATCAAGAGAGAAGTAGAGCCACTCCCAACCAAACAGCACAAAGTGTCTAATCGTGACCCAATGTGATATCAAACCTTTGTTTTTTTGTTGGTTTTTTTGTTTTTTTATTCAGTCAATCAAATCAAATACAATACAATATTATCCTATATAATATACAAAAGAGAAAGACTGAAAAGGTATAGGTAGAAGCAAAAAATGCTTATAAATTCCTATCCTAAATTGAAATCAAAATAAATCAGAAAATTAATATAAAATAAAGAAGAAAATAAAACAACAACAAAAAACAACAATAAACTAAATAAAAAACGAAATATATTTATATATACTACCACATACATCTTCCATATTAATACGTTTCTAATTACATTTATAACTCTCAAGAATTGTTTTATAAATAATTCCCTTGAAAACCAAAAAGGAGTTCACCATTCTTACATCCATTTCAACATTATTCCATAATTGGACTCCGACAACAGAAATACATCTTCTTTTAATCCCTTTTTTAGCCTTTTGTACCGTGAATTTACAAACATCTCTCAAATCATATTTACACTCATGTATTGAAAATAAACTTTGTACACAGTCAAACCTTGATGACCATCTCTTTATTTTGGTCTCAAAGAATCATCTTTAGATTCCCTTCTCAACTTGAATGGCATAAAGTCGACTTTGTGTTATAAAAAAGATCATTGGACGCCGGTCCCGATTGTTTTTTCTCTTCCCCCACAGGACAAAGCACCACATGGTCCTGGTGGTTGACTGAATAAGGGAGCGTGCGACCGCCAATCGGCGGAGCTAATGGGGCCACAGACACCGTGATGACTCGGGCCCCCGGGAAACCACCGAGACGTGACACACTCTGGATTCCCGTCGCCGCTCTGGGGCATATCTGCGGCATATCATCCCGTCTCATGACCGTCCCATCAATCTCTTCTTTTTCTCCGGAATAATCCGAAAGCAAACCCTCGCAGCGAAGTAGATCGAGGTGGCGATTCGAGCCAGACATCAGGAACACTACATGTTAGTTTCACAGTGATCTCTGTGTGCATCTATCTGTAATCTGTACAGTGAGACGCGGGCGCGGTACTAAATGTGTGTGTGTGTGTGTGTGTGTGTGTGTGTGTGTGTGTGTGTGTGTGTGTGTGTGTGTGTGCGTGTGCGTGTGCGTGTGTGAGGTGACGGCACTTCGAGTAACTCTCTTTAATCAAACCAGTCGCTCAGCCTTCTTGTGCGTCTTCGCTGCCTCATTTCTCATTTACTATTTCCCTTCCATTTCCAAACGCTCAGGGTGGAGGAAGGGGGAGGAGGAGGGGGAGGAGGAGGAGGGGGAGGAGGAGGAGGGGTGGGGGGGTGATCAGAGAGGAGAGAGAGAGAGGAGCAGGAGGAGAGGCGGAGAGAAGGAGGTGGGTGGTTATTAACCTTTTGCGGAGATGCCACTCTGTTGATTTTTCCCTCCCGTTTTTAATCTTACACTTCAACTAATTAAAGCCATCACACACACACACACACACACACACACCACACACCACACACACACTCACAGAGCTACGGCACTTCTCAGTCTCCTAATTAAAGCATCTGTTTCTCTACCTGATCTCAGCTGCGTCGGCCTCGACTGCTCTCCTCTTTCACTCCATCGCCGCGGCGTCCGCTTAGACGGGAGCAGGAACGTCGCTTTTACATGTTGCCCCTCCCTCCCCCCCTCTCCTAAAGATGCAGATTGATTTTTCGGGTGTGCATTTATTCAGTCCTTCACCTCTCCCTCTCAATTTGTCGTCCAGCCTCTCCTCATCTCCTTACACTGCTGTGCCAAACCTCCTCCCCCCCCCCCCTCCCTGGCTTGTTGCATTAAGAGCCGTCGCTTATGTCGCAGTGTTGTCGGTTTTTTCGTAACAAGCTGCAAACAGATGTCAGGCAGAGCTGCTTAACACACTTACAGGTAATTCCTTTTGAAATGATCAACGCTAAAAGTGATTTCCCAGCTTTCGTTAGAGGAACCGGGTTCCTTGACAGCTTCTTCCGAGGTTTCCACCCGGGGTTTATTTTGTTGTACTTCTTTTGTCGCGGCTAATCAAAAGAGCAACACGATGAAAGAGGTTGTCGACTTTTAATGGTGACATCCGTAATAAAAAAAACAGGAGAAATGTCTTTCTTCCTCTGGGTACCACATGGAGGAAAACAAGAGTGTGATATCCGTCATGCTCAGCCCTTTCAAAGGGATCACATACACTTTATTTATTTTTATTTTAAGCTGGATAAGGCTGCTCCTCATGCCAGTCCCTCAGGACGAAGGTTCCCAGCAATTCTGCTCATGCCAATGCCGTGGTACTCGAGAGCAGTGTCAGGCTTCGAGGCCGGTCTCAAGACTACTTTATGACTAAATATACATATTCATACAGGTGAATTAATACAAACATGAACATAATATACATATTCATACAGGTGAATTAATACAAACATGAACATACAGTTAAACCGAGCAGTTCTTCAAACGGACCTCTCAGAACGAAAGCCTTTTTACTCAACTTTGTCTGGGCCCTTAAATAGAGAGTTAAAGAGGACGTGGGGTTTTATTTCACGAGTACAGCGATATCACCACATCGTCTGAGCGTTGTTTGAGTAATTGTTACCATCATTACTTTGATTGTCCAGAGATAACAAATAAACATTGCAGCACATAAAAGCCACCTCCACATTGATGTTATTATTTGATCGGGACATTTCTCAACTTATGCAAAGACACAATAAAAGAGCAATCTTCATATGTGTTCACGTTATTTGAGAAGTGCCTCTGCTCTTGGACTTGTCTCGGTCTAGATACACTCTGGTCTTGGTCTCGTCAGAGTCATGGCGTTTGGGACGTCTCATGACGTGGTCAAGATGTGTCCTGGAGCAATTTGACCCAAACTCTGACTCCATGCTAACCTTTGTCACATGTCTCACACACTAGTCTGGCTTTCTTCAAGTAAAGGTCTCGCCTTCTGCAGATTGGACCTCTCTTAATCGTAGCTGTTCCTGTACCCCACGGGAAAGAAAATCCATACATGGCCGAATAACACTTTATTTTTATTTTGCCAGCACAAGTATTTGGTTTGTACTTGAAATTAATGGACATTTAACGTGTTGTTCATAGTCAGCTGAGCAACATGGTCGAAGCAAACTATCATTTCTGTCAAAAATCCATAACTCTGCAGGATGTTCACTTCAACCTATCAGAACAATCTTGCCAATGCTCCCCTTCGCCTCCCCGAGTCCCTCAACGGTTTTTATTTTTCTCCAGCAACACACACACACACACACACACACACACACCCTGCCGAGCAGGAGACTCAGGATTGGCAGACGAGCAGTGCTGTCATTTGTCAGCTACATCCCAGAGGTAACATAAGGGATAGGCAACACAACCGTGTATCAGTGTGTGTGTGTGTGTGTGTGTGTGTGTGTGTGTGTGTGTGTGTGTGTGTGTGTGTGTGTGTGTGTGTGTGTGTGTGTGTGTGTGTGTGTGTGTGTGTGTGTGTATGTGTGTGTGTGTGTGGCCTTGAGGAGGAGCGAAGAGAGAAGGAGAGAAGAGCCAAAGAACAGAAGTAGAAGGTTTTTTTGGAAGAATTGTATTATTACTATGAATGCATTTGAATACATTCCTTCCCGTATTTAAAAAAAAAATTCTAATCATGCTCACTGTGGCCACATGTGTGTGAATATGTTATCTCGCAGTCTCAAGTTTGGAGAGAAGATACAAAGTACAAATCCTTCAGTACGCCCAGCGCGGGACACCACTGCCACCTAGTGGAGACACGATGGAAGTACTTATTTCCTGTGGACTCCTTATATATCTCCACACGCCTCTAAATAAAACTGGCCACATTCAAAAGGGAAGAATACTTGTCTTTGTTTAGTTTCTATGCACTTCGGACATATTTGTATGCTTCATTAGTGCCGTTCTCAACGTAAAACAAAAAACTCACTCACATCCACAAATTCATTCACACACTGACACACACACACACACACACCTACACACGCTGCAGTGGGCAGTGCAGCCCCTGATATCATCCATTACACTGATCTCCACTAATAGGCCGCTCCAGTGGCAGCCTAATCCCAGAGACTGATTAGCATAAGTGAGCTATGGCGTTCATTAGCCTTATCAAGGATTCATAAAGCTGACCGAGACTGAATGGGATCCTCTCCACGATTGACCAAGACCACCACCGCAGTCATTTACAAGGGCTGTGTTTCCTCTTCGCTGATGTTGTGACACACACACACACACACACACACACTCACTCTCCAGATTCAGTAGAGCAGTGAGAGGTGTCCTTTAAAGGAAGAGGAGTTAATGGTGATGACAAAGCATGAAACAAAGCCAGTGTTTGTGCGTGGGTGTGTGTGTGTGTGTGTGTGTGTGTGTGTGTGTGTGTGTGTGTGTGTGTGTGTGTGTGTGTATCTGTCTGTCTCTTTCTGGGTTATTGGGAATGCAACAGAGTGAGGCATGCATGCTTTTGGAGACTAAATTACTTCTGTTTTTTCCTGCATACATTAGAGGGAAATTAAAGAGATATACACCACAAGATAACCAGGCACTGAGGGTACAGAGTGTGTGTGTGTGTGTGTGTGTGTGTTTTTTTTTGTTCACAAGATGTCCATCCTAATTATGGGCCGAAAGACTTAATTTGATTCTAATGAAATGAAAATATCTAAGGAAAGGATTTTAACAATCCATTAAGAGACTGACAGACAGACAGGCAGGCAGACAGACAGACAGACAGGCAGACAGATGCTAGCTTAACGCTTGATGAGTGTTCAGCAGAGAAGCGACGTTTCCCCTCAGGAGAAGGGGAGACCAAACAGAGCATAAAGGAGACTCCATGTTGCTGCTGGATGTTTAGTAACCATGTTATAACACATTCCAACACATTAAGAATGAGATGGTAATGTTAAAGGTTTTTACACTGCTCACAAGTGACCAAAAAATGACATGGGCATGTTCTTCGTATTTCACTGTTGGTCTTTCATAAAGTACACGGGTCAAATTATCAAAATTGTTGACATTACACATCTATTTCCACCCACCAAGAACCTAATAATAATAATAATAATAATAATAATAATAATAACCTAGTTAACTGATCGTTATGTGTACAAATTTTTTGGCAACTCTGAAATATATGATGCCTTTTCACGTCAGACAAGTCTGTCGATAAGGCTTCAGCGAAAGGGCTTCCTGGGACGCTCGTGTGTTTTGGGAATCGGGCCGCCGTAAAGTTGTAGACCAGAACCTTAGTTTGCAGCAATAAATTGTTTCGACCAGCTGAGGAGGTTTCTTTTTTTTTCTTCGCACGGACAATCCATTTTTGGATGAAGTTGAGAGCCATGCCGTGTGTGTGTGTGTGTGTGTGTGTGTGTGTGTGTGTGTGTGTGTGTGTGTATTGACACTGGGGTGTCTGGTTGAGTAATGGGGGCATAGCAGAGTTTAGATGGCTTCTATCCTCCTTCCTACCCAATGCTTGAGAAGGTCATCACTCATACAGACAGAGGGGAGAGAGAGAGAGAGAGAGAGAGAGAGAGATATGCGCGTGTGTCTAGAAGCCAGAGAGCATGAATGAAACAGAGAACAGACAAAGACTAGATGGGGGAATAATGCAAGACGATTGGTTGAAAGTTGGAGGCCATTGTTGTTGTTGTTGTTGTTGTTATTGTACCATAAAAAGACAGAATAATCACCTCATATCTTAATTTTATGTAGTTTTTTTGTCCTTTATTCATATTTTATTCTTGTAAAGTACTTTGTGAATTGCGTTCTTTGACTAGGTGCTATACTAAATCGTAATCTTTCATTATTTTTTCACATTTGTTACATGCTGACCAGCACTATCAACAATGTTTTATTTGTGAGGACTAAAAGCCGCTCGCAGCTCAACCACCACAAAGCTCCCAAATCCTCATCAGCAGAGCAAACACTCCGGTCTGTTCCGTCCAGGAATCGGAGCCACGCTCGGGTCGGCGTGCGGCGGTCACACGTGTGGTTGCTGTGGAGATAAAGGTTTTGGGATTGGATTCTGATGACGGATAATGGAAAATTATCTCCTTTTGGGAGCTCTTCCACATCGTGGAGTCGTGCCAAAGCGCTGAGCTTTCTTTACATTCTGGTGGCATCAGAAATGTGACGGTAGACGGGGAATCAAGTAATGACCTTGAGATTGACCTGGGATATGACAATATGAAATATCTCAAACAAGAGTGTGCTGCCACCCTATTGGCTGTGAGGCTGGAGCCAACGACACGCCGACGCTCCGAGCCCCACGTCAACACCTCCACGTGACACACTGAACCCACCAAGGATCAAATTAACCCTCCTGTTACCTTTAGGGTCAATTTGACCCCATTCGATGTTTAACGTCGGTGTTCTTTGGGGTCAATTTGACCCCAGGCTGTTTTTCACTGTGTCAAACATATAAGAAATATCAACTTTTTTATATATTTAAAGGGCTATTTAGGTAGTCAACAAACAAACATAAAGTACCTCACACTTAAACTTGGGAAACAATTTTAATTCTAATAATTTTCTGGAGGTTTTAATTGCTGGGGTCAAATTGACCCCGAGGGTAAAATATGTTAGTAAATGTGAAGGTAACAGGAGGTTTAAGAAAGAAAAAAAAGTCAGCAGGTAGTCACATGTTCTGCATCCAAAAATTCTAATTGTGTACTTTTTAAAAAAGCGTTTGAACTTTTTGCGCATACTGCAGCTGACTTTACAAAGTGTGTAACGTTGCCTACAGGATGCATTCAATTGGGAGATGGAAGGAGTTCTTCATCGGGAAAGCATGGCGGCTAAAATGCAACCGGATGCAGTTGGACATCCTGGTACTTCTGGCCAGGGGCGGCTTGTCCATAAGGGCGATTGGGGCGACGCACTGCCTCGGGGGAAAAGAAAAAAGAAAAGAAAAGAAAAAAGTCGCATTCTACCACTAGACGTCTGCTCTGCCTCTGTATGTCATTGTCCAATCAGGTAACAGTTATTCAGTCAGCCTAAAGTCGTGCTTCAAATGGCCCCGCCCCTTCTGGGGCGATTTTGGGCGAAATGAAAATCGCCCCAGACCTCTCCCATTGACTCCAATGTTAAACCCATTTTTTTCACAAAACAGAGCTCTCAATGCATTCTCTATGGCTTCCGGGAGGAGTCGCCCCTCCAGGTCTTGTCATAATTAATCGACGTAAAAGCGTCTCAGTACGTCATACAGCTTCGACAGAGGCGTATTCAGTCGGCCAGTGCTCAGGGCAACAGCAGCGATTCAATTCTTTCTTTGAAAGAGACTCCTTTCGGTCGGCGTAGCATTGAAGACACAACGGCAACAATAGAAGTAGGACCTCCTAGACCAGTGGTCACCAACACGTCGATCGGTCGACCTCGGAGACGTTCCCTGTCGCTCTGCAAAATAAAATGAAAATAAAATCAGAAACACATTGTTCCTCATTCTCGAACATTTTCTGAGGTGTCTTCTGAAACGTCTTCTTCCTGACTGGAAGATGGACGTCAGAAAAGATTTCCGCCTGATGTTAAAGAACTCCTGTAAACGGGTTCTCTGACAGCCGTGTTGTCAGCTGTGCTCCCTGAAAGAGGAACGTAGGACTACAGGTGAGGCGCAGGGGAAATGCAGAAAGACCTTTATTGACAACTCCACATATTACACACGGTCAAAGTACACCGACATAAAACTAAGTCATGAATAAATAAATGTTGAAATGCCTATACCTTAATGTAAATGTTTACGTTACGGTATTTACAAGTTGTGCCTGCGCATGCGCGACAGCCGAGATTCTTGGCGACTTGCCAGGTCTTACCTCCGTGAGTTTGGCTTTTCTGCTGTTGCCCTTCAAAACAAAAGCTCAACATTTAGCTTTTTCTTGTCTGGTGGAGCAATCTGGTTTACTTGAAAGTGATTGCAATTGTATTTCTTCTATTATTTGAAAAAGCACAGATGCAGGAATCACAAATGGGGATCTCATATTTATTATTATTATAATTATTTAAATCTTGTTGAAATAAATCACCAAATCAAAGACCAGGAGCTGGATTACTGACAGACAGCTCACAGACGGCCTCAGACTATCTGTCTGCTTATGAACTAACTACAAGCTCACAGACAGAGTTCAGTCACAGCCGTCACACTGACTGGAGTCACATGACTTGATGGCATTGTGAGAAAGCTACACATAGACAGCTGTCTGAAGGTCTGTGGTTTTGGGAGGGTTAATCATTATCAAAAAAATTGCCCCCCCTGAGAATTTTTTCAGGAGCCGCCACTGCTTCTGGCATACTGAATGCTAGAATAGTATATACTGTATATAGTATGCTAGTGTGGGTGTTGTAACACACAGTTGGTGTCTAAGTGACTTGGACTTTAATTCAGTGTGCCTGGCAGATGACGTATAGTTTGGATTTCTTTGCCCACCTGTGTTCCCCGAAGACCCGCCCCCCTCTGCCTCTGATTGGCTGGTAGTCGTTGCCTTCTGAACAGTTTGGTAAAACCTTCTTTAAAGATGCTCTCATAGCAGAACATTTTGATTATGGGAGAAATGTTGTTCGGAATGGCATAAAATGAGTTGACAGAGATGTTGTCCTAATTAACCAGAATGTTCATCACTGCCACATCAACATGAAGGTTAACAAGAAAAGAAGAAAAACGGCCCTTCATATCAAAAAGCTCCTGATCTGGTGAGTGAAACATTCATTCTGTGTTCATGCTGAACTAACCTTATGGAAGCATCTTCATCATGCTCTTCTCATCTTGGCAACAAAGTCAATATTTGTATTTAGCAGTCTCAAACAAAGGGGTTTAAACCCTGAATAAATGTAGCACAATTTAAGACCCAATGTTATAAAGCATGGCAAACTTTTTTATTTTGAGATCTTAAAATACCAGAATGTGTCTTAAAATGTCTAACTTTGTGTAAATTTGAATCAAAACACACGTCATATAATTTAAAATATAATTTATTTCAACCATAATTTAGTTAATAAAATAGAATACAAGTTCTCACTCAGATATTGAGAATCTGTGGTAAGCAACAATTTTAAAAAAGTATCACTTTTCACATTCATATTGACGTGCGTCACGAGTTAAAACCAGCCGCGATGTCTTTTCAACATGATGCGTTAAGACGAGGAGCGCGGAGCACCTCCTCGTCTTGAAAGGCGGGGCGCTACGTTAGCCACTCCCTCCTCGACGGCCGGCGGTCCGAACACGTCGGCGTGTCCGTCGTTCCCGGCCGCATCCAGGGATCCGTGGCGAGCGTTTCCACGGAGCCTCGCTGGCTGAGACCGTGCAGAGAGAAGCGGGGAGGGGAGGAGCCTATGGAGGACAGAGCCACTGATCCTGGGGGAGGGAGACGGACGGCAAGTACCATTAGTACCATTACAGCCCTAATGACAAATACCAAACCGGAATAATTACATAACACACAAGAATCAGCTGAACTCAATCTCACCGGCTGCGTTGCTATGGCGACTGAGGGACATCGGACGCCCCGACCTGTCCCGGCTCGCCCTCTCGCCGCCGTGCCCCACCTCCTGCCCGTCCCCTGGGAGGTAGGCGTAGTCGTCCTGTTGGCCGAAGGGCCGACTGGAAGCGTCTCGACCCTGAGAGCGGCGCGGGGAGAAGGGAACGGTTCCAGTCGCGGCCGTCGCTCGTCGTCGTTTGAAGCTACGCCACCTGAGGGTGCTGCGGCGTTGGACAGCCTCCTCCTCTCCTGGCCGACAGCACGGGGCGTCTTCCGCTCTGGGGTGCGCCGCACCGGAAAGGCCTCGCCTAGAGGGTCTGAACACACACAATGAGCCCTCGGAATGTCAAGCACACAAAGAGTTGAGACCGGATTTAAGTGAGAGTCCAAATCAGCGTCGATAAATGGAGCCGAATGAAGAGAAACCCGACGCGACCAAAACACCTGGAACATGTCCACAGAGTCCTCTGCACTCGTTTTGGGACGGCATTGTTTATATTTTAGAGGCGGAGACTACAAAACCGAGCTGAAGCGGCCTGTAGAGATCTTTTTCGCCTCCTGTCTTAACCCTCCTGTTACCTTCACATTTACTAACATATTTTACCCTCGTGGTCAATTTGATCCCAGCAATTAAAACCTCCAGAAAATTATTAGAATTAATATTGTTTCCCAAGTTTAAGTGTGAGGTACTTTATGTTTGATTGTTGACTACCTAAATAGCCCTTTAAATATATACAAAAGTTGATATTTCTTATATGTTTGACACAGTGAAAAACAGCCTGGGGTCAAATTGACCCCAAAGAACACCGACGTTAAACATTGAATGGGGTCAAATTGAATGTCACCCCGCTACATCTGCTGCTTAATTTTAATAACTTAGCTCACTCATACAAATTATCATTTTACATTCAAGTTAAAAACACAAACAAAGAAGTGGAGTAAGAGGAATGTCGCAGGGACACATTATGAAACTGTGTTATAACAATGTAGAAGATGGTAAAAGAATAAAAAGATAATAAAGTCTTGCCTGACGACGAAGAAGTTTGTCCATCCTCATCTCCTCTCCTCTCTCGTCTCCTCTCTGGTTCTCTGTGTCAGTCTGCAACATGTAACATGCTCAGTAAATGGTCCTGCAACATGTAACATGCTCAGTAAATGGTCCTGCAACATGTAACAAGCTCAGTAAATGGTACAGCAACAGGTATCAAGCTCAGTAAATGGCACTGCAACAGGTAACAGGCTCAGTAAATGGTACTGCAACATGTAACAGGCTCAGTAAATAGTCCTGCAACATGTAACATGCTCAGTAAATGGTACTGCAACAGGTATCAAGCTCAGTAAATGGCACTGCAACAGGTAACAGGCTCAGTAAATGGTACTGCTACAGGTAACAGACTCAGTAAATGGTACTGCAACATGTAACAAGCTCAGTAAATGGTACTGCTACAGGTAACAGGCTCAGTAAATGGTCCTGCAACATGTAACACGCTCAGTAAATGGTACTGCAACATGTAACAGGCTCAGTAAATGGTACTGCAACATGTAACAGGCTCAGTAAATGGTACTGCAACATGTAACAAGCTCAGTAAATGGTACTGCAACATGTAACAGGCTCAGTAAATGGTACTGCAACATGTAACAAGCTCAGTAAATGGTACTGCTACAGGTAACAGGCTCAGTAAATAGTCCTGCAACATGTAACATGCTCAGTAAATGGTACTGCAACAGGTATCAAGCTCAGTAAATGGCACTGCAACAGGTAACAGGCTCAGTAAATGGTACTGCTACAGGTAACAGACTCAGTAAATGGTACTGCTACAGATAACAGGCTCAGTAAATGGTACTGCAACATGTAACAGGCTCAGTAAATGGTACTGCAACAGGTAACAAGCTCAGTAAATGGTACTGCAACATGTAACAAGCTCAGTAAATGGTACTGCAACATGTAACAGGCTCAGTAAATGGTACTGCAACATGTAACAGGCTCAGTAAATGGTACTGCAACATGTAACAAGCTCAGTAAATGGTACTGCAACATGTAACAAGCTCAGTAAATGGTACTGCAACATGTAACAGGCTCAGTAAATGGTACTGCAACAGGTAACAAGCTCAGTAAATGGTACTGCTACAGGTAACAAGCTCAGTAAATGGTACTGCAACATGTAACAGGCTCAGTAAATGGTACTGCAACAGGTAACAGGCTCAGTAAATGGTACTGCAACATGTAACAGGCTCAGTAAATGGTACTGCAACAGGTAACAGTTTCTTGGATTCTGTGTGCAAAGGTATGTCCACCCGGCTACCTACCTCTGGAGAGAAAACAAGATGGCTTCCCATGCTCCTCTAACAATGCTTTACCAAAACACATCTTGAGTGTTAGGGCTGAAGTCGTTCCAAGACTTCTCTCAACGTCGTCATGTGACCGACCCGGTCCTCAGAATAGACAACAGTGACATATAGAAACGCTCTACAGTTCTGAACATCTCCCTGTACTGCATGTCCTTGCCTTTGAAAAGTAGCATGAGCGTGACACACACCAAATGGCATCTCAGTGTATTGGAGGAAACCGTCAGGAGGCACAAACGTTGACATTTCTGGAGCTCGTGTTGTTGAAAGCACTTGCCAATATCCTTTCAGTATGTCCTGTTTGATCACATATGTAGCAGGACTAACCTCATCAATGCAGTCCTCATGTAGGGGTAATGAATGTGCTTCTAGGACAGTTACAGCGTTTACTTTGCAGGGTCAGTACACAACCTGAGACGTGGGAACTCCATGGGCTGGAACTTGGTGCTGCAAAATCGTTCTGCACAAGATAGTTAAGCTCCTTTTTCATGACCGGAATTCCCTAATATGCATGCTGATTGATCGGTGTAGTGTTAGACAATCCAATGTCATGAGTTATGGCAGAGGTTAGGGAGGGTATGTCATTGAACAGACAATGAAAATGCACACTCACCAGGACAACAGGAAGATGAGACACGCAGTGGGGTAAGTGGGACTAAGGGCTCGATCACACCAGACACGCCTCTCAAAAACGTGTCGCCCGCAAAACCATTGATTCCCTATGGTACGGCGCGACTTTCAGACGCGCCTTTTAAACGCCACGTTTTCTTGCGTTTTTCAGGCCGTATACTGCCGTATATTTGCCGAGGCGTTTTTGGTGCGGCTGCATTATTTAGAGGCGCGTCTGGTGTGATCGTGCCCTTTCTCAGTATTTCTTGGCCTGGCCCCCTGTGGTGTAGTAATACGCATCACCAACCCATCTTCATCAGCATCATCAGGAGAGATCACCGTTATAATGGGTGCTACAGGTGAAACTATCGTTCTCTCATGGGCTTTGGATGACCCTTGGAGACCTTGTCTTCATGATGTTTACATGTTTACACTCGTTTCCTTCTCCTGCAGTCCGGAGTTTGAAAAACGTCTTTTGTTTCCCTGCTCTTCTTCTTCTCAATGAGGACAGTTCGTAGATAGTGCAGAACCAGGACCAGGTCAAAGAATCAAAACTATATCACCTGGCTGAAACCAATGTGTGACTGCTCATTGGTCATCTCTTCTTCATCCTCATCTGGGAAGAGGGCCTCCCTAGTCTATTATTATGAGACAGTAAGTCATAATTATGACTTACAGCAGGGATTCCCAAGGTGTGGTGCGCGCACCCCTGGGGGTGCGCGAGCTGTCTCTAGGGGGTGCGCGAGAGGAACAATGTAATGGCGGTCTAATGGTGTAATAATTAATATTAAACATTCTCAGGGCTCTCAAGTGTCACGCATTGAGCGTGAGACTCAGTGGCGTCCCTAGGCTAAAAAACATCCGAATGTTAATTTAAAAAAACAAAAAGATTTGGCACACAAGTGGTTAACACCTCCAGGTCGCACGCGACGTCATTCACCCAAAACAGCGGAGTCAGACTGGCAGCAGGCGCACGTAACAGCAAGCTGCTGTCTGAGAGTGTTTCTATGTCTACAAATTTCGCTGTTTCACTCCTCTGGGCTAAGCCCAGCGCCGCCGCTCCCATAACGCGCATCGCTCTGCCGTGATACGCGTCGACACATCCGCGCACACAGGTGAGCACAGTTCAACTAAAACATGTTTATAGTCTATTGTTGTCTGTGTGTGTGTGTGTATGTGTCTGTGTGTATGCCTGATGCTGCACACACTAACTTCTGGGAGGCCCATTTATCTCGTCCTGAAAATCTGTGGCTCTCTCTTTGCTTTTCCTTCTCCATGCGGCTTCTCTCTCTCTCTCTCTCTTTTCTCTCCGTTTCCACAAACATGTAGGCAGAGCTCCGGGCCACTCCTCCGGGCCATTCCAGGCCAACGCTCGAGATCGGATGCATGTGTGTGTGAATATATAAAGTGTACGTGTATCCGCTTTGCATCTCCGTGTGTGAAAGTTACGACACGGCTCTCAAATGTCACTTCCTGATGGCGCCGCGGACGGCCGCCTCGGTGTGTTGGTGCGCGATGTTTTTTGTTGTTTTCGTTTTAAATACTGTTTTCTGCTGTGATTCCCAGAGCTCTTTCACCAGAGAAGAGCTCATGAACATCAGGGGAACAACTCCAGCGGATTTATTTCCAACGTTTTTAACTTCTGTGGAGTTACTGGACATTTTTGTAAAAGGTGTGCTCACCTTCGCCCACGCGGTGAAACGCCGGCGGAGAGGGAAACGCTCAGGGGCGCTTGTACGGCTACGGAAACGGGGATCTCGTACAGCGCTGCCGGGCATATTTCTCCAACGTCCGCTCACTGTGCAACAAACTGGACGAACTCCAGCTGCTGGTGGGGAGAGACAGAGACTTCTCCTCATCCTCCGCCCTGTGTTTTACGGAATCATGGCTAAGTGGATCGATACCAGATTCTGCGCTCCAGCTCGCTGGCTTCCAGCTGTTCCGAGCGGACGACACGCGCTCTCCGGAAAGCAAAGGGTGGAGGAATCTGCTTTTACCTCAACAACGGCTGGTGCAACGTAACGGTGATCCTACAGCACTGTTCGCCGGACCTGGAATCTTTTATCATTCACTGCAAACCCTTCTACTCCCCACGTGAGTCCGCTTCATTCATCCTGGCCGGAGTTTACATGCCGCGAGGGGAACGCACGAGGCACAGCGGACCTCGCCGAACAGATACGTGTGTGGAGCGGACCTTCCCGGACTCTTTAGTTATTGTACTCGGGATTTTAACAAAGGAAACCTCAGCCACGAACTCCTAAATATAGACAGTTAATTAAATGCCCTACTAGAGAGAAGAGCATTCTGGACCACTGCTACACAACAATCAGCAGGGCCTATCACGCCGTTCCTCGAGCTGCACTGGGAAACTCTGACCACGTCATGGTTCATCTGATTCCCTCATACAGGCAGAGACTAAAGCTCTGCAAACCTGTGGTGAGGAAGTTCAAGAAGTGGACCAGTGAGGCTCTGGAGGATCTACGGGCGTGCTTGGACTGTACTGACTGGGATGTCTTCAGGACTGCTACCAACAGCCTGGATGAGTACACAGAGGCTGTAACTCCCTCCATCAGCTTCTGTGAGGACAGCTGTATTCCATCCAGCTCCAGGGTGAGTTATAACAACGACAAACCCTGGTTCACAGCGGAGCTCAGGAAGCTAAGACTGCAGAAGGACCAGGCATTCAGGAGTGGGGACAAGGACCTGTACACAGAGTCCAAATACAGGTTTAGCAAGGCGGTGAGAGATGCTAAACGTCTGTACTCTGAGAAACTGCAACAGCAGCTCTCAGCAAACGACTCTGCTTCTGTCTGGAGAGGGCTCAGGCAGATCACCAACTACAAGCCCAAATCACCCCACTCCATGAACAATGTGCTTCTGGCAGACGAGCTAAATGAGTTCTACTGCCGCTTTGAAAGACAATGGAGCAGTCCTGAGACCATCGCCCACAGGCCCATCAACAAGCCACAGACCAACAGCGCACGCTCCCCAGCCCATCAGGGGCTCACACCTCTGGAGCACCCTCCATCAACTCAGCGACCCTCGTCATCCTGGAGAGAGACGTCAACAGGCTGTTCAAAAGCAGAACCCCGCAGCAGCGGGCCCGGACTCCGTCTCCCCTCCACCCTGAAGCACTGTGCTGACCAGCTGTCTCCGTGTTCACCGACATCTTCAATACCTCCTGGAGACATGCCACATTCCAGCCTGCTTCAAGGCCTCCACCATCATCCCGTCCCCAAAAACCCAAGATCACAGGACTCAATGACTACAGGCCCATCGCCTGACCTCTGTGGTCATGAAGTCCTTTGAACGCTGGTCCTGTCACACCTCAAGACCATCACCGACCCACTCCTGGACCCCTGCAGTTCGCCTACAGAGCCAACAGGTCTGTAGACGATGCAGTCAACATGGCCCTTCACTACATCCTCCAGCATCTGGACTCCCGAGGAACCCACGCCAGGATCCTGTTTGTGGACTTCAGCTCTGCTTTCAATACAATCATCCCGTCCCTGCTGCAGGACAAGCTCTCCCAGCTGCACGTGCCCGACTCCACCTGCAGGTGGATCACAGACTTCCTGACCGACAGGAAGCAGCACGTGAGGCTGGGAAACACGTCTCAGGCTCCCGGACCACCAGCACGGGTTCCCCAAGGCTGTGTTCTCTCCCTCTGCTGTTCTCCCTGTACACCAACAGCTGCACCTCCAGTCACCAGTCCGTCAAGCTCCTAAAGTTCACGGATGACACCACCCTCATTGGACTCATCTCTGGTGGGGACGAGACCGCCTACAGGTGGGAGACTGACCACCTGGTGACCTGGTGCAGCCAGAACAACCTGGAGCTCAACGCTCTAAAGACAGTGGAGATGGTTGTGGATTTCAGGAGGAATGCAGCCCCACCCGCCCCTCTCATCCTGTGTGACTCCCCCGTCGGCTGTGGAGTCCTACCGCTTCCTGGGCTCCATCATCTCCCAGGACCTCAAGTGGGAGCTGAACATCCGCTCCATCACCAAGAAGGCCCAGCAGAGGATGTTCTTCCTGAGGCAGCTGAGGAAATTCAACCTGCCAGGGAGAATGATGGTACAATTCTACGGCCATCGTTGAGTCCATCATCTGCTCCTCCATCACCGTCTGGCACCCTGCAGCCACAGCCAAAGACAAGTGCAGGCTGCAGAGCATCATCCGCTCGGCCGAGAGGGTTATCGGTTGCAATCTGCCTTCCCTCCAGGTCCTGTTCACTTCCAGGTCACTGCGGGCCGAAAGATTGTCGCTGACCCTCCCACCCTGGACACTCCCTGTTCCTGCTGAGTCCCTCCCCTCGGGGAGGAGGCTGCGGTCCATCATGACCAAGACCACCCGCCACACCAAAAGCTTTTTCCCGACGGCGGTCGGGCTCATCAATGGAGTGATCGATCGTGTCAAAAGCTTTAGAAAGGTCCAGGAATAATGCCAGAGTGTTCTCTCCGTGTTCAAGTGCAGTGTAGGTGTCAAACAGAAACTCGGTGACCGCGTTCTCAGTCGAGTGTTTTGGTTGAAAACCGTATTGGCTTCCGTATAGCAAGTTATGCTTTGCAACAAAGCTGTACAGTCGTTTATGAACGACCTTTTCCAAAATTTTGGAAAAGCTTGGCAACAGAGATATTGGACGATAGTTAGTAAAGTAATGCTTTTCTTTGGCTTTGTAAATGGGGATCACTTCAGCGATCTTCATATCATCAGGAAAAACTCCTTCCGATAATGATTTGTTTACAAGATGTGATAAAGGAGTGGCCAACGATTGACCAAGTTGTTTGACTAGATTCATGCTGACACCGTCGTGACCGGCGCTTTTCTTTGGCTTAAAGCTGTTTATTAGTTTAGAAATTTCATCCGGGTCGACAGGATTAAGAAACATCGATTGAATTGTGGACGATTGACCAAGATACTCAGCAAACGAGTGATCAGAGCATCCAATTTGGTCTGCATATTTCACACCTATGGTAGCGAAATATTCACAGAACCCATCTGCAATCTTTTAGGTCAACTTCCTTTTTGCCATTGACATAAAGTACATCCGAGATACGAGACTTGTCGTTGGATTTGTTAATGATTGAGTTAATCCAGACATGGGCAAACTACGCCCAGGGCCACATCCGCCCGTTAGGCTTTTTAATCCGCCCGAACTTGTCCAAATCGCAATTTTGTTTACTTCCGGTGTGCGTTGGCGCGGAAAGTACTCGTCACACAAAACACTTCACCATGATTTGTCAATCAGTTTGTCTGTCAACATTTTTCAAAAAAAACAACCAATGAACACTCAGTAAATCACAAGGGACCCGCCCACCACACAGGTGAGACTCATTTAGAAACTGCCGCAGTGATTTTGTCGAGCAGCGCGGAGCCTCGGAGGAGCTGCAAAGCCACGAGGAGGAACACGCAGCCAGAACAGTTGTGTTCTCACTAAAACTAAGAAAAGAGATCACATCACTCCTGCACTAGCTGCTCTGCACTGGCTCCCAGTAAAATCAAGAATCACTTTTAAAATTCTTCTCTTAACCTACAAAGCCTTGATTGGTGATGCTCCATCATATCTTAAGGAGCTTGTCGTACCATATTGCCCCACTAGAGAGCTACGCTCACTAAATGCGGGACTACTTGTAGTTCCTAGAGTCTTAAAAAGTAGAATGGGAGCCAGAGCCTTTAGTTATCAAGCTCCTCTTTATGGAACCAGCTTCCAATTTCAGTGCCGGAGGCAGACACAGTCACCTCGTTTAAGAGTAGACTTAAGACCTTCCTCTTTGACAGAGCTTATAGTTAGGGCTGAATCAGGTTTGCCCTGGTCCAGCCCTTGATATGCTGCTATAGGCTTATAGCTGCCGGGGACGTTTAGGATGCACTGAGTACCTATCTCCTCTTTTTCTCTCCATAAGGATGAATTTTCATCTCTCAATCACACGTTACTAACTCTGCTTTCTCCCGGAAGTCCTTTTGACTTTACGTCTCATGGGGTCATCGGACCCTATGAGAGCATAGATCTATCTGCCTGATGGATCGTCTGGGTCGTAATTCCTGCTCATGACTACGCCACTGTCCTGTTGAGACTCGCCCACTCCTCCCACCGCCATCTGCCTGATGGATCGTGGAGGTCTCCATCGTGGAATATGCCTACTATGAACTATTCATACACTCTGTCATATTCATTGAATGTATTTTAACTCTAAATCTGTCCTTCTGTACACATTACATCTATTGCATCTGTCCATCCTAGGAGAGGGATCCTCCTCTGTTGCTCTCCTCCAGGTTTCTTCCTTTTTCCCCTGAAGGGTTATTTGGGAGTTTTTCCTGGTCCGATGTGAGGTTTTGGGGCAGGGATGTCTATGTGTACAGATTGTAAAGCACTCCGAGACAAATTTGTAATTTGTGAAATTGGGCTATACAAATAAACTGAATTGAATTGAATTGGACCGAGTAAGAGTCTTTACTACACGTTACGTGTCACGGTGTCCGTAACTTGTGCGCGGTGCTGACTAGTCTTGTATTTTACAGAGAGGATTCACCAGCGCCTGCAGCGCAGCCTGCAGCTCAACCTGCAGCTCCACCTGCCCGGCCAGCAGAGAGGACTCGTGACACGATGACATGATGTTATTATAGTGAAGCCATATTGTAAATAGTCTGTCAATAGTTGTGTTCTGTTTTCTATTTCACAACATGTATATAATGTGGATTTTTTTTTAAATGTACAATACATATTTATAAATAAAAAAAATGTAATGGTCATTTTTTATTTGCACACACCCCATGAAACTTTATCTGCAATATGAAGTCATTTTTCAGTCCCATCTTTATCATTTTGGTGAATGTGTGACAGACTACATCATTTTTACTAAAAAAATGTTAATACAAAATTTGGTTTTCCTCATTTATTCAATTCAGTTTATTTGTAATTACAAATTTGTCTCGGAGTGCTTTGCAATCTGTACATATAGACATCCCTGACCTTTGACCTCACATCGGATCAGGAACATCTCCCAAATAACCCTTCAGGGGGAAAAAAGAACCCTTCAGGAGAGAACAGAGGAGGATCCCTCTCCAGGATGGACAGGTGCAATTACATGTATCTAGCATTGTATTCAGATATTTCACTGCTTTTGTGAACCTATGACCTTTGGTAAACCAATTTCAAACACCAAAACAGTTCATCCACATGAGAAAAGGTGTGTTTTCAGAAGAGATATGAATAATTTTTAAAAATCGAACTTCAATTGTCAGCTTTAGGGTCATATTTTCTCGAGTAAAGCGCTGTCAGTCTGTTTGATGGGGTTCATACACATGCTGGCCAGATGACGCCGCACATCGCCCTCAATTTAAAGACCCTTTTCTAGTTTCTGCTGCAGGCAGGATATTTAATACAGTCTATCTCTCAGGACAATCCGTCCATTATTTTACGGGGTTTAAAACAATTAGAAATTATTGAGCTTGAGTATGTCGTTGGGTAATAATTTGTTTTGAATGTTGAAAGTGATTCCATTGATCTCTTTCCAGTAAATGTTTTTACTTTAACTTTGCACCTTAAATTGAAATGTATAAAAAAGACGCAATCTCCAGGTTTAATAAATTACATTGCGTGTCCAAATGCTCCTGGCCCGGCCCCTCTGTCACATTTTAGAACCGAATGTGGCCCGCAGGTCAAAAAGTTTGCCCACCCCTGAGTTAATCACTCGCCAAGTCTTCCTTGAGTCGTACTTATATTCATTGAGGAGTTTAAAGTTGTACAATTGTTTTGCGTCTCGTTTGGCTTTGTTTAATATATTTCTGTAGGTGAGAAATGTTGGAGCTCTGCCTGCCTCTGATTGGCTGGTAGTCGTTGCCTTCTGAACAATTTGGTAAAACCTTCTTTAAAGATGCTCTCATAGTAGAACATTTTGATTATGGGAGAAATGTTGTTCGGAATGGCATAAAATGAGTTGACGGAGATGTTGTCCTAATTAACCAGAATGTTCATCACTGCCACATCAACATGAAGGTTAACAAGAAAAGAAGAAAAACGGCCCTTCATATCAAAAAGCTCCTGATCTGGTGAGTGAAACATTCATTCTGTGTTCATGCTGAACTAACCTTCTGGAAGCATCTTCATCATGCTCTTCTCATCTTGGCAACAAAGTCAATATTTGTATTTAGCAGTCTCAAACAAAGGGGTTTTAATCCCTGAATAAATGGAGCACAATTTAAGACCCAATGTTATTAAAGCATGGCAAACTTCATGCAGGTGGATTTTTTATTTTGAGATCTTAAAATACCAGAATATGTCTTAAAATGTCTAACTTTGTGTACATTTGAATCAAAACACACGTCATATAATTTAAAATATAATTTATTTCAACCATAATTTAGTTAATAAAATAGAATACAAGTTCTCACTCATATTGAGAATCTGTGGTAAGCAACCATTTTTAAAAAGTATCACTTTTCATATTGACGTGCGTCACGCGTTAAAACCAGCCGCGATGTCTTTTCAACATGATGTGTTAAGACGAGGAGCGCGGAGCACCTCCTCGTCTTGAAAGGCGGGGGGGTGGGGGCGCTACATTAGCCGCTCCCTCCTCGACGGCCGGCGGTATCCAGGGATCCGTGGCGAGCGTTTCCACGGAGCCCCGCTGGCTGAGACCGTGCAGAGAGAAGCGGGGAGGGGAGGAGCCTACGGAGGACAGAGCCACTGATCCTGGGGGAGGGAGACGGACGGCAAGTACCATTAGTACCATTACAGCCCTAATGACAAATACCAAACCGGAATAATTACATAACACACAAGAATCAGCAGAACTCAATCTTACCGGCTGCGTTGCTATGGCGACTGAGGGACATCGGACGCCCCGACCTGTCCCGGCTCGCCCTCTCGCCGCCGTGCCCCGCCTCCTGCCCGTCCCCTGCGAGGTAGGCGTAGTCGTCCTGTTGGCCGAAGGGCCGACTGGAAGCGTCTCGACCCTGAGAGCGAGCGCGGGGGAGGAGGGAAACGGTTCCAGTCGCGGCTTCGTTCACTCGGCCATCGTTTGAAGCTACGCCACCTGAGGGTGCTGCGGCCGTTTGGACAGCCTCCTCCTCTCCCTGGCCAGCAGCACGGGGGCGTCTTCCGGCTCCGGTGCGCCGCACCGGAAAGGCCTCGCCTAGAGGGTCTGAACACACACAATGAGCCCTCGGAATGTCAAGCACACAAAGAGTTGAGACCGCATTTAAGTGAGAGTCCAAATCAGCGTCGATAAACGGAGCCGAATGAAGAGAAACCCGACGCGACCAAAACACCTGGAACATGTCCACAGAGTCCTCTGCACTCGTTTTGGGACGGCATTGTTTATATTTTAGAGGCGGAGACTACAAAACCGAGCTGAAGCGGCCTGTAGAGATCTTTTTCGCCTCCTGTCTTAACCCTCCTGTTACCTTCACATTTACTAACATATTTTACCCTCGGGTCAATTTGATCCTAGCAATTAAAACCTCCAGAAAATTATTAGAATTAATATTGTTTCCCAAGTTTAAGTGTGAGGTACTTTATGTTTGTTTGTTGACTACCTAAATAGCCCTTTAAATATATACAAAAGTTGATATTTCTTATATGTTTGACACAGTGAAAAACAGCCTGGGGTCAAATTGACCCCAAAGAACACCGACGTTAAACATTGAATGGGGTCAAATTGACCTGAAAGGTAAACAGGAGCGTTAAACTGATCTTAAAAACTACCACATTTATTTGTATTTCTATTACTGCTCACTACTGTGCACCTGCTGCTGTAATCATGCAATTTCCCCACTGAGGGACAAATACATTATTATCTTATCTTATTTACCACCTACACCGATGGGACATGCACATAAAAAAACATTGCACTTGTTTTGAGATGAACACCCAAAGCATACGGACGATGTCATTGGGTTAAAAGGGATCAATATATAAAACTTCCTGCTTCCAAGTGTGTTGTGAGACTGATATGGTGTCTGCTCCGATGATGGACGTTGCACGTGTGGTTTTAAATAACTATTATAAATAATGGCGGTAGAAATGTGCGGCCTCTTACCAATGAAAGCGCTCTCTGACTCCAGCAGAGAACCTGTGGCAGACCTCCCCATCACACTCGTCTGTAACACACACACACACACCTTGTTACACGACTCCACTCCAGCGGTTACAGTACATATTTCAGAGAGAGTTAGAGTGCTTTTTAACTCACCAGATAATCAGTTTGCCGGGGCGGGGACAGGTCCAAATAATCTGCAACAAAATATTTTTTTTAATTTGATCCATTTGGTCTACCACAGACAGGTCAGAAGCCACAGAACCCATTTGACACTGGTATTATTAACATGTGATAAGCAAAGTCAACATGGTTGCCATAGTAACTGAGCTTGAACCAATGCTGGGACAATAACCTGGACAACTGTCAGGCAGAGCCTGGTCTACAATGATACATTACAGGATGGACCTACATGCTTGTTTCATCATATGGCATGAGATCACATCCTTTAGGTCTATATACATACCTGCAAACTCATGAGGGGTGAAAAAGGTGACAACGGGTGGGGGGGGCGGGGGGGGGTGACTTTTATTTTTTTTCACCACACCACATCCACGTTGTTTGAAGCCTCAAAGCTTTTAGAACCACAACTACAGTCATTTTATTGTTCTGACCACAAATCTAAATAATGATAATAAACAGTTTAAGAACAAAAGGTCCTCTGACTCAGCCCTATAATGATAGTAATAACAAATATACATTGTCATTATATATAATATGGTTAGTCATTCATGAACCAACTTCCTTTTTTTTTTGCCTGAACAGTCCTCATGGACTTTTCCCTGAATCTGTTCTGTCTCTACCTGTTTGTCACGATACTCATATTATAACTTCTATACATATTACATACCTGCCATAAATATCATGATACCCAATACCAGAATTCAATACAATACCATAAAAACAATATGGTACCATAAATACGAGACTGGTATATTTATCTATAATAGTAATAAATAAAACATCTGTATGGTTCACTTTTTACCAACTTTTTCAACACTTAACAAATGACAGTAATATTAGTATTAATACAGCCAGATATGAATGAAACTACATGGTTCCATCATAGCATTGATTATACACTATGAGGCCGTTAGTCTCTGACCAGATGATACACAGTTCATCAGGATGAGCAGCTGTAGAGTTACACAACTTTACAGACTGAAACATTTCACTTCTGGCATCTTTTTATTTTTTAAGCCGAAGTCGGTCTCTAAAGCTGCGCCACTTCTCTCGCTGTGAGTGCGCAGACAGCTCGACACGGAGCAGCGCGTGCGCTCTGATCGCTCTCTTAATGAAGTATCGATACTAAAAATATGCTAAATCACATCGTATTTAACGTACGGGTACTTTGTTAGCATCGCTATACCGTGCAGCGTGACAGCAGCAGATGTAGCGGGGTGACATTCAAGCTAACCTGAACCCCCAAACGATGTCGACATCTGAACGCTGATTGGCCGAGACTCGACACGTCCCATCAAAGATGTTTTATTGCGAAGAGCACCACTTCACATTTTTCTCCGCATTACACTGCAATCTCAATGGCAGCAGGCCAGGTGACCCCCCCCCCCCCCCCCCAAAAAAAACTCTTCGGATCTCCACGATTCACGTGGATGACCTATTTTGAGTTCAAAAGGCCCTCCGTGTTACGAACAGCTGATTGATCACATGTAGCGCGGCTGCCTGCTGAGCGCACGTCTTTTGTCGGCTCTGTTGATACTTATCAAATATACAAGGAACTGTGCCATTTATATGGAGTTAGATTAAGTATTCAGCTGTGTGAACATTTTGCTACATTTTTTGATTTGTTTTTTATGCAATATTTGTTGGTCAAATATTTGAACGTTTGCTTGATAAATCACCGGAGTGGAACGTGTAGCCATTACCTGGCCCGCTAAACCTTCAGCCAGCCGCACAGAAGACTGACCCTGTCATATTCAGAGCAGCACCTATTAACTTGAGAATGACCAGCACTTGCAGCAAAATCGAGAAGAAAGATGGCATTCCTCCTGAAGTTATGGCATGTCTCTCTGAAATGAAAACGACCATCAGTGAGCTCGTCTCTGAGGTGGCCACCATGAAGATGTCTCAGACCCTCCTCCAGGCCAAACTCCACCGTGCCGAGAGGAACAACATGCACCTGAAGAAGGAGATCGCGGAGATGAAGGCGCACAGCATGGAGGAGAATCTGATATTCACCCTCACCGATCCTACCTACAAGGAAGCAGAGGGCGAGAACTGTGGTGAGTTAATTCGACACTTTCTGAAGGCGACGCTCGGGATCCGGCAGGCTGACTCGTTCTACATACCCGTGGCCCATCGTCTCGGAGCTTACAAACCGGCGGCGACACGTCAGATCATTGCGCGTTTCCCGGTGGCCAGGGACCGATATACGATCATGGACAACGCAGGACGTCTCAAAGGAACCAAGCAGTTTGTGGCCGTTCAACTTCCTCTCGAGCTGAGAGAGCGCCAGAAATTTGCTTTGGAGGAGTTCAAGCTAAAGAAGGGTGACAAATCCCAGAAGGTAAGAGAAAAGCTTTTCGTCAAGGGAAAGCTCCAGACGAAGTATCAGCCAGTTAAACTGCCCGTTTCCGCAGAACTCGCCGTGCCGGAAGTTGCCATCAAAGAAGGCGGCACTATCGAGGACTCCGGTAGCTCCTTTGTCGGCTACGCCGCAGCAGCCTCGTCCCTGACCGACGTGAGGAATGCGCGGGACCGCATGCTGCTGAACCCAGAGTTCTCGGGAGAGTCCGACCTCATCTATGCTTTCCGGATGGGCGAATCGGACAAGCACGCCAGGGAAAACTTCGAGTCAGACTGGGACTTCGGTATCGGCCTCGCCCTCCTTGAGTGGATGCGTAAAAAAGGAACTCATGAACGTTGTCTGTTATGTGACCCGGACGTGTACCCCTGGATACCTCCATATCGGGAATAAGCGTTTTGAACATTCCAAAACTGTGTGTGAGGACGCTGTAAACATACTCCTTGGCAATAAGTGAGGTCTCCAGAGGTAAGTAATGTAATTTAATGTTATTTAAATGTTACTTGATGTCATTTAATGTAGTTTAAATGCATTTCCAGCGTTTAACACATTTGCACAATTCCATTGTTATAATTAAGCCGCGCACCATAGCATGAAAGTCATGTACGACTTACAAACTCAAATCCTTTTTTTTTCACTGCGCCGCCAGCAGTATTAGTATTAGAATGTATTAATATCTTTAAAAATGATCATAACTGACGAAGAACAATCTGTCTTTGTTGTGTGATGCAAGGTTTGGACCCAAACGCAGCAGGCAGAGTTCTCAGAAAACACAGGATTTATTATTAAAGATCTAGCAGGAACAAAGACACGAACCGGACAGGAACAAAAACGAACAGACCCAGAACAAGCAGAAAGACACAAGCTAAATACACAGGTGGAGACACAGGTGGAAACAATCAGGGCGTGGCTGGGAACAATCAGGAACGAAACAGACAAGCACAGGGAAGGAAGCGCAGGGAAACAGGAAACTAGACAGGGACTTCAAAACAAAACAGGAAACACTCCAAATCATAACAGTACCCCCCCCTTAAAGGACGGCTTCAAGACGTCCCAAGTGTTCAACACGGGTGGGTGGAGGGGAGCCGGAGGAGGGGCCAAGTGCATGGCGGACAGAGTCTGGGGGGCGGGCCGGAGGACGACCACCCGGACGAGGGACGCGCTCCGGAGGGCGGGCCGGAGGACAGGAACGGGAAGCTAGGGGACCCGGCTCAGGAGATGAGGGGACTGACGCCGGACAGGACGGGTCACGGGGAACCGGGGCTGGATGGGTCGGGTCACGGGGAACCGGGGCTGGTCGGGACGGAGACGGGACAGAGAGAACAAGAGCCGGCGGCAGAACATCGGGGACTGAAACTGGCAACGGAACACCGGGGACTGGAACATCGGGGACTGAAACTGGCGACGGAACACCGGGGACTGGAACCGGCGACGGAACACCGGGGACTGGAACCGGCGACGGAACACCGGGGACTGGAACCGGCGATGGATCACCGGGGACTGGAACATCGGGAACTGGAACCGGCGTCACAACACCGTGGACTGGAACATACGGAACGGGAGCCGGCGACGGAACACCGGGGACTGGAAGCGGAACACTGGGGACTGGAACATCGGAGACTGGAACCGGCGACGGAACACCCGGGACTGGAACAGGCGGAGGCTGCGAGGCTGCAACGGGAACTGCCAGTTGCTCCGAGGGCCAAACGAACGGCCCGTCGTTCCTGTCAGCCCGCCGGAATCGCTCCCAAATCTCCTCCCGGGTCCTGCGTGCTGGCGTCGGTGGAACGGGAACTGCCGGGTGCTTCCACGGAATGATGAGCGGCGGGTAGGTCCGACAGATCAGGTCGTAAAAACTCTCCTGCGCTGGGTCCATCTTCGTGGTCTGTTCGTTCTGTTGTGTGATGCAAGGTTTGGACCCAAACGCAGCAGGCAGAGTTCTCAGAAAACACAGGATTTATTATTAAAAATCTAGCAGGAACAAACACACGAACCGGACAGGAACAAAAACGAACAGACCCAGAACAAGCAGAAAGACACAAGCTAAATACACAGGTGGAGACACAGGTGGAAACAATCAGGGCGTGGCTGGGAACAATCAGGAACGAAACAGACAAGCACAGGGAAGGAAGCGCAGGGAAACAGGAAATGAGACAGGGACTTCAAAACAAAACAGGAAACACTCCAAATCATAACAGTCTTTGAGATTTGTGTGAACCAAAACCAGTCGGTGGATGTCAGGGTTTTTGACAATAACATAAAATGTTTTTACTCTGAAGTCGAGGATATTATGAACGTAGCGCGGATAAAACGGGACTTTTCTTATTGTTCTCTGCACATAAATATTCACAGTGTAGCTGATAAATTCGATCGGCTAAAGAATCTGTTGTTCAGGCTTGAGCAGCAGAAAATTAATGTGGACTTTATACTTCTCTGTGAAACGTTTCTGACTGACCAAAGTCAGGAATTGTATACCCTCCCTGGGTACAACTTATATTGCAAAAATCGCGCTAACATTAAACAAGGTGGCGTGGCAGTATATGTTGCTGAGAAATACATCTTCAAGGATAGAGTTGACATTGGTGTGAATATCGAGGGAGAGTTTGAGTCAATTTTTGTCGAAGTCCAATTAAACCACAAGCAAAAGCCATTTCTTGTTGGTGAGATATACCGAGTCCCAGGCACTAATCAGTCTCAATCTATTGAGCGATACAATACTATACTGTCACAGATCCAGTACAACAACTTTGGTAACGTTGTGATCGGGACGGATCAAAACTTCGATCTTTTGAAAGTTGATTCCCATCAACAAACATCGACATTATTGGACTCCTTTTTCGCTTGTGGTATTATGCCTACGATTACAATTCCCACAAGAATAACTAAATCTAGTTCCACTCTCATCGACAACATTTATGTTAACCAGGAGAACATCTGCAACTTGATCTCCTTTGTTATTTTTTCTGATATTTCAGACTATTTGCCGTGTCTAACGCTTATGGGGGAACGAAATAAGGTTAATGAGAAAAAGCAGCCTCTCGTTATCACATCGCGATCTGTCACTGATCATACGCTGCAAGATATTAATCATTCTCTGTCCAATGTTGACTGGTCTGAACTACAAAACATGACCGTAGACGAAGCAAGTAAGGCAGTCACTCGGTCATTTATAAGCATACTGGATCATCACGCCCCTGCGAGAACTGTTCGTATTTCTCGCAAGCATGTTATAAGAGAACCCTGGATGACGGTGGGTCTGATGAACTCAATATGCAGGCGTGATAGTCTGTTCAAACTCCAGCTGGGAAAACCAGACAGTCATCCTGCGCGGGCAAAATTTCTCACCTACAGAAATATATTAAACAAAGCCAAACGAGACGCAAAACAATTGTACAACTCTAAACTCCTCAATGAATATAAGTACGACTCAAGAAAGACTTGGCGAGTGATTAACTCAATCATTAACAAATCCAACGACAAGTCTCGTATCTCGGATGTATTTTATGTCAATGGCAAAAAGGAAGTTGACCCTAAAAATATTGCAGATGGGTTCTGTGAATATTTCACTACCATAGGTGTGAAATATGCAGACCAAATTGGATGCTCTGATCACTCGTTTGCTGAGTATCTTGGTCAATCGTCCACAATTCAATCGATGTTTCTTAATCCTATCGACCCGGATGAAATTTCTAAACTAATAAACAGCTTTAAGCCAAAGAAAAGCGCCGGTCACGACGGTATCAGCATGAATCTAGTCAAACAGCTTGGTCAATCGTTGGCCACTCCTTTATCACATCTTGTAAACAAATCATTATCGGAGGGAGTTTTTCCTGATGATATGAAGATCGCTGAAGTGATCCCCATTTACAAAGCCAAAGAAAAGCATTACTTTACTAACTATCGTCCAATATCTCTGTTGCCAAGCTTTTCCAAAATTTTGGAAAAGGTCGTTCATAAACGACTGTACAGCTTTGTTGCAAAGCATAACTTGCTATACGGAAGCCAATACGGTTTTCAACCAAAGCACTCGACTGAGAACGCGGTCACTGAGTTTCTGTTTGACACCTACACTGCACTTGAACACGGAGAGAACACTCTGGCATTATTCCTGGACCTTTCTAAAGCTTTTGACACGATCGAT
The DNA here is from genome assembly GCF_029220125.1 of Pseudoliparis swirei. NCBI lineage: Eukaryota > Metazoa > Chordata > Actinopteri > Perciformes > Liparidae > Pseudoliparis > Pseudoliparis swirei. The sequence continues at coordinate 6,748,958 of NC_079406.1, read as the reverse complement.
CACTCAATACTTTAAAAAAAACTGAGCCATTATGGTGTTAGAGGTACGGCACTCGAGTGGTTTAAAAGTTATCTTCGTGGTCGAAAACAATATGTGAAATACAAGGGGTTCAAATCAAAATCATATGACATAACTTGTGGAGTACCACAGGGTTCTGTATTAGGACCCCTGCTTTTTATATTGTACACAAATGACCTTCCAAAAGTCTTAAAACGTGTTAAAAGCATCCTCTTTGCTGACGACACAACTATCTATATTTCATCGAAGGACCACGATAACTTATATCGAACTGCAAATGAAGAGCTAAAAATCGTATCGGATTGGTTCAAAGCGAACAAGTTATCTCTAAATGCACAGAAAACTAATTATATGCTAATAAATAAATCAAATAATCTCCCAGATCAAGATTTTAGGCTTGAGATTGACGGGGCTAATGTCGAAAAAGTCCAGTGCACCAAGTTCCTTGGTGTCTATATTGACGACAATTTGCGCTGGCATCAACATATTGACAGTTGTCGGAAGCGTATACGAAGCGGCACATTTGCCCTGCGCTCCGCAAAAAATATACTTTCAACAGAAAATCTGCGTTTGTTGTACCACAGCCTTGTCCATCCGCACCTCTTGTATTGCAATATGCTCTGGGGATCTGCAGCTAAAACTCAGGTTAAATATATCGAGATTTTACAAAAAAGGGCTGTGCGGATCATCTGCAACGTGAAGAACAACGAACACACTGAGCCGCTTTTTAAGCGATTGGGCATTCTGAGATTTACAGATCTACATTTGTGTCAGACAGGAATTTTTATGTACAGATTTATGAATAATAATCTGCCCCACAATCTGTTACGTATGTTCACAAGGAACACAAATGTCTACGACCATAACACGCGGCTGCGTGGTGGCATTCATATAAATAAACATACAGTCAACATTGTATTTAAAAGCTTCATCTGTAGAGGTCCAAAGCTCTGGAGCCAAATTCCGGACGAGGTCAAATCGGCATCCACCACCAAGGCATTTGGTTCTCGCCTTAAACGCCATCTCACTTCACTTTGAAAGTTATTAATATTGATATACAGCCTGGCAGCACAGTACAATAGAGGAAAGATATATTTTTTTATGTATATACATAATTTGATGTTCGTGATATTATTATTTTTTCTTTCTAAGTTATCAGTAGTTCACATTTGCCTTTTATTATTATTTTTACTATGTCTCTTTCTTTTTCATTTTCTTTTGGTTTTCTTTTTCCTGTTCTGTTTTTGTTGTTGTTGCTTGTACGACATTTTATGTTCTGATCCATATGTGTGTGTACTGTCTGTGTGCCTGTAGTAGTTGGGAGGGGCGGGGTTAAAGGGTTAGGGGAGGGGCCGTCCAACTCCTCATCTCAGAGGAGCCTACAGACCTCGGTCTTTGGACGGTCCTCCATTCGTAAATGTTTTCTGTTGTTAATGTCTGTCAGTATGTACACGTTATGTATGTACTTATGGAAAATAAATTACTTACTTACTTACTAAAACGGTGAATTTCACCGAAAGGTGACAAGTTTGCAGGTATGTTATTAGCGAGCGATGTGGGACCGAGATCCGTCGTTGTGCCGTCACGGGCTGCAGTGTGAGCGAGCTTTCATAAAAAAATGCAGCTGAGGCTCGAGAAACCCCCGTTCCCGCCAGGTTAGATGGATGCATCCTTCGCTACCGTGACATAGTAACCAGGGCTCTCAAGTTTTGAAGACAGGCAAGAGTGACATATCCCCCCGGCCACGCCCCCATTCCGCCCGCCCCGCCCCTACCGTATGCCCACAGACCATGAGTGACTGTCACTCTCAATGCGTGACATTTGAGAGCCGTGTCGTAACTTTCACACACGGAGATGCAAAGCGGATACACGTACACTTTATATATTCACACACACATGCATCCGATCTCGAGCGTTGGCCTGGAATGGCCCGGAGGAGTGGCCCTAAGCTCTGCCGACATGTTTGTGGAAACGGAGAGAAAAGAGAGAGAGAGAGAGAAGCCGCATGGAGAAGGAAAAGCAAAGAGAGAGCCACAGATTTTCAGGACGAGATAAATTGGCCTCCCAGAAGTTAGTGTGTGCAGCATCAGGCACACACACACACACACACACACAGACAGAACAATAGACTATAAACATGTTTTAGTTGAACAACAAAGACGCCAAGTGAACTTTGAACTAGTCCCCACAATCCACCTGAATGATACTAATGCTACAAAGACACACACACTCACACATGCACACGAACACACAGACACACACTCACACATGCATGCACATCAGTGAGTGGATTTAAATATTTTTCTTTCTGCATCCTTTGATGTAAATTCCTCGGACATGATTTACATGAAGCCATCATTTCCATTGACCTTGTGCATAGTTTTTGGTTGTCATGTATTCACAATAGAAGCCCGTTTCCACCACTGTGAGAAGAGAAGTAGGATCCTGTAAGTCATAATTATGACTTACTATCTCATAATAATAGACTAGGGAGGCCCTCTTCCCAGGTGAGGATGAAGAAGAGATGACCAATGAGCAGTCACACATTGGTTTCAGCCAGGTGATATAGTTTTGATTCTTTGTCCTGGTTCTGCACTATCTACGAACTGTCCTCATGGATAAGAAGAAGAGCAGGGAAACAAAAGACGTTTTTCAAACTCCGGCATGCAGGAGAAGGAAACGAGTGTAAACATGTAAACATCATGAAGACAAGGTCTCCAAGGGTCATCCAAAGCCCATGAGATAACGATAGTTTCACCTGTGGCACCCATTATAACGGTGATCTCTCCTGATGATGCTGATGAAGATGGGTTGGTGATGCGTATTTCTACACCACAGGGGGCCAGGCCAAGAAATACTGAGAAAGGGCACGATCACACCAGACGCGCCTCTAAATAATGCAGCCGCACCAAAAACGCCTAGGCAAATATACGGCAGTCAAAACAGTGTGGTGCACCTGTGGAACGGACCTGCGTGCGCAACAAACCATTGATTTTGGGTTCGCCTCCTGCTTGATTCGATTGACTGCATTGGCCGAGTGTAACATTGATGAGCGGCGTGCCACGCGCTTAAAGTTGAGAATATTTTAACTTTTAACCGCGCCTGAAAAATGCAAGAAAACGTGGCGTTTAAAAGGCGCGTCTGAAAGTCGCGCCGTACCATAGGGAATCAATGGTTTTGCGGGCGACACGTTTTTGAGAGACGTGTCTGGTGTGATCGAGCCCTTAGTCCCACTTACCCCACTGCGTGTCTCATCTTCCTGTTGTCCTGGTGAGTGCGCATGTAATGAATCTTATTTATGATTTTCATTGTCTGTTCAATGACATACCCTCCCTAACCTATGCCATAACTCATGACATTGGATTGTCTAACACAGGGTTCTTGCTCTTTTAATGAAGTATCGATACTAAAAATATGCTAAATCACATCGTTTTTAACGTACGGGTAGGCCTACTTTGTTAGCATCGCTACACCGTGCAGCGTGACAGCAGCGGATGTAGCGGACTAACATTCAAGCTAACCTAACTTCCCAAACGCTGTCGACATCTGAACGCTGATTGGCCGAGACGCGACACGTCCCATCAAAGATGTTTTATTGCGAAGAGCACCACTTCACATTTTTTCCGCGTCTCACTGCAATCTCAACGGCAGCGGGCCAGGTGAAAAAAATAATAAATCGGAACGCGTCTCTGGTATTGTTCAGGGGGCCGAATCCGGCCCGTGGGCCGTAGTTTGGGGACCACTGGTCTAACACTACACCGATCAATCAGCATGCATATTAGGGAATTCCGGTCATGAAAAAGGAGCTTAACTATCTTGTGCAGAACGACTTTGCAGCACCAAGTTCCAGTCCATGGAGTTCCCACGTCTCAGGTTGTGGACTGACCCTGCAAAGTAAACGCTGTAACTGTCCTAGAAGCACATTCATTACCCCTACATGAGGACTGCATTGATGAGGTTAGTCCTGCTACATATGTGAACAAACTTGACATTCTGAAAGGATATTGGCAAGTGCTTTCAACAACACGAGCTCCAGAAATGTCAACGTTTGTGCCTCCTGACGGTTTCCTCCAATACACTGAGATGCCATTTGGTGTGTGTCACGCTCATGCTACTTTTCAAAGGCTAGGACATGCAGTACAGGGAGATGTTCAGAACTGTAGAGCGTTTCTATATGTCACTGTTGTCTATTCTGAGGACCGGGTCGGTCACATGACGACGTTGAGAGAAGTCTTGGAACGACTTCAGCCCTAACACTCAATATGTGTTTTGGTAAAGCATTGTTAGAGGAGCATGGGAAGCCATCTTGTTTTCTCTCCAGAGGTAGGTAGCCGGGTGGACATACCTTTGCACACAGAATACAAGAAACTGTTACCTGTTGCAGTACCATTTACTGAGCCTGTTACATGTTGCAGTACCATTTACTGAGCTTGTTACCTGTTGCAGTACCATTTACTGAGCCTGTTACATGTTGCAGTACCATTTACTGAGCTTGTTACATGTTGCAGTACCATTTACTGAGCCTGTTACATGTTGCAGTACCATTTACTGAGCTTGTTACCTGTAGCAGTACCATTTACTGAGCCTGTTACCTGTAGCAGTACCATTTACTGAGCTTGTTACATGTTGCAGTACCATTTACTGAGCTCGTTACATGTTGCAGTACCATTTACTAAGCTTGTTACATGTTGCAGTACCATTTACTGAGCCTGTTACATGTTGCAGTACCATTTACTAAGCTTGTTACATGTTACAGTACCATTTACTAAGCTTGTTACATGTTGCAGGACCATTTACTGAGCCTGTTACATGATGCAGTACCATTTACTGAGCCTGTTACATGTTGCAGTACCATTTACTGAGCCTGTTACATGTTGCAGTACCATTTACTGAGCGTGTTACATGTTGCAGTACCATTTACTGAGCCTGTTACATGTTGCAGTACCATTTACTGAGCCTGTTACATGTTGCAGTACCATTTCTGAGCCTGTTACATGTTGCAGTACCATTTACTGAGCCTGTTACATGTTGCAGTACCATTTACTGAGCCTGTTACATGATGCAGTACCATTTACTGAGCCTGTTACATGATGCAGTACCATTTACTGAGCTTGTTACATGTTGCAGTACCATTTACTGAGCCTGTTACATGTTGCAGTACCATTTACTGAGTCTGTTACCTGTAGCAGTACCATTTACTGAGCCTGTTACCTGTTGCAGTGCCATTTACTGAGCATGATAACTGTTGCAGTACCATTTACTGAGCCTGTTACATGTTGCAGTACATTTTACAACAACTGTTTTAAGTGGCGTTAATTGTTTTGTCAAAATGTATGTTGAGAGTAATTCAAATAAAATAAATGTATTTTCATTTAAAGCCATTTGATTTCCTCAATTTTGCTGTTGCTGATGAGATGTCATACTTATTCTAACCTTTTATTTTAGAAGGAAATATCATTACATTTGGCACAAATGTTTTGACAATTTCACACAAATGTATAATAGAAGTGGTGTTTGTGTGTGTCAGAAAAAGAATATGACAGAGAGAGACACACCTGACGAGTCATCTGACGATGACCTTAGTTCCATCGTTCCAGATATAATTTGAATCCCGTATTACTACTAGTGTCGTCTTTGTTAGTTAAATTCTATGAAAGTCCATTAAGAAAATTATTGTTTACAGAACTTTGCATGTCTGACATCCTCCATCCTCAAAATAGGATGATATAATGTCACAGACTGACAGAGAGAACCAGAGAGGAGACGAGGATGGACAAACTTCTTCTGACCGTCGTCATCGTCGTCGTCGTGTTAGGCAAGACTTTATTATCTTTTTATTCATTTACCATCTTCTACATTGTTATACCACTGTTTCATAATGTGTCCCTGCGACATTCCTCTTACCTCCACTTCTTTGTTTGTCTTTTTTACTTTAATGTAAAATGATAATTTGTATGAGTGAGCTAAGTTATTAATATTAAATGTGATCAATATGCCATTAGTCCATCCAGGACTGTGTGCCGTCTCATCAGCTGCTGTACGTCGCTACTTTGTTGTTAATGAGCTGAAGACCAGGACCGAAGGACAGCGTCACTGCAGAGAGAACTACATGGACCTGGCCACCATACGAGACCCAGAGGACCTGGAGACCCTGAAGACCCTGAAGGCAACGTTCCACTCAGTGAGTTTCATGCTGTCAGTGATCTGAACGTTGTACATTTACACAGTGGTGGAAAGTATGCAGATGAACTGGACCTCAGTGTATACTTTTCTTGACTACTTTAGTGCAATGCTTATTTATTCTTTAGAATAAATACACGCTAATGAGCAATAGTTAAGTGAACACTTAATTCATAATTTTTAAAGCATTTATCTAACAATAACACTCATTAGTCAGCAATTTAAAAACACAGTTATAAATCTTTTATTCATCATTAATAAGCTTGACTTTTATGCGTTTCATAATTGTGTTTTCCTACTTTATAAATGATGTATTTTGTATTTAATTAAGTAATATATATTACAAACCAAATAAGGATTTAAAGATATGAGGTATTTTTTTATGTGTTTTAATACTGCAATTCAGGATTAATTTAGGTAACTACTAGTCGTTAGTTAAGTATTGAGTGTGACCTCATCTAAAGTGAGGACGATATATGCCTAACAACGCATGTATTAATGATATTGAAAGGCTGGCAGGGCGATGCCCGTCAGTGGCACGACTGGTGAGTTAGTTTCTTAGTTTGCTGGCACTTACACATTATTGACTGAGATTATTGTAGCGCCCCCGTTGCCTGTCCAACACAGAGGCACTCCTTGGCTGTTCATCTGCTGGAGTTCCGAGGCGTTTCATTAAATTTCAGGGCCCAGTTTGTTTATTGTTTCATTTGCATGTATTTATCCCAAACTAAACTAGAATGGGCACTCGGTAGAGCGCATACCTTCGCATATCACAAGATTGGGCATTGAATTATGAACATTTTGGCATTAGTTGCATGCCAATTGGATATAAATTGACCGCGCTATAGTAAAAAGAAGATTTTGACCTTTTCATGACCTTGACCTTTGACCCGATTGATCCCAAAGTCTAATCAAATGGTCCCCGGATAATAACCAATCATCCCACAAATTTCATGCGATTCAAGAAGATGTTGACCTTTTTCATGACCTTGACCTTTGACCCGATCGATCCCAAAATCTAATCAAATGGTTCCCGGATAATAACCAATCATCCCACCAAATTTAATGCGATTCGGTTTAAAACTTTTTTAGTTATGCGAATAACACGCATACAAATAAATAAATAAATACACGGCGATCAAAACATAACCTTCCGCATTTTCAATGCGAAGGTAATCATAAAAGAATGTTGCCACCACTCAGGTGCCACATACATAAATCATAATATAACACTTAACCATTTCTGTTTCTGCTTTGCTGCACTGTTACATGTTTGCTTCTGACAAACGAGCACTACAATGTCTCTCCTCATTAGGTTGGCCTAAACATCAAGTTAATGCGCCTTCCGCCATCTAGTGGTGGGAGGTCCAAAGTAACAAAACCTGATTACAGTTTTTCTCCATTGCTTTGGCTCAATTCTTGAAACAGAAATGACATTCTCAAAACAACTCGTGCAAACCTCCAAACCACTGGGCACTTGTTCACAACAGATTTGAATTTCTCATTCCTTTAATCAAATTGCAATTGTTTTAGAAACTCCTTGCAAATGACAAGTACAATTGCCTACAGCTTGCACACATTTCAAATGATTTAGCACATCTGTGCAAACGGTTAGGTACAATTGCCTTCAGTTAGCCCAATTACCAATTGAATACATCTTGCTGGTCTAAACTGACTGTTGCTTCTCAGTCAAGTGGTTGTTCTCTGCAAAACATCTTGGCATAATTTCCTTGTGTACATCATCACCTGCACAATAGTTCACTCAACTGTCAAAATCGTTCAGGCACATAATACCATGAAAAACATCATGGTATATTCTGTAATATGGATCTCTTGGATCATCGGCTTCATTTTCTGGTGCAACTAGAACTTTACTAATCAAGGGGGATTTTCTCACATCCGATCACCAATCACACAGTCATTTTAGTTAGCTGACAGGTGCTATCCAGGAGTATAAATGCTTCCATCAATAATCAAGGGCTTGACAAAGTTCAGTCCAGTTTACAGTATGAACATGGAAGCACCTGGCCAGGTAAACGAACAAGGGCAACTGCCTGTTCGAGGAAGAAGAAGAGGAAGAGGAGCAAGGGTGCGTGGTGGTGGAGGGTGTATGAGCATCGGACTCTAAACCAGAGGTCCCTTCTCCAGGCAATGGATGCTGCTTGTGCCGATGTCACAGCAGATCAGTGCAGAGGATGGTTGCGGCATGCACGGCGATTCTTCCCCCGTTGCATCGCAAGGGAGAACATCAGATGTGGCCAGACAGACATGAGCGCGAGGATGAGCAGGAGAGTGAGGATGAACTCCAGCTTTGAGCTCCAGCTTTGCATTACTTTTCTACTGTATGTTTTGTTACAGTCGTGTAGGCTATACTTAATTTTCAGTTTTATGTGCTTTTTGTTTGACACTATTTTTTGCTGTACACATTTTCTGTTTCTGTTTTGCAATTACTGTAATAATTTCCATGGCAGTATAAGTGCAATACAGTATGTGATGGGAAACCTTGTTGGCTCCTCTTGAATGAATCTTTTTTCTGTTTGATACACATAGTATTCTGGAAAGAAAACATCTACTACAGTAACCATTCAGTGTCAAAGGACTAAGCCAAGATTGAAATGTGCACATGAGGGATATATCTATGGTCCACTGCCATACTGACAAAACATCTAAACATTTTGACCTGCAGTGTTTAAACAATGACAAAGGGACTTTTTATTTTGGGGGCACTGACTATATGTATGAGAAAAGGAATGAGTTTTGACTGATGAGTTGTCTGTTTTGGGAGAGATATGACCTTTTGCAGGTGTCCATAGTGTTTTGCTAAACCATCTAGGTTATTTTGGCAAATGTATTTAAAGCTTTGAGAATGTCCTTTTTTTCGAGAGAGAGATGAGCCACAGCAATCGAGAAGGAAGTTTTCATTTTGGGGGCACTGACTATTTTTATGAGAAAATGATTTGGGTTTGAAGCTTGAGTTAAATGTTTTGGGTGAGATATGACCTTTTGAAGGGGATCTATGTAGTTGTGCTGAACTATATAGGCTATTTTACCAAATGCACTAAGAGCTTTAAGAATGTAATTTCTGTTTCAAGAATTGAGCCAAAGCAATGGAGAAAAACTGTAATATGGCTCTACAAGTATCTTAAGCTATCTAGCCACACTAAAATAATTCCTGGCGCTACAAGGGACTGACAGGGTTCGGACCAGGGGGGAAGGGAGAGAAATTCCAGATCTTGCCTGAATTCTCTGTCCTCTAGTTTATTTTCTGCTTCATTTTATTGGTCAACCTTTGCAGAGAGACTCATTACATGTTGCCTTATTATTTAGGAGACGTTTCAACAGGCAGCTGTATCACTCACCAGTAGCATATAGACTGATATTTACAAATCAGAACAAAAGCTCACAATTATTATTGTTATTATAACATCAACATTATTAAAATAGCCCTTGTGATTACTTAGAGCCACTCATTTAAGTTTGGGTTTGTCATATATTGATAATCCTAATTAGCGTGTAGTTATTATAAAGTGTTACCCAACATACTGCTAATATGTACTGGATATTTACAGCATTAATATCGTATCAATCAAACATCATAAATGTAAATATATAGTGGAATCATGTTGCCTTTGTTAGCATTGGAAGAAAGTCTCTTTCTTTATATCACAATTAAATATTTCTTTCAGCAAGCCTGGATCGGACTGTACTTTTACTCTGACAACTGGAAGTGGTCACTGTCAAACACAAGTCTCTACAAAACCGGGGAGACGGAGTTCAGGCAATGGAGGTCTGGACAACCGAGCAACTACAACGATGGACAACACTGCGTAGAGATGCATGCCAATAGTCTTTGGTTGGACTACAAATGTGAGACGGTCCATAGGTCAGCCTGCTTCGATGTCAGAGGTCAGAATATTATAGAAGTTACTAAAAGAAACTTTCCTTCTGTGTTGATTCTGGTGCTCCCTGTGGATTAAAGTGGCAGTGTCTCTGAGCACCTGGGTCCCTTTAGAAAACCTCTCATTGTACTGCAGCACGGTCTGACAGTCTGACCATCTCAGTTCTGGTTCCAGCAGGTCCAGCGATAAGTCTTAGGACTCCAGATGTGTGGTGTCAGTACTAGAGGAGGTCTGTAGTGGACCAGGACTAAACTGATGTCACATAGTGGACCAGGACTAAACTGGGGTCACGTAGAGGATCAGGACTAGACTGAGACTGGTTCAGCAACCGTTAAAAGTTCCTCACGGTTACTTGAACTAGTCTTCAGCTACATGAAAGTAATTTAAAGGAGATTAATGGCTTTTACCTTTATGAATGAGCATCTTCAAATTCACACAGCTTCGTGTTGATTACATTCCTTCATGCTTAGATTCATGAAGTAAAAATAAACAGGTCTGCATCATTTGGTCTGTTATGGTTCCTCTACTCAGCACTTCCCTCTGGTCAACTTTCAGGGCCAAACACATATGTCCTCACTACCACCTCGATGAATTGGACTGAAGCCCAGAGCTACTGCAGAAAACACCACACAGACCTGGCCAGTGTGAGGAACATGGAGGAGAACCAGATGGTTCAGAATCTGATTCCCTCTAATACGTTCGTCTGGATCGGCCTTTTCAGAGATCCATGGAATTGGTCTGATGGAAGTGAGTCCTTATTTAGGAACTGGAATCATCTGGAGCCTCGTATACCTGATGGCTCCTCTAAGAAATGTGTGGCAGCAGACTTCAGTGCCGATGGACAATGGGAGATCCTGGACTGTAACGTCAAGTCAGCGTTCATCTGCTATGATGGTGAGCTGTCAATCAAAATGTCTCTAACGTTGGATTTAGGATTAGAGAGTGATGGCTTGGGTGACGCAACAACACTAATAATTAGTCTATGCTAAGTTAAGATGTTCTCGCACCTACCATATAAAAACATTGAGTTGATGGAAAATTACCATACTTTTCTCTCATCATTTAAAGTGTTAAACATTCAAGAATGTTGTTTATTATTAGCCAGAAATGTTTTGACTGATGAAGTTTTTTGTTTTTTAGACTTTGTTCCTGTTTTAAAGCGAGTGGTGAAAGTGAGGCCGGAGAGGAGCAGCTCCTCTCTGGATCTGAATGACCCTGTGGTGATGGAGGACCTCTTGAAGCAGGTACATCTTCCTCTAATTAACAACATGACAACAGGTGATACATGAGATGTAGTGGACTACTCAGAACAATGTAGAACCAGAGTTCTTTTAGAGCAGAGCTTCCACATGAGGACAGAGAGAAAGGATACAGGAAGTAAGGAAATGACAGACGATTGAGGAGTTCCTCTAGAGCAGAGCTTCCACATGAGGACAGAGAGAGAGAAATGATGCAGGATGTAAGGGAACAACAGTCTAGTGAAGAATTCTTCTCTCCATGTTTCAGCTCAAACAGAGAATGAAGGACCAAGGGCTGAACGACGACATCAAACTGAGCTGGAAGAAGCAGTCGGATGGAAAAGTCTTTCACAAGGAAGTGAAGAAAACCAAGAAGAAGAGATGAGCTTTAATGTTGTTTCAATCCACTCTGGTCAGAGGATTCCTTTCTCCTCCTCTTCCTCCTTTTCTTCTTCCTCTCAATCAATGGTCGAAAGAACCAAAAGTACCAAAGTACAGACCATTTTCTATAAAGTACCCTGTTTCCATCTGATAGTCCTTTCGGCTTTTACTGTACTACATCGATCTGTCAGCTTCAGTGTCTACATTCTTATAAAAAGGGTTCTAACCAGATTCTTCCTGAAGGGCTGATGTTCTACCCAGAACTATTTGCTTCTGAAGAACCCTTTCTTGCTTTAGGGATTTCTAAAAGCTAGAACTCTTCTTAATGAACCTCATCAGGAACCCATAGTGAGTTCCAGATAGAATGGTTGGTTCCTTTCAGAGCTTTAGTTTGTACATTAGTTTGTCAGAGTGTAGTTCCTTTGCACAGGAAGATGTTAAATATAAAATCTGTGATGAGCTTATAGAATATGAAGCAAATTTGTTTTGTAGCATCTCAACGTGCTGCAGCTTTAAAATGCTACTTACTTGTTAATGAGTAATACTTTTGATGATGAAGAACCTTCTTCTGTAGTGTGTACATCCATAACTCTGAATGTATCTCTGTTGAGGGTAAAAGTGTGTTTATTCATGGTGACGATGCTTCTTTTGCTTCAATAAAACATTTGACTCAGCGTTCTGTGTCACCACAGTTCTTCATGTCCTTCAGCTCAGAGTAGAGTCTGATCACTGGAACTAAACACGCCTCAAGAGCAGTGTTCCTGTTATGTTCCAATGAAATATGAGATCACATGACTACGAAATCGCATTACTATGAGATAACCTGACTATGAGATCACCTGACTATGAGATGATATGAATATGAGATCACATTACTATGAGATCACATAAATACCCGATTGCATGAATATCATATTTTATATATATATATATATATATATATGAGATCACATGAGTATAACATCATATGAATATGAGATGATATGAATATGTGATCAAATTACTTTGAGATCACCTAACTATGAGATTACATGAATATGAGATCATATGACTAGGAGATTGCATAACTATGAGATCCCATTACTATGAGATCATCTGACTATGAGATCACATTACTATGAGATCACATTAGTATGAGATCACATGAATACCAGATTGCATGAATATCATATTATATATATATGAGATCACATGATATATAAAATCACATGAATATGTGAGATTACGCCCACTCTACATGCAGATCTCTGCCTCTGTGTGACTCTCTTTGTGCCCGCTGTGAAGCAGCTCATGGGCGGGTAAAGGTGTGCAGGAGGTGTGGCTCAGGGAGGGCAAAGCGACCGAGCTGAACACGGCACACCTTGTATCACAAAGCCACCATAAGACACCCACCTTTCACTGCTTTCATTTTGTTTTAATACATCGTTAAAACATTCACTTACCAGTTTGGTAAACTGAATGAGTGCGACTACAGTACTTGACGTGTGTGGACATGGTGGACGTTCGGTACGTCCTTACAGAGCTGGTATAGAAACAGGTGAAAAGTCCTCATACTGTGGTGGGCCTCTGGTTTGTATGTTCTACATGTTGCTGCGTTGTGTTAGCAATGCTTAATATGAACAAGCATCACAAATATATTGTATTTAACAAAACACAGCACTAACACTGTGAAAGTGTGGTTTCCCAAATGATCGTCCTCCATGGGAGAGTAGATGAAGGTAAGTGAGGAAAAGTGTCTGAATAATTCCTTGACAAATGAAGCGATGCCCGTCGTATCGACTCCACTCAACACAAGTGTGCCCTACATCTGAACCAAATCACAAAGGCCAAGAAGAAAGAGACCCAGACTTTGGTTCTGAAATTCAAAATGTAGGAGATATGGAGCATTTTATAAGTTGTAGAGGAACTTCTTGCGATATACTCTTAAACGATTTTGGTTTGCGAAAACATTTGTTAAATGGGTGAACGAAATGTATTCAAATCCACGAGCAGCAGTGATGACAAATGGAATGATATCAAGCTTTCTCAATTAAGAGAGAGGAACCAAACAGGGAGACCCTCTAAGCCCCTTACTCTTTACACTATTCTTAAAACATTTGGCTCTTGCAAAAAGGACAGCTGTGGGTATTAAGGGGGTCGAACAAGGGGAAGAGGAACACAAAATGTTGATGTATGCAGATGACATTTTATTATTGATCAAGGATCCTTTGGTTCTAATTCCAAATGTTCTATCCACAATTGAATCCTTCTCAAAAATATCAGGTTATAAAATGAATTGGCAAAAGTCTGAATGCATGCCGATATCAAGAGGATGCATTATATCAATGGTTGATTCATTCCAGTTTAAATGAATCCCAAGGGGACTAAAATATCTGGGTTTTAGGTTGTGCTCAAATATAGAAAATATAATCTCTATTAATATGCTTCCGTTAATACAAAAACGTAGGACTAACTTTGACAAATGGGAAGTGTTAAATCTTACCTTATGGGGAAAAATGTATATCATTAAGATGGTGGTCACTTCACAATTTAATTACATCTCTATGATGTCGTTATCTCAAAAACACACAACACAAACTGACGAAAGAAATGTAGTTGTACAACACTCTAAGTGGGCATGGGCAAGGGCACATACGATTTCGTCACATATTTATCACATATGATTTCTTAATACAAACAAAGCTACTCCTGCACTTGGAATAACCCTCTCATCTGCTTAGGGGGTGAAATTATTTATATGGGATACATGGCTGGAAAAATGAATACATGTTATCAAAGATCTCTACAAAGATGGCTCATTTAAATCATTTGAGGACCTTAAAGAAACGTTTAATTTAGATCAGAAGGGGGATTTCTGGAAGTATTTACAGTTGAGGAGTAGTATGGGGGCTGGGTTCGGACTAAAAATAGAAAAGAAAGAAGAGAACAGGATTCAGGAGTTCCTAAGTGCTTCCCGTACCCAACAATCTGCCTCAATATTTTATAGAGAAATGTCAAATATTCAAGCTGGAATGTGCAATGGACTGAGACTAGTATGGCAATAAGATCTTGATACTGAGATAAGGGAAGATGGATGGCAAGAAATAATATCAAATGTAGGCTGGGCTACAAGGGATGTAAGAAGCAAGTTTACTCACTATAAAATTGTACACAGATTATATGTTACACCTTTGGAACTGTATAAAATAGGTTTGAGACAAGATAATAAATGTTGGAAATGTAATGTAGAAATGGTCACTTTTCTACACGCTATGTGGGAGTTCTCCAACGTGTGGCCTTCATGGAAGGCAGTACTGAATACATTAGAAGGGTGGCTCAAGTGGCCTTTACCAGAATCCCGACAACTGTGTTTGTTAGGGGACACATCATTGGTGCCACCAGGCCTCACCAAAACAGAGATTAGACTGTCATCAACAGGTTTCATGGTGGCAGCAAGGCTTATCCTGAGAAACTGGAACAGCCCACGTACGGCCGTGCTCACAGACTGGCTCAAACTCATGACGGAGACGGCTGCTTTTGAAAATATGATTGCCAGGGTAAAAAACAGTTCAAACCAAACTGTCAAGCTGACCAAGCATATACAAGTCTGATGGCTTTTATTACAAATTAAGGAGGGGTCAAATACTCAGGGGCAGGATTTTTGTTTTCAGGGAAAGGCAAATATAGATGCAAAGGCGGTGTATACAAATTTACAAGTAAAAGATAATTAAGGGGGTGCCAGTGTTGCTTTTCTTTTACTTTTTGGGTATGTATGTATACGTGATATGTGTGTGTATATATATTAAGGCTGTCAGCATTAACGCGTTAATCTATGCGATTAACGCACTAAAATATTTTAACGCAATTAACGCAACTTTGTTTACTTCTGGTATGCGTTGAAGTTTTTGCACTCCTCTGAGTGTCAAACCGCGGCAGTCCGCCTCCTTCCCTCCGTCTGCTCCTCGATTCACAGAGAAGCAGAGGGCGACGTGTCGGTGACGCAGGGCGGAAAGTGCAGGTGACTTTTTTGTTGTTGCTCCGCCCCGATGCGCACGCAGACAAGCCGGCATGGAGCTCTGCGGCGCACGAGACGGAGAGCGGAGAAGTGTTAACGACACGTCGAGACAGAATGACATGCTGCTGTAGAGACGACCAACAACAGACGTTTAGTTTAATAAAAGAACAAAGACGTCTTGAAGAAAAGAACCTTACATTACTTGTGCTGTAATCTGGCGCTATAGAGAACAATACAGGGGGGCGGGGCCTCACCCTGATAGAATGGTGGGGGAAACACTGGGATGTGTCACATGCAAAAGCCTTTCAAAGGTGAATTTACATTGTTTTGTAAAATCAAGAAAATGAGCCCAGCCTCCAGAGGGTTAACGTGACATATTTGTCAGTGTACCAAGGCCAATTGTTCTGCTGTTGTTCAATGTTAAAGATGACAGGACCAATGGGCTCTCAAATATACTTGTTTTACTAATCTGGATGTTTCACTGAAGAAACAATTCATCATCCACGATATTACAGTTTTTTTCAGGTGCTACCAAGCGTTTGTCCAAACAGTGGTCACATTTTCAAAACTCTAAACACAATTAGCACAGCAACGGTCTTTTGTGGCCGTACCATTCACACATTTCATGTCGTTTTCACACAATATGAAGTCAGTGAACAAATTTTCACAATGCTTACATTTTCTTAACAGACAAGCTATACCTCCCAACAAAACTATGGATTGTTTTTGTATTATTTACGAATGTTAACACACAACATCCCACAATGGCAAACACAATATTCCAAACCTTAGATACAGTCTCAAAACCTGTTCTGCAATGATATCAGTTATAAAACAATATATCTCAGCTGATAATAAACAAACAATTGATTCCCCATCTCCTCCTGATGGTATAGGTACGTTTGGAATGTTTTTGAGAAATATGTTTTAGCAAGTTTTGGATTCAAATTTAAGTTTTGATTATGACAGGTTGAGATGTTGCAGACACCGCCAACATTGACTCACCGAATGTTGTTCAATCAGCTTTTGCAGCCGTTGCCCCAAAACATAGTTTATTTGTAAAAAAACTAAACAGTTTGGATTGAACATTTTTAAAGGAACAATAGTTCCCCCCCTTTTTATCTGGGCTTGTTGCCGTTGTTTTTTTGTTCAGAATGCTCTTGTGTGTTTCTTGGATATTTTGTTCACTGAAAGCAATATTGTAAAACTTTTTCTGTTCCATCAGACTGTAAACAGTATTTATACTGTACCTCCTGTAGTAAACAGTATAGAGAAAAAAACTGATTTGGTTTTTACTGGAATGCTTTTGAATGTGAACATTACATGTGGACATACAGTTCCCAACCAAGAAATTTAGTTTAAAAACAGTGGATTGCATGTTTTGCATGCAAATACCTGTAAAGCTGAAACATAAAAGTCTATGCAGTTTTTGTAATGTCAGCAATAGCCAGTGTTTTGAAACCTAGTGTACTTTGATTGACTGGAAGGAGCTTGTGAAGTGAAAACAAGAGTTATTCTTTGACAATAATTTCATTTTGAGTCAGATATCCAGTGTTTTGGTAAAGTTAGTGTCTGTAGAAAAAGATGTGTTCTATTTTGAAATGAAGAGTTAGTATATATTTAACAAAATGTGTTTTGGCAAGAAAATTATCCATTTGGCCAATTGTGCTTTGTAGGTGTGAGTCTGTGTTAAGAGTTTAGAAAAAGTATCTGAAGTATGGGTAAGCGCTGGTTAGCGATTGAAAAAAACTGTAAATACCTCGCTGGCACTTTTCTTTGAAAACACAGCTCTGTGTGAAGATTTGTCTTTCAAAAAGAATACAATTAAACAAGTGTCTAAAATACACGCTGTCTGAAGTAATTACTCGTTCATTTAGAAGATTTAATCTTTAGAAGAAAAAAAAACTTTTAGTCGCGAATAATGAATTTCAAAATGTGCGATTAATTAGTTAATTTTTTTTAATCGATTGACAGCCCTAATATATATATATATATATATATATGTGACTGTATGCATAAGTATATGGATATATATATTAGGGCTGTGAAACGATTAACATTTTTAATCAGGTTAATCACAGGTTTCTGTGGATTAATCATGATTAATCACCATTTAATAGACCTGCTTCCTGTTGCATTACCATTTACAGCACCTGTTTGAAGCTGCGTTATTTGTTCTGCCAAAATGTAGGTTTAAGTAATTCAATCATAATAAATGTATTTTCATTTAAAGACATTTGGATCTCGCTTTTCATACTTATTCTAACCTTTAATTTTAAAAGCAGCCTTTGAGAATAGAAGTCCAGAATATATGCAATTTAAATGCTGACTGTCGCATTCTTATGAACTTAGTATAACAGCGTGGTGTGTGTATGTGTGCGTGTGTGTGTCAGAAAAAGAATGTGACACAGAGAGAAAGATAAACTTTAGAGACAGAAGTCTGTCACCTGATGAGTCATCTGATGATGACCTTTGTTCCATCGCTTCAGAGACCATTTGAATACCATGCTCTAATTATTGTGGTCTTTGTTAGTTAAATTATATGAAGTCCTTTAGGAAAATGATTGTTGGCAGAATTTTGAATGTCTCACATGCCTCACAACAAGATGCAGGTTGTAGTGTGACAGACTTGACACAGAGTACCAGAGAGGAGACGAGAGAGGAGAGGAGACGAGGATGGACAAACTTCTTCTGACCGTCGTTATCGTCGTCGTCGTGTCAGGCAAGACTTTCATATCTTTTTATGCTTTTACCATCTTCTACATTGTTATAACACTTTCATAATGTGTCCCTGGAACATTCCTCTAACCTCCACTTCTTTGTTTGTCTTTTTTACTTACATTTAAAATGCTAATTTGTATGAGTGAGCTAAGTTATTAATAGTAAATGTGATCAATATGCCATTAGTCCATCCAGGACTGTGTGCCGTCTCATCAGCTGCTGTACGTCGCTACTTTGTTGTTAATGAGCTGAAGACCAGGACCGAAGCACAGCGTCACTGCAGAGAGAACCACATGGACCTGGCCACCATACGAGACCCGGAGGACCTGGAGACCCTGAAGACCCTGAAGGCAACGTTCCACTCAGTGAGTTTCATGCTGTCAGTGATCTGAACGTTGTACATTAACACAGTGGTGGAAAGTATGCAGATGAACTGGACCTCAGTGTGTACTTTTCTTGACTACTTTAGTGCAATGCTTATTCATGTTACAGTTCAGAGGGACATTTATTTGACAGAGTTACTTTACAGATTATTATTTTAATGTAACATACTGTAATCCTTTAGAATAAATACATGCTAATTAGCATTAATTAAGCAAACACTTAATTCATCATTTATTTTCTAACAATACAACCCATTAGTCAGCAATTTAAAAACACAGTTATACATATTTTATTCATCATTAATAAGCTTGACTATTATGCGTTTCATAATTGTGTTTTCCTACTTTAGAAATGATGTATTTGGTATTTAATTAAGTAATATATATTACAAACCAATTTAGGATTTAAAGATATGAGACATTTGTGTATGTATTTTAATACTGCAATTCAGGATTAAATTAGGTAGCTACTACTAGTTAGTTAAGTATTGAGAGTGACCTCATCTAAAGTGAGGACGATATATGCCTTACAACACATGTACTATTGATATTGAAAGGCTGGCAGGGCGATGACCGACAGTGGCATGACTGGTGAGTTAGTTTCTTAGTTTGCTGGCACTTACACATTATTGATTGAGAGTATTGTAGCGCCCCCGTTGCCTGTCCAACACAGAGGCACTATTTGGCTGTTCATCTGCTGGAGTTCCGAGGCGTTTCATTAAATGTCAGGGCCCAGTTAGTTTATTGTTTCATTTGCATGTATTTATCCCAAACTAAACTAGAATGGGCACTCGATAGAGTGCATACTTTCGCATATCACAAGATTGGGCATTGAATTATGAACATTTTGGCATTAGTTGCATGCCAATTGGATATAAATTGACCGCGCTATGGTAAAAAGAAGAATTTGACCTTTTCATGACCTTGACCTTGACCTTTGACCCGATCGATCCCAAAGTCTAATCAAATGGTCCCCGGATAATAACCAATCATCCCACCAAACTTTTTTTGTTATGCGAATAACACGCATACAAATAAATACATAAATACACGGCGATCAAAACATAACCTTCCGCATTTTCAATGCGAAGGTAATCATGAAACAATGTTGCCACCACTCAGGTGCCACATACATAAATCAAAATATAACACTTTACCATTTCTCTTTCTGCTTTTCCGCACTGTTACATGTTTGCTTCTGACAAATGAGCACTACAATGCCTCTCCTCATTAGGTAGGCCTTAACATCAAATTAACGCGTCTTGCACCATCTAGTGGTGGGAGGTCCAAATTAACAAAACCTGATTAATATGGCTCTACACGTATCTTAAGCTATCTAGCCACACTAAAATAATTCCTGGCGCTACAAGGGACTGACAGGGTTCGGACCAGGGAGGAAGGGAGAGAAAATGCCAGATCTTGCCTGAATTCTCTGTCCTCTCTAGTTTATTTTCTGCTTCATTTTATTAGTCAACCTTTGCAGAGAGACTCATCACATGTTGCCTTATTATTTAGGAGACGTTTCAACAGGCAGCTGTATCACTCACCAGTAGCATATAGACTGATATTTACAAATCAGAACAAAGGCTCACAATTATTATTGTTATTATAACATCAACGTTATTAAAATAGCACTTGTGATTACTTAGAACCACCCTTTTAAGTTTGGGTTTGTCATATATTGATCCTCCTAATTAGCATGTAGTTATTATAAAGTGTTACCCAACATACTGCTAATATGTACTGGATATTTACAGGATTAATATTGTATTAATCAAACATCATAAATGTAAATATATAGTGGAATCATGTTGCCTTTGTTAGCATTGTAAGAAAGTCTCTTTCTTTATATCACAATTAAATATTTCTTTCAGCGAGCCTGGATCGGACTGTACTTTTACTCTGACAACTGGAAGTGGTCACTGTCAAACACAAGTCTCTACAAAACCGGGGAGACGGAGTTCAGGCAATGGATCTCTGGACAACCGAACAACTACAACTATGGACAACACTGCGTAGAGATGCATGCCAATAGTGATTGGTATGACTACAATTGTGAGACGGTCCTTAGGTCAGCCTGCTTCGATGTCAGAGGTGAGAATATTATAGAAGTTACTAAAAGAAACTTTCCTTCTGTGTTGATTCTGGTGCTCCCTGTGGATTAAAGTGGCAGTGTCTCTGAGCACCTGGGTCCCTTTAGAAAACCTCTCATTGTACTGCAGCACGGTCTGACAGTCTGACCATCTCAGATCTGGTTCCAGCAGGTCCATCGATAAATCTTAGGACTCCAGCTGTGTGGTGTCAGTAGTAGAGGAGGTCTGTAGTGGACCAGGACTAAACTGATGTCACATAGAGGACTAGGACTAAACTGGGGTCACGTAGAGGATCAGGACTAGACTGAGACTGGTTCAGCAACCGTTAAAAGTTCCTCACGGTTACTTGAACTAGTCTTCAGCTACATGAAAGTAATTTAAAGGAGATTAATGGCGTTTACCTTTATGAATGAGCATCTTCATATTCACACAGCTCCGTGTTGATTACATTCCTTCATGCTTAGATTCATGAAGTAAAAATAAACTGGTTTGCATCATTTGGCCTGTTATGGTTCCTCTACTCAGCACTTCCCTCTGGTCAACTTTCAGGGCCAAACACATATGTCCTCACTACCACCTCGATGAATTGGACTGAAGCCCAGAGCTACTGCAGAAAACACCACACAGACCTGGCCAGTGTGAGGAACATGGAGGAGAGCCAGGTGGTTCAGAATCTGATTCCCTCGAATACGTACATCTGGATTGGCCTTTTCAGAGATTCATGGAATTGGTCTGATGGAAGTGAGTCCTTATTTAGGAACTGGAATAATCTGGAGCCTCGTATACCTGATGGCTCCTCTAAGAAATGTGTGGCAGCAGACTTCAGTGCCGATGGACAATGGGAGATCCTATACTGTAACGTCAAGTCAGCGTTCATCTGCTATGATGGTGAGCTGTCAATCAAAGTGTCTCTAACGTTGGACTTAGGTTTAGAGAGTGATGGCTTGGGTGACGCAACAACACTAATAATAAGTCTATGCTAAATTAAGATGTTCTTGCACCAACCATAAAAAAACATTGAGCTGATGGAAAATTACCATACTTTTCTCTTATCATTTAAAGTGTTAAACATTCAAGAATGTTGTTTATTATTAGCCAGAAACGTTTTGACTGATGATGTTTTTTGTTTTTTAGACTTTGTTCCTGTTTCAAAGCGAGTGGTGAAAGTGAGGCTGGAGAGGAGCAGCTCCTCTCTGGATCTGAATGACCCTGTGGTGATGGAGGACCTCTTGAAGCAGGTACATCTTCCTCTAATTAACAACATGACAACAGGTGATACATGATATGTAGTGGACTACTCAGAACAATGTAGAACCAGAGTTCTTCTAGAGCAGAGCTTCCACATGAGGACAGAGAGAGAAAGAATGCAGGAAGTAAGGAAACGACAGACAATTGAAGAGTTCTTCTAGAACAGAGCTTCCACATGAGGACAGAGAGAGAGAAAGGATGCAGGATGTAAGGGAACAACAGTCTAGTGAAGAATACTTCTCTCCATGTTTCAGTTCAAACAGAAGCTGAAGGACCAAGGGCTGAACGACGACATCAAACTGAGCTGGAAGAAGCAGTCGGATGGAAAAGTCTTTCACAAGGAAGAGAAGAAGACCAAGAAGAAGAGAAGAGATGAGCTGTAATGTTGTTTCAATCCACTCTGGTCCGAGGATTCCTTTCTCCTCCTCTTCCTCCTTTTCTTCTTCCTCTCAATCAATGGTAGAAAGAACCAAAAGTACCAAAGTACAGACCATTTTCTGTAAAGTACCCTGTTTCCATCTCATAGTCCTTTAGAGTTTTACTGTACTACATTGATCCGTCAGCTTCAGTTTCTACATTCTTTATAAGCAGGTTCTTCCTGAAGGGCTGAGGTTCTACCCAGAACCATTTGCTTCTGAAGAACCCTTTCTTGCTTTGAGGATTTCTTAAAGTACAGATGTAGAAAAACCTCAAAGTTCCCCATAGAACGCTTGGTTTCTATCAGAGTTCTAGTTAGCACATTATTTTGTCAGAGTGTAGTTCCTTTGCACAGTAAGATGTTAAAAATAAAATGTGTGATGAGCTTATAGAATATGAAGCTTTGTTTTGTAGCATCTCAACCTGCTGCAGCATTAAAATGCTACTTACATGTTAATGAGTAATAATGATCCAATAATATACTGTTTAATATATTATAGTTCGCTAAAATATTTACTTTGCTTAAAGAGTACTTTTACTTTTGATGATGAAGAACTTTCTTCTGTAGTTTGTACATCCATATCTCTGATTGTACCTCTTTTGTTAGAATTTGAGTGTTTCCTGTTTTATGTTGAAGTCCCTGTCTCGTTTCTTGTTTCCCTGCTCTTCCCTCCCTGTGCTTGTCTGTTTTTTTCCTGATTGTTTCCAGCCACGCCCTGAGTGTTTCCACCTGTGTCTCATTCCCCTATGTATTTAATCTGTGTCCTTCTGTTTGTCTGGTGTCGGATCGTCCTTTTTGTTCCTGTGTGGTGTTCGTCCATGTTCCTGTCCGGGAAATAAAGCTGATTTTTCAAAAGACTCCTGCTGCGTTTGGGTCCTCCACACCGCACCATAACATCTTTTATGGGTAAAGGTGTGTTTATTCATGGTGACGATGCTTCTTTTGCTTAAAAAAATATTCCACTCAGCGTTCTGTGTCAGCAGTTATTCTTCTTCTTATGAGATCACATGTATATGAGATCAGATTGACTGAGATTACATGACTATGAGATCAAATGACTATGAGATCTCATGATTATGAGATTCTGTGACTATGAGATCACATGAATACCAGACTGCATGAATATCATATCACATGAATATGAGATCACATGAATATAAGATCACATGAAATGTGAAAATATGCCCACTCTACATTCAGATCTCTGCCTCTGTGTGACTCTCTGTGCCCGCTGTGAATCAGCTCATGTGCGGTTAAATGTGTGCAGGAGGTGTGGCTCAGGTAGGGCACAGCAACCGAGCTGAACGCGGCACAGTTTGTTCCACAAAGCCACATTTTGTTTGTAATACATTGTTAAAAGATTCACTTTCCAGTTTGGTAAAAATAATTCTAATTCTTATTAGCGAGCGATGTGGGACCGAGATCCGTCGTTGTGCCGTCACGGGCTCCAGTGTGAGCGAGCTTTCATAAAAAAATGCAGCTGAGGCTCGAGAAACCCCCGTTCCCGCCAGGTTAGATGGATGCATCCTTCGCTACCGTGACATAGTAACCAGGGCTCTCAAGTTTTGAAGACAGGCAAGAGTGACATATCCCCCCGGCCACGCCCCCATTCCGCCCGCCCCGCCCCTACCGTATGCCCACAGACCATGAGTGACTGTCACTCTCAATGCGTGACATTTGAGAGCCGTGTCGTAACTTTCACACACGGAGATGCAAAGCGGATACACGTACACTTTATATATTCACACACACATGCATCCGATCTCGAGCGTTGGCCTGGAATGGCCCGGAGGAGTGGCCCTAAGCTCTGCCGACATGTTTGTGGAAACGGAGAGAAAAGAGAGAGAGAGAGAGTAGACGCATGGAGAAGGAAAAGCAAAGAGAGAGCCACAGATTTTCAGGACGAGATAAATGGGCCTCCCAGAAGTTAGTGTGTGCAGCATCAGGCATACACACAGACACATACACACACACACACAGACAACAATAGACTATAAACATGTTTTAATTGAACAACAAAGACGCCAAGTGAACTTTGAACTAGTCCCCACAATCCACCTGAATGATACTAATGCTACAAAGACACACACACTCACACATGCACACGAACACACAGACACACACTCACACATGCATGCACATCAGTGAGTGGCTTTAAATATTTTTCTTTCTGCATCCTTTGATGTAAATTCCTCGGACGTGATTTACATGAAGCCATCATTTCCATTGACCTTGTGCATAGTTTTTGGTTGTCATGTATTCACTATAGAAGCCCGTTTCCACCACTGTGAGAAGAGAAGTAGGATCCTGTAAGTCATAATTATGACTTACTATCTCATAATAATAGACTAGGGAGGCCCTCTTCCCAGATGAGGATGAAGAAGAGATGACCAATGAGCAGTCACACATTGGTTTCAGCCAGGTGATATAGTTTTGATTCTTTGACCTGGTCCTGGTTCTGCACTATCTACTAACTGTCCTCATGGATAAGAAGAAGAGCAGGGAAACAAAAGACGTTTTTCAAACTCCGGACTGCAGGAGAAGGAAACGAGTGTAAACATGTAAACATCATGAAGACAAGGTCTCCAAGGGTCATCCAAAGCCCATGAGATAACGATAGTTTCACCTGTAGCACCCATTATAACGGTGATCTCTCCTGATGATGCTGATGAAGATGGGTTGGTGATGCGTATTACTACACCACAGGGGGCCAGGACAAGAAATACTGAGAAAGGGCACGATCACACCAGACGCGCCTCTAAAAATGCAGCCGCACCAAAAACGCCTAGGCAAATATACGGCAGTCAAAACAGTGCGGCGCACCTGTGGAACGGACCTGCGTGCGCAACAAACTATTGATTTTGGGTTCGCCTCCTGCTTGATTCGATTGACTGCATTGGCCGAGTGTGACATTGATGAGCGGCGCGCCTCGAGCTTAAAGTTGAGAATATTTTAACTTTTAACCGCGCCTGAAAACCGCAAGAAAACCGCGCCACGTGGCGTTTCAAAGGCGCGTCTGAAAGTCGCGCCGTACCATAGGGAATCAATGGTTTTGCGGGCGACACGTTTTTGAGAGGCGCGTCTGGTGTGATCGAGCCCTTAGTCCCACTTACCCCACTGCGTGTCTCATCTTCCTGTTGTCCTGGTGAGTGTGCATGTTATGAAACTTATTTGTGATTTTCATTGTCTGTTCAATGACATACCCTCCCTAACCTCTGCCATAACTCATGACATTGGATTATCTAACACTACACCGATCAATCAGCATGCATATTAGGGAATTACGGTCATGAAAAAGGAGCTTAACTATCTTGTGCAGAACGATTTTGCAGTACCAAGTTCCAGCCCATGGAGTTCCCACGTCTCAGGTTGTGTACTGACCCTGCAAAGTAAACGCTGTAACTGTCCTAGAAGCACATTCATTACCCCTACATGAGGACTGCATTGATGAGGTTAGTCCTGCTACATATGTGATCAAACATGACATACTGAAAGGATATTGGCAAGTGCTTTCAACAACACGAGCTCCAGAAATGTCAATGTTTGTGGCCCCTGACGGTTTCCTCCAATACACTGAGATGCCATTTGGTGTGTGTCACGCTCATTCTACTTTTCAAAGGCTAGGACATGCAGTACAGGGAGATGTTCAGAACTGTTGTCTATTCTGAGGACCGGGTCGGTCACATGACGACATTGAGAGAAGTCTTGGAACGACTTCAGCCCTAACACTCAATATGTGTTTTGGTAAAGCATTGTTAGAGGAGCATGGGAAGCCATCTTGTTTTCTCTCCAGAGGTAGGTAGCCGGGTGGACATACCTTTGCACACAGAATCCAAGAAACTGTTACCTGTTGCAGTACCATTTACTGAGCCTGTTACATGTTGCAGTACCATTTACTGAGCTTGTTAAATGTAGCAGTACCATTTACTGAGCTTGTTACCTGTAGCAGTACCATTTACTGAGCTTGTTACATGTTGCAGTACCATTTACTGAGCTTGTTACCTGTAGCAGTACCATTTACTGAGCCTGTTACATGTTGCAGTACCATTTACTGAGCTTGTTACATGTTGCAGTACCATTTACTGAGCTTGTTACATGTTGCAGTACCATTTACTGAGCTTGTTACCTGTAGCAGTACCATTTACTGAGCCTGTTACCTGTAGCAGTACCATTTACTGAGCCTGTTACCTGTTGCAGTACCATTTACTGAGCCTGTTACATGTTGCAGTACCATTTGCTAAGCTTGTTACATGTTGCAGTACCATTTACTGAGCGTTACATGTTGCAGTACCATTTACTGAGCCTGTTACCTGTAGCAGTACCATTTACTGAGCTTGTTACATGTTGCAGTACCATTTACTGAGCTTGTTACATGTTGCAGTACCATTTACTGAGCTCGTTACATGTTGCAGTACCATTTACTGAGCTCGTTACATGTTGCAGTACCATTTACTAAGCTTGTTACATGTTGCAGGACCATTTACTGAGCCTGTTACATGATGCAGTACCATTTACTGAGCCTGTTACATGTTGCAGTACCATTTACTGAGCCTGTTACATGTTGCAGTACCATTTACTGAGCTTGTTACATGTTGCAGTACCATTTACTGAGCCTGTTACATGTTGCAGTACCATTTACTGAGCCTGTTACCTGTAGCAGTACCATTTACTGAGTCTGTTACCTGTAGCAGTACTATTTACTGAGTATGTTACCTGTAGCAGTACCATTTACTGAGCCTGTTACCTGTTGCAGTGCCATTTACTGAGCTTGATAACTGTTGCAGTACCATTTACTGAGCATGTTACATGTTGCAGGACCATTTACTGAGCCTGTTACATGTTGCAGTACCATTTACTGAGACTGTTACCTGTAGCAGTACTATTTACTGAGTATGTTACCTGTAGCAGTACCATTTACTGAGCCTGTTACCTGTTGCAGTGCCATTTACTGAGCTTGATAACTGATGCAGTACCATTTACTGAGCATGTTACATGTTGCAGGACCATTTACTGAGCTTGTTCCATGTTGGAGTACCATTTACTGAGCCTGGTACCTGTTGCAGTACATTTTACAGCAACTGTTTGAAGTGGCGTTAATTGTTTTGTCAAAATGTATGTTGAGAGTAATTCAAATAAAATAAATGTATTTTCATTTAAAGCCATTTGATTTCCTCAATTTTGCTGTTGCTGATGAGATGTCATACTTATTCTAAACTTTTATTTTAGAAGGAAATATCATTACATCTGGCACAAACGTTTTGACAATTTCACACAAATGTATAATAGAAGTGGTGTTTGTGTGTGTCAGAAAAAGATTGTGACACAGAGAGACACACCTGACGAGTCATCTGACGATGACCTTAGTTCCATCGTTCCAGATATCATTTGAATCCCGTATTACTACTAGTGTCGTCTTTGTTAGTTAAATTCTATGAAAGTCCATTAAGAAAATTATTGTTTACAGAACTTTGCATGTCTGACATCCTCCATCCTCAAAATAGGATGATATAATGTCACAGACTGACAGAGAGAACCAGAGAGGAGACGAGAGAGGAGAGGAGACGAGGATGGACAAACTTCTTCTGACCGTCGTCATCGTCGTCGTGTTAGGCAAGACTTTATTATCTTTTTATTCTTTTACCATCTTCTACATTGTTATAACACTGTTTCATAATGTGTCCCTGCGACATTCCTCTTACCTCCACTTCTTTGTTTGTCTTTTTTACTTTAATGTAAAATGATAATTTGTATGAGTGAGCTAAGTTATTAAAATTAAATGTGATCAATATGCCATTAGTCCATCCAGGACTGTGTGCCGTCTCATCAGCTGCTGTACGTCGCTACTTTGTTGTTAATGAGCTGAAGACCAGGACCGAAGCACAGCGTCACTGCAGAGAGAACTACATGGACCTGGCCACCATACGAGACCCGGAGGACCTGGAGACCCTGAAGACCCTGAAGGCAACGTTCCACTCAGTGAGTTTCATGCTGTCAGTGGTCTGAACGTTGTACATTTACACAGTGGTGGAAAGTATGCAGATGAACTGCACCTCAGTGTATACTTTTCTTGACTACTTTAGTGCAATGCTTATTTATTCTTTAGAATAAATACACGCTAATGAGCAATAGTTAAGTGAACACTTAATTCATAATTTTTAAAGCATTTATCTAACAATAACACTCATTAGTCAGCAATTTAAAAACACAGTTATAAATCTTTTATTCATCATTAATAAGCTTGACTTTTATGCGTTTCATAATTGTGTTTTCCTACTTTATAAATGAAGTATTTTGTATTTAATTAAGTAATGTATATTACAAACCAAATAAGGATTTAAAGATATGAGTATTTTTGTATGTGTTTTAATACTGCAATTCAGCATTAATTTAGGTAGCTACTAGTCGTTACTTAAGTATTGAGTGTGACCTCATCTAAAGTGAGGACGATATATGCCTAAGAACGCATGTATTAATGATATTGAAAGGCTGGCAGGGCGATGCCCGTCAGTGGCACGACTGGTGAGTTAGTTTCTTAGTTTGCTGGCACTTACACATTATTGACTGAGAGTATTGTAGCGCCCCCGTTGCCTGTCCAACACAGAGGCACTCCTTGGCTGTTCATCTGCTGGAGTTCCGAGGCGTTTCATTAAATTTCAGGGCCCAGTTTGTTTATTGTTTCATTTGCATGTATTTATCCCAAACTAAACTAGAATGGGCACTCGGTAGAGCGCATACCTTCGCATATCACAAGATTGGGCATTGAATTATGAACATTTTGGCATTAGTTGCATGCCAATTGGATATAAATTGACCGCGCTATAGTAAAAAGAAGATTTTGACCTTTTCATGACCTTGACCTTTGACCCGATCGATCCAAAGTCTAATCAAATGGTCCCCGGATAATAACCAATCATCCCACAAATTTCATGCGATTCAAGAAGATGTTGACCTTTTTCATGACCTTGACCTTTGACCCGATCGATCCCAAAATCTAATCACATGGTCCCCGGATAATAACCAATCATCCCACCAAATTTAATGCGATTCGGTTTAAAACTTTTTTTGTTATGCGAATAACACGCATACAAATAAATAAATAAATACACGGCGATCAAAACATAACCTTCCGCATTTTCAATGCGAAGGTAATCATAAAACAATGTTGCCACTACTCAGGTGCCACATAAATCATAATATAACAATTAACCATTTCTGTTTCTGCTTTGCCGCACTGTTACATGTTTGCTTCTGACAAATGAGCACTACAATGCCTCTCCTCATTAGGTAGGCCTAAACATCAAGTTAATGCGCCTTACGCCATCTAGTGGTGGGAGGTCCAAAGTAACAAAACCTGATTAATATGGCTCTACAAGTATCTTAAGCTATCTAGCCACACTAAAATAATTCATGGCGCTACAAGGGACTGACAGGGTTCGGACCAGGGGGGAAGGGAGAGAAATTCCAGATCTTGCCTGAATTCTCTGTCCTCTCTAGTTTATTTTCTGCTTCGTTTTATTAGTCAACCTTTGCAGAGAGACTCATCACATGTTGCCTTATTATTTTGGAGACGTTTCAACAGGCAGCTGTATCACTCACCAGTAGCATATAGACTGATATTTACAAATCAGAACAAAAGCTCACAATTATTATTGTTATTATAACATCACCTGTTTGAAGCTGCGTTATTTGTTCTGCCAAAATGTAGGTTTAAGTAATTCAATCATAATAAATGTATTTTCATTTAAAGACATTTGGATCTCGCTTTTCATACTTATTCTAACCTTTAATTTTAAAAGCAGCCTTTGAGAATAGAAGTCCAGAATATATGCAATTTAAATGCTGACTGTCGCATTCTTATGAACTTAGTATAACAGCGTGGTGTGTGTATGTGTGCGTGTGTGTGTCAGAAAAAGAATGTGACACAGAGAGAAAGATAAACTTTAGAGACAGAAGTCTGTCACCTGATGAGTCATCTGATGATGACCTTAGTTCCATCGCTTCAGAGACCATTTGAATACCATGCTCTAATTATTGTGGTCTTTGTTAGTTAAATTATATTAAGTCCTTTAGGAAAATGATTGTTGTCAGAATTGTGAATGTCTCACATGCCTCACAACAAGATGCAGGTTGTAGTGTGACAGACTTGACACAGAGTACCAGAGGGGAGACGAGAGAGGAGAGGAGACGAGGATGGACAAACTTCTTCTGACCGTCGTTATCGTCGTCGTCGTGTCAGGCAAGACTTTCATATCTTTTTATGCTTTTACCATCTTCTACATTGTTATAACACTTTCATAATGTGTCCCTGGAACATTCCTCTAACCTCCACTTCTTTGTTTGTCTTTTTTACTTACATTTAAAATGCTAATTTGTATGAGTGAGCTAAGTTATTAATAGTAAATGTGATCAATATGCCATTAGTCCATCCAGGACTGTGTGCCGTCTCATCAGCTGCTGTACGTCGCTACTTTGTTGTTAATGAGCTGAAGACCAGGACCGAAGCACAGCGTCACTGCAGAGAGAACTACATGGACCTGGCCACCATACGAGACCCGGAGGACCTGGAGACCCTGAAGACCCTGAAGGCAACGTTCCACTCAGTGAGTTTCATGCTGTCAGTGATCTGAACGTTGTACATTTACACAGTGGTGGAAAGTATGCAGATGAACTGGACCTCAGTGTGTACTTTTCTTGACTACTTTAGTGCAATGCTTATTCATGTTACAGTTCAGAGGGACATTTATTTGACAGAGTTACTTTACAGATTATTATTTTAATGCAACATACTGTAATCCTTTAGAATAAATACACGCTAATTTGCATTAATTAAGCAAACACTTAATTCATCATTTATTTTCTCACAATACAACTCATTTCTACATCATAATAGTTTATTTGAGAAATTTCAATCAGGATTTAGAAAACACCACAGCACCGAGACGGCACTGGTGAAAATTACAAATGACCTCTTAATGGCAGCAGATAAAGGACTCCTCTCTGTCCTGGTCTTGTTAGACCTTAGTGCTGCATTCGACACCATTGACCATGACATCCTGTTACAGAGACTGGAGCAGTCGATTGGCATTTCAGGCACGGCACTAATTTGGTTTAAATCCTATTTATCAGATCGATCTCAGTTTGTATTTGTAAACGATGACGCCTCGATAACCACCAACGTTAATCACGGAGTTCCACAAGGTTCTGTGCTTGGACCAATTTTATTTAC
This sequence comes from Pseudoliparis swirei, assembly GCF_029220125.1. Classification (NCBI taxonomy): domain Eukaryota; kingdom Metazoa; phylum Chordata; class Actinopteri; order Perciformes; family Liparidae; genus Pseudoliparis; species Pseudoliparis swirei. The sequence goes on along the minus strand of NC_079406.1, from coordinate 6,717,159 downwards.
CTTATACATGCTTCCTTTGGGCAATATTATCAGGAAACACTCCATAAACTTTCATTGTTATGCAGATGACACTCAACTATATTTATCGATAAAACCAGAGGAGAGCAACCAACTCTGTAAAATTCAAGCATGTCTTAAAGACATAAAAACATGGATGACCTGCAACTTGTTGTTAAACTCAGACAAAACCGAAGTAATTTTAATCGGCCCTGAGCACCTCAGAGATCAATTATCTGGTGATGTGGATTCTGTAGACGGCATTGCCCTGGCATCCAACACCACTGTAAAGAATCTTGGCGTTATCTTTGATCGGGACTTGTCCTTTAACTCCCACGTAAAGCAAATCTCAAGGACTGCATTCTTTCATCTACGTAATATTTCAAAAATCAGGCACATCTTGTCTCAAAAAGATGCAGAAAAATTGGTTCACGTTCGTTACTTCGAGACTGGATTACTGCAACTCCTTATTAGCAGGCTGCTCTAATAAATCTCTTAGGTCCCTCCAGTTGATCCAGAATGCTGCAGCTCGTGTTCTCACTAAAACTAAGAAAAGAGATCACATCACTCCTGCACTAGCTGCTCTGCACTGGCTCCCAGTAAAATCAAGAATCACTTTTAAAATTCTTCTCTTAACCTACAAAGCCTTGATTGGTGATGCTCCATCATATCTTAAGGAGCTTGTCGTACCATATTGCCCCACTAGAGAGCTACGCTCACTAAATGCGGGACTACTTGTAGTTCCTAGAGTCTTAAAAAGTAGAATGGGAGCCAGAGCCTTTAGTTATCAAGCTCCTCTTTTATGGAACCAGCTTCCAATTTCAGTCCGGGAGGCAGACACAGTCGCCTCGTTTAAGAGTAGACTTAAGACCTTCCTCTTTGACAGAGCTTATAGTTAGGGCTGAATCAGGTTTGCCCTGGTCCAGCCCCTTGATATGCTGCTATAGGCTTATAGCTGCCGGGGACGTTTTAGGATGCACTGAGTACCTATCTCCTCTTTTTCTCTCCTTAAGGATGAATTTTCATCTCTCAATCACACGTTACTAACTCTGCTTTCTCCCGAAGTCCTTTTGACTTTACGTCTCATGGGGTCATCGGACCCTATGAGACGCATAGATCTATCTGCCTGATGGATCGTCTGGGTCGTGGAATTCCTGCTCATGACTACGCCACTGTCCTGTTGAGACTCCGCCCTCCTCCTCCCCACCGCCATCTGCCTGATGGATCGTGGAGGTCTCCATCGTGGAATATGCCTACTATGAACTATTCATACACTCTGTCATATTCATTGAATGTATTTTAACTCTAAATCTGTCCTTCTGTACACATTACATCTATTGCATCTGTCCATCCTAGGAGAGGGATCCTCCTCTGTTGCTCTCCTGCAGGTTTCTTCCCTTTTTTTCCAACCTGAAGGGTTATTTGGGAGTTTTTCCTGGTCCGATGTGAGGTTTTGGGGCAGGGATGTCTATGTGTACAGATTGTAAAGCACTCCGAGACAAATTTGTAATTTGTGAAATTGGGCTATACAAATAAACTGAATTGAATTGAATTGAATTAGTCAGCAATTTAAAAACACAGTTATACATCTTTTATTCATCATTAATAAGCTTGACTATTATGTGTTTCATAATTGTATTTTCCTACTTTATAAATGATGTATTTGGTATTTAATTAAGTAATATATATTACAAACCAATTTAGGATTTAAAGATATGAGACATTTTTGTATGTATTTTCATTCTGCAATTCAGGATTAATTTAGGTAGCTACTAGTAGTTAGTTAAGTATTGAGTGTGACCTCATCTAAAGTGAGGACGATATATGCCTTACAACACATGTACTATTGATATTGAAAGGCTGGCAGGGCGATGACCGACAGTGGCACGACTGGTGAGTTAGTTTCTTAGTTTGCTGGCACTTACACATTATTGACAGAGTATTGTAGCGCCCCCGTTGCCTGTCCAACACAGAGGCACTCCTTGGCTGTTCATCTGCTGGAGTTCTGAGGCGTTTCATTAAATGTCAGGGCCCAGTTAGTTTATTGTTTCATTTGCATGTATTTATCCCAAACTAAACTAGAATGGGCACTCGGTAGAGCGCATACCTTCGCATATCACAAGATTGGGCATTGAATTATGAACATTTTGGCATTAGTTGCATGCCAATTGGATATAAATTGACCGCGCTATGGTAAAAAGAAGATTTTGACCTTTTCATGACCTTGACCTTTGACCCGATCGATCCAAAGTCTAATCAAATGGTCCCCGGATAATAACCAATCATCCCACCAAATTTCATGCGATTCGGTTTAAAACTTTTTTTGTTATGCGAATAACACGCATACAAATAAATAAATAAATACACGGCGATCAAAACATAACCTTCCGCATTTTCAATGCGAAGGTAATCATTAAACAATGTTGCCACCACTCAGGTGCCACATACATAAATCATAATATAACACTTAACCATTTCTGTTTCTGCTTTTCCGCACTGTTACATGTTTGCGTCTGACAAATGAGCACTACAATGCCTCTCCTCATTAGGTAGGCCTAAACATCAAGTTAATGCGCCTTACGCCATCTAGTGGTGGGAGGTCCAAAGTAACAACACCTGATTAATATGGCTCTACAAGTATCTTAACCCCCCACCCGTTTTTTTAGGTTTCTGCTCGAAATGACATACCCAAACTAAAAAGGGTGTAGCTCTGCAACCACACAAGCTATTTGAATAATGTTGGTGTTATAATAAAGGGAACACATGTGAGCTTTTGTTCAGATGTGTAAATATTGGCATATATGTTACTGGTTAAGAGTAAATAAAGATGAATCTTCTATTTTCATAGAAGTTTCAGGTTCGATTAGAAAAAAAAGCACTTTCAGGATGAATATATCCTGGATGGATGCACAGCAAAGGCCTAAAATCACCCAGATAATAATACAACTTGTGAACAGACTCTCTGCAAAGTTTGACTCAGAAAAAATAAAGCAGAACAATAGTTGGAGACTTTTTAGTAAAGAGAATTTAGGCGAGGTCTCTAAAATTTGCATTTGGGCCCATTGAAGCACCATCTGTGCCATTTGACTTTTCTCATGTACCAAACCATTTTTTTCACTTTCACTTTTACTTGTGGTGATCAATACATGCAAATACATCATTATGTAGCTTTAAAACAGTAAGTCAAAGATTTAAAAAAACGATCAAACAAAGTGGTGCTGTGCGCGTGCGTGCTGTGCGTAAAGCCGGTTTTTGGATCTGTCACAGCACAGCTGTTGCGCGCGCAGATATCTCCGCCGGGGAAGGGCGGATTTTAAAGAACGACACGTCATTGGAATACTTAGAGCCAATAGAATCGATTGGTACCAAGAAAGACAAGATTGACAGCACCGTGAGCCAATAGGAGACAGAAAGGCGTCGCCATATTTGAAATGTGAAATCCGATTAGCTGAAATTGAACTTCCTGACAGCTGACTATGACGCTTCCCCAAAAGTCCGCCTGGTTTTTAAAGGGACCTACACACACACAAAAGCCATGCCAGATGGAATGCAAGGGAGAGAAACGTTTTTTCTTCTTCTCAAGAACAAAAGTATGTTGAATTAGCTGAATGTAAAGCTATGAAGCGATTAATATTTCTGTGTTCTTTGGCTTATATCTCCGTGATACTTTGGTGCAGAAGGATTCTGTAAAGATATTTAGAATCTGTGTGAAGTCCTCTTGCTTTCGAACATCTCTTCTTTTATGATTGCACAAGGCTACATGTCGCTAGCTCCGGAAACGTTCTGAGTGGGCCGACACCTGACAAAATTATGATTATGATATTTGTATTTTTATTTCAGTTGGTGTTTGAGTTGTGTTTAAATGGCTCACTGATACTTGTAGCCCCAGTTGTCTTCTTTAATTTGATGTACAACATCAATATATTTGCTCATGTTTATTATAATATTATAGACAGTTTAGAACAAAACATCAAATCTGCCCCACAGGTGGGGCAATGGGGCTATATTATTAAGCTATCTAGCCATACTAAAATAATTCCTGGTGCTACAAGGGACTGACAGGGTTCGGACCAGGGGGGAAGGGAGAGAAATTCCAGATCTTGCCTGAATTCTCTATCCTCTCTAGTTTATTTTCTGCTTCATTTTATTCGTCAACCTTTGCAGAGAGACTCATCACATGTTGCCTTATTATTTAGGAGATGTTTCAACAGGCAGCTGTATCACTCACCAGTAGCATATAGACTGATATTTACAAATCAGAACAAAAGCTCACAATTATTATTGTTATTATAACATCAACATTATTAAAATAGCCCTTGTGATTGCTTATAGCCACCCTTTTAAGTTTGGGTTTGTCATATATTGATCCTCCTAATTAGCGTGTAGTTATTATAAAGTGTTACCCAACATACTGCGAATATGTACTGGATATTTACAGCATTAATATCGTATCAATCAAACATCATAAATGTAAATATATAGTGGAATCATGTTGCCTTTGTTAGCATTGTAAGAAAGTCTCTTTCTTTATATCACAATTAAATATTTCTTTCAGCGAGCCTGGATCGGACTGTACTTTTACTCTGACAACTAGAAGTGGTCACTGTCAAACACAAGTCTCTACAAAACCGGGGAGACGGAGTTCAGGCAATGGAGCTCTCGACAACCGAACAACTACAACTATGGACAACACTGCGTGGAGATGGGTGCCAATAGTTTTTGGTATGACTACAATTGTGAGGTGGCCCTTAGGTCAGCCTGCTTCGATGTCAGAGGTGAGAATATTATAGAAGTTACTAAAAGAAACTTTCCTTCTGTGTTGATTCTGGTGCTCCCTGTGGATTAAAGTGGCAGTGTCTCTGAGCACCTGGGTCCCTTTAGAAAACCTCTCATTGTACTGCAGCACAGTCTGACAGTCTGACCATCTCAGTTCTGGTTCCAGCAGGTCCAGCGATAAGTCTTAGGACTCCAGCTGTGTGGTGTCAGTACTAGAGGAGGTCTGTAGTGGACCAGGACTAAACTGATGTCACATAGAGGACTAGGACTAAACTGGGGTCACGTAGAGGATCAGGACTAGACAGACTGGTTCAGCAACCGTTAAAAGTTCCTCACGGTTACTTGAACTAGTCTTCAGCTACATGAAAGTAACTTAAAGGAGATTAATGGCTTTTACCTTTATGAATGAGCATCTTCATATTCACACAGCTCCGTGTTGATTACATTCCTTCATGCTTAGATTCATGAAGTAAAAATAAACTGGTTTGCATCATTTGGCCTGTTATGGTTCCTCTACTCAGCATTTCCCTCTGGTCAACTTTCAGGGCCAAACACATATGTCCTCACTACCACCTCGATGAATTGGACTGAAGCCCAGAGCTACTGCAGAAAACACCACACAGACCTGGCCAGTGTGAGGAACATGGAGGAGAACCAGGTGGTTCAGAATCTGAATCCCTCGAATACGTACATCTGGATCGGCCTTTTCAGAGATCCATGGAATTGGTCTGATGGAAGTGAGTCCTTATTTAGGAACTGGAATCATCAGGAGCCTCGTATACCTGATGGCTCCTCTAAGAAATGTGTGGCAGCAGACTTCAGTGCCGATGGACAATGGGAGATCCTGGACTGTAACGTCAAGTCAGCGTTCATCTGCTATGATGGTGAGCTATCAATCAAAGTGTCTCTAACGTTGGACTTAGGTTTAGAGAGTGATGGCTTGGGTGACGCAACAACACTAATAATAAGTCGATGCTAAGTTAAGATGTTCTTGCACCAACCATAAAAAAACATTGAGCTGATGTAAAATTACCAAACTTGTCTCTTATCATTTAAAGTGTTAAACATTCAAGAATGTTGTTTATTATGAGCCAGAAATGTTTTGACTGATGATGTTTTTTGTTTTTTAGACTTTGTTCCTGTTTCAAAGCGAGTGGTGAAAGTGAGGCTGGAGAGAAGCAGCTCCTCTCTGGATCTGAATGACCCTGTGGTGATGGAGGACCTCTTGAAGCAGGTACATCTTCCTCTAATTAACAACATGACAACAGGTGATACATGAGATGTAGTGGACTACTCAGAACAATGTAGAACCAGAGTTCTTCGAGAGCAGAGCTTCCACATGAGGACACACAGAGAGAAAGGATGCAGGATGTAAGGGAACAACAGTCTAGTGAAGAATTCTTCTCTCCATGTTTCAGCTCAAACAGAGAATGAAGGACCAAGGGCTGAACGAGGACATCAAACTGAGCTGGAAGAAGCAGTCGGATGGAAAAGTCTTTCACAAGGAAGAGAAGAAGACCATGAAGAAGAGAAGAGATGAGCTTTAATGTTCTTTCAATCCACTCTGGTCAGAGGATTCCTTTCTCCTCCTCTTCCTCCTTTTCTTCTTCCTCTCAATCAATGGTAGAAAGAATCAAAAGTACCAAAGTACAGACCATTTTCTATAAAGTACCCTGTTTCCATCTGATAGTCCTTTAGACTATTACTGTACAACATCGATCTGTCAGCTTCAGTGTCTACATTCTTATAAAAAGGGTTCTAACCAGATTCTTCCTGAAGGGCTGATGTTCTACCCAGAACTATTTGCTTCTGAAGAACGCTTTCTTGCTTTAGGGATTTCTAAAAGCTAGAACTCTTCTTAATGAACCTCATCAGGAACGCATCGTGAGTTCCAGATAGAATGGTTGGTTTCTTTCAGAGCTTTTGTAAGTACATTAGTTTGTCAGAGTGTAGTTCCTTTGCACAGTAAGATGTTAAATATAAAATATGTGATGAGCTTATAGAATATGAAGCAAATTTGTTTTGTAGCATCTCAACGTGCTGCAGCTTTAAAATGCTACTTACATGTTCATGAGTAATACTTTTGATGATGAAGAACCTTCGTCTGTAGTGTGTACATCCATAACTCAGAATGTATCGCTGTTGAGGGTAAAAGTGTGTTTATTCATGGTGACGATGCTTCTTTTGCTTCAATAAAACATTTGACTCAGCGTTCTGTGTCACCACAGTTCTTCATGTCCTTCAGCTCAGAGTAGAGTCTGATCACTGGAACTAAACACGCCTCAAGAGCAGTGTTCCTGTTATGTTCCAATGAAATATGAGATCACATGACTACGAAATCGCATTACTCTGAGATAACCTGACGATGAGATCACCTGACTATGAGATGATATGAATATGAGATCACATTACTATGAGATCACATAAATACCCGATTTCATGAATATCATATTTTATATATATATATATATATATATTAGGGCTGTCAATCGATTAAAAAAAATTAACTAATTAATCGCACATTTTGAAATTCATTAATCGCGATTAAAAGTTTTTTTTTCTTCTAAAGACAAAATCTTCTAAATGAACGAGTAATCCCTTCAGACAGCGTGTATTTTAGACACTTGTTTAATTGTATTCTTTTTAAAGACAAAACTTCACACAGAGCTGTGTTTTCAGAGAGGCTCCTACCTATAAAGTGCCAGCGAGGTATTTAATATCGTGGATGATGAATTGTTTCTTCAGTGAAACATCCAGATTAGTAAACAAAGGTGTATTTGAGACCCCATTGGTCCTGTCATCTTTAACATTGAACAACAGCAGAACCAGTGGCCTTGGTAAACTGACAAATATGTAATGTTAACCCTCTGGAGTCTGGGCTTATTTTCTCGATTTTACAAAAAAATTTAAATTCACCTTGTAAAGTCTTTTGCATATGACACATCCCAGTGTTTCCCCCACCATTCTATCAGGGTGAGGCCCCGCCCCCCTGTAATTTTCTCTTTCGAGCCAGATTACAGCAGAAGTAATGTAAGGTTATTTTCTTAAAGACGTATTTGTTCTTTTTTTAAACTAAACAGCGGTCTGTTGTTGATCGTCTCTACAGCAGCATGTCATTCTGTCTCGACGTGTCGTTAACACTTCTCCGCTCTCCGTCTCGCACGCCGCAGAGCTCCATGCCGGCGTGTCTGCGCGCGCATCGGGGCGGAGAAGAACAAAAAAACGGTCCGTGTACGTAATGTTATTTCGTTTTTTCGTTTCATTCCAAATACGGAATACGGAAATCACGTGGTTTTTTCGTTTTCCGTTTGAAAACCAAAAACGGAAAAACGGAATACCACCTCCGTATTTCGTTTCTGCTGTCTGAAACCAAAAACGACAGAACGGAAGTGCTTAAAATGAAGTCAAAATAAAAGCCAGTGATACATATTCGTATTAACCTTAGAAGAATATTAATTAATCAATATAAAGAATAAATAATTAAACGGGGGTATTTTAACGATGCAAACACATAGCAGGGTAACGTTAGAATAATATTAATTAGTCAATATAAAGAATAAAGAATTAAACCTGGATATGTTAGCGACAGTGGTGACGACGGGAAGTTTCATATTCATGTACACAGCAAGAATCACCTTCTCACTTAATCGTTGCATTGTTTGATGCAACACAGTTAATCAACATGTAATTAAATAACTATTTCACACTTTCATTAATTATTCAGAATGGTTAACTGAAGATATTGAAATGTGTGAAAGTAAGTTAGTCTGGGGGGGCGGGGAAATATTTGTTTATCAAGAATCTGAAAATGTCTCTATTTTGCAATGACAGAATCACAGAATCGAGAGAATCTGGCCAGAAATCAACAACCGGGTTAACTACCCGTTGAAAGCTGCATTGGTCCAACTGGTGGATCAGGAGGAGCTGGACATGGAGGACCAGATGACTCGGTTCTGTGTGTCATCTTTGACATGCCAGTTGGCCCAGATCGGTGTTAACCGAACTGTGCAAGCATGGAATGCACACAGGATTCCTGGTATGTCTTCGGGTTGGTCTTTCAAGCCTTTTTTAATGTGAATAATTATTTTCAAAATGTTTTACAATTGAATGTTTCTTAAACATGTTTAATCAAATACTAGAAGGAGCATGTTGCAATACATGGCATGGTTGTGACAGCCACATTGAATTATTATTACAGGGAGGGGGATACCAAATTACTTGGCCAGAGATGGATGCCCAAAGAAGCTGTCGACAGACCTTTTGCCAAATGCATCTGTGGCTGCAGACTGGTACGACCAGGAAGTGGGCTCACTGACACGAGTGTCAGACTTTGGCACCAACCCATTTCAAAGGTCACAGGACCAGGAAGCTGCAGTGAGGGAATTTTCTCTGCAGTGCCCTGATACAAGTGTACTGCTGGACAATGCAGTGAATAATCTGCCACAACCGTTCAAAGATGGACTCAAAGGCCTCATCGACATCTCAAGGAGAAATTGTCAACGCTGATGTTTTTTTGTGTGTCTAAGTTGTTATTGTCTGTGCTTTTTAATTAATTGGTTCAACTGACGGGATGTTTTTTTCTTTTCTTCAAATGTTGGGGGTTTAAAGGGAGAAATATGTTCTTTTTGAATAAACACTTATGTCTTTAAAGTCTGGCACGAATTTCATTTTTAATCTGTAATGGGAAAGGCTGGACCTGTAACACCAACTTTTGATAGTGACACGGTGTGTTGACCCCCTGCCAGTGTGAGTAAGGCACTGGAAGATGGCTTGTTCAGTGACCTCTGACCTAGGTAACAAACGTACACCCCAAAATATACACACACAAGATGGTTGCAGCCGGTTTAGGGCAGTGAAGCCATGATAACTTCATAGATTAGCCACCATTGTATCACTTGTTTCAGGCTCATAAGTCGGTCTCCCCGACAGCCGGGTATCACAGATTTGGACCCAGTGTGAAGATTTCCCACTGGAGGAGGACCCCTATGTGGTTGGGAACCTCGCTTGTTTATGAAGGGCAGCTTAAGGACCCTGACACCCTCAGTTTGGATGTCAATCTGACACCTATTGCTTCACTAAGAACACAGCTGATGTCTGAGCACTACAATCAAACAGCAGGAACAAACATCAATGATAAACAATCTGAGCCAACCTAGTAAATCACATAATACTAAACACCATTTTGACCTGAGCTTGTAGCAGGTATAAAGCTTCAGTGGAAGCTCAGTCAGGACGGTCAATACATCTGACATTCACTTTTCATTTGGAACAGCTCTTGGAAGGCAAAACTTTGATGATGTAAATCATGCGAGCAGATTAACTGCAGATGGAAGAATCAGAGGAATTGAGATCCAGCAATACAATTCAAATACAGGAATGTAATCCTAATGCAATGCTACCACTAATTCTGAAGGCTCCCTCTTTTAGGGGAGTAGTTAACTTGTGCTTGACATAAAGAATTAGAAAATACCAAAGATTGTCTTTCTTTACGAATCTAGAAGTGTGCAGATGTCATTGGATCAGATATAAGTACATGTGAGCTGCTGCTCTGAGCTAAACAAGGCCATGACCTGTTGCTCTGAGATAAACCTGTTGCTATTAGCTAAACAAGGTCATGACCTGCTGCTCTGAGCTAAAGAAGGTCATGACCTGTTGCTCTATAAGCTAAACAAGGCTCTGAGCTGAATATGGCTTATCTAAATGTACATGCAGAGATATAGCCATACGGCTAAACACAGGCAACAATGCCTAACAATCACTACTATAAACTATGTGAGACATGTTAGAGATGTGAGAGGAGCTTTACTCTCCATGTTTCACTCTGATACAATAACTCATGGAGTCAGCTCCTCAAAACATGTTCACACACAACACAGAGCTCCATCCTTCTGGAGACCAAAGTACTACATGATGATGATGTGATGTAGTCAGAGGAGTAAAGACACTGACAGCAGAGTCACAACAGAACAGGTTACATGTTTATGATGATTTAGTTTATTTCGATCAGCAAAATATACAACAATCATAATTCAACAAAAGAAGAAAGTGGCTGACCGAAGGGTCGAGGCTGAAGCTAACGAGCTTATAAGTGCCCTAACCTATGATTTCTCGAAAAAACTTATTTCAAAGAATCATATATATATATACACACATACATACGTATACATATACATACATATACACACATATATACATATAAACACACACACTATACATACACACAAATGCATATAAACATAAAACGAAAAACAAAACAAAAAACGTGTCCCCATTAACCGTTGATGTAATGATGATGTAGTAATGAAGGTTACAGGTGAAGCACAGGTGGTGCTGTGACTGGGTGCTAACAGAACGCTGCTTAATAAGAAAAACTCAACTGTCTCTTTATTTTTCAATTGTCAATATGTATTGCCTCGTGGTCATCATATCCTCACTCTTCCATGTAGGAATGTTTAGTTCCAAAATGACCCAAATAAAACAAGGAAATACATGATGTATACAACTATGCTGGAAATTAACCATGAACATAAATATCAGAGGAAATAAACGGCATTAAATACATATGTATCAATAACAGGTATACTGCCATCTAGCGGTATAAAGGTGAACCGTTTACTCTGCGGTGGAAATATAGTCTGCACAGAAACATTACTTTGATTAATCTATATTAGGAACTGTGTTGCATCAAACAATGCAACGATTAAGTGAGAAGGTGATTCTTGCTGTGTAGGCTACATGAATATTAAACTTCCCGTCGTCACCACTGTCGCTAACATACCCAGGTTTAATTCTTTATTCTTTATATTGACTAATTAATAGTCTTCTAACATTACCCTGCTATGTGTTTGCATCGTTAAAATATCCCCGTTTAATTATTTATTCTTTATATTGATTCATAATACGAATATGTATCACTGGCTTTTATTTTGACTTCATTTTAAGCACTTCCGTTCTGTCGTTTTTGGTTTCAGACAGCAGAAACGAAATACGGAGGTGGTATTCCGTTTTTCCGTTTTTGGTTTTCAAACGGAAAACGAAAAAACCACGTGATTTCCGTATTCCGTATTTGGAATGAAACGAAAAAACGAAATAACATTACGTACACGGACCGTTAGCCGCTCCCTCCTCGACGGCCGGCGGTCCGAACACGTCGGCGTGTCCGTCGTTCCCGGCCGCATCCAGGGATCCGTGGCGAGCGTTTCCACGGAGCCTCGCTGGCTGAGACCGTGCAGAGAGAAGCGGGGAGGGGAGGAGCCTACGGAGGACAGAGCCACTGATCCTGGGGGAGGGAGATGGACGGTAAGTACCATTAGTCCCATTACAGCCCTAATGACAAATACCAAACCGGAATAATTACATAACACACAAGAATCAGCAGAACTCAATCTTACCGGCTGCGTTGCTATGGCGACTGAGGGACATCGGATGCCCCGACCTGTCCCGGCTCGCCCTCTCGCCGCCGTGCCCCGCCTCCTGCCCGTCCCCTGCGAGGTAGGCATAGTCGTCCTGTTGGCCGAAGGGCCGACTGGAAGCGTCTCGACCCTGAGAGCGAGCGCGGGGGAGAAGGGAAACGGTTCCAGTCGCGGCTTCGTTCGCTCGTCGTCGTTTGAAGCTACGCCACCTGAGGGTGCTGCGGCCGTTTGGACAGCCTCCTCCTCTCCCTGGCCGACAGCACGGGGGCGTCTTCCGGCTCTGGGGTGCGCCGCACCGGAAAGGCCTCGCCTAGAGGGTCTGAACACACACAATGAGCCCTCGGAATGTCAAGCACACAAAGAGTTGAGACCGGATTTAAGTGAGAGTCCAAATCAGCGTCGATAAATGGAGCCGAATGAAGAGAAACCTGACGCGACCAAAACACCTGGAACATGTCCATAGAGTCCTCTGCACTCGTTTTGGGACGGCATTGTTTATATTTTAAAGGCGGAGACTACAAAACCGAGCTGAAGCGGCCTGTAGAGATCTTTTTTGCCTCCTGTCTTAACCCTCCTGTTACCTTCACATTTACTAACATATTTTACCCTCGGGGTCAATTTGATCCCAGCAATTAAAACCTCGAGAAAATTATTAGAATTAAAATTGTTTCCCAAGTTTAAGTGTGAGGTACTTTATGTTTGTTTGTTGACTACCTAAATAGCCCTTTAAATATATACAAAAGTTGATATTTCTTATATGTTTGACAGTGAAAAACAGCCTGGGGTCAAATTGACCCCAAAGAACACCGACGTTAAACATTGAATGGTGTCAAATTGAATGTCACCCCGCTACATCTGCTGCTTAATTTTAATAACTTAGCTCACTCATACAAATTATCATTTTACATTAAAGTAAAAAAGACAAACAAAGAAGTGGAGGTAAGAGGAATGTCGCAGAGACACATTATGAAACAGTGTTATAACAATGTAGAAGATGGTAAAAGAATAAAAAGATAATAAAGTCTTGCCTGACGACGAAGAAGTTTGTCCATCCTCATCTCCTCTCCTCTCTCGTCTCCTCTCTGGTTCTCTGTGTCAGTCTGTGACATTATATCATCCTATTTTGAGGATGGAGGATGTCAGACATGCAAAGTTCTGCAAACAATAATTTTCTTAATGGACAAATAGAATTTAACTAACAAAGACGACACTAGTAGTAATACGGGATTCAAATGATATCTGGAGCGATGGAACTAAGGTCATCGTCAGATGACTCGTCAGGTGTGTCTCTCTCTGTGTCACATTCTTTTTCTGACACACACAAACACCACTTCTATTATACATTTGTGTGAAATTGTCAAAACATTTGTGCCAGATGTAATGATATTTCCTTCTAAAATAAATGTTTAGAATAAGTATGACATCTCATCAGCAACAGCAAAATTGAGGAAATCAAATGGCTTTAAATGAAAATACATTTATTTTATTTGAATTACTCTCAACATACATTTTGACAAAACAATTAACGCCACTTCAAACAGTTGCTGTAAAATGTACTGCAACAGGTACCAGGCTCAGTAAATGGTACTGCTACAGGTAACAGGCTCAGTAAATGGTACTGCAACATGTAACAGGCTCAGTAAATGGTACTGCAACATGTAACAGGCTCAGTAAATGGTACTGCAACATGTAACAGGCTCAGTAAATGGTACTGCAACATGTAACAGGCTCAGTAAATGGTACTGCAACATGTAACAGGCTCAGTAAATGGTACTGCTACAGGTAACAGGCTCAGTAAATGGTCCTGCAACATGTAACACGCTCAGTAAATGGTACTGCAACATGTAACAGGCTCAGTAAATGGTACTGCAACATGTAACAAGCTCAGTAAATGGTACTGCAACATGTAACAGGCTCAGTAAATGGTACTGCAACAGGTAACAGTTTCTTGGATTCTGTGTGCAAAGGTATGTCCACCCGGCTACCTACCTCTGGAGAGAAAACAAGATGGCTTCCCATGGTCCTCTAACAATGCTTTACCAAAACACATATTGAGTGTTAGGGCTGAAGTCGTTCCAAGACTTCTCTCAACGTCGTCATGTGACCGACCCGGTCCTCAGAATAGACAACAGTGACATATAGAAACGCTCTACAGTTCTGAACATCTCCCTGTACTGCATGTCCTAGCCTTTGAAAAGTAGCATGAGCGTGACACACACCAAATGGCATCTCAGTGTATTGGAGGAAACCGTCAGGAGGCACAAACGTTGACATTTCTGGAGCTCGTGTTGTTGAAAGCACTTGCCAATATCCTTTCAGTATGTCATGTTTGATCACATATGTAGCAGAACTAACCTCATCAATGCAGTCCTCATGTAGGGGTAATGAATGTGCATCTAGGACAGTTACAGCGTTTACTTTGCAGGGTCAGTACACAACCTGAGACGTGGGAACTCCATGGGCTGGAACTTGGTACTGCAAAGTCGTTCTGCACAAGATAGTTAAGCTCCTTTTTCATGACCGGAATTCCCTAATATGCATGCTGATTGATCGGTGTAGTGTTAGACAATCCAATGTCATGAGTTATGGCATAGGTTAGGGAGGGTATGTCATTGAACAGACAATGAAAATGCACACTCACCAGGACAACAGGAAGATGAGACACGCAGTGGGGTAAGTGGGACTAAGGGCTCGATCACACCAGACACGCCTCTCAAAAACGTGTCGCCCGCAAAACCATTGATTCCCTATGGTACGGCGCGACTTTCAGACGCGCCTTTTAAACGCCACGTTTTCTTGCGTTTTTCAGGCCGTATACTGCCGTATATTTGCCTAGGCGTTTTTGGTGCGGCTGCATTATTTAGAGGCGCGTCTGGTGTGATCGTGCCCTTTCTCAGTATTTCTTGGCCTGGCCCCCTGTGGTGTAGAAATACGCATCACCAACCCATCTTCATCAGCATCATCAGGAGAGATCACCGTTATAATGGGTGCCACAGGTGAAACTAGAATGGGCACTCGGTAGAGCGCATACCTTCGCATATCACAAGATTGGGCATTGAATTATGAATATTTTGGCATTAGTTGCATGCCAATTGGACAAAAATGTATCGTGCTATGGTAAAAAAAGAGTTTGACCTTTCCATAACCTTGACCTTGACCTTTGACCCGATTGATCCCAAAATCTAATCAAATGGTCCCCGGATAATAACCAATCATCCCACCAAATTTCATGCGATTCAAGAAGATTTTGACCTGTTCATGACCTTTGACCTTGACCTTTGACCCGATCGATCCCAAAATCTAGACAACTGGTCCCCGGATAATAAACAATCATCCCACCAAATTTCATGCGATTCGGTTCAATACTTTTTGAGTTTTGCGAATAAAACTCATACAAATAAATAAATAAATACACGGCGATCAAAACATACAGGACTGTCTCAGAAAATTAGAATATTGTGATGAAGTTCTTTATTTTCTGTAATGCAATTCAAAAAACAAAAATGTCATGCATTCTGGATTCATTACAAATCAACTGAAATATTGCAAGCCTTTATTCTTTTAATATTGCTGATTATGGCTTACAGCTTAAGAAAACTCAAATATCCTATCTCTAAATATTAGAATATCATGAAAAAGTATACTAGTAGGGTATTAAACAAATCACTTGAATTGTCTAATGAACTCGAAACACCTGCAAGGGTTTCCTGAGCCTTGACAAACACTCAGCTGTTATAAATCTTTTTTTTTACTTGGTCTGAGGAAATATTAAAATTTTATGATATAGGATTTTAGAGTTTTCTTAAGCTGTAAAAAATAATCAGCAATATTAAAAGAATAAAAGGCTTGCAATATTTCAGTTGATTTGTAATGAATCCAGAATGCATGACATTTTTGTTTTTTGAATTGCATTACAGAAAATAAAGAACTTTATCACAATATTCTAATTTTCTGAGACAGTCCTGTAACCTTCCGGCATTTTCAATGCGAAGGTAACTATCGTTATCTCATGGGCTTTGGATGACCCTTGGAGACCTTGTCTTCATGATGTTTACATGGAACACTCGTTTCCTTCTCCTGCAGTCCGGAGTTTGAAAAACGTCTTTTGTTTCCCTGCTCTTCTTCTTATCCATGAGGACAGTTCGTAGATAGTGCAGAACCAGAACCAGGTCAAAGAATCAAAACTATATCACCTGGCTGAAACCAATGTGTGACTGCTCATTGGTCATCTCTTCTTCATCCTCACCTGGGAAGAGGGCCTCCCTAGTCTATTATTATGAGATAGTAAGTCATAATTATGACTTACAGGATCCTACTTCTCTTCTCACAGTGGTGGAAACGGGCTTCTATTGTGAATACATGACAACCAAAAACTATGCACAAGGTCAATGGAAATCATGGTTTCATGTAAATCATGTCCGAGGAATTTACATCAAAGGATGCAGAAAGAAAAATATTTAAATCCACTCACTGATGTGCATGCATGTGTGAGTGTGTGTCTGTGTGTTCGTGTGCATGTGTGAGTGTGTGTGTCTTTGTAGCATTAGTATCATTCAGGTGGATTGTGGGGACTAGTTCAAAGTTCACTTGGCGTCTTTGTTGTTCAACTAAAACATGTTTATAGTCTATTGTTCTGTCTGTGTGTGTGTGTGTGTGTGTGTGTGTGTGTGTGTATGCCTGATGCTGCACACACTAACTTCTGCGAGGCCCATTTATCTCGTCCTGAAAATCTGTGGCTCTCTCTTTGCTTTTCCTTCTCCATGCGGCTTCTCTCTCTCTCTCTTCTCTCCGTTTCCACAAACATGTCGGCAGAGCTTAGGGCCACTCCTCCGGGCCATTCCAGGCCAACGCTCGAGATCGGATGCATGTGTGTGTGAATATATAAAGTGTACGTGTATCCGCTTTGCATCTCCGTGTGTGAAAGTTACGACACGGCTCTCAAATGTCACGCATTGAGAGTGACAGTCACTCATGGTCTGTGGGCATACGGTAGGGGCGGGGCGGGCGGAATGGGGGCGTGGCCGGGGGGATATGTCACTCTTGCCTGTCTTCAAAACTTGAGAGCCCTGGTTACTATGTCACGGTAGCGAAGGATGCATCCATCTAACCTGGCGGGAACGGGGGTTTATCGAGCCTCAGCTGCATTTTTTTATGAAAGCTCGCTCACACTGCAGCCCGTGACGGCACAACGACGGATCTCGGTCCCACATCGCTCGCTAATAAGAATTAGAATTATTTTTACCAAACTGGAAAGTGAATCTTTTAACAATGTGTGGCTTTGTGGAACAAACTGTGCCGCGTTCAGCTCGGTTGCTGTGCCCTACCTGAGCCACACCTCCTGCACACATTTAACCGCACATGAGCTGATTCACAGCGGGCACAGAGAGAGTCACACAGAGGCAGAGATCTGAATGTAGAGTGGGCATATTTTCACATTTCATGTGATCTCATATTCATGTGATATGATATTCATGCAGTCTGGTATTCATGTGATCTCACTCATGTGATCTCATAGTCACAGAATCTCATAATCATGAGATCTCAGTCATTTGATCAGTCATGTGATCTCATAATCACGTGATCTCATAGTCATGTAATCTCAGTTAATCTGATCTCATATACATGTGATCTCATAATCACGTGATCTCATAGTCATGTAATCTCAGTTAATCTGATCTCATAATCACGTGATCTCATAGTCATGTAATCTCAGTCAATCTGATCTCATATACATGTGATCTCATAAAAAGAAGAATAACTGCTGACAGAACGCTGAGTGGAATATTTTTTTAAGCAAAAGAAGCATCATCACCATGAATAAACACACCTTTACCCATAAAAGATGTTATGGTGCGGTGTGGAGGACCCAAACGCAGCAGGAGTCTTTTGAAAAATCAGCTTTATTTCCCGGACAGGAACATGGACGAACACCACACAGGAACAAAAAGGACGATCCGACACCAGACAAACAGAAGGACACAGATTAAATACATAGGGGAATGAGACACAGGTGGAAACACTCAGGGCGTGGCTGGAAACAATCAGGAAAGAAACAGACAAGCACAGGGAGGGAAGAGCAGAAAAACAGGAAACGAGACAGGGACTTCAACATAAAACAGGAAACACTCAAATCCTAACAAAAGAGGTACAATCAGAGATATGGATGTACAAACTACAGAAGAAAGTTCTTCATCATCAAAAGTAAAAGTACTCTTTAAGCAAAGTAAATATTTTAGCGAACTATAATATATTAAACAGTATATTATTGGATCATTATTACTCATTAACATGTAAGTAGCATTTTAATGCTGCAGCAGGTTGAGATGCTACAAAACAAAGCTTCATATTCTATAAGCTCATCACACATTTTATATTTAACATCTTACTGTGCAAAGGAACTACACTCTGACAAAATAATGTGCTAACTAGAACTCTGATAGAAACCAAGCGTTCTATGGGGAACTTTGAGGTATTTCTACATCTGTGCTTTAAGAAATCCTTAAAGCAAGAAAGGGTTCTTCAGAAGCAAATGGTTCTGGGTAGAACCTCAGCCCTTCAGGAAGAACCTGCTTTTAAAGAATGTAGACACTGAAGCTGACGGATCGATGGAGTGCAGTAAAACTCTAAAGGACTATGAGATGGAAACAGGGTACTTTACAGAAAATGGTCTGTACTTTGGTACTTTTTGTTCTTTCTACCATTGATTGAGAGGAAGAAGAAAAGGAGGAAGAGGAGGAGAAAGGAATCCTCGGACCAGAGTGGATTGAAACAACATTACAGCTCATCTCTTCTCTTCTTCATGGTCTTCTTCTCTTCCTTGTGAAAGACTTTTCCATCCGACTGCTTCTTCCAGCTCAGTTTGATGTCGTCGTTCAGCCCTTGGTCCTTCAGCTTCTGTTTGAACTGAAACATGGAGAGAAGAATTCTTCACTAGACTGTTGTTCCCTTACATTCTGCATCCTTTCTCTCTCTCTGTCCTCATGTGGAAGCTCTTTTCTAGAATAACTCTTCAATTGCCTGTTGTTTCCTTACTTCCTGCATCCTTTCTCTCTCTGTCCTCATGTGGAAGCTCTGCTCTAGAAGAACTCTGGTTCTACATTGTTCTGAGTAGTCCACTACATCTCATGTATCACCTGTTGTCATGTTGTTAATTTGAGGAAGTGCAATTCTTTCCTCTCGTTTTTCAATACTAAAATTGATATAATCTACAGCAATTTGAACACCGCCCCCGCTATTTCCATCTCTCCACCTGCTCTCCCCATACTCACCACACCGCCCCTTTCTAAATTCTCCCCTGTGACCCCGTTGGAGCTCTCTTCACTCATAAAAGGAATGAGAAGCACCACCTGTAGCCTGGACCCCATCCCATCTATTCTCGCCAAGGAATGTCTCCCAGCCATCGCACCACTCATCATTACAATAATTAACTCGTCCCTCAACTCTGGCTCAGTCCCCGACACACTTAAACTGGCTGCTGTCACCCCCATCCTCAAAAAACCTGGACTCGACCCTGAGACCATGAGCAATTTCCGGCCCATATCAAATCTTCCCTTCCTAGCAAAAATACTGGAACGCGTCGTCGCTGCACAACTAAAAACTCACCTCACCTCCAATGATCTGTTCGAGCCATTTCAATCTGGTTTCCGCTCACAGCACAGCACTGAAACAGCACTTCTGAAAGTCACCAATGACCTCTTCATCTCCTCAGACTCCGGTCACCTCAACATCCTCATTCTCCTGGATCTCACTGCAGCCTTCGACACCATCAACCACAACATCCTTCTCTCCCGCCTCAAAACGTCCCTCAATATCACCGAATCTGCTCTATCCTGGCTCAAATCATATCTGACAAACAGACAACAATTCATCAGCATCAACAACTGCACCTCCTCCACTGCTCCTCTGTCTCAGGGCGTCCCTCAAGGTTCAGTGCTTGGTCCACTTCTATTTATTCTGTACCTACTCCCCCTTGGAAATATCATACGCCAACACGGTCTCATGTTCCACTGTTATGCCGATGATGTCCAGCTCTACATCTCCACAAAGGCCATCACCACTGCCACTCACTCTCCTCTAACCAACTGCCTCACTGACATCAAATCCTGGACGAACACCAACTTTCTCAAACTTAACTGTGATAAATCTGACATGCTCATCATCGGTCCCAAATCTCTCACCAAAACCTGTCATACCTTCTGCCTCGCCATGGATAACTACACTCTGTCCCCATCCCTACACATCCGCAACCTCGGAGTGGTGTTTGACAGCAACCTGTCCTTTGAATACCACGTCAAACAAATCACCCGAACTGCCTTCTTTCACCTGAAAAACAAAGCCCGTCTCCGCCCATCACTCTCCACATCTGCTGCTGAAACACTGATCCACGCCTTCATCACCTCCAGAATAGACTATTGTAACAGCATTCTATATGGCACAACATCCAAAATTATAAATAAACTCCAGTATATTCAGAACTCTGCTGCTCGCCTGCTCACCCACTCCCGCTCCCGTGATCACATCACCCCTGTTCTCCAGACCCTCCACTGGCTCCCCGTCCCAGAGCGTATCCAGTACAAAATCCTTCTCCTCACATACAAAGCCCTCCATAACCAGGCCCCCTGCTACCTGACCGATCTGCTTCACCATCACACCCCATCCCGTCGGCTCCGCTCCTCTGATGCCAACCTCCTCTCCATTCCTCACAGGACCAAGCACCGGACATGGGGTGACAGAGCCTTCTCCATCTCTGCCCCCTCCCTCTGGAACTGTCTCCCCAAAATCATCCGTGACTGCACCGAACTCTCATCGTTTAAATCACTAATCAAAACCCACCTGTTCAAAACTGCTTTTAATGTGTGAATGTGTGCTCTGAACGTTCTGTTATTATTTTATCGTTTGTTTTTATTGTAATTTTTAATGCATAGCTTTTAGGATTTTTTAATTATGTGTTGTAAAGCGTCTTTGCGAATTTTGAAAAGCGCTATAGAAATGTTATGTATTATTATTATTATTAAGATGTACCTGCTTCAAGAGGTCCTCCATCACCACAGGGTCATTCAGATCCAGAGAGGAGCTGCTCCTCTCCAGCCTCACTTTCACCACTCGCTTTGAAACAGGAACAAAGTCTAAAAAACAAAAAACATCATCAGTCAAAACATTTCTGGCTCATAATAAACAACATTCTTGAATGTTTAACACTTTAAATGGTAATTTTCCATCAGCTCAATGTTTTTATATGGTTGGTGCAAGAACATCTTAACTTAGCATAGACTTATTATTAGTGTTGTTGCGTCACCCAAGCCATCACTCTCTAAACCTAAGTCCAACGTTAGAGACACTTTGATTGATAGCTCACCATCATAGCAGATGAACGCTGACTTGACGTTACAGTCCAGGATCTCCCATTGTCCATCGGCACTGAAGTCTGCTGCCACACATTTCTGAGAGGAGCCATCAGGTATACGAGGCTCCAGATGATTCCAGTTCCTAAATAAGGACTCACTTCCATCAGACCAATTCCATGGATCTCTGAAAAGGCCGATCCAGATGTACTTAGAGGGATTCAGATTGTGAACCACCTGGTTCTCCTCCATGTTCCTCACACTGGCCAGGTCTGTGTGGTGTTTTCTGCAGTAGCTCTGGGCTTCAGTCCAATTCATCGAGGTGGTAGTGAGGACATATGTGTTTGGCCCTGAAAGTTGACCAGAGGGAAGTGCTGAGTAGAGGAACCATAACAGACCAAATGATGCAAACCAGTTTATTTTTACTTCATGAATCTAAGCATGAAGGAATGTAATCAACACGGAGCTGTGTGAATATGAAGATGCTCATTCATAAAGGTAAAAGCCATTAATCTCCTTTAAATTACTTTCATGTAGCTGAAGACTAGATCAAGTAACCGTGAGGAACTTTTAACGGTTGCTGAACCAGTCTCAGTCTAGTCCTGATCCTCTACGTGACCCCAGTTTAGTCCTAGTCCTCTGTGACATCAGTTTAGTCCTGGTCCACTACAGACCTCCTCTAGTACTGACACCACACAGCTGGAGTCCTAAGACTTATCGCTGGACCTGCTGGAACCAGAACTGAGATGGTCAGACTGTCAGACCGTGCTGCAGTACAATGAGAGGTTTTCTAAAGGGACCCAGGTGCTCAGAGACACTGCCACTTTAATCCACAGGGAGCACCAGAATCAACACAGAAGGAAAGTTTCTTTTAGTAACTTCTATAATATTCTCACCTCTGACATCGAAGCAGGCTGACCTCAGGGCCTTCTCACAATTGTTGTCATGCCAAAGACTATTGGCATTAATCTGTACGCAGTGTTGTCCATAGTTGTAGCTGTTCGGTTGTCCAGACCTCCATTGCCTGAACTCCGTCTCCCCGGTTTTGTAGAGACTTGTGTTTGACAGTGACCACTTCCAGTTGTCAGAGTAAAAGTACAGTCCGATCCAGGCTCGCTGAAAGAAATATTTAATTGTGATATAAAGAAAGAGACTTTCTGACAATGCTAACAAAGGCAACATGATTCGACTATATATTTACATTTATGATGTTTGATTGAAACGATATTAATGCTGTAAATATCCAGTACATATTAGCAGTATGTTGGGAAACACTTTATAATAACTACATGCTAATTAGGAGGATCAATATATGACAAACCCAAACTTAAAAGGGTGGTTCTAAGTAATCACAAGGGCTATTTTAATAAAGTCGATGTTATAATAACAATAATAATTGTGAGCTTTTGTTCTGATTTGTAAATATCAGTCTATATGCTACTGGTGAGTGATACAGCTGCCTGTTGAAACGTCTCCTAAATAATAAGGCAACATGTGATGAGTCTCTCTGCAAAGGTTGACCAATAAAATGAAGCAGAAAATAAACTAGAGAGGACAGAGAATTCAGGCAAGATCTGGAATTTCTCTCCCTTCCCCCCTGGTCCGAACCCTGTCAGTCCCTTGTAGCGCCATGAATTATTTTAGTGTGGCTAGATAGCTTAAGATACTTGTAGAGCCATGTTAATCAGGTTTTGTTACTTTGGACCTCCCACCACTAGATGGTGCAAGACGCGTTAATTTGATTTTAAGGCCTACCTAATGAGGAGAGGCATTGTAGTGCTCATTTGTCAGAAGCAAACATGTAACAGTGCGGCAAAGCAGAAAGAGAAATGGTTAAGTGTTATATTTTGACTTATGTATGTGGCAACTGAGTGGTGGCAACATTGTTTAATGATTACCGTCGCATTGAAAATGCGGAAGGTTATGTTTTGATCGCCGTGTATTTATGTATTTATTTGTATGCGTGTTATTCGCATAACAAAAAAAGTTTGGTGGGATGATTGGTTATTATCCGTGGACCATTTGATTAGATTTTGGGATCGATCGGGTCAAAGGTCAAGGTCATGAAAACGTAAAAATCTTATTTTTACTATAGCGCGGTCAATTTATATCCAATTGGCATGCAACTAATGCCAAAATGTTCATAATTTAATGCCCAATCTTGTGATATGCGAAGGTATGCGCTCGACCGAGTGCCCATTCTAGTTTAGTTTGGGATAAATACATGCAAATGAAACAATAAACTAACTGGGCCCTGACATTTAATGAAACGCCTCGGAACTCCAGCAGATGAGCAGCCAAGGAGTGCCTCTGTGTTGGACAGGCAACAGGGGCGCTACAATACTCTCAGTCAATAATGTGTAAGTGCCAGCAAACTAAGAAACTAACTCACCAGTCGTGCCACTGTCGGGCATCGCCCTGCCAGCCTTTCAATATCAATAGTACATGTGTTGTAAGGCATATATCGTCCTCACTTTAGATGAGGTCACTCTCAATTCTTAACTAACTACTAGTAGCTACCTAAATTAATCCTGAATTGCAGTATTAAAATACATTAAAAAATGTCTCATATCTTTAAATCCTAAATTGGTTTGTAATATATATTACTTAATTAAATACAAAATACATCATTTATAAAGTACGAAAACACAATTATGAAACACATAATAGTCAAGCTTATTAATCATGAATAAAAGATTTATAACTGTGTTTTTAAATTGCTGACTAATGAGTTGTATTGTTAGAAAATAAATGATGAATTAAGTGTTTGCTTAATTAATGCTAATTAGCATGTATTTATTCTAAAGGATTACCGTATGTTGCATTAACTCATGTGTTTCATATGAAAAATAATAATCTGTAAAGTAACTCTGTCAAATAAATGTCCCTCTGAACTGTAACATAAATAAGCATTGCAATAAAGTAGTCAAGAAAAGTACACACTGAGGTCCAGTTCATCTGCATACTTTCCACCACTGTGTAAATGTACAACATTCAGATCACTGACAGCATGAAACTCACTGAGTGGAACGTTGCCTTCAGGGTCTTCAGGGTCTCCAGGTCCTCCGGGTCTCGTATGGTGGCCAGGTCCATGTAGTTCTCTCTGCAGTGACGCTGTGCTTCGGTCCTGGTCTTCAGCTCATTAACAACAAAGTAGCGACGTACAGCAGCTGATGAGACGGCACACAGTCCTGGATGGACTAATGGCATAATGATCACATTTAATATTAATAACTTAGCTCACTCATTCAAATTATCATTTTAAATTGAAGTAAAAAAGACAAACAAAGAAATGGAGGTAAGAGGAATGTTCCAGGGACACATTATGAAACAGTGTTATAACAATAAAGAAGATGTTAATAGAATAAAAAGATATTAAAGTCTTGCCTGACACGACGACGACGATAACGACGGTCAGAAGAAGTTTGTCCATCCTCGTCTCCTCTCCTCTCTCGTCTCCTCTCTGGTACTCTGTGTCAGTCTGTCACACTACAACCTGCATCTTGTTGTGAGGCATGTGAGACATGCAAAATTCTGCCAGCAATCATTCTCCTAAAGGACTTCATATAATTTAACTAACAAAGACCACAATAATTAGAGCATGGTATTCAAATGGTCTCTGAAGCGATGGAACTAAGGTCATCGTCAGATGACTCATCAGGTGACAGACTTCTGTCTCTAAAGTTTATCTTTCTCTCTGTGTCACATTCTTTTTCTGATACACACACCACGCTGTTATACTAAGTTCATAAGAATGCGACAGTCAGCATTTAAATTGCATATATTCTGGACTTCTATTCTCAAAGGCTGCTTTTAAAATAAAAGGTTAGAATAAGTATGAAAAGCGAGATCCAAATGTCTTTAAATGAAAATAAATTTATTATGATTGAATTACTTAAACCTACATTTTGGCAGAACAAATAACGCAGCTTCAAACAGGTGCTGTAAATGGTAATGCAACAGGAAGCAGGTCTATTAAATGGTAATGCAACAGGTAACTGCTTCAGTACATGGTACAGCAACAGGTAGCAGGCTCAGTAAATGGTACAGCAACAGGAAACAGGCTCAGTAAATAGTACTGCAACAGGTAGCAGTTTCTTGGATTCTTTTTACTTAAATTTGTTTTATTCGTTTACTTTAGACATATTAAAATCGTTTAAGAGTATATCGCAAGAAGTTCCTCTCCAACTTATCAAATGCTCCTATCTCCTACATTTTGAATTTCAGAAACAAAGTCTGGCTCTCTTTCTTCTTGGCCTTTGTGATTTGGTTCAGATGTAGGGCAAACTTGTGTTGAGTGGAGTCGATACGACGGGCATTGCTTCATTTGTCAAGGAATTATTCAGACACTTTTCCTCACTTACCTTCATCTACTCTCCCATGGAGGACGATCATTTGGGAAACCACACTTTCACAGTGTTAGTGCTGTGTTTTGTTAAATACAATATATTTGTGATGCTTGTTCATATTAAGCATTGCTAACACAGCACAGCAACATGTAGAACATACAAACCAGAGGCCCTCCTCAAATTGGTCTGAAAGATCCGCATTCCCATAAACTCACCCAGAAGACTCCTATTCATTCCCTTATTTTACAACAATCTATAGGAATGTGTAAGTGTGTATGAACAAGTGTACCGTGTCAAATGTCTTGATAGAATAGTCAAGAGGGGAAATCATTCAAATCCTTTGAGCAATCCCAGTAATGTCAATGGCAATCGACAAATAAATCAACGCACAGGCAATTATCCCCACAGCTGTGGTCTCTACTGGTCTTGAAATAAAATCCTAAGTCTTCTTTGTCTGAGACAGAGACGAGACAAGGCCGAGTCCAAATGTTGCCAATTGTGAGAGAGAGATGTGAAAAGACCAATCACAAGTATGATAACACTGCACTACACACAGGTAAATACGATGTAAAGGAAAACTGGGCTTCTCCGAGAATCAAATTAAAGAATAAATAGCTAAATTAGTTACTGTACAACGTGTGCGTTGTGACACATATCAACAAACCTCCAGGTTGCAGAAGTCAGGATGTGAATTCTGAAGGATCAAAATAAATAAAGATAGACGAAAGAAACTGTAGTAAAACTTGTAAGTTGTATGTCTACCTCCCTTCGTATGTTGTGAAATAAAGAAACGATGTATTAAAACAAAATGAAAGCAGTGAAAGGTGGGTGTCTTATGGTGGCTTTGTGATACAAGGTGTGCCGTGTTCAGCTCGGTCGCTTTGCCCTCCCTGAGCCACACCTCCTGCACACCTTTACCCGCCCATGAGCTGCTTCACAGCGGGCACAAAGAGAGTCACACAGAGGCAGAGATCTGCATGTACAGGACTGTCTCAGAAAATTAGAATATTGTGATGAAGTTCTTTATTTTCTGTAATGCAATTAAAAAAACAAAAATGTCATGCATTCTGGATTCATTACAAATCAACTGAAATATTGCAAGCCTTTTATTCTTTTAATATTGCTGATTATGGCTTACAGCTTAAGAAAACTCAAATGTTTAGAAGAAGAAAAAAGTTAAAATCAGCCCAAGCTCACAACAGGGTCTCAGATTTGTTTAACCACACACCCTCTTCAAGTCCTGGATTTCAGACAGCCAATTAACTCTTGTGGGTGTTTCGGAGGAAATTTCACCCCATCACCTCATTGTAGGCCCTGTCCTGAGTGTCTGTGTTCAATTTGGGATTTCCAGGACGAATGTTTAGGAGATTATGGCCATTTTTGCACTTGTCAAAAAATATGCAAATTTAAGAGAATAAGGCCCAATTTGACCATTTGGACCTGTTTTTGGGGCCTTTAACTCAGAGCAATCGGTCCAAACCTGTAGGGTATTCGTATTCATATTCAGATGCCCTTCTTTGAATTTGAAAAGAATCCAGATCTTTAAGTTGATTGAATGTATGAAAAATTAACTAAAAGACTGGTTTTAAGGATCGTATAAGGGTTATTGGCACGGTGACAATTTTCTCTTGTGAAAGTTTTGGAGGGGATTCCCCCCACGACCTCAAAGTCTTATATTTAGGTAAATATAATATATTAAATATAAAGCAGTAGGGTTATATCTGAGAGACAATTGGGAGGTCAAGGGTTAGTCTGCTGAGTATGCGTGTGTGTGCATGTGTATTTGTGTGTGTGTGGGTGTGTGTGTGCGTGTGTGTGATTCTGCCTGTGTTTGTATGTATGTGAGTGTCTGTATGTGTGTGTCTGAGTGTGTGTGTGTGTGAGAGTGTGTGTCTGTGTGTGAGAGTGTGTGTCTGTGTGTGTCTGTCATTCTGTGTGTGTGTGTCTGAGTGTGTGTCTGTCTGTGTGTGTGTGCGTGTGTAAGAGTGTGTGCGTATGAGAGTGTGTGTCTGTGTGTGTGAGAATGTGTGTGTCTCTGCCTGTGTGTGTGTACGTATATGAGTGTCTGTGTTTCTGTCAGTGTGTGTGTGTGTGTGTGTGTTTAGTTTAGTTTAGTTTATTTCGATCAGCAATACTATACAAAAATCAAAATTTCAACAAAAGAAGAAAGTGGCCGACCAAAAGGGTCAAGGCTGAAGCTATCAAGCTTATAAGTGCCCTAACCTATGCTTTCATGAAAATACTTATTTTAGAGAACCATTACATATACCTTATATATATATATATATATAAACATAAACATATACACATGCATACAAATTCACACACCCATATAAACATACAGGACTGTCTCAGAAAATTAGAATATTGTGATGAAGTTCTTTATTTTCTGTAATGCAATTAAAAAAAACAAAAATGTCATGCATTCTGGATTCATTACAAATCAACTGAAATATTGCAAGCCTTTTATTCTGATTTATTGCTGATTATGGCTTACAGCTTAAGAAAACTCAAATATCCTATCTCTAAATATTAGAATATCATGAAAAAGTATACTAGTAGGGTATTAAACAAATCACTTGAATTGTCTAATTAACTCGAAACACCTGCAAGGGTTTCCTGAGCCTTGACAAACACTCAGCTGTTATAAATCTTTTTTTTTACTTGGTCTGAGGAAATATTAAAATTTTATGAGATAGGATTTTAGAGTTTTCTTAAGCTGTAAGCCATAATCAGCAATATTAAAAGAATAAAAGGCTTGCAATATTTCAGTTGATTTGTAATGAATCCAGAATGCATGACATTTTTGTTTTTTTAATTGCATTACAGAAAATAAAGAACTTTATCACAATATTCTAATTTTCTGAGACAGTCCTGTATATACACACACATACCTACATATACATAAAACAATCAACAAAACAAAAACAAAAAAGCTTGTCCCCATTATCCGTTACTTATGAAGCGTCATCAATGCTGATACGTCTGTACTTGTCCAGAGTCATGTCTTTAATTTTTTTTTTGAATATCACCAGATTCTTACTTTCCTTGATGTCATCAGTTAAACTATTCCACTGTTTCACCCCACAGACAGATGTACACATGAACAATCGGCTGTTTGAAATTCCATCTCCCTCTTAGTTCATACTCTCCTTCTCTATCTCTAAAAATCTTTTGAATATTTTCAGGAAGTGAATTATGTTTAGCTTTGTACAGAATTTGTGCTGTTTTGAACTCTACTATATCCCTAAGTTTCAGTGTATGTGATTTTAAGAACAGTGAATTGGTGTGCTCAAGATATCCTACATTATTTACGATTCTAATTGCTCTCTTTTGCATGATACATAATGGCTGTAGGGTGCTTTTGTAGGTGTTCCCCCACACTTCAACACAATAGGTCATGTATGGTAGAATGAGAGTGTAATATAATGTCTGCAATGATTTATAGTTTAGTATGTGTCTTGTTTTGCATAATATCCCTACAGTTCGTGCTAATTTGGACCTTACATACTTGACATGTTGTTTCCAGCTAAAGTTGTGGTCGATTATCACACCTAAAAACATATTCTCGAAAACTCTTTCCAGCATAACACTATCCAACATCAATTCTACCGGAGTATTCGGATGTATATTTTTATTACCAAAAACCATAAATTTTGTTTTTTTAATGTTTACTGATAATTTATTGACATCGAACCACAACTTTAGCTTACTCAATTCTGCCGTGACAACCTCCAACAGCTGCTGAAGGTTCTCCCCAGCACAGAATACATTAGTGTCATCAGCAAAAATGACATAATTCAATATTTTAGAAACATTGCAGATGTCATTGATGTACAGTATAAATAATTTCGGTCCAAAAATTGACCCCTGCGGAACACCACATATGATATCTAAGAGAGGAGACCTAGCTACACCCATCTGAACAAACTGTTTTCTGTTTTCAATGTAACTTTTTAACCAATTTAGCCCTACCCCTCTAATCCCATACCTTTCCAGTTTATGTATTAAAATACCATGATCAAGTGTGTCAAACGCTTTCTTTAGATCGATAAAAACACCTACTGAATATTTTTTGTTATCACTGTTACTTGTTAATTCTTCGACTAAATCCATTAAAGCCATTGCAGTTGATCTATTCGTTCTAAAACCATATTGTCTGTCCATAAGCAACTCATATTTGTCAATGAAGCTGTCCAACCGCACAACAAAGAGCTTTTCGAGAATTTTAGAGAACTGGGAGAGCAGTGAAACTGGCCTGTAATTAGTAAATAGGTGTTTTTCTCCAGCTTTGTGTACTGGGATCACTTTAGCAGTTTTCATATTGCTGGGAAAGCATCCCAAGTCAAACGATAGATTACAGATGAAAGTTAGAGGGTCTACTATAGTGTCAATTACTTGTTTTATTAAAGTCATGTCGATACCATTCCAATCCAGAGATGTTTTGTTCTTAAGCTTCTGAACAACGTTAATAATTTCATTTTTATCTGTACCTCTCAAATAGATAGTATCTGGATTTCGTTCTCCATAGAATATTTCAGCACCTCCTCCTTGTGGAGGGTTTATTTCATTTGCCAGTTTGGGCCCCACATTCACAAAGAAGTTGTTGAAGCTCTCCACCACCTCCTTCTTGTCAGTGATTGTCCTATAATTATCTATAAAATAATTAGAAAAGCTGGAGCTATTTTTTTTTTCTTTCCTAATGACTGAGTTTAGTATGTTCCATGTGCCCCTGATATTATTTTTATTCTTTTCTGACATTAAATTGTAGTAATCCTTCTGACATTTTCTAATAATATCAGTTAATTTATTTTTATATCTTATATATTTCATTTCTTTTTCTCTAGTTCTATCTTTTATAATTTTTTTGTACAAGGTGTTTTGTTTTTTTACAGGCATTCAACAAACCCTTTGTGATCCATGGTTTATCAGAGCTATTGATTTTCTTATTGCTTTGTCGCATTGGACAGCTTCTATCATATATTGATAAAAAAATATCCAAGAAAGAGTCATAAGCAGAATCTACATCCACTGCTTCATAAACAGTTCTCCAGTCTTGTCCCAGCAATTCCCTTCTAAAAGCATCAAGGGTAACTTCTGTTCTTACTCTACTCTGTCTTGTTATACCTTCATCCTTCATCATTTTATGTTCACAATCGTAGATAACAAACACTGGTAGGTGGTCACTTATATCATTAATAAGTAACCCACTAATTAAATTATCTTCCATGTTATTAGTAAATATATTATCTATAATTGTTGCTGATTGAGCTGTTATTCTACTGGGCTTAG
This sequence comes from Pseudoliparis swirei, assembly GCF_029220125.1. Taxonomy (NCBI): domain Eukaryota; kingdom Metazoa; phylum Chordata; class Actinopteri; order Perciformes; family Liparidae; genus Pseudoliparis; species Pseudoliparis swirei. Next base: position 6,685,992 of record NC_079406.1, on the reverse strand, counting down.
TAATTATAGGGTATAAACTCATACTGTACATTGTCGCAGTATATTCATCAATCGATAATAGTTTATTTGGATTTAATAAATCAATATTGTAATCCCCACAAATGAAAGTGACTTTCTGCTCAGTGTTTGTAAACATACCTTCCATCACTTCCTTGAACTTCTCTATACTGGAGCTGGGGGCTCTGTAAACACAACTAACAATAAGATTGTTCTTTTTCCTCATGAAAATCTCTATAGAAATACATTCACACACATCCTCAATAGCAGCAGTCATGCAGTTAATAATCTTATATTTAAGTCTTCGATCAGCATACAAAGCTGTCCCCCCTCCCTTTTTGTTGTCTCGATTACTGAAATTTAAATCATACCCTTCCAGTTCAAAATCCACACCTTTCTCCAGACTAAGCCAGGTTTCAGAGATGGCTATCACACTAAAGGGTGAGGTGAATTGACCTAGATAATCTTTTATATTTTCAAAGTTGGCATATAAACTTCTGCTATTGAAGTGTATGATCGATATTCCATGTCTTAGATCAAATTTATTATTAAACTGGTCATCAGTGTAATACTGACAATTACTAGTCAAATTATTTTAAAAATGTATTTCTGGGTCAATATCTGAGTCCATATCTGAGTCCATATCCTGCATCTTGACCAAAGAAGCTCTGAAAAACCATAAGATATAGACACATATAATCATAACTATTCCATGTAGAACAAATTAGCAGGACCAGGACCAGTTTGATAATCCAAAGGAAATAGAAGGTTTTGTTCGTTTCAAAAAGGAAAAATTCTGTATCCATTACAAAAAAGAAAAAATACTTTATCCTACCAGGTGTCACTGAAACTGCAAAGGTGTTACTGAAACGCAGCCAGCTCCTCCAAGCTTCTGATGAGAACGTCGGCCCGTTCTGGAGAAGCGTTTAGTTTGATGACGACTTTGCAGCTTGCAGTCCACGGAGATTGAAGTTCTTCTGGTAACGCAGTCGACGGGCTTTAAGAGCGACGTCGGCATTCTTTTTGATCAAGTTTTCGTTCATATAGACCAGTGGTTCTCAACCTTTTTTCAGTGATGTACCCTCTGTGAAATACTTTTTTCAGCCAAGTACCCCCTAACCAGCGCAAATAATCTTTGGTAAAAAAAAGTAGTAATACACAGCACTGTGCCATCAGTGTCGGATTTATTAAACTGTCAACAATGAACATTGCATTAAACTGAATGCTTTAGCATTTACATTTTAATGAGAAACTTGTGCTTGTGCTTCACTGAGGATCTTTGTCAGTCTTGGTGGCAGGGAGGCCACTGCTGTGATGAAGCTCTTCTCCAGGCACAGTCTGTTTCTTTGCTTTGTTTTGATCACAGTCATTGCAGAGAAGGAGGCCTCACATAAATATGTGGAGGCAAAGGGCAGTAGCTGCTCCAAAGCTTTCTGTCCCAGGTCAGGGTGCTCCTGCTTCACACACCCAAAACTGTGTGAGTGTGGATGTGGCAAACTTCATCTAGAGGCCACGGTCAGATGACACTTCCAGGAGTTTTTCCTGATAAGTGACAGGTAGCTTGCTTCTGTTTGCTTCAGACAAGAGAAATGGGTTTCTCACCCAATCCAGCTGTACAGATTTATCCTCCATGTCAGGAAAGTAGGAATGAAAATCTTTAATCACGTTGGTCAAATGTCCCACGATGACCGACTTGACTGGAGCTCTGTCCACATCCTCACGAGAGAAAAGCATCCACCTGGGGAAAGCAGGTGAAATCTCCCTCTGCAGAGGACCTTCTCCACAGCTCTGCTTTCTTCAGGAAGCCACCCACCTTGTCATACATGTTTAAAATGCTGCTCTCCTTGCCCTGCAGAGACACATTCAGTTCGTTCAGTTTGCTGAATATATCTGCCAGATAGCACAGCTTTGCAAGCCAGTCTGTGTCCTGGAACAAGGTGGCATGGGGAGACCTGTGCTCGATCAGAAAGGTGTGTACTTCAGATCGTAATTCCAACAGCCGGTTGAGTATTCTCCCTCGAGAGAGCCATCGTACTTCTGTGTGCAGCAGCAGTGTTGTGTGTTCAGCATGTTCTCACAGAGGCGGCGAAACAGGCGTGCATTGCGTGGCCTTGACTTTATGAAGTTGATCACTTTGACGCTGTCGTTCAAAACGTCATGTAACACAGGGCTCATTTTCTTGCACGCCAACGCTTCCCTGTGTATGACACAGTGAGTCCACTTCATGTCGGGGTTTTCTTTTTTAATGCGCGCTCTGAGTCCTCTCGCGCTGCCCGTCATTGAGGCCGCTGCGTTCGTGCAGATGCTGCGGCAGGATTTCCAGCTCGTGCCGTTTTCACAGAAGAAGCTGTTAACAACATAAAAAATGTCCTCTCCTGTTGTTCTTCCCTCCAACGTTTTGCAGAATAGAATGTGCTCATAAATGTCGTCAGTATCGATGTATCTTACAAAAGCAACAAATTGTGCATTTCCACTGACATCTGTGGATTCATCCAGCTGGAGTGAAAAAGAGTCGGACTCGCTAATTTTCCCCACAACTTGCTCGACAATGTCTGTTCCCATTTTGTCTATTCTGCGGCAGACAGAGTCATTTGACAAAGGCACAGTCTTTAACTTCTCCGCTGCGTTTGTGTCCAGCATGTCTCAGCCAGCACAACAGCGGCAGGAAGGAGCAGGTCTTCGGCTATGGTGTATGGTTTCTTGGCTTTAGCTATGAGCAAAGACACCGCATAAGATGCCTCCAGGGCTTTGGCTGATGTCGTGGAGGCTTTACGCATCGTTTCTTGAGATGACCGGAATTCAGAGAGTTTCCTCTTGAAAAACTCAGGTGGCTTACCAGCGTAATTTGCATGTTTTGTCTTGAGATGGCGCTCAAGATGGGCTGGCTTCATGCTACTGTTGGCTCACCTCTCCCCACAGAGGAAACACAACGGCTTGGGTGGGTTGCAACTTGTGGACGTAAATCCCATTAAAACATAGTCGTCTGAAAACTGACGGGATTTTGCCGGCTCTGGTTTGGCCTTCTTTGGCACTTGTCCCTCCGTGTTTTCAGCAGCATTGCTGCTCCGCTTCAACCACAACTTCATTATTTGAGTTTAAAAGCCGGCAGTGATAGACGGGTCATGACCGTTAGCGTGTGCCACGTTGGGTCAAACCATCCTGATATGGGGGAGACTCTGGGTTTTTAGGATAATTAAATTAAATTGCCTACTTAATATAGAATTCAGTTTATGAACTTACACTTGTGTTTTATTGAATATTTATTAAATAACTATTTTTAAAGGATTTTTGAATGGATGCTAATTTTAAATCGATTAAAAAAAAAAAATCTCACGTACCCCCTGGAGTGCCTTCACGTACCCCCAGGGGTACGCGGACCCCCATTTGAGAACCACTGATATAGACATTGGTTCCTTTCAGCCGGCGGCCTTGTTTGAGCAACTCAATCTTGTGCTTTCGGTTAACCAACCGTATGAACACGGCTGGTTTGTCGGTTTTCAGTCTGCGAGGAAGGGGATGGCATGCCTCTATGTTATTGATATCCATCTTGATTCCGTGTGACTGGAAAAAAGCGGACACCTGTCCCTCCACAGAAGTGGCTTCTTGTTCGGTGAGTTCTTCTCCTTTTTCGCGGGATGCTGCGTGGGCATAGGATCGGGGTTTGATATTTAGTCCGGAGATAATGATGTCATTAATCCTGGAGTATTGTTCCAGATCGGCCACCCGGTTTTCCAGCAGCACAATCTTTCTGTCCTTCACTGCGTTTTCAACCCTGAGGGCTTTCACCTCCTCCACCAGCCCCATGATTGTTCCCTGCTGCTTTTGGACAGCAGAAACTCCTTCCGTGAGGAAATCGATCGTCTTAGTTTGCATGCATATCAGTGGAAGTTGAAGGGTAAATCATGTTTTATTAACAATTCCCAAATTATTTCCCAGATTTTTCCGGGTACCTGCTCTTTTTGTTTGATGAGAAGTAAATACGCCTGTAAGTAACGCCATAAAGGGTTTATTGTTTTGAGTTGTTTGACTGTTTAGCATTTTCCTTATTGATTTTGATGTATGTATGCCTTTTATATTGTATTGTTTGAATAAATATAGACGTTTTATACTACTTCCGCTTAACAGATAAATCGGACTTTTATTTTGAAAGGTTAAAAGGAAGCGCACTTTTTTTTTAGGTTAAAATGCGAACTTTATGGTATAGATTACGGACAGATGCGCATTTTATAACAAGTTTAATAGTTGATTTGACCCGTATGGGACTAACTCTGTTAAGGTGGTGATGAGGTGGTGATAGTGGCCGAGTTTTAATTAATGTATTGTCACCTAAAAAAAGAAAATAAAGGAGAGTAACCAGCAGTAAATCTTCACGCCAATTCATATGATCCTTTACAACGCTTATTGCTGTCAGAATACGCAGGCGAAACAACAGATAAAATAAAAATAAATAAGACTAGAGGACGCTCTTTACAATTCATAACAGCATTGTAGAAAGGAGAGATAGGCCTAACAAACGGCAAAGATACGTTGATCAGAGACGTATTTGTAATTATAATACGTCAAATGCAAACGTAATCTGGAGAGAAATACGTTTCAGTCAAACGTAACTGCAAATTCCATTTTAGGTCTGGGGGAACGTAATTTTTGTGATACAGGGTTGCCTCTCCTCTCTCGTCTCCTTTCTGGTTCTCTGTGTCAGTCTGTGACATTATATCATAGTATTTTGAGGATGGAGGATGTCAGACATGCAAAGTTCTGCAAACAATAATTTTCTTAATGGACGAATAGAATTTAACTACCAAAGATGACACGAGTAGTAATACGGGATTCAAATGATATCTGGAGCGATGGAACTAAGGTCATCGTCAGATGACTCGTCAGGTGTGTCTCTCTCTCTGTGTCATATTCTTTTTCTGACACACACAAACACCACTTCTATTATACATTTGTGTGAAATTGTCAAAACATTTGTGCCAGATGTAATGATATTTCCTTCTAAAATAAAAGGTTAGAATAAGTATGACATCTCATCAGCAACAGCAAAATAGAGGAAATCAAATGGCTTTAAATGAAAATACATTTTTTTTATTTGTATTACTCTCAACATACATTTTGACAAAACAATTAACGCCACTTCAAACAGTTGCTGTAAAATGCACTGCAACATGTAACAAGCTCAGTAAATGGTACTGCAACAGGTAACAAGCTCAGTCAATGGTCCTGCAACATGTAACAGGCTCAGTAAATGGTACTGCTACAGGTAACAGGCTCAGTAAATGGTACTGCAACATGTAACAGGCTCAGTAAATGGTCCTGCAACATGTAACATGCTCAGTAAATGGTACTGAAACAGGTATCAAGCTCAGTAAATGGCACTGCAACAGGTAACAGGCTCAGTAAATGGTACTGCTACAGGTAACAGACTCAGTAAATGGTACTGCAACATGTAACACGCTCAGTAAATGGTACTGCAACATGTAACAAGCTCAGTAAATGGTACTGCTACAGCTAACAGACTCAGTAAATGGTACTGCTACAGGTAACAGGCTCAGTAAATGGTACTGCTACAGGTAACAGGCTCAGTAAATGGTACTGCAACATGTAACAGGCTCAGTAAATGGTACTGCAACATGTAACAGGCTCAGTAAATGGTACTGCAACATGTAACAAGCTCAGTAAATGGTACTGCTACAGGTAACAGGCTCAGTAAATGGTACTGCAACATGTAACAAGCTCAGTAAATGGCACTGCAACAGGTAACAGGCTCAGTAAATGGTACTGCAACATGTAACAGGCTCAGTAAATGGTACTGCAACATGTAACAAGCTCAGTAAATGGTACTGCTACAGGTAACAGGCTCAGTAAATGGTACTGCTACAGGTAACAGACTCAGTAAATGGTACTGCTACAGGTAACAGGCTCAGTAAATGGTCCTGCAACATGTAACACGCTCAGTAAATGGTACTGCAACATGTAACAGGCTCAGTAAATGGTACTGCAACATGTAACAGGCTCAGTAAATGGTACTGCAACATGTAACAAGCTCAGTATCGGCTCACAAGAGGAGCAGCGAGAGGGGATTGTATCGTCCCTCTCAGGAAAAGTGCTTTCAGTCATGCTGCTTTCTCAGTACAAGCAGCAGATGACTGGAACTACATTCCAGTATCTATCAGAGAGCTACAATCATTCAACTCTTTTAAAGCGGAAACAAAGAAATGGTACATTACTACCCAGCTCTGTCAGCACTAGACTGTAACGGCTCCTACCTCCTCCATCTGCCCAGGTTGGACTTTCATTCTTTCTGTCTATCAGTTGTTGTCTGTCTGTTGTCCGGTCTCTGTATGTCTTGACTTGCTGGTCGGCCGTTTTACTCCACCTGCGTGTCTTCTCTTGTCGTTCACCTGTTTGCAGTTATATGTCACATTTAGTCTGTAAGCTTTTACGTTGTATCTCTGACATTATGTTTTTATTCTGTCCATTTTAACATTGTTCTCCCTTATTTTATTTGCTTTATTTGTAGATTGTATTTGTAATCTTATGTTTTTAGGTTTGTTCTTAACATCAGCAACATTGGGACTACAGATGAAAAATAGCCTCTTGGCTAACTCTGGCACATTTACTGCAAAGTTTTTATCAATGTGCACTGTCCCTTATTAAATAAACCATTATAAAAAAAATAATTAAAAAAAGTAAATGGTACTGCTACATGTAACAAGCTCAGTAAATGGTACTACATGTAACAAGTTCAGTAAATGGTACTGCAACATGTAACAGGCTCAGTAAATGGTACTACATGTAACAAGTTCAGTAAATGGTACTGCAACAGGTAACAAGCTCAGTAAATGGTACTGCAACATGTAACAAGCTCAGTAAATGGTACTGCAACATGTAACAAGCTCAGTAAATGGTACTGCAACATGTAACAAGCTCAGTAAATGGTACTGCAACAGGTAACAGTTTCTTGGATTCTGTGTGCAAAGGTATGTCCACCCGGCTACCTACCTCTGGAGAGAAAACAAGATGGCTTCCCATGCTCCTCTAACAATGCTTTACCAAAACACATATTGAGTGTTAGGGCTGAAGTCGTTCCAAGACTTCTCTCAACGTCATGTGACCGACCCGGTCCTCAGAATAGACAACAGTGACATATAGAAACGCTCTACAGTTCTGAACATCTCCCTGTACTGCATGTCCTAGCCTTTGAAAAGTAGCATGAGCGTGACACACACCAAATGGCATCTCAGTGAATTGGAGGAAACCGTCAGGAGGCACAAACGTTGACATTTCTGGAGCTCGTGTTGTTGAAAGCACTTGCCAATATCCTTTCAGTATGTCATGTTTGATCACATCTGTAGCAGGACTAACCTCATCAATGCAGTCCTCATGTAGGGGTAATGAATGTGCTTCTAGGACAGTTACAGCGTTTACTTTGCAGGGTCAGTACACAACCTGAGACGTGGGAACTCCATGGGCTGGAACTTGGTGCTGCAAAGTCGTTCTGCACAAGATAGTTAAGCTCCTTTTTCATGACCGGAATTCCCTAATATGCATGCTGATTGATCGGTGTAGTGTTAGACAATCCAATGTCATGAGTTATGGCAGAGGTTAGGGAGGGTATGTCATTGAACAGACAATGAAAAGCACAAATAAGTTTCATAACATGCACACTCACCAGGACAACAGGAAGATGAGACACGCAGTGGGGTAAGTGGGACTAAGGGCTCGATCACACCAGACACGCCTCTCAAAAACGTGTCGCCCGCAAAACCATTGATTCCCTATGGTACGGCGCGACTTTCAGACGCGCCTTTTAAATGCCACGTTTTCTTGTGTTTTTCAGGCCGTATACTGCCGTATATTTGCCTAGGCGTTTTTGGTGCGGCTGCATTTTTTAGAGGCGCGTCTGGTGTGATCGTGCCCTTTCTCAGTATTTCTTGGCCTGGCCCCCTGTGGTGTAGAAATACGCATCACCAACCCATCTTCATCAGCATCATCAGGAAGAGATCACCGTTATAATGGGTGCTACAGGTGAAACTATCGTTATCTCATGGGCTTTGGATGACCCTTGGAGACCTTGTCTTCAAGATGTTTACATGGAACACTCGTTTCCTTCTCCTGCAGTCCGGAGTTTGAAAAACGTCTTTTGTTTCCCTACTCTTCTTCTTCTCCATGAGGACAGTTAGTCGATAGTGCAGAACCAGGACCAGGTCAAAGAATCAAAACTATATCACCTGGCTGAAACCAATGTGTGAATGCTCATTGGTCATCTCTTCTTCATCCTCACCTGGGAAGAGGGCCTCCCTAGTCTATTATTATGAGATAGTAAGTCATAATTATGACTTACAAGACCCTATTTCTCTTCTCACAGTGGTGGAAACGGGCTTCTATTGTGAATACATGACAACCAATAACTATGCACAAGGTCAATGGAAATGATGGCTTCATGTAAATCACGTCCGAGGAATTTACATCAAAGGATGCAGAAAGAAAAATATTTAAATCCACTCACTGATGTGCATGCATGTGTGAGTGTGTGTCTGTGTGTTCGTGTGCATGTGTGAGTGTGTGTGTCTTTGTAGCATTAGTGTCATTCAGGTGGATTGTGGGGACTAGTTCAAAGTTCACTTGGCATCTTTGTTGTTCACAGTGGCGGGCCGTGGGCCTGGGGCCTGGGCCTTCAGTGAGGTCCTACACAGTCCCACCCGAATTAATCCACCTCTTATTACTATCATTATGATGCCATGGCTCTAGACCAGGGCTGCTCAATACGTCGATCGCGACCTACCGGTCGATCGCGGCGTAATATTGGTAGATCCATCCATCCATCCATCCATCATCAATAACGCTTATCCTCATTAGGGTCGCTGGAGCCGATCCCAGCTGACATAGGGCGAAGGCAGGGGACACCCTGGACAGGCCGCCAGTCCATCGAGGGCACATATTGGTAGATCGCATGACATTAAAAAAAATTGGCCCGCCCCCGTCATTTTCTCTATAGCACGTCTTTGTTCATTTATTAAACTAAACAGCCGTCTGATGTTGATCGTATCTACACAACAGCATGTCATTTCTCTCGGCTCTCCGTCTCGCGCGCTGCAGAATGCGCGCATCGGGACGGAGAAAAAGAAAAAAAAGTCCTCCTTACGATGTCTAACTTTTCTTGAAAAGTTCGTCTTGAGAAAGGCGTTAAAAGTATATGCTCGACCAAATCGACATCTTCTCCTCCTTCCGCCATTGTGGGTTGAAAAAACAGCTTTGTAGTCCGCGAATTAATTCCTTTATCAAATTCAGTTTCCTAGTTCTGAGGTTTTGCATCTACCTGCCCATAGGACCCGCCTCTCAATATTGGTAATCCAATCAAAAGACGTGCACGCCCTCCGCCTGCTAGCTGGCTCCTGTGCCGGTTCCGGGGCCTTCTAGAAGGCCTACAGGAGCCAACTCTAAAGCTGATTGGTTGACACAACATTGTCATTCCCATTCACTTGAAGCTACCAGCGCCCGCAATGTTGATTCTGAAGGCCTAAGGGCAGATTTTAGCCCCCTGGCAACACACGATGGCTGAATATGATTGGATAAAAGATCTAACATAAAGACTAGCCCTCCAAATCTCAACCTGGTGCTGGCAGCAGCGCAACAAAGAGGAACGCTATGAAATTAAGAGAATAACTCTTACTCTGGGAAATAATTGAATACATATTTGTGGGGAAATATATTTAGAAAAAAATATATATTCTGATGATGTTTAGGCCAGCAGAGAAGGCCTTGCTGGCCCTGACGGCCCGCCACTGGTTGTTCAACTAAAACATGTTTATAGTCTATTGTTCTGTCTGTGTGTGTGTGTGTGTGTGTGTGTGTGTGTGTGTGTGTGTGTGTGTGTGTGTGTGTGTGTGTGTGTGTGTATGCCTGATGCTGCACACACTAACTTCTGGGAGGCCCATTTATCTCGTCCTGAAAATCTGTGGCTCTCTCTTTGCTTTTCCTTCTCCATGCGGCTTCTCTCTCTCTCTCTCTCTTTTCTCTCCGTTTCCACAAACATGTCGGCAGAGCTTAGGGCCACTCCTCCGGGCCATTCCAGGCCAACGCTCGAGATCGGATGTGTGTGTGAATATATAAAGTGTACGTGTATCCGCTTTGCATCTCCGTGTGTGAAAGTTACGACACGGCTCTCAAATGTCACGCATTGAGAGTGACAGTCACTCATGGTCTGTGGGCATACGGTAGGGGCGGGGCGGGCGGAATGGGGGCGTGCCGGGGGGATATGTCACTCTTGCCTGTCTTCAAAACTTGAGAGCCCTGGTTACTATGTCACGGTAGCGAAGGATGCATCCATCTAACCTGGCGGGAACGGGGGTTTCTCGAGCCTCAGCTGCATTTTTTTATGAAAGCTCGCTCACACTGCAGCCCGTGACGGCACGACGGATCTCGGTCCCACATCGCTCGCTAATAACATACCTGCAAACTTGTCACCTTTCGGTGAAATTCACCGTTTTAGTAAGTATGTAAGTAATTTATTTTCCATAAGTACATACATAACGTTTACATACTGACAGACATTAACAACAGAAAAAATTTACGAATGGAGGACCGTCCAAAGACCGAGGTCTGTAGGCCTCTCTGAATGAGGATGTTGACGCCCCTCCCCTAACCCTTTAGCCCCTCCCCTAACCCTTTAACCCCGCCCCTCCCAACTACTACAGGCACACAGACAGTACACACACATATGGATCAGAACATAAAATGTCGTACAAGCAACAACAACAAAAACAGAACAGGAAAAAGAAAACCAAAAGAAAAAGAAAGAGACATAGTAAAAATAATAATAAAAGGCAAATGTGAACTGCTGATAACTTAGAAAGAAAAAATAATAATATCACGAACATCAAATTATGTATATACATTTTTTTTTAAATATCTTTCCTCTATTGTACTGTGCCGCCAGGCTGTATATCAATATTAATAACTTTCAAAGTGAAGTGAGATGGCGTTTAAGGCGAGAACCAAATGCCTTGGTGGTGGATGCCGATTTGACCTCGTCCGGAATTTGGCTCCAGAGCTTTGGACCTCTACAGATGAAGCTTTTAAATACAATGTTGACTGTATGTTTATTTATATGAATGCCACCACGCAGCCGCGTGTTATGGTGAGACATTTGTGTTCCTTGTGAACATACGTAACAGATTGTGGGGCAGATTATTATTCATAAATCTGTACATAAAAATTCCTGTCTGACACAAATGTAGATCTGTAAATCTCAGAATGCCCAATCGCTTAAAAAGCGGCTCAGTGTGTTCGTTGTTCTTCACGTTGCAGATGATCCGCAGCCCCTTTTTGTAAAATCTCGATATATTTAACCTGAGTTTTAGCTGCAGATCCCAGAGCATATTGCAATACAAGAGGTGCGGATGGACAAGGCTGTGGTACAACAAACGCAGATTTTCTGTTGAAAGTATATTTTTTGGAGCAGGGCAAATGTGCCGCCAGATACGCTCCGACAACTGTCAATATGTTGATGCCAGCGCAAATTGTCGTCAATATAGACACCAAGGAACTTGGTGCACTGGACTTTTTCGACATTAGCCCCGTCAATCTCAAGCCTAAAATCTTGATCTGGGAGATTATTTGATTTATTTATTCGCATATAATTAGTTTTCTGTGCATTTAGAGATAACTTGTTCGCTTTGAACCAATCCGATATGATTTTTAGCTCTTCGTTTGCAGTTCGATATAAGTTATCGTGGTCCTTCGATGAAATATAGATAGTTGTGTCGTCAGCAAAGAGGATGCTTTTAACACGTTTTAAGACTTTTGGAAGGTCATTTGTGTACAATATAAATAGCAGGGGTCCTAATACAGAACCCTGTGGTACTCCACAAGTTATGTCATATGATTTTGATTTGAACCCCTTGTATTTCACATATTGTTTTCGACCACGAAGATAACTTTTAAACCACTCGAGTGCCGTACCTCTAACACCATAATGGCTCAGTTTTTTTTTAAGTATTGAGTGATCGATCGTGTCAAAAGCTTTAGAAAGGTCCAGGAATAATGCCAGAGTGTTCTCTCCGTGTTCAAGTGCAGTGTAGGTGTCAAACAGAAACTCGGTGACCGCGTTCTCAGTCGAGTGCTTTGGTTGAAAACCGTATTGGCTTCCGTATAGCAAGTTATGCTTTGCAACAAAGCTGTACAGTCGTTTATGAACGACCTTTTCCAAAATTTTGGAAAAGCTTGGCAACAGAGATATTGGACGATAGTTAGTAAAGTAATGCTTTTCTTTGGCTTTGTAAATGGGGATCACTTCAGCGATCTTCATATCATCAGGAAAAACTCCCTCCGATAATGATTTGTTTACAAGATGTAATAAAGGAGTGGCCAACGATTGACCAAGTTGTTTGACTAGATTCATGCTGATACCGTCGTGACCGGCGCTTTTCTTTGGCTTAAAGCTGTTTATTAGTTTAGAAATTTCATCCGGGTCGACAGGATTAAGAAACATCGATTGAATTGTGGACGATTGACCAAGATACTCAGCAAACGAGTGATCAGAGCATCCAATTTGGTCTGCATATTTCACACCTATGGTAGCGAAATATTCACAGAACCCATCTGCAATCTTTTTAGGGTCAACTTCCTTTTTGCCATTGACATAAAGTACATCCGAGATACGAGACTTGTCGTTGGATTTGTTAATGATTGAGTTAATCCAGACATGGGCAAACTACGGCCCGCGGGCCACATCCGGCCCGTTAGGCTTTTTAATCCGGCCCGCCGAACTTGTCCAAATCGCAATTTTGTTTACTTCCGGTGTGCGTTGGCGCGGAAAGTACTCGTCACACAAAACACTTCACCATGATTTGTCAATCAGTTTGTCTGTCAACATTTTTCAAAAAAAACAACCAATGAACACTCAGTAAATCACAAGGGACCCGCCCACCACACAGGTGAGACTCATTTAGAAACTGCCGCAGTGATTTTGGCAGCAGCGCGGAGCCTCGGAGGAGCTGCAGAGCCACGAGGAGGAACACGCAGCCACAAGAGAGCCACTTGGACCGGGTAAGAGTCTTTACTACACGTTACGTGTCACGGTGTCCGTCCCGGTGTCCGTAACTTGTGCGCGGTGCTGACTAGTCTTGTATTTTACAGAGAGGATTCACCAGCGCCTGCAGCGCAGCCTGCAGCTCAACCTGCAGCTCCACCTGCCCGGCCAGCAGAGAAGACTCGTGACACGATGACATGATGTTATTATAGTGAAGCCATATTGTAAATAGTCTGTCAATAGTTGTGTTCTGTTTTCTATTTCACAACATCTATATAATGTGGATTTTTTTTTTAAATGTACAATACATATTTATAAATAAAAAAAATGTAATGGTCATTTTTTATTTGCACACACCCCATGAAACTTTATCTGCAATATGAAGTCATTTCTCAGTCCCATCTTTATCATTTTGGTGAATGTGTGACAGACTACATCATTTTTACTAAAAAAACGTTAATACAAAATTTGGTTTTCCTCATTTATTCAATTCAGTTTATTTGTAATTACAAATTTGTCTCGGAGTGCTTTGCAATCTGTACATATAGACATCCCTGACCTTTGACCTCACATCGGATCAGGAACATCTCCCAAATAACCCTTCAGGGGGAAAAAAGAACCCTTCAGGAGAGAACAGAGGAGGATCCCTCTCCAGGATGGACAGGTGCAATTACATGTATCTAGCATTGTATTCAGATATTTCACTGCTTTTGTGAACCTATGACCTTTGGTAAACCAATTTCAAACACCAAAACAGTTCATCCACATGAGAAAAGGTGTGTTTTCAGAAGAGATATGAATAATTTTTAAAAATCGAACTTCAATTGTCAGCTTTAGGGTCATATTTTCTCGAGTAAAGCGCTGTCAGTCTGTTTGATGGGGTTCATACACATGCTGGCCAGATGACGCCGCACATCGCCCTCAATTTAAAGACCCTTTTCTAGTTTCTGCTGCAGGCAGGATATTTAATACAGTCTATCTCTCAGGACAATCCGTCCATTATTTTACGGGGTTTAAAACAATTAGAAATTATTGAGCTTGTGTATGTCGTTGGGTAATAATTTGTTTTGAATGTTGAAAGTGATTCCATTGATCTCTTTCCAGTAAATGTTTTTACTTTAACTTTGCACCTTAAATTGAAATGTATAAAAAAGACGCAATCTCCAGGTTTAATAAATTACATTGCGTGTCCAAATGCTCCTGGCCCGGCCCCTCTGTCACATTTTAGAACCGAATGTGGCCCGCAGGTCAAAAAGTTTGCCCACCCCTGAGTTAATCACTCGCCAAGTCTTCCTTGAGTCGTACTTATATTCATTGAGGAGTTTAAAGTTGTACAATTGTTTTGCGTCTCGTTTGGCTTTGTTTAATATATTTCTGTAGGTGAGAAATTTTGGATCTCTGCCTGCCTCTGATTGGCTGGTAGTCGTTGCCTTCTGAACAGTTTGGTAAAACCTTCTTTAAAGATGCTCTCATAGCAGAACATTTTGATTATGGGAGAAATGTTGTTCGGAATGGCATAAAATGAGTTGACGGAGATGTTGTCCTAATTAACCAGAATGTTCATCACTGCCACATCAACATGAAGGTTAACAAGAAAAGAAGAAAAACGGCCCTTCATATCAAAAAGCTCCTGATCTGGTGAGTGAAACATTCATTCTGTGTTCATGCTGAACTAACCTTCTGGAAGCATCTTCATCATGCTCTTCTCATCTTGGCAACAAAGTCAATATTTGTATTTAGCAGTCTCAAACAAAGGGGTTTTAATCCCTGAATAAATGTAGCACAATTTAAGACCCAATGTTATAAAGCATGGCAAACTTTTTTATTTTGAGATCTTAAAATACCAGAATGTGTCTTAAAATGTCTAACTTTGTGTAAATTTGAATCAAAACACACGTCATATAATTTAAAATATAATTTATTTCAACCATAATTTAGTTAATAAAATAGAATACAAGTTCTCACTCAGATATTGAGAATCTGTGGTAAGCAACAATTTTTAAAAAGTATCACTTTTCACATTCATATTGACGTGCGTCACGAGTTAAAACCAGCCGCGATGTCTTTTCAACATGATGCGTTAAGACGAGGAGCGCGGAGCACCTCCTCGTCTTGAAAGGCGGGGGAGGGGGGTGGGGCGCTACGTTAGCCGCTCCCTCCTCGACGGCCGGCGGTCCGAACACGTCGGCGTGTCCGTCGTTCCCGGCCGCATCCAGGGATCCGTGGCGAGCGTTTCCACGGAGCCTCGCTGGCTGAGACCGTGCAGAGAGAAGCGGGGAGGGGAGGAGCCTACGGAGGACAGAGCCACTGATCCTGGGGGAGGGAGATGGACGGTAAGTACCATTAGTACCATTACAGCCCTAATGACAAATACCAAACCGGAATAATTACATAACACACAAGAATCAGCTGAACTCAATCTCACCGGCTGCGTTGCTATGGCGACTGAGGGACATCGGACGCCCCGACCTGTCCCGGCTCGCCCTCTCGCCGCCGTGCCCCGCCTCCTGCCCGTCCCCTGCGAGGTAGGCGTAGTCGTCCTGTTGGCCGAAGGGCCGACTGGAAGCGTCTCGACCCTGAGAGCGAGCGCGGGGGAGGAGGGAAACGGTTCCAGTCGCGGCTTCGTTCACTCGGCCATCGTTTGAAGCTACGCCACCTGAGGGTGCTGCGGCCGTTTGGACAGCCTCCTCCTCTCCCTGGCCGGCAGCACGGGGGCGTCTTCCGGCTCCGGGGTGCGCCGCACCGGAAAGGCCTCGCCTAGAGGGTCTGAACACACACAATGAGCCCTCGGAATGTCAAGCACACAAAGAGTTGAGACCGCATTTAAGTGAGAGTCCAAATCAGCGTCGATAAACGGAGCCGAATGAAGAGAAACCCGACGCGACCAAAACACCTGGAACATGTCCACAGAGTCCTCTGCACTCGTTTTGGGACGGCATTGTTTATATTTTAGAGGCAGAGACTACAAAACCGAGCTGAAGCGGCCTGCAGAGATCTTTTTCGCCTCCTGTCTTAACCCTCCTGTTACCTTCACATTTAACTAACATATTTTACCCTCGGGGTCAATTTGACCCCAGCAATTAAAACCTCCAGAAAATTATTAGAATTAATATTGTTTCCCAAGTTTAAGTGTGAGGTACTTTATGTTTGTTTGTTGACTACCTAAATAGCCCTTTACATATATAAAAAAGTTGACATTTCTTATATGTTTGACACAGTGAAAAACAGCCTGGGGTCAAATTGACCACAAGGAACACCAACATTAAACATTGAATGGGGTCAAATTGACCCGAAAGGTAACAGGAGGGTTAAACTGATCTTAAAAACTACCACATTTATTTGTATTTCTATTACTGCTCACTACTGTGCACCTGCTGCTGTAATCATGCAATTTCCCCACTGAGGGACCAATACATTATTATCTTATCTTATTTACCACCTACACCGACGGGACATGCACATAAAAAACATTGCACTTGTTTTGAGATGAACACCCAAAGCATACGGACGATGTCATTGGGTTAAAAGGGATCAATAATATATCAACTTCCTGCTTCCAAGTGTGTTGTGAGACTGATATGGTGTCTGCTCCGATGATGGACGTTGCACGTGTGGTTTTAAATAACTATAATGAATAATGGCGGTAGAAATGTGCGGCCTCTTACCAATGAAAGCGCTCTCTGACTCCAGCAGAGAACCTGTGGCAGACCTCCCCATCACACTCGTCTGTAACACACACACACACACCTTGTTACACGACTCCACTCCAGCGGTTACAGTACATATTTCAGAGAGAGTTAGAGTGCTTTTTAACTCACCAGATAATCAGTTTGCCGGGGCGGGGACAGGTCCAAATAATCTGCAACAAAAAGGATTTTTAAAATTTGATCCATTTTTTCAGAACCCATTTTACACTGGTATTATTAACATGTAATAAGCAAAGTCAACATGGTTGCCATAGTAACTGAGCTTGAACCAATGCTGGGACACTAACCTGGACAACTGTCAGGCAGAGCCTGGTCTACGATGATACATTACAGGATGGACCTACATGCTTGTTTCATCATATGGCATGAGATCACATCCTTTAGGTCTATATAGCGCCCCCTGGTGGTCCACATCATCTGAGACTACTGCGAAGGGATATAAGGAGGATGCTGACCATCCTGGACTGTCGACCCGCGGCTGCTGAACTGCTGGTCCCCGTAGTCCCACCTCCGGCTGCCGGTCACGCCCACTTCGTCGTGGGTCCGCAGCAGATTCCTGGGCTCCGTGTTTCTGGAGGTCGGCCGTCGGACCGGAGCCTGGAGCCGCAGCCTGGCCATGTCGAACACGTCCACCTGGGGGCGCTCCCGACGTCTGCGCAAAGGAAAGGACCCACCGATTCAGTTTGAGCCGTTCTCTTGGCTCTCTGCCCCTCGAATGGCACCGCGGAACCATCCCACATTATTAAACGTCAGAACTCGAGCACCTTCGCTTACCGATCCATCGCAGTCGGTATCTATTTGAACCGTTTATCACGTACTTTTAGGCAACATCAGCAGGTGTGTGTGTGTGTGTGATGGTGATGCATATAATGAAGCGTAAGGTGAATGGGACGCTGGGTCCGACCTGTCACTCAAAGGAGAGGCTAACCCCTCCCAGTCGACCTGCCGTAGACGACCCTCCAGGCGCTTCTCTTCGCTGCGAAGGTGCCGACGCAGCGCCGACAGCTCGCTGAACACGTCGCGCTGGTCACCTGGAAACACACACACACACACACACACACACACACACACAAGCTCTCAGTACCAAGCCTAATTTAGCAAAGAGCATCACAAATATGATGCCGGTTGGACTCGCTGCAGCGTCGTCGTCGTGTTCAGGTTCAGTCCGCTGCATTTTCGAACTGGCTGGCTGATCCAGTACCTGCAGCTCGGAGCTGGTTCCTGCGAGCCGGGACGGGAGGGGACTGGAGACCGGACAAAGAGCGCTCCTGAAAAGAAACGTGAAAGGTTCGAACGAAGACACCAACAAAATGAGAGGAAGTGTGTGTGTGTGTGTGTGTGTGCGTGACACTCACAGACAGCGGGGCGGTTGAGCACCGGCTCTCGACAGTCGGGGGTCTGGGGGTGTACTGGTGCAGCCCCCCATTTCTCTTCTGCAGGGCGGGGATGGGAGGCGAGGGCTCCCTGCACACCTGACAACACACACAGACCACACGCTTAAAAAACGGGTTCAATCAAATGGAACTCGAAGGTTGTCGCCAACTGGTTTGGAGCGAATGAACTCATATATACAGGACTGTCTCAGAAAATTAGAATATTGTGATAAAGTTCTTTATTTTCTGTAATGCAATTAAAAAAACAAAAATGTCATGCATTCTGGATTCATTACAAATCAACTGAAATATTGCAAGCCTTTTATTCTTTTAATATTGCTGATTATGCTTACAGCTTAAGAAAACTCAAATATCCTATCTCTAAATATTAGAATATCATGAAAAAGTATACTAGTAGGGTATTAAACAAATCACTTGAATCGTCTAATTAACTCAAACACCTGGAAACACATTTTCAAATGTTTGATTTTGTTTGCTGTTATAAATCTTTTTACTTGGTCTGAGGAAATATTCAAATTTTATGAGATAGGATTTTAGAGTTTTCTTATAAAAGAATAAATAATAATTGCAATATTTAATTGATTTGTAATGAATCCAAAATGCATGACTTTTTTTTTTTTTATTGCATTACAGAAAATAAAGAACTTTATCACAATATTCTAATTTTCTGAGACAGTCCTGTATATATATATACACACTGGCAGCGCTTTTATAAAAAAATTAAGTGTTGCCAGTCACTGTCAAATGGGATTGAACCTTATTAGCACATCCACAATTAAATAAAACTATTTTTTTCGAAATGATGATGAGGTGTAGTGTGTGAATAAAAACTTCGGTCCAAGATCACCCCGCTGAATTATGCGGGAAAACAAAAACAATCAACTGCGGTCGTGCTCCAGCGGAGCAACACCGTCAGGCGGAGGATGAAAAGAGAACATTATCTGTGGGCCCCTGTGAGGAGAGAGGTCATAAATCCAGCTCAAGACCTCTGCGTGTTCGACACACGGCTCTCCCTCGTCCTCTCGGAACATTATCGATCAGGGTTCTTACACATTTTGACCAATGGATTTCCATGACTTTTCCATGACTTTAAACAAAATTTCCACGACCAAACTGAAATCTCGGTATGAACAATTTAGAAAATGTTGTGCGTTTTTGAGCGTCTTTCTTTAAAAAAAAAAACCAGATCAATTATTTCAAACTCGGCGTAAATGAACATGTGCATATAACAACATTTCCATGACTTCCAAAACGTTTATGATTTGAGTTTTTTCCATGACTTTTCCAGGCCTGGAAATGACCATTTTAAAATTCCAGGACTTTTCCAGGTTTTCCATGACCGTACGAAACCCTGATCGATACGCGTCGGTTGAGACATTTGGTTCCATCTGTCACTTCGAAGGCCTCTCGGCGTGTCGTTGTGAACTCACCTCCTCCACCCGAGCCTGCCTCTCCATCTCATACTGCCGCCTCAGCGCCGCCTTCTCCTCCTCCGCCTCAGTCTTCTTCCTCTCCACTTCCTTCTTCTTCCGTTCGGCCAGTTGAATCAGCTCCGAATTCTTGGCCCTTTGCTGAGAGACGGAGAGGAACGAGGGGAGAGTATTGGAGTCCGAATAATTAAACGGGTGTAAACGCTGCCTGTGACGCGGGTTTTTTTTTTTTTTAGCGCCTCACCTCCGTTTCCTTCCGGTTCTTCCTCTCCTGCTCGTCATCATACTCCCTCTGGATGCGAGCCCTCTGCTCCACCAGCCTCTTCTCCTCTTTCTCCTCCTCCAGTCGAGTCTGTTCCCTCTCCTCCGCCTTTTTGAGCATTTTCTCGTCAATCTGTAAACAAACGCCGATTAATGGCAACATGAAGGACATAAACCCCGCCTCCAAACCACAGACTACTTTCATTTTGTGTCGATTTTTACTTTTACACACATGTACTGTCTCTCTCCAGTATCCCCGTTGAATTAAAAGGCATACAATGACCAAAGAAACTGCATTTCAGAAATCATACACATTGCATACCAGTCTAGGGGAAGACTGGATGCTCCATCTGTTGAATGACCCACCATGGGTGACTGGTTGAGCCATGACCACAAGACATAACATCAAAAAATAAAGTTGTCTGAAAAAAAGCTTCCTCCTGCTCGCCTGTAACTGGCTAACATCCCGCCCACTGCCTGTGGAAATGGAGACATGAGCTCTTGCCCTAAATTGTGAGATTAAAGGCGTTAAGAATAAAACAAAACAGACAGTTCTCTCGATGATGGGCTTGTTTGCTGACGTCGGTCATATGGAGGCATCAGTTTTAAAGCGAGGCAGTTTCATAACCAGTTAAAGATCTTGTATTAGCTTTAAATTGGGGAACACTATTCAAAAGTCTGTAAGAGGCTCGCCGAGCTCCCGCTAGACCGAGCCGTGTAGCGGCACCGCCGGCAGATGAAAGCGATACCTGCTGTTTGAGGTACGCTTTGTACTCGTCCTGCTCGTGGAGCTGTCGTTGTGTGGGCTGGTTGGAAAACACACTGCCTCGGGCGAACTGCGAGGTTTGGCCATGAGTGAATCCTACAAGAGGACAGAAATCATACTCGAGTCGGTCCAAAGAAACTTCATTTCAAATAACATCTGACGGAGGACACCAGCATATTGGTGCAAGATGGAGTCTAGTGCAGGTTTGTCAGTTGCAAATATGAAAAACATTATTTATTCATTCATTTGCGGCCGTGTGGAAAGTGCAGGATGCTATCAACGTTCAGGGCTACAACACAAAGGGAAGAAGGACGTTACGGTACCAGAGCGCCGGTCACTAGCGTCATGGCTGCTGCACTCTGCTACGGCACCGGAGACCCTCTCGTTGGGGTCGGGGGGCTCAGCGCTGCGGGCCGCGGCGGCGGCGGCGGCTCTCCTCTGCCACTGCTCCGGGTTGATGTAGGCCTCCTCGTTCAGCTTGTGCATCTGGTGGAGGTCAGCTGACCCGCAAGAAGAGGAGGGGACAACTCATCATTCGTGGACAAAAGGAGTTTACTTCCGGTTTGTTTTCAATCAGAAGTAAAGTATGTACATACATATGTACATTCACAGTATTTTTTGGTTTAATCAGACACTCCACTCTGGGACATACCAATCAGGTTTCCAGTGCCGTCTCTGAGGGGAGCTCCTCCTCCCCCCCGACCCCACGGCTGGTAGTTCTTCATGTCGGCCTCCAGCCGGGCCTCGTAGCGCTCCTCCTCCTCCCGCTCCAAGCGCCTCCGTTCCTGCTGCTGCTGGATCTGTAGCGCGGCATTGTGCAGCGAACATTAAAATCCTCTCGTGACATCGTTGTTCTCTAAATGAAACACTAAGAACTATCATGCATCGGAGGCCAATACTCGTCACAACATATTCTCCCGCTTTGCACGAGTACATATAATATCAACGTCATGGCTTTTTAGAGAATCACATTGCTCTCAGACAAAAAGCTGAAATATAGATTCAGACCCTACACCGGAATAATCCTGGTACCAAGATGCTGGTGCAACCCGTGAGTCAACAGTACTTAAGACTTATGCATGTAACCCACCATGCAGAGCATCACACACACACACACACAAACAGGAATTGGTGCAAAAACTCAAGGCACACGTGTCGGTATCAACATGATAATGCACTTTGTGATGTTCGAATAACAAGAAGAAAAAGTCATCGGTGCTTCAAAACACATGTATTACAAACAAATGCAAGCATAGGGGATATGTAGAGCGGAGCAGGATACAGGACTGGGACTGAGGAGATCTCACAACACGTCTACGCTGGGCCTTCTACAAACCAATGAGGATCTGAGGGCGGGACTCCACTGCCACTATACCATTTATTATAAACTAGGTGTTACCTTGTTGTAAAGCTCGCCGTTCCCTCTGCTGGAAGCTTCCTGCCGACATATCACAGACTAGGATGCAGTGAAAGTTAAAAGTGACCTTACAACTAACAGTGACCTTTCCTACCAAAGAGGACCTGAACCAAGGTGAAGCTTTTCATACAGCCATTTATCGTGGGTTTGACCCATTCTAAAAGTAAAAATTAATGTAGAAAATTATTTACCATCCTCAACTACTGCCGTTCAAACGCTCGGTCTTTAAATGAATGTTCTCTAACTAATAAATGAAATGTATCCTCGGAAGATCTACATGTACTGTAGTTTGTATCCGGTATTCTAAAAAGGGGCTCCTTTGTAGTAAAAACAAAAAGGTTAAAGATGCTGCTTACGATTCCATTTGGTTGAATAACATTAAATAGCGCTTTTCTTTGACGTTCATGCATGAGCAGGCAGTGGGCGCCATTGTCACATCCAAGTAGTCAGCGGTAACATGGCGAGTTGGAAACTTCATCCGCGTACTTGTTCATAATGTTGTTACAATACAGCCGTTAGAGCGACACATCTGGACCGAGTTCCTTGCGTCTCAGAGGAAAACTAGAATGATGATGGTTAGGAGGAAGGTTTAACCTACCTGCTGCTTCAAAGCCTCCCTGTAGCTGAGAATCCGGTCCCGGGGCGATCTGGATCCGTCCGAGGGGAAAGCCCTGACGTGCGGGTCCACAGAGGCAGCCTCACTGCTCGGCCTGCGGGGAGGAGTTCACACCATGATCGCGTCGATCGCTCACATACGCCCCAGAACAACAGGACCACCAGATGATTGTTGATAAGATGCCTGAGCAAATAAAGCAAATACAAAGATTTACAATGGAAAGGGGGATATTTACTGTATTGGCGGCTCAGGGAAGCTGCTGCCACTGTGCTGGCTGTGAGGGCTGTGGTTTCCATAGCGACTGGCGGGAGCGCCCCCTGCTGGTACGCTCCAGTAGGACACGGGAGGGACAGACAATTGACCATCTGGATGAAGAATTTAAAACACACATTGACATGTGGATAATAATGCTGAATGTAGCACCCGTTTATATTTAACAGAGATGACCCGTTGCTTACAGTAGGCCACGTTGGGGTCCAGCAGGGTTCTGGTGCCATAGGAGTGATGGGGCTCTGCATACGGGCTCCTGTAGGCTTCACTGGGGGCGGACGGAGGATGAAGAGGAGGAAACGCTGAGATTCTGGAGATTCAAAGCGGGATATGAAATAATCAATGATGAGATAGATATACAGTATTTGGAAAAATTTCTGCAGGTCTTATTTTTCGGGCTATTGTGTTTTAATGATACGAGCTATGAGGTCAACTAAACCAGAAGAATAAGAAAAATCATGTAGTCGAATGGAGTTTGGATGTTTAGGAAACACAGTTTTTAGGATGTGCCATTGTTGTTGGCGAAGTCTGCCATTCACATTCTGCATTTAAATTGGCACACAAGGCTTTTATTGTGACAGTCACAGGAAGCGCCGTGCGTTTGCTGAGGCTATCGCCGAATGACATTGTGATAATTACAGCGTACGTGAAGGTAAAGTTCAAGGGGTACCTGGGCGTGTCCGTGGCCCTGGAGAAGGAGGGGGCAGCAGGGTGGCGGTTGGGCGACAGGCCTCCTCCCCCAATGCCCAGGGCGGCGCTGTACTCCAGCAGCGGGGACTGGAAGGCAACATGGGGCAGCTCGGGAGGAGGGAGGGGAGTCTCTCCGTCTCGGACACCCATCTTCACGTTGTTGGGGAAGCCTCTGGACGAGGTCTCGCCGTCTCCTGTTGCCGACGGCTCCAACGCCCGATGAGCTCCTCTTCTGCACCGTCCAAACTGTCTGATTCGGTCCGGCTGATTCATGGAATTAAGAAAACAAAACTGAGAGATTGACGCATGAATTAAATTCCCCTTTAAGTCTTGGTTTCTGTGAGCTTTTTTGGTGTTAAAAATCAAGTTTCTTTCAACTTTTTTTGTTTGCGTTCCATACGTTGTTGCCTGCCTTGTCCAGGTCACCCTCGAAAAAGAGATTTTTAATCTCAATGGGTTTCACCTGGTTAAATAAAGGTTTAATAATAATTTTAAAAAACATTATACCACATTGGTCCAGTGAGTAATCTGAAAAAATGAATCAACGATGCCCTTTACACAAACTACAGGGGAGATGGTTGCCGTGGGGTCGGCTCACCGGTCTCTCAGGATCATTGGCCCCCCTCGCAGCGACTTTCAGCTCCAAATCTTTCTCCCTGGAACAAAGACACAAGCAATATGAACAAGCAGAGGTTCGGGGCTCTCCTCACTTTGAGAAGATCCCTGACGGACACATGAGAGTTGCCAGGAAAGAAGCTCCCTCATGTCGGCCGTTCATCTAGTAAACATGATGGTCAGACACTTGATACTGGCTTGCAGCACGAGAAGGTTTTAAGATCTACATGCGTGTCATCTCCCTGCTTTACATGTTATTATGCAGGCGTTACATTGAGCGGAACAAAGGACCAGAACACACCTCCTCTTGTTCCTGTGCTGTTCTGCTATCTGCTCCTGCAGCTCCTGTCTGTAGCGCTCATTCCTCCGCTGCAAGGCATCCTCTGCATCGGCTGCCCCTGAAAACATGCAACACCAATATAAATGAAATGCAGATAAAAAAATAAAAAAATATGATTTGATGAGAACAGCACAAGTTCAAATTGACTTGCAGCGCAGTCTTGTAAAACAAGTAAAAACACTGTACGGTTGAAAAGTCCTTTTAACCTATTTTAAGGCCAGTGGCAAACTCCACATCCTCGTTCCTGGTCAGTGCTCTCGAGCCCTTGCCTCCTAGAGTCTCCCTCTTCTCCCTGGGAGAAGCAAAACAAAAACACGATAAGTGAGCGTCTGCCATTTCATATCATGCGCTTAACATACATGAATATACACACACCTTCCATCAGTCTTATAGTCTCGTCTTTTCTCATAACTGGCCTCGACCCCGATATGCAGGCGCCTTCTTCCTTCCACCAGGTCCAGCTCCTTGAAGTATTCCTCCTCCTCCTCCTCCTCTTCGGAGTCCCGGTCCAAAGGCTTCCCCAGCCGGTCACAATGCCTGGGAAGTACCGACGACTGCTCCTCGTCTGCCTCGGGGCAGGGGGTCGCGACCTCCGCGAGGCGCGGAGGTCGCGACCCCCTGCTGTCCTCTGTGAGAGGGGCTGCGTCGCTGCGGAAGGGCGGCCGCTGTTTGGGGAGAACGGCTGCCTGGCTTTCAAGCAGGTGTTGCTAAAGGAAACACGATCGTAAAAAAGGGGATGTTTGTTCAGAAATACTGTGTGCGAGTACAGCCGGTCCACGGCAACCACTCAAAGTAGCAATGCCATGTTGGGTCATCAGAATCAGAGGAAGGTGGAAGAAGTCATCAAGACTGAAATCTATTTTGTTTGTTTAGCATTCCATTTCAACAATTTAGCCGTAACCATTATTATAACCGTGCATACACGGTTAAATTAATAGCAAAGGAATATTTTCGCTATTAAATTAACTATTTATACATTATTTAAGCTAGCAAGCAGGTATGGATTTAAATTAGTTGAGCTGCGTCACGATATTTGCATTTATTCATTGGAAACAAAGTGCTGAAGTGACCTCAGGGAATGCATCTGAAATGCATTTTGTATATTTTTGGAATCAAAAACAGGCTTGTTGGATCTCTTATTAAATCTTTAACGGTAAAGAATGAGGGGTGGAGTTCTGGATCACTCACTCCTGTCAAAGGACTCCACAAAGAAGCAGGAAAGTAAAAACAATAACGGTCCTGACTCAGAGTTTTGTAAAAACATAAATACCCTGTCCGGTTAAAGATATGATCTGGAAATCAACAGACATCATGAAGTCGTCAACAGACATATACCTTGATGGATCTCCTGTTATTGAGGCGACTTAGTGGCCCGGGCTCTGCATGGTCAAAGTGTTTTTTCTGCAACATAAAGCGTCTCCGTCAGGATAACAACACTGGGACTTTGACACTTGAAGCCCGACTCGTGTCTGCATTTCAGCTCTCAAACAGCTGGGGAAGTGACATCTACCTTGCAGGACGATTAAGCCCCACGTAAAAAACTAGAAATAACTACTGTGCATCTCGAACAAAGCCTGAACTGACCTTTGAGCTCGCCTGCTACGGCCAAACACAGAAGCAGACAGTGGAGTGTGTGTTGTGTCACCTGAGCCATGTAGCGCCGGTAGTCCATGCGGAGCTCGTGCTGCAGCCTCTGTTTCTTCCGCTCGTACTCGATGCCGAGGGGCAGACCCACGCTGCAGCGGTCCTCTGACGAGACACGCGCATCAACATTTAATGCCGACAAGCCGAAATGAGAGGACTGACACTGAAGAAGGAACAACACATCGGGGGGGGGCTGTACCTTTCTCCTGCACTATAGACCTCGGAGGGATGTTCTCCTTAGCAGTGGAATCGTAGGCCCTGTGGGGTTTTGCCTATCAGCCAAAATAATAGAACAGCACGCATTAAAAGAGACAACAGGATCCCTGAGAAGGGGTTAAACACATGCTCTGTTCATTTATTAACACGTCAGTCAATACTTTACAGTTACAATTAAAAACATGTGCATGTCATCCGTTTTGGCTTTATCTGTGATCAAATGAATCTTTGAGAACCACATTTTATTTTTTTTATGTATATATGCATGTGTGTATATATATATATATATATATGGTTCTTTGAAATAAGTTTTTTTGAGAAATCATAGGTTAGGGCACTTATAAGCTAGATAGCTTCAGCCTTGACCCTTTCGGTCAGCCACGTTCTTCTTTTGTTGAATTCTGAATGTGGTATATTTTGCTGATCGAAATAAACGAAACATTTACTTTTTGTTTACTTTTTATAATGTATTGTTTGTCACTGGATTCACCCAAGTATATATTAATGTGTGTATATTCAATGGTTATTAATACGCAAACACGACCTGGTTCTAAACCAGTGTTCAACCTAAAACCTCATTCCCAACACACCTGTATTTCCATGTACGGAGGGTTGTGTTCCAAACTGGCTTTATCCTCGGCCATTCTCGCCTTGCGCTCCCTGATGAAGTTTTCCAGCTCGTCGTCCATCTCCTTTTTTAGGCAAAAATCAGAAAACCCAGCTGAGAACACAAGACGTCATGCTTGGCATAATTTAGGACTCCAGACTGCACATTTTATACTTTTAATTGGTGCCAATTGGGTTGACACCTATGGATTTTACGGCCCAATGGAAAAAGGGGTTGGACTGTGTGCCAAGGAGGGACGATAAAAACAGGTGTTATCACAACCTGAGAACAGCAGGTGACTGAAGTATTCCTCTCCGATTAGTGCTCTATAAATAAATAAATAATGGTCCCTTAATAATAATCATAAGGGCTTCGATGATCTGAACAACTCTAACAAGTCGGTCACGTTACTGTTTCTTTAATTCCCCGTTGTCAGGCAACAACAATGAGATAGCGTCACTTTTGACCACAGATAGCGTTAACCCGCTTAATAGTGTTACCATAGCGGCTATCATAACACGTATTAAAATCACAATTATTTTTTAACACGTTAAACCCGTTGCGCGGGATAATTTGACTTTAGCTAGCGCGTTAGCTTTAATTTAAGGAAAGACAATTCAAGCCAAACGAGGCGACACTTTCAAGCTAACTCGAGCTTACAACTGGCTCTTCGTCAGGCAGGCGTTAGCTCGCCTCTGGTGATTACCGGCAGCCCGTTAACTAACCGTTAGACCCACCGTTGAGCCACGTTAACGTATGACGTTACCGGGTAAGGCAATGTCTGCTAGCTTCCAACTGTCTGGGGCGCCGCGCTCGTCCACTTTGAGTTCGGCATCACTAGCAAGTTTACACATCGTGATAAGCACTACTTCCGGTTTAAATCGTAATATTACTGTAAAAATAAAAGCCCATGTGTTACATTTTTTTACGTCGCCCAGCTGGAAATACAATTGTCTGCAATTGTTTAAAAGGCTCAGCCAAAATGCACGGTTCATGGTATTTATCGACGTACATCATATCTGGGTTTTAGGTACATTATTTTATTCGATTGCAATATCCTACCTGGTGGAACTGCCAACCAGGATAAGTCACACAAACAAGGTGTGAGGTAGCAGCTCAATTGCAATTTCCAAAATGGAACAACTATTTAAAAGTTAAAGATACGCAGGCGCGGGTCTAAAGTTGCTTAATGTAATGTGGTTAATTTATTATATTTCACTAGAAATGCCTTGTACATCTCAATGTTTCTCCTGTAAGCGACAGTCTGTGCTCTTACTTTGAAGGCACAGTTCTACTGCAGCGGTCTTTTGACTCTAACTCAGCTCCTAACAGAGAGGGAGCGCGTCCACTGTTAGGGGAACACATGTTGCATTCATGACCTCAGGGGAAAACACTGTAAGCCTCATACCTTTTGCAATCACATTATTCTTTTGTTTTATATTAATTTAAAAAAGTAAACCAAGTACAGTTGAAGACTTGAAGCAACGACTACTTGTTTTAAATAATTACATTTTAAACATTAAGTTAATCATATGTGAATGCAGCAGAACACTACTGAAAACACTAATAGTCGCAATACAGTCTTCACTGCTGCTCTTTAAAAAAAAAATCCTGTTGATTCAAAATGTGTATAGATAATATTGAACATTACTATAATATGCTTTATCAATATATGTACAAAACAATGTATTTTATTTATGTGTTGCTGAAAGTAGGCAGTCTAAATGCTTTGGAAGAGTAAGGTAGGGTCTTTAACCTTTACTCATTTGATTTCATTCATCACATCAAAAAAATTTAATAGTTAAACATAAGTCAATACAAAAAAATATGAATAATGCTGGGGATAAGGCTGGGGATGTCTGGATTATTCAATGTGTGTCAATGAAAGTAATATTTTCTATTAAATTCAGTATCTAAAGACCATTAAAGAAAACGAAAAAGGCCAAATCCACTTTGTTTGCAATTTATTGCTTATATAAACGCTCTCTAAACAATTTTTGGTAAAAATAAAATCTATCAATAATAATCATAAATAAAATCATCACAATGACTGTTACATGACATTATATTGCACAATTATAAGCCTTAACAAGAATCACAGAAGACAAGTGTTGCTCAGGTCGTGTGTAGGAGGAATGTTCAGAGATCCGTGGGCAAAGACGCACTCGGTTGCCTTCAGAGAGCGGCCGAATATCGGAACGTCAACTGTCTTTGCTGCGTTTTAATCGAGGTCAAACAGCTGGGGAGCAGACAATCCTGCTGTTTACTGTCACAAAGCGTGATTTGTTGTGGTACAGATCTGATGCTGCGCTGCTATCAAAATAAGAAAAGACAACAACAAAAGAAAAACCTGCAGACGTGGCTGACTAATGTCAAATTACATTTGATCTCGTGTGAATCTGGACCCTCAAATGTGCTCCGTCTAGTTAGACGGCTGCCTTTAAACGGGAAGAAGTCGGACTCCATGCGGTTTCTCCCGCTTCAGGCGGACACGTTTAGATCTGTGCCACAACAAAGTCAAAACCCCGGCCTCCTTTTTCAGGGTCTGGTGTCGGCCCAGCTTTTTTATCTTCTCACAACGGCCTCTACTTCCAGAATTCAGCGTGTGTCTCAGCATGTGTCTCAGCTCTGACTCCAACGCGTTCTGTCTGAGGTTGAACCAACAAAGGCCATCTCCCTGTCTGGCTTGGCAGTTTATGATTGGTCAGCGACAGAAAGAAAGGCCTTCGATCCAAAGACTCTGTGTTACACGTGTGTGTGTGTGTGTGTGTGTGTGTGTGTGTGTGTTCAGATGTTGTCCACCTCCGTGCTGAGTTCAGGGCACACTTCCTTGAGTAACATTTCCATCAACACCTAACGGAGACAGAGACAAAATGATTGGTTTTGCAGCATACACACACTCACACACACACACATAAGTAGTTTATTACTGACATCTTTTGACATAAGTATCATTCTTACATAGAGAAGATGTTTGTTGGCACTGGCCTCCTGCAGGGCATTGAAGATCTTGATGATTCCATAGCGGGCATTCTGCTGGCCGACTAAATTTGCTAGTGCATCTGACAGAAGAGATCACATGAAACGAAGTAAAGAGATCAGACGCGCTCGTGCATTTGACATCGACAGGTGTGTGTGTGCGTGTGTGTGTGTGCGTGTGCGTGTGTATGTCTACCTGGGATATTGTCGAGTAGTTTCTGTTGAGCCCGTTCCTTGGTGTCTCTGCGTTCGCTGTCAGTTCGGACCCTGACGTGAGGGGCCAACTTGCCGTTGGGCCAGAAGGTGTCCTTGAACACGTTGATGTAACACACCGACATCTGTTCACAGAAGATCCAGTTCACCGTGTCCCGGATCTGTCTGTATGAAGAATAGAAGATGTTAGCCTCATTAGAGGTCTAAATAAACAAACACACAAAATATAAACACACACTGGAGATCCAGTCCCAAATCTCAGTCAGTAAAAGTAGGAGGGCACTTATGTACCGTCTGTTGCCTCATTAACTGTTCCCTGCAGGACAATTATCACAACAAAAAATGTGAAGTCACCGGTTAGTTCGTTACTCAAATTAAAAGTGCCAAAAACACTGTGAATAAATGGAAAAAAAGTAACACTTTAATTGGCATTTTGAGAAATTGACATTCTCTCCCCGGCCCCACACACCCCAAACAAAATAAAATAACTCGAACTTACTTGTTGATGGTTCGTCCAAATGTCACCTGGACTAGTGCAATTAGGGTCTTCCTCACCCACTTAAACACTAGTGAGGGAGTGTGTGGGGGGGGGGGGGGGGGGGACAGACAGACAATGAGAGACGGAAACAGATCATATAAATCCACTCAGAATTCACGATTTGTTCCGGAAAGAACCAAAAAAATGTTTATAGATATTAAAATGAAAAATGCAACAGTGGATTAAAAAAAGAAAAAAGGCCTTCGGCGAGCTACCCACTTCCTCTGAGTTCAAAGATCTCCCCGATGAGCATGAAGCAGGGCTCGGCCAGGGCGTCCCTCCTCCCGTCTGGCTCGTCACCGTAGTCTGACAAGTCGCTGTCGTCGTCCACCTCCTCCTGCACAATTTGCACACGGCACACACACAAACACACACACACACACAATCTCAGTGGGAGGGAGTGGCGAGTCTCTTGTCGCGCGAATGGCCATAAATGATGCCGTTACCTCGTTGTGGGAGAAGAAGTCTCCAGGTAGCCTCTCCAGGAAGGAAGCCAGGGAGAAAGACGACTTCTTCTGGATCGACATCACCTTCAAGCATTGAACCGGGTATCATCAATACACAAGCATGACCGATGCTTTGAATGGATGACAATAATAACACAACTGGACGCCGAATTATTAATCTAAAACAGTGGTTCTCAAATGGGGGTATGTGTACCCCTGGGGGTACGTGAGATTTCTTTTGAATATATTTAAAATGAACATCCATTTTTAAAAAACTTTGAAAATAGTTATAAAGTTCATAAACTGAATTGTATATACTATATGCAAAATGCTGCGTATTACATCTTATTTTTCCACCCAAAATGCTTTGCACTGGTCAGGGCGTAGTCGGCTGACAACAATATTTCACAGCGGGTACATCACTGAAAAAAGAGAACCACTGGTCTAGAACATACTGGAGGGAACTTTAAAGCCTCGGCCACCAACGCCAACCTGGATGGACAAACGGAGCGTACCGTTGCGGTCGTTTCTTTGCAACAGAACAGATCGTATCAGGCACACCGCAGCAGTGCGTTAGTGCCCCGACTTATTTGAATTGCAAGAATGAGAAATCGATTACCTTGAGGTGCTCTGGGGACGGGCTGAGGAACGCATAGAGGGCCTCGGACTGGCACAGTCGCTCATCTGTCAGCAGACGCTACACACACACACACACACACACACAGTGTCAACATCTTTAGCTGGTGTCATACCCGTTTCTACTTCTCCATCTGCTCTAGTGTATTTAAAAAGGTGTGTGCGTTATGTTGGACTTATTACAAGCACAAAGAGAAGCACCAAAGCCCCCCCTCCCCCCCCCCCTCCAGTCAGCCATACTATTACTCTCGTGTGTCACCGTGTTACAGTGGGTGCCGTTTGCTGGTTTACCTGGAGGAAGGCATTGAGCTGAGTTTTGCTCTTGTCTAAGAATTTCTGGTCGATGGATTTGAAGGGAAGTTTACTGAGCGACGGTAACTGGAGTTTCTTCAGCGACGGGAAACACTGCGGAGGAGGACGACAGCGGCGGGGAGGAAAAAAGAAGGGTCAATGAGAAACCGTTTAGTGCGGATTACTAATCCGCGTCAACGGTAAATGTAGAGGATCTAAAGAGGTGCTCGCGTGCGTAGGTTGACCCCAGGAAGCCGGCGTACATCGGTGCTGCGTTTACCTCGGTGAGTTTGCGGTGCAACATCTGGAATTCGGTGAGTTTCCTTTGGACGCTCCAGCGACTGTTAGCCGTCTCCTCTCCTTCCAGCAGGCTGACACACACACTGTAACAGGCCACCATCTCACCGCCCTCCTCTGTAGCCTGGGACACAGACGTGCAATGAAATGTCTAGATCTGATCCACATTCAAGAATAGTTAGACCACAGCCTTAATGTTAGACTACGGTCTTAATGTTAGACTACAGTCTTAATGTTAGACTACAGCCTTAATGTTAGACTACAGCCTTAATGTTAGACTACAGTCTTAATGTTAGACTACAGCCTTAATGTTAGACTACAGTCTTAATGTTAGACTACAGCCTTAATGTTAGACTACAGTCTTAATGTTAGACTACAGTCTTAATGTTAGACTACAGTCTTAATGTTAGACTACAGTCTTAATGTTAGACTACAGCCTTAATGTTGAACTAGTCTTAATGTTAGACTACAGCCTTAATGTTAGACTACAGCCTTAATGTTAGACTACAGCCTTAATGTTAGACTACAGCCTTAATGTTAGACTACAGCCTTAATGTTAGACTACAGTCTTAATGTTAGACTACAGCCTTAATGTTAGACTACAGCCTTAATGTTAGACTACAGCCTTAATGTTAGACTACAGCCTTAATGTTAGACTACAGCCTTAATGTTAGACTACAGCCTTAATGTTAGACCACAGCCTTAATGTTAGACTACAGCCTTAATGTTAGACTACAGCCTTAATGTTAGACTACAGCCTTAATGTTAGACTACGGCCTTAATGTTAGACTACGGCCTTAATGTTAGACTACGGCCTTAATGTTGGACTACGGCCTTAATGTTGGACTACGGCCTTAATGTTGGACTACGGCCTTAATGTTGGACTACGGCCTTAATGTTAGACTACGGCCTTAATGTTAGACTACAGCCTTAATGTTAGACTACAGCCTTAATGTTAGACTACAGTCTTAATGTTAGACTACAGTCTTAATGTTAGACTACAGTCTTAATGTTAGACTACGGCCTTAATGTTAGACTACAGCCTTAATGTTAGACTACAGCCTTAATGTTAGACTACAGCCTTAATGTTAGACTACAGCCTTAATGTTAGACTACAGCCTTAATGTTAGACTACAGCCTTAATGTTAGACTACAGTCTTAATGTTAGACTACAGCCTTAATGTTAGACTACAGCCTTAATGTTAGACTACGGCCTTAATGTTGGACTACGGCCTTAATGTTGGACTACGGCCTTAATGTTGGACTACGGCCTTAATGTTGGACTACGGCCTTAATGTTGGACTACGGCCTTAATGTTGGACTACGGCCTTAATGTTAGACTACAGTCTTAATGTTGGACTACAGCCTTAATGTTAGACTAGTCTTAATGTTAGACTACAGTCTTAATGTTCACATTATTCTTTATATGTGGCCAATATCAGACTCCAGTGTCCACGGGTTACGGTTCTGAACTGACCCGCAGGCCCAAAAGAAACATGGAGGCCATTGAAGTCCATCTTCATGGTTTTATTGAACTGTCAATACGTAGTGGAAACCAGCAATTTAGTAAACTGTGCTGATGTAATACCACATATGAAAGTGGCCCAAATCATAATAGAAAAGTAACAGTTTAAAAATAATATTATATATATATTTTTGTTTTAGTTTGTGTTTTTGTATATATTTTGTATGTAATGTGACATATGTAAGGGAAAAATAAATCTCATTTGGGTCCTTTTTGCCTGCAGTGTGAATGTGAACATTAATATAGCAGCTACCTTGTTCCTTCAGCTGTACTAGAGTCAGCCATTAAATGTATATTATAAAAGACAATAGAGCATACAAACAACAACTACCTCAGCAGCAGTGATGGTGGCCCTCCAGTGGCCCAGGTTTTCACACCACCAGTCGGTCCTGGTGATGTGCTGCTGGAGTTCCCCGTGCTCTATCTCCATGGCGCCGATCTCCTCTTTTAGTTTGCCCACGATCTGCAGACACACGGAAGGTTTGAACCAGCATGCCAGTCACAGTTGGATGAACGTGGCATCGGGACGTTTTTTAAATTCCTCTTGAAAAAGTGTTGTGGATATTCAGTCAAAAAACTTTAACAATGCAAATACCCAAAAGGAGGTACATGGGCTTTTAAGCAAATTCCATGTGCTATATTTTGTTTAGATATACATTTTTTTGCTCAACCAGTATACCTTTCTGACACTATAGACCACTCCAAGACTTAATGCTTGAGTGTTCTGGATGTTCACATTCACCAACTTAAAATATGTTTGTGTGGTTTTAATGCAGTTCTGCTGGCAAGCGATGGAATTCATTCCGATTTCGTTTTTTGGTCAGATTTGCTCGCGTTTCGTTACCTTTTTATCTGGTTTGGGTGCATTCTGGATGGAGCCCAGGGCCTGTCGCTTGTACTCCAGCTTGTCGTAGAGCAGGCGCAGTTTGGTCGCGGCGTAGCTGGCCTGCTCGTTGATTCTTTTACTGCCTTCGTCGCCCACCTCCTCTCCTGCATCCAGACCCTGACACTGCAGAACAAATAGATCTTCATTAGAATGTGGAACAGCGGAGGCATGCACACTCACAGATGATACACCCGAGTATCTTAACAGTTGGACAGCGTTATGCTCGTCTGACCCCTTCCTCCTCCTTTTCCTCCGTGCTGCACTGCGATTGGCTGCACTGCTCGTCTCGCCTGATCAGCCCGTCGTAGTGTTCGGAAACCAGGAAGGAGGGGTAGTACCGCTCTCTCATCGTCTCGGCCACCTGGAGGCGAGGAAGAGAGCGACAGGAACGCTTTACTGTCACTGTGGACCTCGTGAATAGGGAAAGACAGTCGTTACAGTTAATCAGTGTAAAAGCACCTGTTCTTGGAGTCGGACAAAGACTTGTGTTCCCCTGTTCCCCACCAGACTCTGTTGGATCTCCTTAAGGAGAGATTTCTCCACCGGAATCTCCCGGCTCTCCACAAAGAACTTCTGGTAGATTTCCCCGACGATTTGGGGCACTTCATTCTGCCACGCGCACATAAACAAAAACCGCACACGCAGTTACATCGTCACATCAAAGCATTTTAGTGCACCTTGACTCATCGCGATGCCGCCGCCCCCTTTGATGCCACTCAGTATTTAGCAGCGTTGGGCCCGAGCTCTGCTGAAATCACCTTGTTGGCAGTTTTCAGCGTTTCCACCAGTTCCCAGAAGCTAATCAGAGCTCTCTTATCCACTCTCTCCAGGTAAACGCGGAAATGCTCCCGGTAGCCTGGGTTACACAGGATGTCATCGAACTGGAGAATCTGGACGCGGGAAAGAGAGACAAAAACATCAGCCATGTGGAGCACAAGCAGCTAAAAAGGGGCAGTTCAGACCCAAATCAAGAAGACATACGATCTTCCTCTTACGGTACCAAGAGAGCCATTTCTCAGTCTGGATTGTTATGGTGTGAGTTGCAGAAATATAGTATTCATTTTTCAATTATTTAGCAACTTATTTTCCCCCCCGAGGCCACGCCTGCTGATTCACAAGTCTTACCTTCTGGCTTTGAGGCCCGTCGCCGTCGTCGGCCCCTCCTTCCTCGTTGTTTTCATAGTTGGGTCCCCCGAGGAGGCGGATCCTTTTCTCACACTGCTTCTTGGCGACGGTCAGCTGATTGATGTACCGTTTCATGTCTCTGGCTCTCAGCAGGTCCGCCTTCATGGCTGCTGACTCTTTACCTTTTCGCTCTGAGAGAGGCACAGCACCGCAGTAGATGAGAGAAACGTGTGAGCCTCCAGATCTCAATCACCGTCGGATGGATTGCCATGAAATACTGGACAAACAATCATGGTGCCAATATGCTAATATAATATGGAGAACAGGGTAAATAATACAGCTGATGATCATCATGTTAATATCCCCATTGCAGCCTCACAGAGCCACAGGTATGGCCACTTTTATTTTTATTTTTTTATAATGGTTTATTTAATAAGGGACAGTGCACATTGATAAAAACTTTGCAGTAAATGTGCCAGAGTTAGCCAAGAGGCTATTTTTCATCCGCAGTTCTTGGTCTTTAACCCACTTTGCCCTGAGTGGACCCTCGGTGCCGACAGGCATCATCTGACCTGACCCCCCCAGCTCTCTACATGGGGCCGTAAAGAGCTGGAGCAGCAACAAGAGATGGGGAGAATTGTACCATTGTGGTCACTATAATAAATTGCATTCCAGCATTGTGTATTATATACAAACAATAACCTCTGATAGAATTCAAGTGGTCCGAGAGAATACTGGGCTTCTGCTGCTCCTCGTTGTTGTTTCCAGGCTTTAGAAAATCTAGCCTGTCCCGGGAGACTTCGGCCAATCACAGGTCATTTAAGAGCGGGTGCGTTCTTGGGTTGACAGTTATACAAACGCTTTGATTCAATGGAGGAAAAACATGCTGAAAAGGTTGCTGTTCCAGCATTGTCCTCTCAAAGGATGTCAGAGACCCACACCGTGGCAAAAAACACAGGAAGGCAACTCCCACAGAATTGACTCCCACTGAAAACTGCATACGTCAGCTTTAAAATTCCCACTTTGGGTTTTTTTTGGTCATAATTCTTCAGCCTTTCTGTCCTCCGATGCGTTTCCGTACCTTTCTGCTTCTTGAGTTGAGGGAGGCTGCTGATGGTGGTGGCATGAATAATTTCCACCACTATCTGATACCTATAAAGAGACAAGAGATGCACAACTTCAATCAATCAGAATCAATCTAAATGGGCCGTCTTAGGATGCATGAACCGAACACCACCAGAGTGCACAAGAGCGAAAGAGCTATAAATACGGTACGATGAAATTGTCCAGCCCGCATTTAGCTCTAGTATATCAGCAAAGAGTCTGTTCCCATGGTAACTCCACAGCAGAAAACGGAGTGGTGGTTAACATCGTCTGGTTAAACTATTTGTGTATATGTGGCCGCATGTACACAGTATGCTTCTTTTAAAAAGGTCGACATCCGTACGGGACACCCCAGGGCTAAAGAAGTCAAAGTGTGTGTGCGCTGCTCGCCTGAGTTGTTTGAGGAAATTGACATCGGCAGAAGTTGATATCAGTTTGACGAAGTCTTCGTAGGAGGCAGCGTAGGTGTAGGCTTTCTTCTGCTGCTCAGCCTGCTGCTCCCTCTGCTCCAGCTGAGACAACAGCATCCTGTTGATGGAGTCTGGATCGCTCAGCACTTCCACCAAAGGTTTCAGCACTGCGGCACACACAAAAAAGATAGAAAAAGGCACAGGTGAGCTGAACGATCGCGTTTGGCCCTCGTCTTTGAGTTTTAACGCGGTCCGTTCGTCGACTCTGGCTGGATTCATTCAATCGCAGAACAGGGATCTGTCGGCGAGAGATCTGCACTCCGCTCAATGCACCTTTCAACACAACACTCGAGTCAGGCGTCACTCGCACAACCCTGGGCATCCTTTCACCTGCCGAAAATGAAATCCGTAAAAGTGACTTCAAACCCCCCCTGATGCAGTGAGTGCACAGGTCATTCGAACAAACGGGAGTTTGGGGTTACGTTACTCTTCAAGCTCACGGAGGGACACGTCTGTGGGAAATGCAGTTCTACAGTTGAAGCGGAGTGTATGTAATACATGAATAACTAGAATGGGCACTCGGTAGAGCGCATACCTTCGCATATCACAAGATTGGGCATTGAATTATGAACATTTTGGCATTAGTTGCATGCCAATTGGGTAAAAATTGACCGTGCTATGGTAAAAAGAAGAGTTTGACCTTTTCATGACCTTGACCTTTGACCCGATCGATGCCAAAATTTAATCAAATGGTCCACGGTTAATAACAATCATCCCACCAAATTTCATGCGATTCAAGAAGATTTTGACCTTTTCATGACCTTGACCTTTGACCCGATCGATCCCAAAATCTAATCAAATGGTCCCCGGATAATAACCAATCATCCCACCAAATTGCATGCGATTCGGTTTAAAAGGTAATAATACATTTCTTCATTTCATCTCTCAATAGTCAGAGCAGGCAGAGAGTGGGTGTAATTAATAATGGTGGTTACATGCAATGTAGGATTTCCAGTTCCACAGCTCTGGTATTTGGCCTGTGGGCTCCCTGACGTTGTTTATTGTGACAGTCAAATGCACACGACAACATCAGCCACAGCTCCAAAAGATATTTCCCTTAGTCACAAAATACCTGGTGTGACTGAAAGCGCTGTTGTGTTATCAATGTCCGCTTCGTCGTCCTTCACAGCCGACAGGCTCACTTGTCCTAGCGTGTGTCGACCGGTAACGTGAACTCGGGCTGCATTGCATTCGAGTTTCCGGAAGAAAAAAAGCCCGGGCAGAGGGCACAACACCAGGACCGTGTGACCGGAGCACCTGGATGGAATGCAGCCGTCGTTCACGTCTATAAAATAACACCTGTGCCTCTCCTGGTGTCATGTCAAACAAAACAAAAAATTGTCCGCCTTGAAAAGAAAGTTCAGTAATGATGAGCTAGCGGGGAAGAACAAAAAGACATCTGCCTTTGGAGTGTTCACGAGCTGCCATATGCGCCGCCGTGCTCGCGCAGTACCTTTAGTGGTGATGACCTCTGTGAGGCAGCAGCGCAGTGTGTGAGACTTGGCGTCCTTTCGTGGCAGCAGACACAGCAGCAGTATTCTGGCTACACAGCGGAGGAAGACCAGCTCGGAGTCGGGGCTGACCAAACACGGATGGAGAGGAAACGGACGAGTGCATTCCTCTGGTCTAGAAACACACAAAGGAGACATAAACACAAACGACAGAGCTCGATGATACGTCGGAGATCCTTCTCCATCAACGTCCGCCTTCGCTCCGTGTTGCATCTCAAGTACTGCTAGATCTTTCCTGAAGTACTCCGTCTGTCCGGGTTGGACTTTCACTTTGTCTGTCTGTCTGTTGTCCGGTCTCCGTATGTCTTGACTTTGCTGGTCGACCGTTTACTCCACCTGCGTGTCTTCTCTCGTCGTAAGTTATATATTTCATTTAGTCCGTATGCTTTTACGTTGTGTCTCTGACATGTTTTTATTCCGTCCATTTTAACATTGTTCTCCCTTATTTTATTTGCTTTGTCTGTAGATTGTATTTGTAATCTTGTGTTTTTAGGTTTGTTCTTAACATCAGCATCAGTGGGACTACAGATGAAAGATAGCCTCTTGGCTAACTCTGGCACATTTACTGACATGTTTTTATCAATGTGCACTGCCCTTTATTAAATAAACCATTATAAAACTAGAAATAGCACTCGGTAGAGCGCAGACCTTCGCATATCACTAGATTGGGCAATGAATTATGAACATGTTGGCATTAGTTGCATGCCAATTGGATAAAAATTGACCGTGCTATAGTAAAAAGAAGATTTTGACCTTTTCATGACCTTGACCTTTGACCCGATTGATCCCAAAGTCTAATCAAATGGTCCCCGGATAATAAACAATCACCCCACCGAATTTCATGCGATTCGGTTTAATACTTTTTGTGTTACGCAAATAACACGCATACAAATAAATTAATAAATACACGGCGATCAAAACATAGCCTTCCGCATTTTCAATGCGAAGGTAAAAAGGCAACGAGGGAGGCCGGTTCGTCTCCGCAGTGCGATCAAATGATCTCCCGCCCCGACTTGCCGGGATAATCAAACCAGATGACGTGTGAATCATCCCTCTGTCTGCAAGCGCACCTGGCGGGCGCGAGGTAGCGAGGGCAGAGGATTGTAAATGAGGATTCATTGCAATAATCTCACCCCATCTGCGCACACAAAAAATTTTAGTGCTGTCGGAGGGAGGGAAATAGTTCCATAAGGGCGTCGAAGCCGACTTATTTTCTGTGAAGTGATGGACGCGTTACTTCACTGCGAGGAACACGGGGCGCCGCGCAGTAACGAAGCTACGGCGACGTGAACTGCTCACAATCGTGTGCGCGCGTGTGAGATCTCGCGTGTGCATACCGTGCCGACGCGGCCTTGAGGTCGGTGAAGTGCGCGTGCAGGATTCGGATGGTGTCGTAACACACCACGTTGACGAGGTCAATGTCGGCGAGCCTGGACCGCAGCTGGCCAATCATCTGCCACCAGTCCTCCGACAGCATGGAGTACAACTGGCCCTGGTCGTGACTCAGGGGGATGTACCACGACAGGATGTAGTCCCTGTAGGCGTAGTCGAACACTGGGGACGGAGAGAGGGAGGGAGGGAGAGAAAACTCAGTCAGGTAACACGTCTCTACATTTTAATTGTAATGAGTTGAAGAGTAAAATTATTTTTGGAAAGTTTTAAAGATGCGGCCAGTAATATTCTACCAACACCACTGGTGTGCACTAACCATATGGCTGCTGAGGTTTCAAGTGATCTAAACAAGAGGAGATGCCCCAGCTTGATTTTTCCCTTGTGAATGCTCTAATCTCCCAGGACCCCTGAACACACCCGGCATTTGGACGGTGGAGAAGTATCCTCTGTCTATCCATTTGGTGAGTACGCGCTGCTTATCATGTGCAGGCTCATGGGGTCTGGGGCCCCATCCCAGCGGCACACTTTGAGAAGAGGAGCGCTCCGTCACAGGACTGATAGTCGAGGGGACCACACATGATCCCTGGGCTGCAGTTGGCGCTCCGCCAGATAAGGCACAAACGCAACTGATCATCTGTGGATCCCTTTAAACAGGGTTCTTACACATTTTGACCAATGGATTTCCATGACTTTAAACCAAATTTCCACGACCAATCTGAAATTTCGGTATAAACATGAACAATTTAGAAATTGTTTTGCGTTTTTGAGCGTCTTTCTTTAAAAAAAACACATCAATTATTTCAAACTCGGCGTAAATGAACATGTGAATATAACAACATTTCCATGACTTTTCCAAAAACTTTCATGATTCCAAGCCTGGAAATGACCATTTTAAAATTCCATGACTTTTCCAGGTTTTCCATGACCGTACAAACCCTGTTTAAAGTACCTCTTTTATATAGATATAGATTTATATGATGTACCCGTTTTGTCTCGCCTATGTTAAATATACCTTTGATGTAAAGGTAATGTAAGATGTCTTGCTTTATAACTATGTTGTTTGAAGAGAATAAACATACTTTGAAAAAAGCTCTCTCAATTAAAATTGCAAGATTGTGTCTACAAAGCAGTGACCTGTAACGATGTTGGGGTTTGTCTGGAGACAAAGCTAACGGTGTTACAGGTCACAGCTTTGCATCTCTTGAGCACTCTCAACATGCTGCATTGGCTTTCTGATGTTACTTTAAAGACAGAGCTGACAGCAGCTTCAACGGAAGTGCTGCACAAGAAGCAGAAACTGCTAAAAAAAAAAAAGAGAGGCTGCAACTACAGTACACATTACATTTTAATTCAAACAGTGAAATCTCAATCAACATTAATGCGGTAAGAACTGAATGCTGATGTTACGAGTTGTGCTTTGAAGGAGCGTGGTGCTTACCTTAGAAATCCATAAAAGATGTGAATCAAATCAATCTTTCCTTTTTTTATGTTTAGTAAAGTAAATGTATCGTGATGGACCATACCATCTCAACATTGAGAGGGTACATGGTGGACGTGGAATCACAGTTAAAGCAAGTCCAGGGAGTTTTTAAGAATGCGATACATAAATCAGATCTGATCAGATCCGTCACTTGTTTACACATCGGAGGATTGGGGCCCTTTTCACGTCGACCGTACAAACAGGTTCTCCACGTTCTCAATTAGTCTGCGTAGGCGTTTGTCCTCCTCCCAGAGTACAAAAGACATGCCGGTCGGATGAACCGGTTCCTCTGTTGCCTGGATGTGAGAATGCATTCATCCGTCTGTATGGGTTGGACTTGTGATCCGTCCTCCAGATGCAGTGATATCATGGGGTGTGGATGGGCGGAAAGGCTGCTGCTTCCGATAGTAGTCGCAGTGCACATATTAGATCATGTGAATGTCAGTCAAAATAAATCTTAAATAATGTCTGAAACACCTCATGACAAATTAGAATGCTATCAAGCACCATTTCCTTTTACTTTGGAAGCAAATGTTCAGCAGAAAGAAATGTCATATAATGTGGAATGAATAATTTCAGACATTTATCGTGCGCTGTTCCGACAACTCATGAATACTAAGTGCAAATCGTCGCTCCTCTGGGAAGCAAATGCCCTGAATTGGGAGCGCTTGATTAAAATCCAAAAGTTGAGCAACACAAAGCCAAAACACCGTTCATCAAAATAAGTGACAGTCGGTCTCGACTATGAACTTAATAGCGTCCTCATAAAACTTGTACCCACTCTGCCCCAAAAGAAGATTTTCAAAAACACACACTGGAGCGTTTGCAACTACACACCCTTGGTTTAAATCCTGCAGCCATCTGTTCCTCGGCAGCCAGACATACTGTGTGTGTGTGTGTGTGCAAGTGTGTGTGTCTGTGTGTGTGTGTGTGTGTGTGTGTGTGTTTTGAGACCAGGACGCTGTACTGTTGTAAACAAATACGAGTGGGAGGGATCACCGAGGAGACGTGGTGCTCGACAGAAACAGAGCGCCATCAGTCAGCGGTTTCCTTCGGTTTGTTTTTGTGAAAAAGCAGAAGCTGCAAGTCTCTCCCAAGTGTCAGAAAACATTGAAGCGACAATCTTTGAAAAGGGAGCCGATTGATTTTTGAGGGACGTGTCACAACTCCGATTTATTTGAGTGAAGACGACATAAAGTTGAGCTTGACGAGGGCGTGGATTTGCTTCAACACTGTCACTCACACATTGTGTGAACTTAAAGCAAAGCATTGGGGGATTTTTAGCAGAAAGTAGTCGGATGCTGTAATGGATTGTGCTCTGGTATCGTGATTCATTTGAATACTATAGCATATAACACGCTATTCTATTTGATTTCTAATATTGTGACACTAAAATATAAATGGCATAGAGGAACTACCGTGTATTAGATGGCATATATCGGTAAACTCGGTAAAATTCAAGCATGTCTTAAAGACATAAAAACATGGATGACCTGCAACTTCTTGATGTTAAACTCAGACAAAACCCCGTATTTTAATCGGCCCTGAGCACCTCAGAGATCAATTATCTGGTGATGTGGTTTCTGTAGATGGCATTGCCCTGGCATCCAACACCACTGTAAAGAATCTTGGCGTTATCTTTGATCGGGACTTGTCCTTTAACTCCCACGTAAAGCAAATCTCAAGGACTGCATTCTTTCATCTCGTAATATTTCAAAATCAGGCACATCTTGTCTCAAAAGATGCAGAAAAATTGGTTCACGCATTCACATTTTGAGACTGGATTACTGCAACTCCTTATTATCAGGCTGCTCTAATAAATCTCTTAGGTCCCTCCAGTTGATCCAGAATGCTGCAGCTCGTGTTCTCTCTAAAACTAAGAAAAGAGATCACATCACTCCTGCACTAGCTGCTCTGCACTGGCTCCCCGTAAAATCAAGAATCACTTTTAAAATTCTTCTCTTAACCTACAAAGCCTTGATTGGTGATGCTCCATCATATCTTAACCCTCCTGATGCCTTCGGGTCAATTTGACGATCAAATTCAATAATATCGGTGTTCTTCGGTAGTCAACAAACAAACATAAAGTGCCTCACACTTAAACTTGGAAAACAATATTAATTCTAATAATTTTCTGGAGGTTTTAATTGCTGGGGTCAAATTGATCCCAAGGGTAAAATATGTCAGTAAATATAAAGGTAACAGGAGGGTTAAACATTGAATCGGGTCAAATTGACCCGAAGGCATCAGGAGGGTTAAGGAGCTTGTAGTACCATATTGCCCCACTAGAGAGCTACGCTCACTAAATGCGGGACTACTTGTAGTTCCTAGAGTCTTAAAAAGTAGAATGGGAGCCAGAGCCTTTAGTTATCAAGCTCCTCTTTTATGGAACCAGCTTCCAATTTCAGTCCGGGAGGCAGACACAGTCACCGTTTAAGAGTAGACTTAAGACCTTCCTCTTTGACAGAGCTTATAGTTAGGGCTGAATCAGGTTTGCCCTGGTGCAGCCCATTGATATGATGCTATAGGCTTATAGCTGCCAGGGGACGTTTTAGGATGCACTGAG
This sequence comes from Pseudoliparis swirei, assembly GCF_029220125.1. Taxonomy (NCBI): domain Eukaryota; kingdom Metazoa; phylum Chordata; class Actinopteri; order Perciformes; family Liparidae; genus Pseudoliparis; species Pseudoliparis swirei. The sequence goes on along the minus strand of NC_079406.1, from coordinate 6,641,530 downwards.
TACCTATCTCTTTTTTCTCTCCTTAAGGATGAATTTTCATCTCTCAATCACACGTTACTAACTCTGCTTTCTCCCGGAGTCCTTTGACTTCACGTCTCTGGGGTCATCGGACCCTATGAGACGGCATAGATCTATCTGCCTGATGGATCGCTGGGTCGTGGAATTCCTGCTCATGACTACGCCACTGTCCTGTTGAGACTCGCCCTCCTCCCCACCGCCATCTGCCTGATGGATCGTGGAGTCTCCATCGTGGAATATGCCTACTATGAACTATTCATACACTCTGTCATATTCATTGAATGTATTTAAATAAAATCTGTCCTTCTGTACACATGACATCTATTGTTCTGTCCATCCTGGAGAGGGATCCTCCTCTGTTGCTCTCCTGCAGGTTTCTTCCCTTTTTTTCCCCCTGAAGGGTAATTTGGGAGTTTTTCCTGGTCCGATGTGAGGTTTTGGGGCAGGGATGTCTATGTGTACAGATTGTAAAGCACTCCGAGACAAATTTGTAATTTGTGAAATTGGGCTATACAAATAAACTGAATTGAATTGAATATATGAGGTGGATAATGGATTCAGAGAGCTTTAGGGATAAGGGCGAACCTAAAACCGAGTCTATCGGGGTGAGCAGTGAACGTAAATCGCTTTAACAGCAATATCACATCTGACGCTCGAGTGATCTCGCGCATCGTGACTTGTTGGTGCACGTTGTGCTTGGCGCCGATCATCTGAAACCTTCCGCGCCGACCATGAAGTCTCGCAGGTCGACCGTTTCCAAATGCGTTAACGTGCGACGCGAGGCTGTCGTGAAATCTCCGAAGCAGCGGCGAGTCCATTACCTTCCTTCAGAGCTTTGTCCACGTTGTGCGACACCACCACCCTCCTGCTCTGGCTCGACTCCTGAACCGGCACCAAAAAACGGGCCTGGGAAACAAAGAGCGTCAGAGATCACGTCGTCGTCGCTTTCACATCACAGATGTTGACAAGAGCATCAAATCGAGCAAATATCGGGCAGCAACAGGTCAGGGGAGAACAATGGAGATCGGCGCATTCCACGAGCCTCAAATTCCAAGAAGGCAGCCCGCATTTGTCCCGGCTTATACGACATGTCAACCAGACCGACGCTTGTGACAACACTCCTCCGCTGTCAACGTCAATAAGTCATCAGTGCACAGGAGCACACCCACGCACCCGGCTGAAAGGCAGCCGCTGGGCTGCGGATGCCCATTAGTGGCAAACCCGCCAGACGGTTTTCAGGGACGCAATTTACTTTCCTTGCGGAATAAATCACCACGTATCGGAGCGTGTGTGATTGTGTGCATCTAAATCCAGCACCGTGACTCCATCTCATCCATTATTGAACAAGAGAGCGAGGAATTGAGATTGTGAAAAGCTGGAAAAAAGGGGGACGGGGAAATAATTTAAAGGTGGGGGAGGGGGTTGGAGGATGTAGCAGTCCAGAGGAGCAAAAGGAGAATAAGTAGAAGAAGAAAAATATTGAACATAGAAGTGTCTGTGCAACATGTTGAAGAAGTGCCCTGATGATGTTTCCGTTTCCTCAACATCAATGGCATCAGCAGTAATAATGCATGGCGTGACGGTCATGTAATATCACAGGGTGCTGATAGAAAGTGTGTGATTCATGATTATTGTGTTTCACTATAGGAGACACCGTCGCCTTACCATCAGCTTGTTGAAGAACTCCTGCTGCACGGCGGACTGCCTCTGGTTCCTGTCGAAGCAGCTGACTTTGAGGGGACTCTTCCGGACCAGCAGAACGAAGATCCCAGCCAGGAAACACAGCAGGGCGAACGACACGTAGATGAACAACTTCAAGAAGAACGAGGTGAGAGTCAGGCTCCCCCACGCCAGCTGAAACGCTACTGCTGCCACCACGCCCAGGCAGAAAGCCGGCACGAACCGGAAGGAGGAGCCGACGGCAGAGGTGGAGGTGGCCGACATGGGCCCCTCGTCTCCGCCGGCGCCGCTACTCCTTCCAGCCGGTGGTGTGGTGGTGGTGGGCATGCTGCGACCCCACCATCCATATATGTGCCACTACGAGTCGTGTTCACAACGCGGGTCCGCTAGTCTGTACGCCAAGTCCGACTGGTAGGTATACTGTGTACACTCGTGGACCCCCTCGACTACCACACTGTCTCCAGGACGAGGCATCCCCGCTCTGACATCTCCCCTCCGACCCGCGCAGCTAGCATCGGCCCGCCGGGCGGCCACATGCGGCGCGGAGCCCCGTCCGCGTAGTCATCCACGACACGGCGCTCCCGGACGGCAGGACGGAACGGCGCCGGGGGCTGACTCGGAAAAGAAGGCGACAGGAGCTCCTGCCGGGGTCGCTCGGACAGCGGAGACCCGGGGCGATGGGATAGCACCATCCACCGTCACCTTGGAGACACATCGGTGGAGGGGTAGCTTAGTGACTGTTGCTGGCCAACCGGGCCAGCAGGAAGCTTAGCTAAGAACACACTGTAATTAATTGGTACACGCTTTGAAAATGCATAATGCGTAAACTGCAAACGAGAGCCAGCAAATACCCTCGAGCCGCTGTGTGGTTGTTGACTTCTACGCCAACTGCAACGCGGACAGCTAGTCACCTAGCTCGCTTGCAAAGCAACCAATGTAACACCGGCTAACGCTAGCGTACTTACCTGTCGTTACAGTAGGGGTGCGTGACAACAGCACTGCATTATCGCTCTCCTCTGTGCGAAGTAACGTATCCGGGACTTTAAAGTATTACAGACGCCACGGCAGCCTGTACCAAGTCTACAAACCCCGACACATAAAAAAACAAACAACTGTAATTGTTTTCGTGCTCCAGCTGACTGTCGATCTCTCTGAACGTGAGCGGGCGTCAGCCAATCAGCGCTCGTGTTAACCACGGACTGTTTTATGTATCGCGACAGCCCGACGAGGCGGGGGGCGTTTCGTTTAAACGTTGTGGTGGGTGCACTGGGGAAAAGCCGGAGTAACTGGAGAGCTTCGTGTTGTAATCAAGCGCACAACCAGATAAAGGCTCATGCCTCTCTGACTGTTGGTTTAAATGGCCATCTGACTGTTGTCTTTGTTTGTGTTACGAAAGTTACAAAGGTGTATTAAAGTATCAACACAAACTGATGTTTCTTTCACATTTTACACGAAGTCAAATTATATGTCAGCCACATTCAAGCAAGATAGTGTATGAGCTGCATTTAAGGATTATTATGAATTCAGAAAGGCTTTGTTATTCCAAAAAAAGTAAAAAAGCTCAGGGTAATAGGGCCACAGTAATTAAGCCTTTTTAATACATGGATTTATAATCAAATAAATAATTGGCAAAAGACAACTGGCTAAAACTATATGACAGAGACATTTGATATATGTGGATGCATGTTAATTTTGGGCTACTGCCATGCGTGGAATTGCTTTCAGCACAACAATTTAAAGTCCAGTTGTGATTACAGCTATACACTTGTGTAAGTATTTCCACATGGCAGGAGGTGCTCATTTAAATCAAACCATTAAATCTTACCAAACATTGTATTTTTGCCCAAAGTCACCCCTTGACAATATGAGGGAAATGAGACTCTTATTTCTACAGACACTCTGTTCTATCAGTACACAAATTGTGTTTCATTGAGCATTATAACTAGCTGCCATTTTAAGTCATCCTTGACTGCGTACTATTGACAGTTAGTCAGGTCTTAAAGGTGCTCATGCAAGAATATGAAATGATTCAATGGACAAGAGGAAGTGATTCCTTGTTTATTTTAGGAATCCTGGTTTTGAAGTACAGAAGTGACGACCCCTTCAATCCACTCGGGGTCTGAGTTCCTTTTCCTGGTGTCTTGCAGCTGATGAGATTTCCCTTTTCTCCACTAAAACAAACTGTGCATGCGCGTTACTTCCCTTTACAGTCTCTAAACCAGGCAAAAGGTTTACCCAGATCCCCTTACAAGTTAAGTACATTGTTCTATAAGTAGCTTAAGTCTTTAAAGATGTTACTATATTGTGTAAGTGTACAGTTTAATTCCACTTCAGAAATGAGTGTGATTAAATCTTTGGTCTATCTAGTCTATATGTACTCTACTTAGTTACTGCTACTTTCTTTCATCCAGAATCAGTCTGATAGAACCAGCCACAGCTACATCCATCCATCCATTCTCATCCGCTTAATCCGGGGTCGGGTCGCCGATTCCATCAAACGTAAAGCTTTAGATACATTTTTTAATCATAAAGGTCTTAAGATTAAACTAACTAAATGTGAAGTGGATATAAGACATTACCAAGGAGAAGTTTCTTACAGTATTGCACCTGAAAAACGAAATGCAGGATAGTCACATAAAATAAATAAATGTCTGACTTCCTGTTAGGTTTAGAGAATGGCCCAAGAATACTTTATTAAAATCTACATGTGATACATGTGCCTACGAAGTTTGGTACATGTAGGTCAAACATACTGCTTCGTCTAAATGTTGTGCTGGGTGCAGTTGCCCAGCTGTTTCAGACCCAAAAAGTTGAGCCGCGAAGACTTTATATCCCCTGACTTCCGATCTAGGAAGCTGGTCTGTGAGGAACAGCGTTGGGGTCGTCAATGGGGTCGATTTTGAAGTCGGTCGGTCGCAGCTTCATGACGCTCGTCTTCAGGGAGTACCACCATCCCCTCCAAGTGTACCAAACTACACCGTCATCCGTCAACGCACTGTAGTACCCATTGGGGTAGTACATGCCATTAAGATGGGCTGAGTGACACCTGGGGGGAATTATATAAACACTTATTTGCTACCGTAATGAATAAACGTGAGCGTCGTCGAGCTGCATGCAAATATCACGGAACCCGTACTTGTTGAACCACCAGCCTCCTTTGTCTTCCTGTGCGCAGTTTCCTTTGTGGTTGTCGTTGTCCTGGTCGTAGGTGCTGAATCGGACGCCCTGGTGCCCGGCCCACTCTGACACACCGACCTGATAGTTTCCAGACAGAGCATCTCCGAGCGTGCCGACATAGGTTCCAAAGGTAAGTCGGTAGTGATCCTGGAGGGGGGGATATGAGGAGGGCTGCTCAACGTGCTTCAGATATAGTTTGATATTTTTGGAAAATAAGGGAAATTCTTAACGTTGGACAAAGCCGGGGACGTTTCCCCCTGTTTCGAGTGTTTATGCTAAGCTAAACTAACACATCTGCTGGCTTGATATTCAGGGTAGATCTACAGACATGAAACTACATATTTGATCTAATTCTCAGGAAGAAAGGCAATAACTTCCTGTCCGTAAGGCAGAAAGAGGAACAACTGTTGTATATTAACACAGGGACAAAAATAGTAACTATCTGAGATGTATTGTTACTTTCCTCAGCATTGTCAAATATTTCTATATTTCTAGGATTCAGTATCATCACCTTTTCATTGGCCACTTTGAAGTTATTGTACTCGGCGTAGCCCTGGTAACCATCAAAGTCTCTCAGGTTAATCCTCAGAGAATAGTTCCCTGTAAAAGACAAACAATAAAAACCTTCTGAAAATACAAAAAGAACAATTATTCATATTTTTGGGAAGGTTTTGGCCACTTGGTGGTAGCAGCATAATGCTAAACATGTTAGCAAACGGACTCTCGCACACCAAAACGACAAGGAGCAACATTAGCCTTTTTACATTTGGAATCATGTTTCTAAATGTGAAAAAAGTCCAATATTCAGACTTCCGTAGCTCTGTTTTTGGTCTGCACCAACCACTGAGAGAAATATCCGTCTCTTTGGCTGCTAAATGCTCGATGTTCGCAGATCTAGATCTATGATAGTTAGAACATGTTTTCATATGAGCAGGTGGCATTAATCCAATATTTATTTTGCCAAAAACAACTTTGGTTGATACCAGTGGTGAGAGTGACAAAAAACAGTGAAGATAGGGGGGGTTTGAAAACCAAAACAATGAGCTGAAAGACGCTAACACGCTCCGTTGAGCTGAGGGGAACTGCAGAGTCACAAGATAATTATCTGCCTGTCTGTCGCTGTGAGCGCGACGCATCACATTACACAGTCATTTACGGTTTGAGCAGCTTTAAAGGACACAAATTAGAAACAAAATATTTTGAATGGTCTTAACCTTGGGTCGAGATGTAATGCAGGTTGTCATTTCCGAGCCAAAACTCTGCATCCATGACTCCAAAGCCATCTTTATACTCTGCCCACGACCTGATAGATAGATAGATGGATGGATGGATGGATGGAAAGATAGATAGGTAGGTAGGTATATAGATAGATAGATAGATAGATAGATAGATAGATAGATAGATAGATATCAGACACACCTGTTGAACCTCTCCGTCCCGTCGATCCGCCTCTGAATGACGGTCCAACCACCTCCATCACTCATGTCACAGTAGACTCTGACTGGCTGAGGGCTGCCGTGGGGTCTGATTGTGTAGAAGCCGCTGGATTTGGAGCCAGAACTGAATAGTTGGGAGCAGTCTGAAACAGAACATCAGAACATACTGTCTGTATTTGGTCCATCTGGTTCCTGTTTCTGCAGTATGAGGCCAGAAACAGGAGATTCTTTTTGCTGTCAAACGTTGTCTTGCGGCCCTGAAGCGGCCCTGACCTGTGGACTCGTTGTCCTGGCTCTGGCCCGGTCCGGCTTTGTCCCCGGTGCCCGGTTGGCTCAGCAGTTGCAATCTGTGTAGGAGGACCTCTTGTTTCTGAAGCCGGCCCTTCAGAAGCGTCTCCTGTTCCCGCAGACGAGCCACCTCCTCACTGCATCTGCCTGACGCCTACGCACACATTGGGATTGCTGTATGTGTGAGGATCCTCACGAATGTTCATTCCACAACTCTGAGATTAAATATGCCCGACGTTAATATCTATTGTTTAAAATCTGCATGCAAAAAACAGGATGTAAATGTGGGAGGTTGTGGTTTTACGGGGATCATCCTATCTCACAGTGACGACACAAACAAACAATATATATGGTAATGATAATGATGTATGTTAATTAGTGAGTAAAAAAATTTAATACGCGTGTTTTGTCCATAATGTTTAACTATTCATTTTAGGATACAACAACCAGACAAAAAAAATTCTCACTTTTTAAGTTTTTCCTTCCTTGCAATGTAGCGTCGACAGGTAAGAAATACAAGAACACTCAGACCAATACAAAAGCATCACACCTAATATCATCAGGTTATGGTTAACTATCCACATTTCTGTTAAAACAGAGCGAGTATTTAAATAGAGGCAGTGTGAAATGTGACATCACGCTGTTTGTCACATTTCACTGGAATTAGTCCCGCAACTTGAAAAGACCAAATTAATAAAGTAGAGTGAAATCACGCATCTAACCCCCTTTCAGCTGCACAATGTTGTACGACAGGCATGCATTAAATCATGAACAATAATACACATCCAGATATGAAAATATATGAAATGAGCCAGAAGAAAAAAAGAAAGATGCTAGGAGAAAGCGCTGTGGCTTACAATTAAAATATTTCTGCATGAAGTGTGACTGCTTCTTGTGGAGCACTTACACAGAGAGATTGAGAGCAAGCTGCGATGACCATCAGTCCCGTGAGCAGCAGCCGCGAGCCTCCCATTCCTCTTCTTGCGTCGATGACAAAACTCAAAGATCACAACGTCGAGCAAGAAGGAGACTTCTAATTCTCAGAGTTTAGATTTTATAAAAATTGTTCCTCGTACACCTGGAGCCAAACAAAACCGTGTGTGAGGTGAAGGAGAAACGGACTGGATGCCTGATTCTCTCTAGTCATAAACTATAAGAAGTATGCAGGGAGTGTCTAGAGAACATATGATCACTTGCCAAAAGTAGAGGCATTTCATGGAAAATCTTCTTTTTTTTCTTTTATGTAATGGAATAAAAAGAGAATAGATGTGTGGCATTGTGTAATGAATAGAAGCTAATGTGAAAAGAAAATACATAGCCATATTCTTCCACAAGCATATGAGTTTGATTCGAGGAAACAAGGCCCAAAATGCATGAATCAGCTGTCGCACAACATCCCTCAAATCTTTTGTCTGTGATCCGCCATCTGCCCTCTCCTTTGCCTTCATTACTCTCCTCCTGCCAGCTCTTTGATTTTCCTGCTCCTCCGAAGCCACTTATCCAGCTCTGTGAGTGTCATTAACAGACCCCGAGTCGTCGTTTTGTTGATGAGCATCATAGTGCCACGGCAAATAAATGTCAATGCGAGCGGCTAAATGCCACTGAAGGTCAGCTGCAAATGAGGCGAGGAAGCGGCAGGGCCAGAAGGAGGCATTTCATCCTGGAGGACCACAAAGGAATCCAGCAAACCGCACTGATGTGGTGCACATCAGCTGCAGCTGTCGTGTGTGTGGAGGTCACTATCGGTTTGAATGAAAAACAAGACCGATTTGCTTCAAAAGGAGATTTTTATTTGCCAGAAATGGCTGAAGTTGATATTTACATATTGTCACAGTTCAGCTCCACACCTTCCTTTTATTAGTTGTTTTAATCCCGTCTGCCTGTTTCACTATCATGTCATTCCAGATCCTGCTTCCCATCTCGTCAACTCCCTTCACCTGTTCTCTCACCTGCCTCTGATCACTCCCACCTCGTTAGTCCCTCATTCCCTTCACCTGGTCCTCATGCCCGTCTCACCTGTTGCCCGTTCCCTCATTAGTCCCTGTCTACTTAGGTCCCCTCACTTGCTCTTCTCCTCTGCCAGATCGTTTTGTGGTGTTCCCAACCAGGCTCTCGTGCGTGACTTTCTCTATCCGAGCTCATCTTTTTCCGACAGAGCTCAGTTATAAAGTTACAGTAACAGTAAAAAAAATACAAATATGAACAGTAAATTAAGGCCCCTCAATTGAATCGAATCAAAATGGTATCGAGGAGGACTTTGTGATATCAAAGCAAATCCAAAGAATAAATCTAACGCATCGAGATGAACCCTGTGATTAACATGTACGCTTCCTGGTTTCATCCACTCATCAAAGACGTGACGGCTCGGCTTCTTCTTGTGTGTTTCATCTCTTGTGGTCGTAGCGCTGATGATCAATGATCCTACACAAACACATACACACATACACACATATGTCCACAATTAGCTTTTGTGTTTCAGGGTCGGAATGGACCGTTGTAAATTACAAGTGTAATATTCCTTGATGTTCTAAATGCATGAAAGAGTTCTGGCAATAAAATCCATAAAAGGTCTGCGTGGATCGAGCAGAACATTCAACATGCTAATCTGTCAGGGCAACATGTAAAATATGCACACATTGTTATGGCTTCTAACATAATATCTAGAAACTTATAGGAGTGATAGTTAATAAAGGAGTGGTGTTTCAGCAGAAATGACAACAAAAACTTTAGCTCGACCCAAACCGAGGACATAAATCTGTGTTATTGGCATTCCAGTATTTTTGCAAGGTGATGTACGACCTCTTTACCAGACATTTGGGTTGGAGCTGTTGTTTTTTTGTTATGCTCGATAGCACAGTGCCAGAACATTCCCCAAAATGTGGTCATGGGTTATTCATCAAAGGAGCTGACCATTTTTTTAAACCTGCCCACCTCAGTCATACTCTGTATTATTGAGCACCTTATGATAACAAAACCGCCTCCATATTGTCTGTTGAATCTCACCTTCAGGTCTGAGTCACACTTCTCCTGGTTACCATGAGTGTCTCTCCTCCTCGTTTCAGCTTTGTCGGCCTTTCCTACACATAGAAGAGAAGGCGGTACTATCATTACTACCATCTGGAGTACTACAACATGCCCACATGATGACAAGAAAAGTGCAAAGTGCCCACTTGGACGCCAAAAACGTAATGCAGTTCTCTCTAGGGTGCCCTTCCTGTAGAAACAACGTGATAAAGTGCCCTCTAACGTTCCCGTCCAGCAAAGAAAACATGCAGTGCGCTCTAGGCTGCTCTTCCAGTGGTGAAATGTGATAACATGCCTTTTAAGGATCTCTTCCAGTGGAGAACACTTGATGCAGTGCCCTCTAGGGTACACTTCCACTGGTGAAACTGTAATGCAATGCCTTCTTTGATACCCTTCCTCTGGTGAAATGTGATGCAGTGCCCTCTAGGATGACCTTCCAATGGAGAAAGCGTGATGCATGGCCTTCTGGGTGTCCTTCCAGTGGTGAAATGTGATGACATGCCTTTTAAGGTTCTCTTCCAGTCGAGAAAACTTGATGCAGTGCCCTGTAGGGTATCCTTTCAGTGGTGAAACTTTTTTTTTTTTTTTTTTTTTTTTCGATCAGCAAAATATACAAAAATCAAAATTCAACAAAAGAAGAAAGTGGCTGACCGAAAGGGTCAAGGCTGAAGCTATCAAGCTTATAAGTGCCCTAACCTATGATTTCACGAAAAAAAAATATTTCAGAGAACCATATACATATACCTATATATATACATAAACATATATACATATACACATGTACATACATATACATATACATACATACATATTCACACACATATATACACACACATACATAAATACACACACATACACACATAAATACACACACATACATATTTACTTTGATGCAATGCCTTCTTTGATACCCTTCCTCATGTGAAATATGCTGCGGTGCCCTCTAAAGTGACTTTCCAGTGACAAAACGAGATGCCCCAACGCGTGCAGCTGCCCATCAGACAGCCTGAGTCCACCACTGACAACTACTGATGTAACACATCTTCTACATACTTGTAATAATAAAAATAAACCATTACCTTTGGTATCCACTTCCTCTGTCCGCTTTGAGAGCTGAGGATCATCTGCTTGAGCATCGTCAGACTTCTTGTAGTAATACTCTTGATCAGGGGGACCAAATCTCTACAAAGAAACACAGACTCGCGATTCGACCCGGTTTGTGCAGCGGACCAAACTCTGCACAATAACACACTCAGATCCACACACAGACAGAGACAGGCAGACTCTACCTTGTCCGGCCACATGAAGCTAACGAAGAGAATGGCAGGAAGTCCGACGGTGAAGACGTAGACACCCCAGAGCCAGGGCCGCTGCTGGGTGGCCATGAGGAGGCTCTCTATGATACCCGGCTGGAATACACACATACTGTTACAGTAGATGTCACCAATCATTTAGGAGGGAGACCATGAACGCAACAGGAAACATGCCGATTGTAGCAGCAGTTTCATCTGTAATTAATTCATAGGATACATCGTATTTATGCATCAATATATCCGAGCACCACGTGGTGTACGAACCTGATTAAAACCCGTTTCACGTTTTGCTTCTTGGGCAAGCATCATTTTTGACACGACTCATGCTTGCAGTGTTCTCTGACCACACGCAACATGTAATTCCTCTATCGTGAAGACAGTCGCGGATCAGGGAGCAATCAAATTGATTTTATCCAACGCATTTAATTTGTTGCATGAGCTGTAAGTGATTGAAACTGGTAAGCAAGTTAGTTATACATTGTCTCTTTTTTTTTGTTTATCCTGTTTTATACTTCTTGCTCTAAATATGTATAACTTCAATAAGCATCATCTAAAAATCTGCACATGAAATGTCAATTGTCTGAAAGACATCTGTAAATGTCTAATTGATGCCTACTTAAAAAAAAAAAATGTTTAACTGGTAAGCAAATTTGTTCCATTGATTTATTAAAGGATCATGAAGCCCCCAACAAATAATAAAAATAGTATATATATATTTATATAATTACTTTTTTAACTTAATTTGTATGTCTATGTGTACGTGTGGTGGCTTTCAATTAAAAAAAATTAAAAGAAAAACTACTCTCTTATCCAAACAGATTAATAGATGTGATTCATTGTCAATGGAATTTGCAATAACACGTATACCTGTGCTGCAGCAGACAAAGGCGTCACGCCGGCTACCAGCATCACGCACAGCAACACAAAGCTCATCTCCGTGTCTAAAACACACACCTAAAGTCACACACAAAGACAAACGAACACACAGCACACACAATAACATCCTGTCAACAACACACAATATGAAACCCTTGATCCACGACTACAAAGACGGAAAGATAAGCGAGCAGAAGAGGATTAATCTAGATGCAAAGAAAGACACGTGCACAAGGGAGAGTCCCAGGACAAGCAGTGGGACTGAAAACAGAAAAGATGAAGAGGTGATTAAAAGTAAGAGAAGCACAGAGGAAGCTACATGCATGTTTCTACCTTTTTTAACACATAGATTTCTCTCACTGTTCACACGTCGCTTTCAAGTGACTTCCTGATGTTGTGTTGGACTTTGGTCCCAAGCCACTTGCTGACAAGGCCAGAGGACTATTAACAGAAGAGCCTTTCATGCGTACGCAGTAGGTGTGTTCAGTGCATTTCATTTATCATGGTCGAACTACATCGTCACTGTAAGGGTCGTATTTAACAGTATTTTAATACTAAAGCTGCGGATGAACAGTGAATGATTGGTTTCAACAGGAGTAAAAACATCTGAGAGACAGAAACAGATTCAAAGCAAGGAGTTTTAATTCCAGCGTACTCTTATCACATTGCTGGTGTCTTTTCTTCTGCTTTCATTTTGTTCAGTCAGTTTAACCTATTAAAAAAATATTTCAATTGTTAAGAGAAGGGGAAACGCTTCAAGGGACGTACACATCCTTTATAGACAACACTCATCCTGTCACAGAAAATGTGCCTAAAGGCAGGCACGTGCACAGATAGACCCCTAGTGGTGCTCAAGCACCAGCCCTTTTGCCCTGGATGAGAAAAGTGCCCTTTCTGCTGGAGCCACATTTTTTCTTCATTATCAGTATTTAAGAAATAAAGTTACTCTCTGTCATCAAGTTCCCCCAAATGTGTATGGATGTCTGTCGGGGCCCTCCCTCCTCCACTTAGAGCGCAGTAAACGCAAGAAAAAACAACACTTGTAATAACTATACTTACTAATTGAGAATGAGGTCATGCCAGGAAATATCAGACTTCCGTGAAAACGTTATAATGCCTCAGTCTGATATTTCACGGCATGACCTCACTCTGGGTTAGTAAGTAGTTATGACAAGTGTTGTTTTTTCTTGCATTTATTCTTTTCATCCGAGCGGTCGAGGTTAATAAGTCGTTTATTATATGGCATTTTTTCGCTCCTAATGTTTTGTAAATAAAAACAAATTGTAATATGTCATTTTGTTCAGCTCTCATGTCTTCTCACGACACGATGTGTTTCAGGTGTTTCCTAGCAACCAATTACTTAACTTCAAGTTACAGTGATCAATAGAAAAATAATTTTGCCGATGGGTGCCCTTTTGGGGGGTTTGAGCACCTGCCCCCCAAAATGTCTGTGCATGTGCCTATATATATTTATATATATATATGTGTGTATATATATATATATATAGATATGTATATTTATAAATATATATATATACATAGGCACGTGCACAGGTAGAGCCCTAGTGGTGCTCAAGCACGTGCCCCTTTGCCCTGGATGAGAAAAGTGCCCTTTCTGTATTCATGTAAAATACACATAATTGTGGTCGTCATGCTCCGGTTTATTTGTTCTGTTTTTTAGATGTGAGACGGGAGCTGTTCTTCCAGAAAGCCCGTCGGCCCAAAGATGAACGTTACGATTAAAGTCTCTGTTTGATTCCTTCTACAGGTTGGAACCGACATGCCACGTTCAACGAGTCCAGAAGGCCGAGCCCTGAGTCCGGCTGCTGGGAGGCGAGGAGCTTCCAGACGGACTCTCCAGGAGCTGCTGGACGAGGTGCCGGCTCATGTCTCCTGTCCTCAGACTCCAGAGGACGTCCATTCATGCTGCCGAGGTCCAGCGGTTGTGGAGACGTCCTCCTCCATGTTGTCTGTTCTTTGGTTTTGTTTCAATGTTCTCCATCCAGTTAGGAGTTTGGTATAAAAGCATCATTTCATATACTGCCGGGTTCTGTTACTTCCTCTCCTATTTTCTATTTTTGTCAATGAAAATCTTGTAAATAGAAATGATGCATTGCTTTAGTTGGATTATTTAGAGTGAAGATATATGTTGGCATTTGTTACTGATGGTTGCCAACTGACATGACACGTTTTGCCATGTCGGATTTTTTGTACGATAAAATATCTTTGTGGTCATTTAAGCTACGTTTGGCAAAACACAAAACAAAAATATAATCGTCTAATCGTTTATCCGTTATGAAGATGAAAAATGAGCACTGGCGTAAACTAACAATATATTCGACATTAATTATTAAGAATCAACACAATAAGTAAATATAAAAACTAACATTGTAGTGCATAAGTCTCAACCATTAAAGTTGATTTATAACCCAATATGAACATCATAACAGTGTTTGCTGACCCAGTAGTTTGGAATAAAAAGACATTTAGATGTTGCTGTACATGTATTTATTAAAATCAGGAGATAATCTAAATACTGTACACAGTTAACATGAACGTACAGTATTCCATGTGACAAATTAAAGAATTATTATGTCTCGTTCAGGCTGAAGCGTCCGTCTTCTTCACAGCTGCTTCCTGTGTGGGCGGGGCGGGCGGTGTCAGGGGGCTTGTTGGACGGGCGGGGGGGGGGGGTCCTGATTGTTCTTGTTCATTGGTCTGCTGAGGGTGACGGGTTGGTTGACGTCCACCCTCAGCTGGGAGAGAGACAGAGGAGTCCTGCCCTGAGAGACACAAACACCAGAGATGAATACGTTTGAACTGAACCACACAACCTTTACATTATTGTGTTGGATCTGGCCTCCGATGATGGGATCGTATCACTGATACTTCTGTAGTCTGAGTGAGGGATTACTTACTCACGCCCACTGAAAGAAAGGCAACCGCCGCTCTTCATCTGGTCCTGTAGTCCTTCATCCTTCTCATGTGGTCCTCCCTCGTCATCTTCTTCGTCGTCGTTAAGGAGATCCTGGTAGACTTGTCACAGCAATCGATACCTAAATAAAAAAGTAGAACCAGCCTTCCCCCGCCAGGCGCGAGGGAAGGCTGTCTGGAACTTTATCCGTCCTGCCGGGCAGTCGGGCTCCTCCTCTTCCTGCTCCTCCTGGGAGACTTCTGGTTTCTGGGGGGCTGGGGAGCTGCTTCAGGACGTTCCACAGCTAAAGAGAGGGTGAGAGGACAGGAATACCAAAGGACAGATACGGGAGAACATTCCTGCCAACTGCTATCAGACTTTATAATAAATCACCTCTGACCATATCCTCCTTAAATTGATCAATAACCCTTTCACTGTATTTACACTCTATAGACTTTCCATTTTCTTTATCATCTAATTTTCTTAAATTGAATATTTCCTGCTCTGCTATTTCATTGTATATATTGTGTGTTTACTCTGTAACCTTGCTTCTATAACCAAATTTCCCCCTGTGGATGAATAAAGTATCTGTTAATCGCTCTATCTATCCATCTGTCTGTCTATCTATCTATCCATCTCTCTATCTATCTATTGCAAAGGATGTTTTCACATACAAGGAATGTGTCATGGCGGGTGGTGCAACATGAGACAATAACATTCAACAATCAACAAAGTGCAAGAATTGTAACATTACATTTACAGTAGAATATAAAATAAAGTGCACATACAAACCAATAACAGTACTTTAAACAGTGTAGTGTAAGTGTACGTTTTAAGGGACAAGTGTATCACTAACCTGATAACTTACCTGCGGGCCTGTACCTGGCGGAGCTGGCGGAATCGGAGTCGGATGTGTCTGCGTCGGAGTCGGCGCCGGAGCATGTCTGGTGGTAAACGGGCAAAGACACGCAAATCCACACACGCATTATGAAGCTCAATGTCCGCAATGATCTCTTCCTCGACTAACCTGATGGCCGCAGGGAGGCCAGGAGCTCCATCGTAGTCTCCACCAGCTGAAGGGAAACATTTAAGGATTCTTCATTCAATAAAATAGTTCTGGATTACATTGAGCAAGAATAGATTCAGATTCCAGCTGCTAATCTATCAGTGAGCAGGTCAATGTACAACTGTTTAGACTCGTGAGCCACACCTTCCAGACTAAACAATGTTTCATATCTTCTCACTTTCCCCTTTATAAACCTTGAATTGTGCGACAGGAGGGTTAATTGTTAAAGAAATAGTTCATGGGATAGTATTAAGTAAAAGGGGCAGATGTTTGTTGAATAAGTGACGTTTCAGTCAAACAGTCAAAACAAACCAACTCATTGTCGCAATCAGATGCGCCTCTAACACACCTGGTGCGATGACGTCACACTGACGCATGATTCTATTTCAGTATGAAGAATATCTTTTTTCAGAAATGTCAAGGTAAAATCTGTCATATTTGATAGCCTCTAAATAAAATAACACTGTTTTAAATCCCCTACACTAATAGTTAACACATACCACAGATATCCAGCGACTTTTAAGACATTCCGGTCCTCAAATAATCATTTTACACGGAGAAACCTCCACCACATCTGTATTTTTCAAACAGGCCCCTTGACATTGTGAACTGTTCAACTTTAAACTCAAAAGGATTCACTGATTTCTCAACTGAGAACGTTTTAAATGGTTTTAAGGTAAGAATCAAAAACAAAAATGCGAAATATAAATATAAAACTTACCTCCCCGCAGCGCGTACGGGTGGTCCTCCATTCTCCGGCTTCTCGGAGGTCCGCGGAAGAGGAAGTCAGAAACTAGAACGAGATTCAAGGATAACTTTCAGCTAGCGGTCAACAGCTCGAGGAGTTAGCCTCACAGCTCCGGTCAACCAGAGGGCTCAAGCTCAAACGGTTTGGACCGATAGCTCCGAGTTAAGGCCCCCAAAAACAGGTCCATGCGAACTTTATGGTATACGGCTACAGATCTCTCATTATTCTCCACTTCACGAGGTGCATCTCAGAGCGCGAGGACGAGATGCTGGAGGCAGCGCGCGCTCGTGCACTCCCATCAGTTAACTCGACTTAACAAACAAAGCACCGCGACAACGAGCACAGAGCATTTTAATGTTAATTACATCACTTTCATATGACAAAGTAAAAGGAGCAGAAGTGTGTACAATAAGGCCCGTTTCAGCGGTCACAACAGAGCAGCTCCGGGCAGGGATGGATTAACCAACGGGCCTACCGGGCCCAGGCCCAGGGGCCCATGAGCTCAGGGGGCCCCTGGGCCTGAGCCTCCGCGCGTGACGTCGCTGTGATTAACATTGTATTGATATGATGATATGATACGATGCGCCGTAGCCGGTATATGCTAGGCTTAAGTCATTAATGTCAGTAACAGGGCCCCAATAGTCCTACTCAGGGATGGATTACCGAACGAGCCTACCGGCACCAGGGGCCCATGAGCTCAGGGGGCCCCTAAGCCAGAGCCTCTGCATGAAGTCGCTTTTATTAACTTTGTATTACTATTGATATGATGATATGACACGATGCGCCATAGCCGGTAGGCCTATATGCTAGGCTTAAGTCATTCATGTCATGGTCATATAATTCGCGTTATGTTGTCTGCTCAGCTCCGTATCGTTGTTCCATACGGACTGTTTTGTTAGCGATGTTTAAAAATATATTTTCTTTTTTCTTTTTACATTTGTTGGTCTTTTTGTTTTGTTGCGGGGGCTTGACACGTCACAAGTCACGGCCCGAGTCAAGTCCGGCCGGGGGCATCTCGCCGGCGTCGCGTCTCGCCGGCATCGCGTCATGCCGGCATCGCGTCTCGCCGGCATCGCGTCTCGCTGCCCCCCATGTGTATATATATATACTGTATTTAATTCCTTTTTTATTCATTTCATTTGTTTTATATTATTTCTTTTTTTCACTTTAGAATTAAGCCATTCTATGAATCGGCCAAACCTCCCTTCCCAGGGGGTGTGAGGGATTCTTATGGCAGAGACACACGAGGTGAATCAAACCGACCCCCCCCCCCCACACCTGCAGAAGGTGTAGGCGATTCTACACCGGAAAGTTTAGGAAATTTGCCTACAAACCCCCACGTGTGTCGGCAATGGCCGACACTCAGGAGGGCAGGCAAATCCCTAGAACTTTCTCCTACTGCCTCCTACGGACTCACAGATCCGTGCCGTCTGCTAGAAATCACTAGTATTACATAGTCTGATTTGCTGCTCCGTGACGTCACAGGCGACTTCAAAGCACAGAACCAGTTAGAACTGGTGGGTTGAGTGACGTCACAATGCTCGCTTCAAAGACGTCTCTATGGTAGTTCCGATGCGATATATCTTTGGCCACAAGTCTTTGGGGGCGCTGTTTCCCCCCTGGACACGAGGCAAAGAGACCCCGTATGTTCCCCTTTGAGTGAGAGACGACCAGTGTTGCCAGGTCCGCGGTTTTCCCGCGGAATTGGGCTACTTTTGAAGTGTTGCCGCGGGTTGAATTTTTTGTCCGCTGGTTCGGTCCTCGCTCATCTGCGCCGGCCGGGGGCGTCTCGCCGACGTCGTGTCTCGCCGGCATCGCGTCTCGCCGGCATCGCGTCTCGACGGCATCGCGTCTCGCCGGCGTCCCCGGCCGGCGTCTCGCTGCCCCCCCCATATGTGTATATATATATATATATATATATATATATACTGTATTTAATTCCTTTTTTATTCATTTCATTTGTTTTATATTATTTCTTTTTTTCATTTTAGAATTAAGCCATTCTGTGAATCGGCCAAACCTCCCTTCCCAGGGGAGGGGTGTGAGCAGGGATGGATTAACCAACGGGCCTACCGGGCCCAGGCCCAGGGGGCCCCTGGGCCTGAGCCTCCGCGCGTGACGTCGCTGTGATTAACATTGTATTGATATGAATATGATGATATGATACGATGCGCCGTATGCCGGTATATGCTGGGCTTAAGTCATTCATGTCAGTAACAAGGCCCCAATAGTCCTACTGAGGGATGGATTACCGAACGAGCCTACCGGCACCAGGGGCCCGTGAGCTCAGGGGGCCCATGAGCTCAGGGGGCCCCTGGGCTCAGGGGCCCGTGAGTTCAGGGGGCCCATGAGCTCAGGGGGCCCGTGAGCTCAGGGGGCCCCTGGGCCTGAGCCTCCTCGCGTGACGTCGCTGTTATTAACATTGTATTGATATGAATATGATGATATGACACGATGCGCCGTAGCCGATATATGCTGGCCTTAAGTCATTCATGTCAGTAACAGGGCCCCAATAGTCCTACTGAGGGATGGATTACCGAACGAGCCTACCGGCACCAGGGGCCCATGAGCTCAAGGGGCCCCTAATCCAGAGCCTCTGCGTGAAGTAGCTGTTATTAACTTTGTATTGATATGATGATATGACACGATGCGCCATAGCCGGTATATGCTAGGCTTAAGTCATTCATGTCATGGTCATATAATTCGCGTTATGTTGTCTGCTCAGCTCCGGTATCGGTGTTCCATACGGACTGTTTTGTTAGCGATGTTAAAAAAAACAATTATATTTAAATATTTTTTTTGGATTTTTTTTTTTTTGCGGGGGGGGGCCCTTGACACGTCCAGGCCCAGGGGCCCGTGGTTTCTTAATCCGTCCATGGCTCCGGGTCACGCGCAGCTCAGGTCAGGCGGCCCGCGCGTTCCCGATGGTTACCATGGTGCCGAGTTTATGCATTTTACAGGGTACATTTGAGAATTCTATAAAAATGGTTCAGGCGCCATCTTTTTTCTGTAATTTCAAAGTTAAATGTCGACGTTTTGATGCCTTAAAACAAAAATAAAAGGGGTTTCGAGGAGTTGCACTAATTGTCAACACATTCCGCACATATCCTGACATTTTCAAGACATTCTGCAGCTCAAATCTCATTTTACACGACGAATCATCGACTGACGTTAAAACTCAAAAGCTTTCACTGATTTCTAAACTGAGAACACTTTTATGGATTTAAGGGGATACGTTAATAATAAAAATGCTAAATTAAATGTAGAAATGGTCTTACCTTATAGTCCAAATCACAGCCCGGTCGCTTCAGCAGGGGCTCGTCCTCGGCTCTCGGTCGTCGGAGGGCCTTCCTCGGGTCTCAGGTCTCTCGTAGTCCGGATCTCGTGTAGTTCTGTTCGCCAACAAGTTTTGTTTCCAACAAAAAGTCTTAAGCAGTGCAAAAGTCTCAGAGTTTCCTTTACAGGTCTGGGTTCACAGGAGGGTTCACAGGTGAGGTCCGCTCGCGTCAAAGTCCAAAGTGCAAAGGGCCGAATCAGAACGTCCGCGGCCTTAAATACCCTCGGTCCGGTTTCCATGGCATTGACGTGCGTGCGTGCGTGCGATTGAGCAATACAGAGAGGCATTATTTATTTCCACCATATTTTTTTTATATATATTTGATTCATACGTGTTATTATTATTATTATTTAAATTTTTATAATTAGTAGGCTATAGTAGTATTATTATAAGTATTATTATGATTATATTATTATTTCTCAGTTATCTGTTGCTATTCAGTCGCTGTATGAGCTGTAAAGCCAAACTGTATGCTAGATGAAATATATAATATTATATATTATAATCTTATTATTTCAGAAGGACCATGTAGTTAAAACAAATGTCACCATTTGATGCACTGCACCAGATTGTACTTGGCAGATGGATGAGAAATAGATGACGCGGGCTTGCAGGTGTATGGTCTTCCGACTAAACTTTTATTTATTTATACTTACTAACATTTATTTGACAGCTATACGTTTCCCCTCTCAACTTCTTGAAACTGTTAGAGAGGTCAAATGATTACTTTCCATTACCTTTTTCGTAAAGTCTTCAGTCCATTTGTTCTTCTTTAAACAAATAATGTATTCTTTTATTTGGAAATATTAACAGGTACATAACACAGTAAACATTAACTGATATTTCCATTGTTTATCATCCATTTGTTGAAATATCAGATAACAAACCCACTCCCCCACCCCTCCCACTGTATACACTAGAGTACAGGACATTAAATACATAAACAATACATACAAAGAGGTCACCTCATTTCGCCGACCCAGACGTACACACACACACGCACACACACATACATCTGGAACATCTGTATGTAGACACACCTGCACAGAGTCAATACCCAGTATCACACAAGTACAATATATCCAGAAATTAAATGACAACATGAGTTGTTCTTCTTCTTTGAGTTCGGGCAACCTATTCTACCACATGTCTTGGGGAATAGACAACTGAACATCAGAAATAGGATATTGTAAATCGACAACTGGCACATCTCCGGCTCAAGATTTATTTCCCAGGGACGTAGACACATTTTTTCTTCATTAATCAGTATTTAAGAATAACACTCACTCTCTCTGTCATCAATTCCCCCCAAATGTGTTTAGATATCTGTCGGGGCATTTATTTGAGTTCTTGTGAGAATTTCGCCTCGACATGCTCCGCGGCGCTCATGTCTTCAGCTCTCACGACACAATGTGTTTCAGGTGTTTCGTAACAACCAATTACTTGCTCACTTCAAGTTACAGTGATCAATAGAAAAATCATTTTGCCAATGGGTGCCCTTTTTTTGGTTTGAGCACCTGCCCCCTAAAAT
Organism: Pseudoliparis swirei; assembly: GCF_029220125.1. Lineage (NCBI taxonomy): Eukaryota > Metazoa > Chordata > Actinopteri > Perciformes > Liparidae > Pseudoliparis > Pseudoliparis swirei. The sequence goes on along the minus strand of NC_079406.1, from coordinate 6,620,122 downwards.
GTCTGTGCACGTGCCTGCCTAAAGGGATAGATTGACGTGCCGAAAATGTCAAACTATTCCTTTAAAACTAAAATATAGAATAATATACGCGAAATATAATACAAGCACATTATTTTAGTTTGGTAGAATGAGACAGAGTATATGAAATGTAAGATGATGCATCTAGTGCCAAATTCAGCTCGTGGAGCTTGTGGAGATTTAGCACCCCACATTGGTCACGGACATAACTGAAGACACGTGTTAGACATAATGTTTAGGCGTATTAATGTCCCATAGTGTATTGGTTAGTTCTATAGTCTCCAGTATGGTTGTTTTTACTATGCAAGCCTATATGTTCCACACATATTTTCCTGGTGTCTAATCTGGGAAAGTTTATTAGATTTATAATTAACTTAATGTCCACTAATATGTTCTCATGATCTATTAGAAAACTTGTAAGAATAAGAGACAGAAAATGTGAAAGAAGTGAAGACATTTAGAACTAGAATGGGCACTCGGTAGAGCGCATACCTTCGCACATCACAAGATTGGGCATTGAATTATGAACATTTTGGCATTAGTTGCATGCCAATTGGATAGAAATTGACCGTGCTATGGTAAAAAGAAGATTTTGACCTTTTCATGACCTTGACCTTGACCTTTGACCCAATCGATCCCAAAATCTAATCAAATGGTCCCCGGATAATAACCAATCATCCCACCAAATTTCATGCGATTCGGTTTAATACTTTTTGAGTTATGCGAGTAAAACGCATACAAATAAATAAATAAATACACGGCGATCAAAACATTACCTTCCGCATTTTCAATGCGAAGGTAATAAAGTACAAACACTTTTTTACATTTTGGACAAATAAAGGTCAGTTAACATCGGACAAAATGAGAGGTTCACGGTGCGTTGCCGTTATTTAAAGTCGGATGTTGATTTCACTGCGCGCTCCGTCGCCGCCAGTAACGCTCTCGATGCCGCTGGCGTCCGACAGGAAGCCGCTGCCTGTGGCCCCCGTGGTGACGCTGTGTTCGAGGGTTGTGATTCGCTGTTTCAGGCGAAGTTGGGATGAGTTGAACTCACTCTGCAGACGGGCCAAACACGTCTGAAAATAAAAAGGTGATCAGCAGTTATTATTATTCTGACTTGTAAAGCAGCCACAGGACCAGCAGCCGCTGCAGTAGTGGACTAAGAGCACCGACCTGGAGCCGATCCAGACTGGTTTCCAGCCTCTCCATCTTCTCTTCGAGATCCTCCCCTGCGGACACGTTTACTTCCTCCAGAAGCCCCTCCTTCTGCAGGATGTCCCGCCCTCTCTGCTCCAGCTGGGCCCTGGCTTGGGGGAACTCCTGAAGCGCCTCTATCAGGTCTTGTTTCGAAAGGCAAAACAGGTCCGAGTATCCCAGACTGCGAATGTTTGCCGTGCGCCGGTTCCCCATCTTGCTGCCGCTGATGTTCAGGATGCTGATTTCTCCGAAGCAGCTTCCCGATGTCAAAACGGCAAATTGGGTGACTCCGTCCTCCCCCACCACTGCCAGCTGGCCATCTTTGACTATGTACATCTCTTTACCCACATCTCCCTTGTAAAGAAATAGTCAGAGAATAAATGAGAGCTTTTAACCCTCCTGTTACCTTCACATTTACTAACATATTTTACCCTCGGGGTCAATTTGACCCCAGCAATTAAAACCTCCAGAAAATTATTATAATTAATATTGTTTCCCAAGTTTAAGTGTGAGGTACTTTATGTTTGTTTGTTGACTACCTAAATAGCCCTTTAAATATATAAAAAAGTTGATATTTCTTGTATGTTTGACACAGTGAAAAACAGCCTGGGGTCAAATTGACCCCAAAGAACACCGACGTTAAACATCGAATGGGGTCAAATTGACCCGAAAGGTAACAGGAGGGTTAAAAGAAGAGGCGGGTATTGAAAACTAGCCTTGTAGACTCGTGGTAGCAATGCAGGCTAGAAACAGCAGTAAATGTATTGCAATCAATTATAAAAATGCCTCTCAAGAAGTAGTACAACAGTAGCAATACATCGTCTTCCAACCAGTAAAATGAATACTAACCTTTCTACAGATGTAGTCTCCGGGACTGAAAACCTGCGGTCGAAGCTTTAATACCAATTCCACAAGGAGGCCTGCCTCGCAGTCCTGGAAGATACGCACCTGTATGTCCACACACACACAGACAAAGAAACAATAATATTTCGTCGCAAATAATCTCACGTCCTGTGTGTGTGTTTTGGCAGAACTCTTTGCCTGATGACATAATGCTTTCCATTGATGGAGAAAAGAGGGTTGAGGTGTAGACTTTATTTGGGTCACATGGTCGACGTGCGTCTCTACCTTCTTCAGTGTGTCCAGGTGAACATTGATCGCAATCTCTGCTCTCAGCTTATTGGGCAGGCTCTTCAGCACTTCCTGCTCATCCATCGTCTTCTTATTGGTCCACAGGTAGTCGAACCAGCGGATGACGCGCTGCTCGAGCACCTTGCTCACGTTCCTGAACTGCATGTAGTGTTTCAGTGTGTCCACCCGGCTCTGAAAGCTTGCTCTGGTGGCGTTCATATTGGAGATCATGGATCCAACATTGCCCACAATGGAGGCAAATATCAGAACACCAACCTAGGACAGAAGTACCAGAGTTAGTATTGTGAACCACTGGGATCCACACACACACACAAGGCTTTTGAGGATCAGTAATCTCAGCTAAAGTACGATATGCTGCTGTCAGGCTGCACAACACACTGCAGTAGATCGCTGGATATCCTGGCCAACTCTGCACTTTATTTTACTTTGTTTTCTCCCTGTATATTTAGTATTAGTATTAGTATTTAATTTTTAGTATTAGTTTTGTGTTTTATATTTATTTTCATCGATGCTCTGCTGTGTTTTTTGAAATTTCCCCACTGTGGGACGAATAAAGGAATATCATATCATCATATCTGTGCTATAGACTTACCAGAAAATCAAATATCAGGAACAAGTATTCCTCATCTTTAACCGGAGGAGGCGTCTCTCCAATGGTGGTCAGTGTCAGAGTGGACCAGTACAGACAGTAAATGTAACTTCTGGTCAGGGAGCCAAACACAGGATCCGACGCATTGGGATAAACCCACGAATCCGAGCCCAGTCCGAGGACCTTGGAGAAGCTGTAGTATCCACAGGCGTTCCAGTGGATGATCACCAGGATGTACAGCACCAGTTTGCAGATGCGGAAAGCGTTGGGGTAGCCCGTCCGCGTCTCGGTGCGTTCGTAGAGCTCAAACAGCCGCGGCAGGCGGAGCAGCCGGTTGAAGCGCAGCAGAGGCGTGTAGCCGACACCGACGATCAGGCACAGGAGGTCGGTCGGGAGGATGGAGCAGATGTCACTTTTACACTGCAAGGTGCGAACGTAGCTTTCCCTCAGACGCCGCATGTCTCTCACCATCAAGCCTTGATCCAGGAAACCTTCACGTGCGTCACACACAGAAGTATATTGATCACAATCTGATTGTATAGAAGTCTATGAGAAAATGACTAATTCTCTCAGTAAACATTGTAAGTATGAGTTCATGGTCTCAATCTCTTGTCTGCTTCAACACAGCATGACGTTCATTTAGGAAATGATGCCCCATTTAGAGTCAAAGAGACCATAAAGCAGGGTATTCTTTCTGTGATTGACAGACTGGATCTTACCACGACGTTGTCTGGTCCTTGGAGTTGTCCAGGATTTTGGTCTTTGAACTTTATTCTTTGCATATATTGTAAACCATAAAGTAACTAGAATGGGCACTCGGTAGAGCGCATACCTTCGCATAACACAAGATTGGGCATTGAATTATGAACATTTTGGCATTAGTTGCATGCCAATTGGATAAAAATTGACCGCGCTATGGTAAAAAGAAGATGTTGACCTATCCATGACCTTGACCTTGACCTTTGACCCGATCGATCCCAAAATCTAATCAAATGGTCCCCGGATAATAACCAATCATCCCACCAAATTTCATGCGATTCGGTTTAAAACTTTTTTTGTTATGTGAATAACACGCATACAAATAAATAAATACACGGCGATCAAAACATAACCTTCCGCATTTTAAATGCGAAGGTAAATATAACATTTTGGTTTCAAAACTCAAGACTTCAAACATCACAGTGACAACGTGCACTTCTTATATAGAGTCTATGATTAAAACCAAAATCCAGGATAGATCTTTTTTATCAAACAATTCCAAGTAGCAACTAGAATGGGCACTCGGTAGAGCGCATACCTTTGCATATCACAAGATTGGGCATTGAATTCTGAACATTTTGGCGTTAGTTGCATGCCAATTGGATACAAATTGACCGTGGTATGGTAAAAAGAAGATGTTGACCTTTTCATGACCTTGACCTTTGACCCGATTGATCCCAAAATCTAATCAAATGGTCCCCGGATAATAACCAATCATCCCACCGAATTTCATGCGATTCGGTTTAATACTGTTTGTGTTATGCGAATAACACGCATACAAATAAATAAATAAATAAATACACGGCGATCAAAACATTACCTTCCGCATTTTCAATGCGAAGGTAATTAGGCCCTCATTTTTTTTGGAGTACCTGTGTGGAGATGAACAGCTATATCCAGGATATAGACTCCATCACAGAGGTAGTCGAGTACCAGCCACACCAACACATTCCTCATCTGGAGCTCATTGAAACAGGCCCTGCAGACACATACATGAGGACACTAGCAAATGAAACAAATCATAGCAACACGTACGACATTTACTCTTCTTTTAGCTCTGATTTTGGTCTCTATACAACCCCCTGAGGGAAATGTCTGGCTGTCGAGCCCCTAAATGCCTGCCAAGCTAATTGGCCAATACTGTTTAGTGCTGGGCAGGTTGTGTACAGTGGATTTATCAGAGCTTTTTTTTTTATGAAAGGGCTTATGAAACTACTCCATGATTCGCACTATAGTTGGTCATTTTCTGTCTTGGGTCTCATGCCTCGGAAATAAGATTCATGGTAGAACAAGAACAATAATTGTTGTATATACCCATAAATAGTTTCCCACCTGACAACTAGCATGGTCCAGTTATAAAAGACAGCAGAACCGATCACCATCAGCCAGTAGTAGTACGCATCATCTGATGGCGATAAGACCTCGACCTTACACTTCCTCTTCCTGACAAAGAGATGGGGGGGGGGGGGGGGGGTGGATATGCAAGTGTCAGTGTAGGAATTTTATCTTTTTACAAAAACATCTTTAAAGGTCTCTTACTTGCGTCTGGTGCGTCGCACTTCATGCTCTGCGTCAGAGCCGGTGTGGCTGAACCTGCTGGGCGGGGCTTGCATGTCGGTGTTGGCGGGGCCTCTGAAACGCTCCAAGAAGGAATCCGGCCTCTCCGTCTCCTCAGCCAAACTCTTCTGAGCCCAATCTCTCAGAGTCATCATCATACTAACTATCCTGAAGACAGGAAGACAGACACATGCACAAAAAACGGCACCGATGATTAGTATTTATACGATAATTTACATCACACACTGGAAATAAATCAGGTCTAAATACATCTTTTTGTATATTCAATGGGTTCGCAGTCAACATGTAGATACGCTTTTTTATCAGCTGTCATACCTGGACAGAGCACCTCGCCCATGCAAGGAATTCTGGGAATTAATATCTCTTCGGTCAATGGCCGCCATCCTCTGAAGCTCTGAAGAAGTGTCATCACACACCGACTGTGCTCTACACACACACGTACATCACACACACATCAGAAATAGGTAAATCAAATAAGTCAGTGACTATGTCTCTCCTCCCTTTCACGTGTGTGTGTGTGTGTGTGTGTGTGTGTGTGTGTGTGTGTGTGTGTGGCCTACCTGCTGGGGGTGCTGTCAGCTCGGTCACTCTCATCCTCTGTCCAGGTTTTCACAGACAGCCTGTGTGAATCCTGCACTGGACCTGACATCCTGCACACACACACACACACACACACACACACACACACACATCACACATCACAGCAAGACTCAGTTAATGTCCATGTCTCAAACATACCCAACACACACACACACACACTAAAAGAGGCTCACTCAGAGTGACAAACAAAGCAACACACACACACACACACCCAATGATGTACCTACAGTCAGAAAAAGGGACGGTTGTCCAGTACGAGGTCACCTGTATCAGGCATCACCACGGATACCAGGTGGCATAGCAACCAGCTGTACAGTAGTTAAGACAACAGATCATCGGGAGAAAGAAAGATGTTTACTGACTAACCTGAGAGATGTTCCAGATATCCAAACGTGAGCCCGTCAATCCATCAGTTGAGTCCTCAGCTGGGTTCACAAGACAGTAATCACTAAGGTCTGACCAATGAGACGGAGGATGGACGGACAAATCCACCGAGCAAGGGAACGATCACATGGCACACTCAAAGAATATTTTAAATTGCAAATAGTGTGCTCGTGCGCGTGTTCTCCTTTTCACAAGCGAGCTCATCTGAATTCAAGAGCCTTGTTTGAAGTGGCCTCCGAGCTGAAAGTGTGTCTTTGTGTGCGTTCATCCCTCTGATTACTGCAAGTGAAGTGGTTTTCATGTCCACACCTGCACACAGGCTTTGAGCTACTGGAATTGGAATATTGAGAATATCGATCTTACGCTTTTAAAGATCCGTTCATGCCGGATTCAGGATTCCAATTTTTCGGCTTTAAAATTTGAGCGAGTTTTTCAGAATGTACTCCACCATCATGTTTCTGAAGACACGCCAACTCCTGTGTGTAGTTATTCAATGTGCCGTGGGGGGGAGGGGGGGGGGGGGTACTGTTAGGATCTGGAGTGTTTCCTGTTTTGTTTTGAAGTCCCTGTCTCGTTTCCTGTTTCCCTGCTCTTCCTCTCTGTGCTCGTCTGTTTCGGTCCTGATTGTTTACTCCTGTGTCTCCATCTGTGTCTCGTTTCCCCAGTGTATTTTGTCTGTGTCTTGCGGCTTGTTCGGTGTCTGTTAGTTTTTGTTCCAGGCTGGTCTTTGTCCGTGTTCCTGCTTGACGTTCGTCAATAAACATTGTTTTTTGAGAACTCTGCCTGCTGCTTTTGGGTCCAAACCTTGCCCCCAACATAACACATCAAGACTTTTTATCCCAAAAAGTAGACAACTCCACACCAAACCCATCCAGATGTAGTAATCCACTCCCCACAAGCCAAACACTCTTTTAGCTTCAGTGCAACAGGGTATCTTAGATCACACTATACCTTTTTTTAAGATTATTTTAATATTATGCTAATCTAACCGGCTTTACAGTATAGGACATTAATGTATATGGAAATAAATAAAAGGAGACTTGGGTAAATGTAGGAGTTTAAGATGTGTTTGTTGCATTAATTACATGCATATATGGATTACACATGTTCATTTTAACTCTATACTATACATTTTTTAAAGTATTTCTTTAATTCTGTAGTTTAGCCTTTAAGTATTTGTAGATCAACAGGTCATCCTGTTTCTGGCCAGCTGTCTCCACTAATGGAGGAGCAGCGCCCCCTGATGATGAAAGAAGATAATTTAAAGCTTTCAGCAGCAGAAACAGAAGGAAGGAGAACCATGCACACAAGCTGTTAGAGGTACAAACGGTTTGCTACAGCAAGTTTCCTCTTGAAAGACAGAATAACATTAACATTTATTTACTTCGAATATGTATTGCTTACTTCAAATACCGATTATCAATTGTAATTGTCAAATTAATTCATTATATTCCTGACTTAATTCCAGTCCAACAGATTCTGATGAAATACTCACAACACCTTTAACTAAGAACAAAGAGAAATAAAAAAACAATCCATGGAAAAATGCTTTTATTGAATATTATTGATCTGATAGTATTGCTATCAGGTAAAGCAATTATCTTGCCTACAGTGAAATTCCAAAGGACCGATAAAGATACACATTCGGGACAAAAGAAAAACAAACTGAACATTAGTGGAATGTCAACATCAGCAGCAAAAGACCTGGAACGTTTTTAAACACACCCACATATTCAGCTGCAGCATTAAGACAAAAGAAATATTAATAGTTCAGGAAGGGAAATCAGTCTCAGAATTATTTATTTTATTTTTACAACTGAAGTCATATTTCAGATTTTATTGAATTAAGTTCAGATGGCAACCATGTAGAGAAGACACTACTGCATTGATGTACTGTTATTTCTCTCAAATGGGAGCTTCAAAGTGTTTTTAATATTGCCATTTGATTAAAGTCAGGGGTCAGAAATATTCTAACGTGATTTATGCAGCATTCAGGTTTTTAATTCGCAGATTGTTGTTATATATTATAGGACATTGATACATTGATACATGTATGAATTAATAACATCAATTGGGTTTTAATGGATTAACTGCAAGTTTACCAATAACCAAATAGCTTGAAACTGTCACCATAAGTGAAGAAACAAGACCATTGTTAAGTTTTAAGATGCAAGATATGGCATTCATCTTATTTGGTCAGTTTATGGTCCTTTAAAAAAAGTCCTAAAAGATGAGCCATTAATCATACCTAAATGCCTCGTAAAAATATATATCATCCATTAATCTATTTCATAAGCATCCCCCTAAAAAAACAGATGTGATTATAGCAGTTAGTTAAAGGACTTAAATGTTTACAGGTTCCAGTCTTTTTATTTGTCTTTAAAGGCCAAAAGGTTTTCAGTAAAGAATATCGCATCATGGCTTCAGTGCAATAAATGCTCAAACTGTGAACCGGCAGGCACGTTGGAAGATACCGCAGGATGGAACCGACATACCATGAGGCCGTGGCACATGGGAAACACTGAAGCCAGATGAGAGGTTTTAGTTTTATGTTGGTTATAAACCTGAAACGCTGAAGAAGAAATATCTCCTTGATTTTCTTACATATTTCTTTTGCTTTCAGCAGGAATGAGAGATGGTTAATGCTCATTGTCTTCACATTTAAAGAGATAACTTTTTTCAATTATTTTCAGGAAGGAGTCTATCCCAGCATGCACTGGGCAGACCCTGAACAAACACATTCACACTCTCATTGATATCTATGGGCATTATGGGAAATCGAATGCTTCTTACTGTGACATCGCTGATCATTTAAAGCAAAAAGGAGCTTCAAATATATATATATATATATAGGTGTGTGTGTGTGTGTTTGTCTCCTCTACGGCTTCCTCATGCCTCTCACCATCAGGCAGGCAAAGATGGTCATCACCATTTTGGGGTTGACCTCCACCAGGTCCTCCGGCAGGGCGTAGACTTTGGCGCCGATCTTCCTCGCCATGGAAATGGCAAATCTGGTGCAGGAAAGGGTCATGGTTAGGATCACTATGGCAACCAATCACCTCAGTAACATCCTTCTTTGTATTTTTGAAATGCATTTATTTCTGTCCCACATTTTGTTTGATCATCACCGTTTTAGAGTTATTTTTGTGTATTTTTATGGCTAATATTTTGTGGAGAGACTATTGCTTAACACAGGACTAGTATTACATGGGGACCTCTAGTAATTTGTCATAATTGTGGAAGTCTGTGACTGTAATTTAAAAAAATTACAACACCGATTACCGTCCATATTTCGCCAAACACAGAGGTCATGTGATAATATATAGTCCCATGTTATGGTTTCTGCCTCGTTCCTGTTTAAGAATCACAGAGGCTGCATAAGCAAATGTAAACCACAGTTTGAGCAGCATTTTGGGGGTACGTTCAAGAGCTTGCTGCGCAGCATGGAGACCCGATGGCATCGGCCCACATCTACATCCCTGATAATACTCGTCCTGTATGAATATGGATGAAGTGCACAACCACCGTGATATCTCAACAGCCAATCAGAAATCGACCTCCATTAACTCTCCGATGGGCTGGAATGGAGGCGCACTGTAACCTTGCAGAAGTCACTCGGAATAAACGCAGAGAATAGCGGGCAGGTACTTACTTGGCATTGTTTAGTTTGTCTTCGTCGGACAGACTTCCTTTCTGAACCAGATCAAATTTCACACTCTGAGGCTGAATGGAATCGATCAGGTCCAGAACTGGCATGCTGGTCTCGATCGATTTGTCCTGAAGGGAGGGACACACACACACACACACACACACATATACAACACATTGTATGAAGCATACAGTAAAACTAGAACCCGCCTTTCTTTTCTAGTGGAGGGTGGAAATACAGCGCACAGGCTGGTCGTGTTACACCAACACTCACCTTAAAGCTTTTGATGGAGGAAGTCTTGCCGGCCTCAGCCAAAGTCTTGTTGACCCAGGACACTATCAAATCGTCTCCTGCGACTTCTCCGTCTCCGAGGTCTTCGAGAAGATTGAACGTGTACCTGCGCACAGATCGGTTCACGTCAAACCCCGTTCCACATGCAGCCGGTGAGATTCACATCTCGGCGATATGGCTCTGCGACTGCGACGCGGGCACGATGACAGCGGGCCATCGTAGAAGTGGTCGCACGATGTGGCTGTAGTTGTTGTAAACATACACAAGGTGACTGGTAGCCTCCCAATTCATAAGTTCTAATGTAGTACAATAATAAATGGGAATATTCGGTGAAATCAATACCACATTTCCTATAAGGAAGGGTCATATTTCTGTGCGTATTTTCTCTATGGCTTCACTAAAAGGAATGAGTGAATGAATGAGCGCTCTTTAGATCTACCTTTCACTCGCTCCACGATGAAACACGGACAGGAACTGTTTACCCACAGAGCAGCGCCCTCCAGCTGGTTCGGGTCACGGTGGTGTTCTTGCGAGTTTAGGGTTTATTTTCTTCACCGGTCAGAACGACCGGATAAAGAAGTGAGCTTTCACTGTAAAGTGGAACTCACCTCCTCATTATCTGCCACACCACGGCCAGAGTTAGTGTTGGATTGCCATCGTAGAGATCCTGTCCGCCGATCCCCACCAGGGAGAAACCAGCCTTTTCCTTCCCCAGCTCCACAGCGTAGGTACAGTTTTCCCTCTAAAACACACACACACACACGCGCACACACACACACAGTTAATTGCGTGTTGTTGTGTCGCAAAATGGGATCCTGACATTTACTGTTGATGGAAACTACCACTGAAGCATTTTCAACCTAACCCATCTGGTTTGAATAATGCAAAATGATTTCTATATATATATACATATATATATGTATATATATGTGTTCATATATACAGATATATATCTGTTTTTTTCTTCAACAACACCCTCGAACAGTACATTATTGACAATACAGTACTGCCTCTCGTACCTTATTGCTTTTTTATCATACGTAATTGAATAGTAAACTGCCTATCAGCACCAAATAGTTTCCCCTTATTCTGCAACACCTGCTGGAGCAGTTTCGTAAAGCAGTGCGTGAATGTACCTTTTTTAAATGCCCTGCTCCGACTCCCTTGAATGGAGGGAGGTTGACTCTGCACTCCCAGTCCACCGACACCTTGACCTTCTCAAAGAGCTGGAGGATCACCATGGCGTCCTGCAGATCGCTGCATCGACACAAACACAGACGCACGGGGACGTCGTTTGAGTAAAGCGAGGCAACGAGCGGCACTGGAAGCACGGCAACTTATTTCAGACGGAGGGGCGCTGACCAGAAGATGTGGTGAACGTGCGGACTGACTCCCAGAGAGTTCATCCAGTTCCTGAACGTCCGCTCCTCTCTGGTCTCGCCTCGAGGAGGGAGAGGGGGAGAGAGAGAGGTTAGCTTCCACGATGGCGGCATATGTGTGAGGCGTGGGCGACTATTCCTCCACGCTTACTCTTCATAGTCCAGTCCAACTCGAAGTCCGGTTTGGTGAGCGCCGGGTGTTTGTTGAAGAGCGTCGCCACGAAGGCCATGTTGAGCTTCGCGTTTCCGCTCTCGATGTCCGCGGCGGTCACAAACTGGCGGCAGCCGAGGCGCTCGGCCTGCTTGAGCATGAACTCCGCTCTCTTGGCGAGATCTTGATCCTGGGCGACACACACACACACAGAGACAGACAGTGGAGGGGGGGTTACAGAGCATCCTTCACGGAAATAACTCGACCGTGGCAGGTGAAGAACACACTGACGGCGTGAGACTACGGCCTGGTCGGACTCACATAGATACCGGTCATGTCCACCTCGAAGCGCGGGACGCCCTCTTCTTTGCCGTCTGGAGAGATCTGCTCCAGCAGGTGGAAGTACGCCCTGGAGTCCTGCAGAAGACACAGAAACAGACAAGTTACTCCCCACCACAAGCGGCTGATTTCTCCCCTTCGTGTGGGTTGACCTCTGTGGCAGCGGGGGGGGGGGTGTTTAGGCTCGGCTGCAGAGTGGGTGGAGCGGGGCGGTGGTTCGGGGACCATGTCTAATCGGCCTCAGCTGGTGGTTGATTGTTAATCGGCACCAGCTGGGGCTAATCTGTGTGTTTGTGTCTTTCTCCATAAAGGAGCAGTCTGCTGGCTTCATAAAATATATTACCAAATATCCGTCTTGTGCTTGGGGAAGGAACCTACCACGAACCTGTTTCAACCTCACGATCATTGAGTTACGTTTTTAGCTGTATGGATATTATATCCATATCCTGACACGAGACTAGATGTCTGGATATGGCACAACTGTCATTTTCCGGTTTTCGTGGCTGAATTACGGTAAAATGATGTCATCTTCTCAATTGTCTTAACCCACTTAGTCCACAAGACTAATGTCTATTATGACTATTGTCTCATCGAAACAAGGAGTTTGGTCCAAATATCTAGATACTTGCCAGACGGTACAATACGTCAATTTTTTGCTAAATCTATGAGAGGTTTTGGGCTTCACGCTGACGTTTCCTCACCTTAATGTCTCCAGAAAAGTTTGATATGGACATGCCGACTTTCTTCAAATGGTAATTGACCCAGCGCAGCAGCAGATCCTCTGGACTGAGATTCATCAGCTCCTCCAGACTCTCCCCATCCCCCAGCAGCGCTGCTATAGCTGTACACAGGTAGACGCAATACAATGCTTTTACACCATTACGATCTGTGCTTTAGAGTTCCTGAAGCGTGTGTGCACGTGGTTTGTTGGTACCTTCATTGCGGCTCAGCTCCATCTCGGCGAACAGTCCGATCTTGATGATCTGCCAGAGGAGCCCGAGGGCCAGGTGAGGCTTCCCCTCCTTCAGATCCTGAGCGCCGATGTTCACGACTTGGCAGCCGATGGCCGAGGCGGAGTTCAGAGCCAAGTTCAGATTCTCCTGTTGGGAGTTGAAGTTGTGTGAACGGGCACCAAAACAGAGGTCGGAACATAGTGTTAAATAGTGCGAAGTTAAATCACTGAACACAACACACACACACACACACACAGCTGATCACTGTGTAGCTAACTAACCTGTATGGTGAACGCTGTGAGTTTCTTTAGATTGATGGTTCTCTCATCGATGGTGTCGGGGACAGAGTGGTTGATGAGTTTACTGCATGTGAGAAAGAAGAAAAAATAAAACCACATTAGCCCACTGACCACACCGACTGTTAGAGGTTTACAGGTGAGGTCATAGTTAGAAGTTGAGGAAAGAGAAGTACAGGAAGGCAAAGTCGGTTACCAAAGCAGGATGCCGTCTCTCACTGCTCCAAACAGAGCTTCGGTCGTGGGGTTGATGGGCAGGATGTGGTGACAGTCGGGATCTTCCTCCAGAGAAGAGTTGATGTAGTTGGCAAAGGCAAAGCGCTCCTGCTCTAAAATACAGTGGGGTCAAATGTCAGGTGTCTTGGCGTGCTGACATTCGGGCGCTCGCCCACCATTCCTGAGGCATTTGTGTTACTGACCAGAGATGGAATGCTGGGTTCCTACACTCGAGATCACGCTGGTTCCCCCCATGGCTAAGATGCCTTCTTTCTTGTTCAGCGCTTTCCTGAAACTCAGAGACGCGCGGTCGTCCTTCATTTCCGTGAAAATCTGAACGTGCACAGACAAAACAACAAAAAAGGGCACGCCGAGGCTTCGCGTCAATGAGGATCATTTGATAGGCAAAGTGTCGTGCCCCGCACTACGTCCACACACTTCGGACTGCGTGGTGAACCACCTGGGCTCCAATATGTAATCAACTGTCAGTCAGGGCTGTGAATCTGTCTAATTAGTGTTACCTACAGCCTTGAACTCTTCGATGTCGATGTGGCTGTCGTTGTCTCTGTCCAGCTTTGCGAGGAGGAGCCTGACTTGGTACCCGGGCATGGGACTGCCCACCTCGCTGAAGAGGTCACCGAGTTCCGAGGCGCTGATGTACCCGTTACCGTCCACATCTAGAGCAGAGGGAGGGAAAATAGCCAGTTTTGAATCTTTGTTTCCCCACGTCGATGCGACAATAGCAGCAATGTGTGCAATAATAGAGGAATAACTATTCTCAGTCAGAATCACACGGCCACTGCACAGATATTACACGCAGAAGTCGACATGAGAACAAAAGCATTTGGGGACAGAAGGAAGCTCTTTTGCATAGAGACAGAAGAGCGTGATATACTATTCAGACTTTGGGTGAGATATGCAATAAATGTGACAAAGTATCCCTCGAAACAACTCCACCAACACGCTGAGTTGCTTTCTTAGAGTTTGGCGAGAAGATTGACCCCAACCTCAAGTCAGGTTGTTACATAGCAGGCAAGAGGCCGGAGAAAGTTAGCTTCGCATAAAGATGGTAGCATGCGGAGAAACAGCTGGCCTGGCTACTAATCAGCCGACCACCACCTCTTAAGCTCTCTCGCCAACACTTGAAACGCCGAGGTGGACTTTTGGTTTCCCTTTGACAGAGCAGAGCGACCTGATTCCAGTCTGTATGATAAGCTAAGTTAACAAAGGGTGAAACACGTCAACAAATTCCTTCAAGCCAAAATGTAAATGTGGGCGCATCAAGGGTTTAATTTCCTCCCATTTATCCAAAGACAAACGTCTGTCTGTCACATTGGGAACATGCGTTTGCAGGGCACTCAAGTTTTGAGAGCCCTGCGGAACGACATTTTCGGATATCAGTCAGTCGCGCGCAATTCCAGGATGCTTTATTTTCATTGGTTGCTGGATTCAATCTTACCCAGATACAACAGATACGGTTTTTTTTCTGATTGGCTATTGTGTAGCCCATTTCTTTTTTTTGATTGGCTGATAAGTGGCTCCTCACAGCAGAACTCCAGGGGAGCGCTTGATTCCTCCACGGTGAGGGCAGCGCGGCCAGCTCATGTTTGCGCGCTGCGGCACATTAAAACATTAAATAGCCGACACTTGAGAGGCCTGCGTTTGTTCATCTGCGTTACCCTCACTTCAAACCTGGCTGACTAGTCCATCACTGTCTGATGGGTTGCTGCAATATCCACATACACACACACACACGTCTTTACTCACCCACTTTCCGGAAGGCCACATTGATCTCCTCCATCTCCTCGGCGCTGACCTTCGCTGACATGCTGACACCTGTGAAATAACACAGCAGCTGCGTTAAAGTGCTGTCATACAATTCCTTGACAGTTGACACGTTATATACACATATAATGATTATATAACGGTCACATGCTGAAATTATAGTGTGTGTTTCTCAAGTCGGCATTCCTCCTCTTTCAACATTTTTTTTCTCTCGAGCAAAACCGGGGTGTAACGGTTTGATGTTATGATCTCTTGAGTATTGATGACTTTGGAGGGACGTGGGCTAGAAAAATCCTCTCAAACTGTTGTCTCTTTACCCTTTTTTTCCCTTTTTCTTTCCCCCCCATATCAAGTTTCAGTTCGCTTAAGATTCTGGTCTGGATGTCTTGGAAGAAAATTTTAATAAAACTCCAAGATCTTGTGACAGCAAATAAACAAATGGGCGATGCGTCTGCACGAACATGCAAAGACAGTGACTGCAAATCCTGAGGAGTCACGCACAGACACAGGCAATCACAGGGCCGCCAATGTGTTATCAGACCAACATCTGGTGACACTGCATCAGTTACTTATTACCAAAGTTATTTGAATAATGAATGGAGATGCATTCTGCTGAATGCAAAAACTGGCCTGTATACACAATGCATACAAAAGCAATGGATACTGAAGACCTTAAGACAGTGGTTACTGATTTACAGAGATTTCAATCAACAGACACATGGATGGTGTGTTTTTTGCAAGACATCATCATCATAACTTTTCAAGTTGAAGGAAACTCATCTTGTGCAGGATTACAGAAATGCAATATTAATACAAGCATAATGCCACAAGAGGTCACCTCACGCCACAAAACCAGCTTCTTCCCGGCTGCCGTTGGCCTCATGAACAAGGCCCGGACCCCCACCTGACGGGGGCACTTATCCCTACTTATCCCTCCCCCACACATATGGACATATTTTGCACACTGAACATTGCACATGCACTTTTGCACTCCTGCCCTGCTTTTTGTATTGTGGTACTTATTGTGTTTGTATAGTACTTATTGTGTTTGTATATTTTATGTTTTATGTTCATTTTATGTTCACTGTATGCACCTATACACCAGAACAAATTCCAGGTAGGTGTAAACCTACTTGGCAATAAATACAATTCTGATTCTGATTCTGATGCAGAAGAAACCGACATTGCATTCAATTTCTGCCCTTGCTATGTTTTCAGGTAGGTTACTTAAAGTCAAAGGTAGATTAGAGGCTTGTGTAGGACGATATTAATAAAACAAAAGTTATGTAATCAAATAAAAATGACGTGATCATACGTAGCGTGTTTGGGGAGGGGGAAAAAGGCTATTAGTCAGTCGACAAGGTGGAAAGAAAAAAAGTTTTTTTGATGAAGTCTTACACATTTACTCACGTCACGTTGCACTGATACAAAAAAATGTAAACACACACATCATCAACCACGGAATGAATCGACCATTATTATTCCTTAGGAATGTTGCATATATGCATCTTTAAGCTTCATGTCCTTGAAAGGCGTAGTTCAGGCTGCAGTGTGCATGTAGGCTGGTGCTTTGTACAACCTGCTGCACGCAGGGACTGCAGGACAAGCGTTGCCTTGCTTAACTACTCAATTTTATTTTTGAAATTCCATTGTAATGAAGAAAGAATAATAAATAAAGCATGCATTTTGCACACGTGACTAAATTATTTAATTGTATTGTTAAGTGTGCGGAGATAAGGATCTTTCCCGTGTTCAAACCAGATTGAGTCATCTTCAAAGTATTCCCCACGTAAACTGTGCATTGTTATCATGTTTTAAAACATTTTTTTTTAAAAGTATTCACATTTTCTGATTTACTGTGTAAAAACGTATCATTTTTCAGTTACATACAAGCTCCGCAGCTCCTCGGGGAGCCGAACGCCAGACGTCCTCCCCTCGGGAGCCGCGAGAAAACGCCCTAAACAGCTCCTTCCTCTCACCTGAAGTCCGCTCGTGCAATCCAGTCCAATCACCCGGGGGAAATGAGTCCCTGCGTCGGCCTCTCACAGCTCCTCGGTCCTGTTCCCTCCCGCTGACACCGCCCGGTGAGGAGAAACCGCACCGCCCCTTCCGCGTCACCCCTCCTCGAACCAAGCCCTCCTCCACCTTCCTGAAGTCCGACACGGACAGTCACGTGCGCTCACTCAGCAGGAGAACATAAAGAAGCTTTAGTGAAGAAGACTAAGCTGGCAACCTAACTTATATGAAACTTAAATCCTAATAAAAATGAAAAAAATGTTTCTAAAATTGCTCACGCTATGGCCGCTGTTATGCTAGTGCTAACCTCTTTTAGCACAGAAAAACTCATGTGCTAGCGAGCTTAATGAGCCACAATTAATGGTTAGAAAGATGGACACACGGTTCGTTTACAAGGGAAGTTACAAAACAAATTGAATTGTTCAACAAGATAATCTTGACAAATTAACAACACTTTTATGATTTTTGAAGTGACTATTAAACATCTAAACCATAGTAGCCTAGTTTGTTTTAGGCGTCACGTTATTGTTGCCGAGTGCGTTTAGTCACAAAACATGCAGAAGCAAATGTATCTCCAGATCAACTCCTAGCACTTAAAGAGTATTGCTAACTTGACTATCTCCCTGTTGACATTCTAAAGTTTTTTTTCGATCAGTTTTCAATTTTCGAGTCCAATGATTTTGCAACCTTGTGCATGCAAAGTTCCAGAGGCGAACTTGGGCCTCCTCATAGCGGAAGCCATAAACATGTGACTGGGATGTATCGTGGCTTTCCTGTGTTTTTGCTAGAACCTCTCTTGTGGAATCAACACCACGCGATGAGAACTGTTTGTCATTTGCTCGGTCAGCCATTAGACCACCTGCTGAATTCTGGAAAGAGCACCAACCCTTATTTCAACAGGGAACAATGCTCACCCAATTCAGGATGGAGAACTACAACACCAGAGGAGTATAAGGAGGCAACCGGTATTCAGCACCAAATTTCAAAGTGAAGTTTTGACAGTGTCGGATATTATCAAGATCCATAA
Organism: Pseudoliparis swirei; assembly: GCF_029220125.1. NCBI lineage: Eukaryota > Metazoa > Chordata > Actinopteri > Perciformes > Liparidae > Pseudoliparis > Pseudoliparis swirei. Next base: position 6,601,743 of record NC_079406.1, on the reverse strand, counting down.
AGACGTTAAAGATCACGTTAAACGAGAAAATGCTGGAACTCAGGACCCAGAAAAAAAGAACTTGGTGAGATTCATAGACAGTTTCATAATAAGCCAAGACATGCAATGTGTCGCCTTCGAGATGCTGTCCAGGAGCCTTTGGGACCTGGTGGTGCATAGACAGGCAACATTTACACTTAATGAAATCCGCCTCATAACACAATAGCATTTAAAGCCCTGCAGGGTATCGACATCCTTCACACAGACCTGAAACCTGACAACGTTACGCTTATCTATCACCAGGATGAGTCCTTCAGGGTCACATTAACTGACTTTGGTTTGGCAATTCCAGCCTCCAAAGTAAAGGAAGGAATAATAATGCAACTTCAGGCATACAGAGGTCCAGAGGTGGACTTGGGCCACCCGATATCTGAAGCCATCGACATTTGCGGACTGAGATGTGTCATGGCAAGATATATTTGTTTATTAACATACATATATGGAAATAAGATTAAATGGATTATATATTTAGAATAAGTATAAACATGTGTCCCTAATGAATTAACAACGCAAATCTACCAAATTGGGAAGCAATGTTCTTTGAGTTCACACTTCATATCACAGTATTTTGACCATCTTTCCATCACTTTTCTTGCCATTTCGTTGCCTCTGTACCTTTACTCTAGCAATGACAATAAATTGAATCCAATTCAATCCAATCTTTCATCACTTCCAATGTCTTCCATCACTTCCCATCCTGCATAATCATACATATCGGTGTACTTCATTTACATGACCAGCACGTTAGCCCTTCTTTATAGAAAGCACTTGAACACATAATACGCAAACCGAAGATTAGAAAACGCATCCCCGTCAGGTGAAGTACCGTAGGTTGTGTTCAAATATTGATCTGCAGCAGATTACGGATTGTTCATTCTGCAAACACTTTATTATCAGCGAGTGTAACTTTGTGTTGAGTGTCAGAGCTCCGCCGCTGCTGCCAGTCTCTACACGCAGGAATTCCTCCTCTCCTCATACCTTTCCTTCCTTCCTATCCCTCCCCCTCCCGTCTCTTCTCGCATCTCTCCATCTCGGCCTCTGATGTGCCGTGTCTCGTCTTGAGTAGATTCCTCCAGCTGCGATCGAATTCCAAGGAAGATCATTCCAGAAGGGTCTTGATTTTGTTCTGTTTTCCCACAGCGGTGGGTTTTGGATCCACAGTTGTGCAGCGAGTGTCTTGCACGAACACGCTCAGGATCATCTGACTGTTTTAACTCGTCGCGCTGCTTGATTACTGACAGTGTAGAAGGAGTCATGTGTGATGTCACAGTAAAGATACAATCTTATCAAAGACGATGAAGATGTCAAAATATACACTACCGTTCAAAAGTTTGGGTTTACCCAGACAATTTCGTGTTTTCCATGAAAACTCACTCTTTTATATATCAAATTAATTGCAAAATGAATAGAAAATATAGTCAAGACATTGACAAGATTAGAAAGAATGATTTTTATTTGAAATATTAATTTTGTTCTCAAAGGAAGGCCAGATTTATATCTTCTCTTATCCACATAACTGCACAGGGGTTTAAGGGTTTGCTCCTTGCTTGACACAAACACAAAAGTAGCAAAATAACTAAGTTTGCTTTCTGCGTGTAGTTAATCTCAACTATTGTACCGTTACTGGACTTTGAAACTGACATTTCAGGTCCACAACCTGTCGAACTGCGCTCACCGTGGTCCATTTATGTGCCTAATATGAAGTATAAATCATCGATAAAATTGTCAGTCTCTGTAAGAAGTATTGTTCTAATGTTTGAAAGTGAAGACATTTTAATTTACATTCCAAATCATAACGTAAAAGATGAGGTCATCCTTATCGGTGCTGGATTTCAATTACAGCCGTCAATCACCACGTTGCATAAAGGGAGTGGGAAAAAGGAACGCTTGTGACCGACCACTTCCACTGTGTTGTTTTTGTGTGTGTGTGTGTGTGGGGGGGGGGGGGGGGGGGGCGTTGCAAGAATGCAGAAGAAAAACTATTTCGTGATTTGTTTTCCTTTTATCCAGGAGAACCAAACTCCCCATTGTTGATGGTAACTTTACACTTGTGCTATTATTCCAGGTCCTTCAGGTGATTTATAATCCTTAAAGGGACAGTTCACCCCAAAAATCTTAAATACATTTAATTATTTTTACCCGTAGTGCCATTTACTCGAGATAAACGACGTGGATTAGCTTCAGTAAACGGGACAGGAGTTCTAAAACAGACATTCCTGTTGAGTTATTTGGCACTTTATAGCACCACAAGACAAGTGCCGTCTAGTCCCGTTATATTGGAGAGAAGGCAGACATCTCTGAGGCCGATATGTCTCCAAAACCAGGCGCACCACAACAGTCCACACGGATTAATAGCGCGACAGGAAAGAGGGGGAACATTTATGTTTTAGTCCCTTTAACTACACTTGCAGTACTTCTCACAGAAGAGTCCAAAAATAAAGGGGAACAAATATATGCGTTAATAGCAAAAACAATTCAGATGAGGGAAGGTGTGAATGTGTCCCCCCTCCCAGACCACCCTCTGGAGCAGGTGAACAGGACTCTGTGTTAAGGTTGTGGTTATGAAGCAGCAAACGTGTGTGCATTTGTGTGTGTGTGTGTGTGTGTGTGTGTGTGTACTAGTGATGTGTCGGTCGCGAACGAAACGGCTCTAAGAGCCGGCTCTTTGACGTGAACGACGGGAGTCGGCTCCTGATTGGGAGCCGCTTTTTTTTTTTTTCTCTCTCTCTCTCTCAAGCCGCATTTGATTGGTCAATATGTGTTGTGTCGTCTCTGTGCCTGCGCTGAGCAGAGGGGGGAGGGGCGGGAGTTACACACACAGCACACACAACAAGCAGCACACGAACAGGAGGGAGACGAGTCACGAGAGAGAAAGAAAGCAACGGACTGGAAAGGTAAAACAAAAAAAAGTTGAGAAAATGAGCATCAACAGAAAACGCAGCAAAATATGGACACATTTCAATTACATTGACCAAACAAAGGCAGAATGTAGAGTCTGCAAGACTAAAATCTCATATCGAGCTGGCTCCACAAACAACCTGCACAGGCACATGAGAACTGTTCATCCGTTAGTGCAATTGGAAGAAAAAAGACAAGCAAGTGAGCCTGATATTCATGAAGGTGCCAGTATGTCTACTGCAACTGTTGCTGCAACTGCAGTGTCTACAGCATCGTCCAGTACACCACCACAACCACCTAAAAGTACACCCCAGAGCTCTATGAGCCAATTTTTTCAAAAGTCTATGACCACAGCAAGACAGAAGACAATTGATGAAGAACTGGCCAAAATGATTGCATGTGATTTCCAACCATTTTCAGTTGTGGATGACAAAGGATTCAGAAGGTTTATTCATGCACTCAATCCAATGTATGCAATTCCAAGTAGGAAAACAGTCTCCCAAGGAATCATCCCAGGCCTGTATGACAGAGAACGTGCTACACTGCAAGAGAGGGTTAAAAAAGCCACAGCAGTTTGTCTAACAACTGACAGCTGGACATCCCGTACCACCACATCCTACTTGTCAGTTACATGTCACTTTGTTGAAAGTTACAAAATGGTGTCCTGTCTTCTGGATTGTTTTGAGTTCAGTGACAGACACACTTCTGACAACTTAGCAGAGGAGCTGCTCAAAGTGGCAAAAGAGTGGGCGTGGAAAACAAAGTGGTTTGCTGTGTTAGTGACAATGCAGCTAACATAACCAAAGCAATTAAAACCCTGAAATGGACCCACCACCCATGTCTTGCACACACAATCAACCTGTTTGTAAGAGATGCTCTGAAGGTGATGAAGCCCACTGTGAACAAAGTGAAGACGATAGTGGAGTTTTTCCACAGGAGCACAACAGCCACACACAAGCTCAAATCTACCCAACTACAGATGGGCATGCCTGAGCTGAAGCTCAAACAAGACTGTGTCACAAGGTGGAACTCCACCTTTCATATGATAAAACGGATTCTGGAGTCCAAGGATGCAGTCATCTCTACCCTGGCTGTTATGAATGCATCAGTTGATCCTCTGAGCCAAGAGGAATGGGAGGTACTGCAGGAGGCATGCACTGTTCTGGAGCCATTCGAGCAGGTCACTGTGGAGATCAGTGCAGACAGGTGTAGTGTACAAATGTTATCACATGATTATTATTGTTATTATTATTTGTTGTTGTTGCATTATTGATATGAAAAGCGAATTAGACATGACCAGAAGTAAAATATATACTGCTAAATAAAACAAAGCATAATTTTAACACTTATTGTTTACTCTTTTTCAGCTATGTCACAGCCTCCAAAATGTTAATCCTCTGCAAAGGTGTGCAGAGAGTGACAGCTGAGCACCAGACCAGAGTAACGACAGGAAAGTGACAGAGTTAGTGGCTGCTCTCTGTGCATCCATGGACAGAAAGTTCCACAGAATTGAGTATAACCCTATTCTCTCAGAATCCACCGTTCTTGACCCAAGATTCAAGAAGCTGGCCTTTCATGATAACAGAGCGGTTGATGAAGCTCTCCAGAGAGTAACTGCAGCAGCAGCAAGGTCCGGCCAGCCAACTTCACTGCCAGAGGGCCAAGAGGAGAAGAAGCAGCAGAGCACGAGGAGCCACAAGCATCTGCTGTTTGGAGGTTCTTTGAAGAACGTGCAAGTGGCGACACTACAAGAAGGAATCCTTCAGCAGATTCGATTCTGGAAGTGAGATCCTACCTTGAGGAGCCCCTTTTCCAGAGAAGTGCAGACCCACTGAGCTGGTGGGAGACCAAGGCTTCAGTGTACCCACGCCTTACTTGTGTGATGGCACGGAGACTATGCATTGTAGCAACGTCAGTCCCCTCAGAGAATCTTCTCCAAAACAGGGCAGATCATTACAGAGAGAAGAAACAGGATCAGCCCCTCAAAGCTGAGGCACTTGATCTTTCTCAATGCAAACCTTCACTGAAGGACAAAACTGCTGATTTTTTGTTTTGTTTTACACATTTTAATTTATATTTTGTTGTGTGACTCTGTAAGCTTCTGTATGTTTCACTTTAAATTTGTTCAGTATTAAAAAGCTAAAAGTTTTAAATAGTTAAAAGTTAGTTAAGTTCATTTGTAAATAGTTAAACGTTTGTTTTTGCACTTTCTAATTATTATTTGTTATCACTCTGTAGAGTGTACATAAAAGTGTATTTATATAATAAACATTTGATATAGTGCATTAGTAATTCATATTGTGCATCATTTTACATTATTGTTGGTAATAAATTAATTTAAGCACCCAAAAATCTGAAGAGCCATTTGGGAGCCGAAAGAGCCGGCTCTTTTTAGTGAGCCGAGCCAAAAGAGCCGGTTCACTAAAAAGAGCCGGAATTCCCATCACTAGTGTGTACGTGTGTACATGTGTCTTTAGGCAGGTCCTCCTGCAGCAATTCCCCAGACCACACCCATCTGAAGGTGCCTCCCCCTCCCACACACACACTCACACACACCTCAAGCCCACTTGTCCCTATAAGGTCATACCTCCAGCTCGGCTAATTATTGGTCGGAAAAAGAAGAAAAAAGCATTTCGATGGAGAGCACACCTGTGCAGGCTTTGCACGCCATTAAATGAACACAATAAAATGAGATGCTATAATTATGAAATGTTTTCTGTGTTCCAGCTTTAAAAAGGGATGTTGTAAATAGTTAGCACACCCACACTTTTTACAAATTACTCTAATCCGTTTAGGGAGCATGCTTTGTATTTGAGGGACAGAGGAGCACAATAGGAGAGGATTTTGGGAATATCCTTATCGCTGTGTGTGTGTGTGTGTGTGCGCTTGTCCTTGTGTCTTAACAGTCTCTGTTCTGACTCCCTCACACACACACACAGTATCACCGTGTCTGTATGTGTGTGTACTCTGTGCACACCATGAAGTCAGAGTGGCAATTCGTTCACACACACACACACACACACACACACACACCTTATCAGTGATTTGAGGAAGTCGGGTTGGTTATTACCGAGAGACATTTGCCTCTGCTACTTTCCCTCCAAACCATAAAAAAAAAAAAAATTCCACATCCCTCATCTCTGCTCTTTCAGTGTTTTGGTGAGCTGCACAGTGGGAATGAAACTGTAAGGTATGACAGTGTGATTAGACCCTGTGAGTCACTTGAAAGCTCCCCGAAGAAGGAGAAACGGCGGCCTCTAGTGGACGAACAAAGGAAAGCATGGCTAGAGGTTGAGCTCTTGTTCAAGTAACGTCGATTTTTTTAAATACACAGATTTAGAAACAGAAGCATGTTGGGATCAGTGGATTGGCGTCATAGCTGTTCATCCACGATTGTCTCCTTCAGTCAGAGGTCTCTCCTGTCGCCTCCAGTTCAGATAACACCGCTCTGGATGGGACAGAAGAACACGAGGAAGGGGCAGTGGGAAAAGACACCACATACATCCTGTTGAGTTCAAATGCGACAACAAGAACATTTTCCTCTGGAGTCCTCAGCAGTGACTAAACATCTCTAATCTAAGACGCTTTATTCAGGACAGGGTCCTATTATATGGAGCCTGTAAGAGTTTACAACAGGTGTCTTGGCTGAATCTTTCACAATAAAATGTCCTTGTAACTTATGAATTGTTCCAGAAGCTGAGCATTTTCTTCTGGGCTGAACAACAGCAGAGCAAGTCCTAATTTACCCAGAGTGCATAGCAAACAAACCCTCCTGAAAATAGTGAAGAGCTACAGCTGTATTAGACATCCATCTTACTTACAGATCTAAATCCATAGTTCAGCTCTATCTTCGTCACGCAGGCCTCTGGTGTTTGTGAAATGACAGCCATCGGCCCAAAGATGCTAAAATTAGTAATATTATTTAAGTTTCCCCGTCTCTACTCGTCACCTTTGCTCCTCCGTCACTTGGAACTCGGCCAGCGTCCTCTTTGCCAGTCTCGCTGTTGCAGGCAGGCCGAAGGCTGCGGACATCTGGACCAGCTCCACCGCTTTTTGGGGGGAGCTGCCGCCGCAGCACGCCGACAGGAAGTCATCCAGCAGCCCGTCGCTGGAGGAGAAGAACACAGCGGCAAACGGGCGGTCACAAGGAGTCACAAGCAGCCAATCAGCACAAGTGGGATCAAACGTCAACTTGATGCAACAGTTGCATCTACAGTCATTAACATTAATAAGAGATGTAAACATCTAATAATCACCTTGTGCTAGTGACATTTTTACCGTCTGTGTTGAAAACTTCCTGTCATGACATGTTTGAGATGTCGAAGACAACAACAACGCCACAGATTTACCATGATTTAAAAAAAAAAAAAAGTACAGGGTTCATACACATGTTGACCAATGGATTTCCAGGACTTTAAACCAAATTTCACACACAAACATCAGGTGAAATCTTGGTGTATACACGAGTAATTAATATACCGAAAAATGACACAAATGCATGCGAGACAATAGTTTGATTAAAAGAATAAATATCGATATAAATGTGTATTCTTTTAATCAAACTGTGTGTGAATATAACACATTTCCATGACTTTTGCACAACTTTTGGGATTACATTTGTTTTAAGGAGTTTTACAGGCCTGGAAATAACTTTTTTTAATTCAAAGACTTTTCCAGGTTTTCCATGACCGTATGAACCCTGCAAGTAAAATACTAGCATCCTTTTCTTAATGTGAAACGATGTCATAAATTGTTCTGTTAACGTGTAGTTTGGGCAGAGACTTACTTGGGAACTCTGTTCTTGGACTCGAAGAGCTGCAGCATCTCCCTGCAGACAACAATCGAGCGGAGGAGAAGTCAGATCCATTTCAGCGTGATCTATCATGCGGCGGGTCGCATCAGACTACGGTAAAAGCTCTTCTGTAGGTGGGCGCTCTCTCTCTCTCACTCTCTCTCTCTCACCAGGCCTGCGGGGTCTTGTTGGCTCGCAGCAGCAGGGAGGTGATGTGCGAGAGGGAGGCGCTGCTCCACTCCAGACTGATCTTCCCTCGGTTCCCACCGAACGCACTCTTCACGTCCAGGGCACACGCCGCGAACGCCTCCTGAACCTGAACGTGACACACACACACACACACCGCGTAGTCACAAACACACGTCCACCGTCATCGCGCCGCCGTGCCCACCGTCGGGGCCCCGGCCCTTCACTGACCTCTGGACTGTGTCGGTCCCTGGCCATCAGGGCGAGCAGCTCCTCCACCAGATCGGTTTTGTTATCGTGACCCAGAGACCGGATGTCTGCGGTGAAATGTAAATAATGTGCAGGGTTCATCACGATATTAACCAGGGTTCTTACACATTTTGACCGATGGATTTCCAGGACTTTTCCATGACTTTAAACCATATGTCCATGACCAAACTGAAATCTCGGTAAAAACATGACAAATTTGAACATTTTGTGGATTGAGAGCGTACGCCGGCTTATATTTTGAGCGTGTTTCTTTAAAAAAACATAATAATTATTTCAAACTCAGCGTAAATGAACACGTGATTATAACACATTTCCATGACTTTTCCAAAACTTTTATGATTTAAGTTTTTTTCCATGACTTTTCCAGGCCTGGAAATGACCATTTTAAAATTCCATGACTTTTCCAGGTTTTCCATGACCGTACGAACCCTGATTAACATGCGTCACTAACCCGGGGTCAGATTTCATACTCGAGACTTATACCGAGTGGTATGAAGAGTCCTGTAACCCGAACGGCATCTTGAAACTCACCCTTCCATATGGTGGGCAGCATGTCCAGGCGACTGTCTGTGTCCAGAGCCTGCAGCAGGTCCTTCAGTCCCTGAGGGTTCGGGTAGTACAACTAGAGACGTAATCAAAAGGGCTGTTAGTTCCCAAAAAGCAAGCGCTATGTGAAGTTAGATAAAGGCAAGATGAGAATAGTCTCATCCTGTATTTTGCATTACAAATAAAAGTAATGTATGTCACAGGCTTTTAAAGACCCACATTCTCTTTAATGAAACTTAGTTTTGCATTATGCAAGTTTGGGATTATAGGATTTTAGGATTAGAGGAAGGCAGAGTTGCACTGACCGAGGGAATGAGCCGCCTGTACCACTTCAGCACCACGTCAATGTGCTCCATCATACACAGCAGGTTGAAGAAACGACCGCTGGACAGAGGAGAGATGGGGTCCAGTTTTTTTTTTTTTAAAGAACAGAAAGGTGTAAATTCATCTCCAGAATTAGATATCATCACGAGAGTTCAGGCGTCGGGCTGCGGCGAGGCTCGTCGCCATGTGTGGTTAATGATGTTTCCCCGCCGTCACGCCTTCGCCACATACAGGGAGCGACAGCGGATGTTTCACTTACTAATAAATACTCTGCTGGTAGGAATCTCCCAGAAGCCTCCAGTTCTCCCCGTGTTCTACTAGACTCTGGATCTTATAACCCAGCTCTAGATCTTTATTATCCAGGCACTGTTGGGACACAAACCGACAGAGGGAAACGGGTTAGGTGGACAAATAGATGTTTATTTGTCTGAAGGTAAATTGGGGGAGGGGCACAGTTCAGTGTATCTGGATGTCTTAAGACACATTTAAGATTAGCTGTTTAAAAAACCCCTGAAAAGGTCAGTGACAATTAAAAAGTAATCAAATAACAGTGTTGAAACCAGCCAACATCTGATTACAAATAAATACATTATTATTATTTGTATTTACTTTAAAGGGAAGGATTGATTTAATTGTATGTTAAGAGGGCATAATACATACTATATTGTAATATATAGTTAAAGTATAAGTAGACAGAGGAGCTTGATGACCAAACAAGGCCTATAATAACCAAATCTGCAGTTATGGACTTGCACTTGGCAGGATTCCATTTGTGATAAATATTTAAACAAGTAATAAAGAAGACTTACTATTCTCATCGCAGTGGTGAAGAATAGAACTGGAAAGGACAAGAGAGAACAGATGTGGGTAAATCCCTCTGCTTTGTCATGCGATTACAATTGTATATGTGTTTTAAGCAGGCGGCAAACCTCTGAGTCGGAAAAAGTAAAGCCAATGCAGAAGTGCCCAAAACATGCATTCTCTCTAATGGCCATCAGGGGGCGGCTCTTCTGGTTGTATAGAAGTCTATGAGAAAATGACTTCTCTCTTGATGTATTCCCTCAGTAAACACTGTAAACATAACTTTATGGTCTCAAGCTCTAGTTTCAAGACAGAAATACAGTACAGTGTGATGTTCATTTAGTAAAATATAGTCCATGTAAGGAAAGAAGAGTGTGCTTTAGGGCGGAGCCACCTTGTGTTTGACAGGTCGCTACCACAGCGTCTTCCAATCTGGGAGTTGTCTGTGTTTTCAGTTCATAATCTTTAAATGTAAAATGTTTGGTGATCTAAAATGTATTTTTAAGTGTTTGGTTGTACTTGGCTCCACCCTATTGCGTCACTTCTGGTAGAAATAAATAAATGTTGCATTCAGAAGTTTCTCACGTAGGTTTACTCGCCTGGCTATTTGTGGTGAACGCAGCATTAATCTATATTAATCAAAATAATACACGTGCACAGCAACGTACCATCGTTGGGGTCCTGGCAGATGAAGCTGTTTTTTCCCAGCACTGACATCACTTCCTGTAAAATGTCAGTGCTGCCCTGGCCAGAGGAGGCTGGAAGGGGAAATAAAAACCACTCAATGCAAATCAAACGACGGCAGCAGAGACGTCTCAGTATACTGGAACCTCCCACCCCGTTTACCTGCTTTGGAAAAGACCGCCAGGATGTGGTCGAAGGAGGCCAGACTCGGAGCTGAACACAAAGGGAATAGTCCACAGAAAGTTACGGATCATCCATCGTTCCACACGGATACACTGGTGTCTAAATAATGAACTCCAGTGCGTTTTATGTGTCTCTGTGTGTGTGTGTGTGTGTGTGTGAGTTCACCTATTCCCATGGCCTTCATCTCATTCAGAATGTACATAGCTTGTGTTTTGGCGAGAAAGCCGCAGCGTCTCAGCGCTTTGAGAACACTGTTGAAGGTGAGAAGGTTGGGCTGAACTTTCTGCTGATTCATCTGGTTCAACAACTCCTGCAGAGAGAGAGACAGACAGAGAGAGAGAGAGAGTACGGTCAAGGGAAAGGCCGTCATGACACATTTGCAACTAAAAACATTGTAACATCCATCACTCATAGCAGGGCTTTATTGGCTGATTTGTTTATTCATTAGTATGTTTTTACTAAACGGAAAATAGAAAAATAATTAAATAATGAGTTTTAATAATTCCTAGATTATTTTACACTATATATATATATATACACATGCACATAAATATACATATATTCTATCCAATTTATTTGATCATATATTATTTATATTGAGTGTAAAATAATTTAGGAATTATTTAAACTCAAATTAATATTTTAATATAATTAAATTATAGTTAATACTTAACATATACATATTTACATATATAAATTAATATATAATAAATATTTACTTTTTGGGGATCCAAAAACAAGAAACAAGGGAAAGGGGTCTTACAGTGATAAGCTCCCATCTCTCGTTGTATTTGTCTCGGAGGTCTGGAGCGGCTGACACCAGAGCGTTGAAGATGTGGACATCAGCTGGAAACACAAGGTGTGCAGAAACTTCAGCAGGTTGTCTATTTGTGCACTCGTTGGCGCCACCCCATGGTACCATGAAGAATAACACTTCAACTGAACAATAAAACAAGGTTAAAAACCAACATACTGAATTATCCATGTATTAATTAAGTTGTAGGAGAATCAAAATAAGACAGTAAACCAACAGTGAAGGAAGCTGATATCTAACTGTGCACTGAAAATATCCTCACTTCCTCCTTCGGTTTCATGGATTGTGCAAATCTGGATCATGGTCCATGCCGACTACTTATTATTCATTTGTGTCATACTCATTGAATGTTTATGTAACACTGTTCTTATGTACCCATGACATCTATTGCTTCTGTCCATCAGGAGAGAGGGATCCTTCTCTGTTGCTCTCCTTCCCTTTTTTTTCTATTTTTTGGAAGTTTTTCCTGATTCGATGTGAGGTCAAAGGTCAGGGATATCGTACGTGTCCAGATTGTAAAGCCCTCTGAGGCAATTATTACGACACAAATCTTTAACCGCCTCTTGAAATAATAATAAATGCCTTTTTAACAACTGAACTCAAAATTATTGTCAAATATATTAAAATGACCTGAATACTGTCATACTTTGTATTTGAGTTTTAAAGCAAAGAAAAACAATCACTTCAACCTACAATTTCCACTCAAATTATTGCCATCCCATGGTGTAACTCACCTGTCACTCTGTTGTTCAGCATGTCGGTGTACTTGCTGTAGGCCTTTGCGGAGGCTCCGTGCTGAGGGAAGACGGACAAACACGTGCACTTTAAACAGACGACACACCGACATGACTTCAGCGTAAATGACCTGAGCGATGAAACCCCACAAACCTTCACCATGCCCCTGATCAGAGCTGAGAAGCAGCGCGTGTCTCGCTCGGGCAGCAGGTTGAAGATCCTCTCTGCGTTGGAGTTCTCCTTCCAGGTGAATCTCAGCATGTGGGAAGTCCGACGAAACCTCCCTTTCCGTCTCCTCACCTCCTCTTCCGACTCCTCCTGAAAACAGAGACACACAAAAGTAAGCATACATACATATATATATATACACACACGATTTTTTTTTTACATAAGAGTTCTTATATACATGTGTATACATGTATATATATATATATAAGAAATCTTATTTAAGAAAAATCTTATGTATACATTTATTTGCCGGGTTGATGACATGATATCATCATGGTGATTTTGTATGTATTTTATTTTATTTTAAATCCTTTTTACTATCTGGACCTTTAGTCTGAAATAAAAGTTTGATATAATATGTATATATATCTATATCTATATATTGTATTAAATATACTTTTCTCATTCCAGTTCATTTTTGGGGGGGGGGGGTTGTATTTTTTTCACTTTCTGATGTTTTTAGAGACAAAACAAGTAATCAAGAATTAATTGATGATGAAAAGTTGCTCGCGGCCCCTGCCGTGTCACTCCTCAGCACCCTGAGGTTTGGATCAGGACTACAGGAGAGGACTCACCGCGTCCTCAGCCTGCTGTCCTCCCTCCTGGACCGGGTCTCTGTCACAGTAGAGACAGATCAGGTCTAACAACCCATGGGTCGTTTCCATGGAGACCGCGGTGCCTGAAAGAATCGAGGAATTGATGTAGCAGTATGCGATGAACAGAGGAAGTGTGTGCGTGTTGGCGTGTGCGCTCACCAGATTGCAACAGTTGGTCGTACATGTCGACAGCGGCTGTAACTTTCCTCAAGCTGATTCGTTCCTTGAGCGCCTCCTCACTCGTCTCCTCGAGGAGCGGCGTCACACTCTCTGGCATCAGACACTGGACACACGATGAGATTTCCATGAGCGTAAAGCTGCAGTGTAACTTCCAGAACTCTCCTGGACTGAACTCATTTTGTTTGGGTTTTCTATCCTGCAGTGAGAAGGTGTTCGATTTCTTACGGGTATGTGTGGTTCAGCAAAGTCTGTGGTGAAGAACTTGGGATTGCTGTTGACAAAGTATTTGGCCGCGGACCTGCCAGACTCTAGAGAGAGCGAGAACAGCCTCTGCAGAGAGAGGGGCGATGACACACGACCGGTTACTCAATATTTAGGACTGAAATCTCTATTTTACAGCAATTGCAACTGAGATAGCACTCTTCACATTGATTGTGGATACAACAGTAATCTAGACTGTTAGTACTGATTAAGCATTTCTGCACACTGTTGTTGTACATCGGTGTAAAAACAATGTTAGAACTTGAAATACAAGAAGAAGAAATTTAACCAAACTTAATTTGACTCAATATAGTATTAATAATAACAATATGCAATGGATAGCTCTCTTTCTCACAGCACATTGTAGTAAAACCACAAGGTGAACTAATAACCCTAACGACAGGTCCAAAGATACAGCCATACGGAACTTCATCGATTACACCTGGACCTTTTCTAGAATGCTTAAAATAGACACCATGAAAAAATAGATTATTTTAGTTTTCATTGTTTTGTCTGCAGGGTAAAAAGTATTTTGTATGAGACACAACATCTGTCCTATATTTACATAACACCCGATCAAAATTAGCATCCCCTCCAAAATGGCTGAAACATTTTTTTTCACGTACAAACTCAGAGGAGGTCCTAGGAGAGAGGTAAGGGTCATCCTGGAAGTGGTAGGGGTGTGCTGTGGGATCCTGGAAAGAGAAAAGAAGAAAGTGTAACACACAGACAGGCGGATACATGAGTCACTGAAAAATAATCAGAGAGAGAGAGAAGGAGAGATACGAAGGAGCTCTCACCCTGCCGACAGTAGACGCCAGAGCCTCCAGCACTGCCTCCTTGCTCCTGTTGAAGAAAGAAGTGGCATCAGTCACAGTTTTGTTCAGACACAAACATAAAAACGTGGCTGACTCTTAAACTGGGTGATCTGTTTAAATAAGTTTTTTTGGACGTCGCAGGAACGGGCACGTACCAGGTTTTCTTCCTGGGGATGAGAAACGCATCTGTAGAATCTGCAACGACACAGAGGAAAAAGGTGAGATTTTAACGTCACTGGTTGTACTACAATTAAGTACAAATGCCCTCTCAGAATAAATAATCTCAAAATCTAGACAAATTCTCCACACATTAATCCATTTGAAGAATCTGTCTATTTGTTTTTATTGTCAACAAACCAACAGTTAAGACGAAAATCAATCATTTGTCCATCTCTCAATACTTTACAAATTCCCAAACTGTCTGTTGCTCATTGTCATTAATGGCTGCTGGACAGTGTATTTTATGCCTTTATGAGCTTAACGTAATAACTATGCAACAACAGTGTGCCTCATGTTACACCAATTATCTTTACAATCCATATATTCAGTTTATCGTTGAATAATTGCATTTATTTAGCAAAACATGAAACAAATATTGCCATCTTTATGATATAGATGTAGTTCTAAACACAAGCAGTGACCCTGAGGATGAATACAGTCAGACTTAGTCAATATTTTGAAGCTGTTATGATTTTTCTCACACACATACTGTCTGTGCTGACATTATTATTCCAAATTACCTTTGTTAGCTTCTGCAGCTTGTTGTCGCAGAGCTGGAGTCCAACCAAAACTCCTGGAGGAAAACATAGGAAAATAAAACGGTTTTAATTCATAGATCCCCTTGCTGCACATGCCGTATATCATATATTATCTAAGATAACTACACGTGTTGAGGGAGGACATGGCCAGGACATGATCAAACGTACAGAGAGGATGGCTGACGTAAAAGCACCATGTTCTGACAACGGAGAAAACATGAACCGTGTCAACCAATTTACGCCAAATACAGTTTGTATGCCTCACACCTGCTTAACACATTTGCTGCAGTGACGTAGGTTAGCTTTACGAAGACATGACCTCCTGTCAAACAATGCTAGCTGCTGAATGAAAAGCTCATGGAGAGAAAAACACAATTATAAACTAATTTAATTGATTTAATAATATTCTGCGATAAACGAAGCTGTCGTACCTGTGACTCCATAGCTGCTCGATACCATTTCTTAAAAATCGGCTGTTTCTTTGAATATAATGCCCTACGTGCCGTCCGGGCGCCGCCATGTTTGTTACGCACTGAAGGCTTCTGGGAGGGAGAAACCATCTGTGAAAAGGGGAGAGATTAAAAAAATATATAGCACGTTGTATTTGGAAGAAATACTATATTGTATCCACGTAACATCGAGCCAGATCCAATTTAGATATTGAATTTGTCATTTATAAAAGTACAGTGTTCTTTAAGTCTGTGTAAAAGCCTAGTCACCCGTATGTCTGTCTCCCCCGCTAACCGTTCTCCTGGTCGGACGGTCCCACGTGTGGCACAGGAGCAACTTTGCTTCCCATGTGGTTAAACTACGCCATGAATTTAAAGCAATAACCGCTCTAACGTGCGGCTGATTCTCCCCAAAAATGTTGTTTGGGAAAGATGTGCCATGGCGGCGACTGGAGGGCATGTCGTTTGGCATGTACTCTACCGAAGAGATAAGGTGAGCGATGGCTTTTGGCGTTAACGCTCAACAATAATTCAAAACAACATGTCAGCTACCTTTAAGGCCGTGTCCCAGTTCGCCTCTCGCTAACTACGCAGACACTTTAGCTACAAGTTGCTAAGTTACTGTTTAAAATTACGTGTGCACCAAACGAGATTTTATTGCAGCAACTGTGGGTGTCACTCAGAAAGAATAATGTTACCCCATTGATTTCAGTCCATAGCGGTTCATTCAGATTTCATCCTGCGTTGGTTAAACCCTGTATACACACAACCGCCTACATATTGATCATACTAATACTAATAATAATGTGACGAGGCGACCCTGAAATCGTAAAGTAACCCCAACAAGTTGCTTGGAATCTAATGTGTAATTGTGGAAGCAGATCCTTAATTAACACGCTATTTATAAGGTTTAATAATGCATTTTTCTCATGTCCTGTTCAGGAAGCTGAGTGTGAAGGCGATCACCAACTTCAGGTTCCTCGACAGCGTTGGGAACGTGGCCCCGAACAGCCTGTACGACCTGGCCCTCGGGCCAGCAGACAGCAAAGAGGTACGGCTTCACCCAAAATCATATCACATACACATCTGTATGGGTGCCATGGATCCCGACTTGTAGGAGTACCTCTGTGGTTTACTATTATCTGTGTACAGTTTAAGATTGTGAGCTTTAACTTCCAGTGAGCACTTTAAAATGCTTTCACGTTTTCTCTGATCTTCTGTCCACCAGGTGTGTTCAACCTGCTGTCAGGACTTCAACAACTGTCCAGGACACCTGGGACATGTAGAGCTACCTCTCCCTGTATACAACCCGCTGTTCTTTGATGTAAGCATATGTACTACTGGATATTACTGGGTTTCATACTGGTAATGATGGACCAGCCTGACAAGTTAAGATAGTATCACTTTCTAAATCATGTTATAGTCTACCTGCTTTTATGATTATTCTTTTTTTTTGCTATAATTGTCATGCTTTTGTCTCATCAGAAACTCTACATGTTTATTCGTGGCTCCTGTCTTTCGTGTCACATGTTAACATGTCCCCGAGCTGCCATCCACCTGCTCCTCAACCAACTGAGGTTAGTGGACCATGGGGCCATGCAGGAGGTCTACCAAATAGAGCAAGTTCTCTTCCAGGTGGGTTTAAAACTTTCTTCGGACACTAATCAGGGCAGGATTGTTCAGACTAAAGCAAACTATCCACAAAATGTGAATCGGTCGTTATTCACCATTTCAATACTTGTCCATTGATCTGCAGATGGGAATTGTAATGTTATTATTTTGGGTGTTGTGTTGTCATTTCTTATTTATTGTGATTGAAGTCTAGATCTCATTTATCCTTGACTTATTCATTTGTGTAAATTGTGTGTGTCAGCACCTGGAGGCAAACCCTAAAGCCACTGGAGATGAGATCGGGCAGGTGCTGAAGCAGTTTACAGACACCGTACTTGGAGTGAACGCTGAGGGTTCCAAAAACACCAGACCGGTGAGTACGCACTCACGCATCCCGTGAACAAACATTACAGTATCATAAGAGGTCCACGTTGACCTGTTAACCTTGAACTCAGTTAGAAAAATGAGCATCTCACACAATGAAGTGTGTGCAACCACCAGCTTATTGTTAAATACCACGCAGTCCTCGTGGAGTCCTCTGGCTTCATTTTTGTGTCTTTTTTTTCAGATCAAACTCCTCGTGGAAAAGAAGAACAGTTTGATAGGTGATTTCTGGAGGATCCAAATGAAATCTAGGAAGTGCCCTCACTGCAGGTAATTGATACAATTGGTGTTGCATTGAACCTGATTCTCATTTAATGTTGAGTTCTAATACTTTCTATACTTGGTGTATAACCCCTTACTGTGTACCAACTGTTCTGGTCTATTGGTTGCATAATGACGCCGAAAACCGGCGTCTAATATCCCACTTGCCACCAGAAGTAGATTGCTGTGTATGACCACAGTGAAATATTCTGATTTTTTTACGCTTGCGCTCAAAATCTAAGCATGCGGGAAGAAATGTCCTCTATATTTGTGTTTTATTAGGCTTATAAAGAAGTCAACAGTAATGATGAAAATGGGTATTTACTTAAAACGTGGCTGAAAATATAGGTTGCATAATAATCTATCGCATTGATAATTGACAAATTCTTAAGTGTGTGTGTGTGTGTTCGCGTTTGTAGGAGCGGCAAGTTCCAACTGCGCCGTGAACATAACAGTAAGCTGATCATCACAATGCCATCAGTACCAATCGGCGTGGAGACCCTTGATGGTTAGTAATCATTTGAAAGAAATATTTTACACATGCCGTTCATTGTTGTGCCAACAGGAGGAGAATGAAAGTATTGTTCATGTCGGACTGGGAAAGAAACTGTTTTAGTTTTTGTGTAAGTGGTGTGTGACCTGTCACTGTGCAGCACCACCAACATGGCCCTCATTGTAAGCCCTGCCTAGACACACACACACACAGGGTAAATGGACATTAACCTGGTTTTGTTCCTGTCTTCCGGCAGATGATCTGTTGGCTGG
Organism: Pseudoliparis swirei; assembly: GCF_029220125.1. NCBI lineage: Eukaryota > Metazoa > Chordata > Actinopteri > Perciformes > Liparidae > Pseudoliparis > Pseudoliparis swirei. Next base: position 6,583,160 of record NC_079406.1, on the reverse strand, counting down.
AAAGAGAGTCTACATGACGGCTAGCACTGCTAGAGAACACATGATGAAACTGTGGGAAAAAGAAGGTAAGGTAGGACCAACAATATAATGGAATTATAGGTCGTAAATGTCTGAAGAAAAATTCTGACTTATTACTGAACAGTTTTGAATGCCTCATGTTTACTACTGCTTTGTGTTTCTGGTCCCTCTTTTATGGGCATTTTCTTCATGCTGCATGAATGGCGTTAATCACCATGTCGTTTTCTAGAAAGTAGAACTTAAGACGGTTTAACCCTTGTGTTGCCTTCGGGTCATTTTGACCCGATTCAATATTTAACCCTCCTGTCGCCTTCGGGTCAATTTGACCCGATTCAATGTTTAATGTCGGTGTTCTTTCGGGAGTCAACAAACAAACATAAAGTACCTCACACTTAAACTTGGAAAACAATATTAATTCTAATAATTTTCTGGAGATTTTAATAGCTGGGGTCATATTGACCTCAAGGGTAAAATATGTTAGTAAATATAAGGGTAACAGGAGGGTTAAACATTGAATCGGGTCAAAATGACCCGAAGGCGACAGGAGGGTGAAATTGACCCGAAGGCAACACAAGGGTTAAGAATGCAAAGTTGCAAAAGAAAAGAAAAAACCTCAATCACATTTGTTTGTTAAGAAGGAACCACTTTCCAAATAAATTTTTTGATCTCCCTTCTTTCTTTCAGGTTTCTTCTTGAAGTGTCTGTTCGCTGGGTTGGAGGATGAGACGACGTCAATGGAAGGAGAGGGAAGGTTCTCTCCGGACCTCTTCTTCCTGGACCTTATGGTGGTCCCACCCTGCAGGTACAGTGTGACCCAACCATAGAAATGAAGTCTCTCTTTCAGTTCAATGTCCTTCCTACTCTTATGCTGCAAAGCGCTGCAAAAATGTTGTGCCAGTGGATTACGTGCAAAGTCAAAGCACAGATTCGAATTTCCGACAGGCAGCACGATTAGCGCAAAGCAAAAAATTCCCCTCTTTCGGAAACGGCAACAAATTCAGATTTTAACGAGCTCTTCATTTGAGAGTCTTTATACTGTTTATGTAGAACTGTTGGCCGTGGGGATGCGCCCGTACTATTTGCCGAGAGAGTTCACGTCCGCCATTGTGGTTGTCATGTACGTGCCGCCATCAGCTGACGCTGAGGAAGCTGTGGACAACATCCACTCCACTGTGTCTGCTCTGCTGAATCATCAGCCTGGAGCATTCATGGCTATCACTGGTGACTTTAACCACACCACATTGGAAAAAGCTCTGCCAACCTTCCATCAATACATAGACTGCCCAACAAGGAACAATACAACTCTGGACTTGCTGTATGCTAATACTAAGGACGCATACAGCGCCACTGCCCTTCCCCCCCTCGGCAGGTCTGATCATGACCTGGTCCGGCTGACACCCAGGTATGTTCCTCTGGTGAAGAGGCTGCCGTGACCACCAGGACTGTGAGGAGGTGGTCTCTGGAGGCTAACGACGCCTACAGGACTGCTTCGAGTCAACGGACTGGGATGTGTTGTGTGGACCGCATGGGGAGGACATCAACAGGATGACCGACTGCATCACGGAATACATCAAGTTCTGTGAACACACCACCATCCCATCACGGACTGTGCGCTGCTTCCCAACAACAAGCCCTGGATCACCAGGGACCTGAAGGCGCTTAACATGAAGAAAGCTGCTTTCAGGTCTGGAGACAGGGATGAGCTGAGGAAAGCCCAGCGCAACCTAAAGGTGAAGCTCAGGGAGGGCAAGGACTCCTACAGGAGGAAGCTGGAGGCCAAACTCCAGCTGAACAACACAAGGGAGGTGTGGTCTGGCATGAAGCAGATAACTGGCTTCAAGGTGGAGGGAGACAGCCAGGGGCTCCTGGAGAGGGCCAACGAGCTGAACTGTTTTTTCAATAGGTTCAGTTCACAGCCCTCCTGTCTCCTCCACACATCACACCTCCCAAACACCTCCCCCTCTGTCCCCCCTGCTGAGCTGCACATCCACCGAGCCCTCAATAACAATGAGCTCCTCCACCTCCCCTCTCTGTGACGACTGACCAGGTGAGAAGACAGCTGGAGAAACTACACCAGCGCAGAGCTGAAGGTCCTGATGGCATCAGCCCCAGGGTCCTAAAGACCTGCGCCACCCAGCTGTCTGGTGTCCTGCAGCACCTCTTCAACCTCAGCCTGAGGCTGGGGGAGGCCCCGGTGCTGTGGAAGACGTCGTGCCTGGTCCCTGTCCCAAAGAAGTCAGCACCATCTGGCCTCAACGACTACCGACCGTCGCCTCACCTCCCATGTGATGAAGGTGCTGGAGAGGCTGGTCTTGGCCCACCTCCGCCGCAGGTGAAATCGTCGTTGGACCCTCTGCAATTTGCTTACCAGCCTCATGTGGGAGTGGACGACGCCATCATCTACCTGCTGCAACGAGCTCAGTCGCACCTGGATGGAACCGATGTCTCTGTGAGAGTCACTTTCTTTGACTTCTCCAGTGCATTTAACACCATCCAGCCACTGCTGCTGAGTGAGAAGCTGCGGTGGTCGTGTGGACGCGTCCACCATCTCCTGGATCACTGACTACCTCACAGGCAGACCACAGTTTGTCAGAATGGGCGTGTGCTGTCTGGAACGGTGGTCAGTGATGTTGAGCCCCACAGGAACTGTTCTGTCTCCTTCCTCTTCACCCTGTACACCAGTGACTTCCAGTACAACACGGAGTCATGCCATCTGCAGAAGTACTCTGATGACTCTGCAGTGGTCGGGTGTATTAGGGATGGACGGGAGGAGGAGTACAGGGCAGTGGTGAGTGACTTTGTAAAGTGGGCCGATGAGAACCACCTGCGGCTGAACGTGGCCAAGACCAGAGAGATGGTGGTGGACTTCAGGAGGAAGGCGACAGCTCCTCCACCTCTGAGTGTCCTGGGAGTGGACGTGGACATGGTGGAGGAGTACAAGTACCTGGGCGTCTCCATTGACAGCCGACTGAACTGGAAGGCCAACATCAACGCTGTGTACAAGAAGGGGATGAGTCGACTCTTTCCTGAGAAAGCTTGATCCTTCAACGTGTGCAGCAAGATGCTGGAGTTATTCTACCAGTCGGTTGTCGCCAGTGTGCTGCACTTTGCCATTGTCTGCTAGGGGAGCAGCATCGGAGCCGGTGACACCAGCCGTCTTAACAAACTGGTTAGGAAGGCTGGCTCCATCATCGGCTGCCAGCTGGAGCTCCTGGAACAGGTGGTGGAGAGGAGGACGCTGAAGAAACTGGTGTCCATATTGGACAACCCGGACCACCCTCTCCACCACCTCCTACAGGGACAGAGGAGTACTTTCTCCAGACGTCTCCTCACGCTCCGCTGCCACAAGGACAGATACAGGAGAACATTCCTGCCGACGGCTATGAGGCTCTACAACAGTTCACCTCTTGCCAGATCACCCTAACCCTTCTTATATTTTGTGTTTTGTTTTTTTATTCTTGTGTGTTGCTGCTACTGGCTCGACAAATTTCCCCTTGGGGATTAATAAAGTATATATCTATCTATCTATCTATCTAGTCTTGTGTCCCTGTTACTGAAATCTACAGTTCCAACAGTCCTCATTTGGTTGCTCGAGTGCTTGGATTGGAATAAAAAATGCCCAATTACACTAACCCAGCAGCTGTTCACTCTGTGGTTTTAAAACAGACGTATGTTCAAACCAGCTGAAAAGCAGCCGTGTCAAATTCAGTGCCACTGGCCAAAATGGCTGCCACAGTGACGGTGTAGTTCATGGGCCCCACGGTGCTCCATCATGGCCACTGGGGATAAATATGTACTACACACAAACATCTCTGAACCAGTGAACGGCACTGTTACTTCACAGCTGATAAATACGTGTATGTGTATATATCACCGTCTTTTTTAACTCACGTTTCCACAGAGATAAGCCACGCCCCCTCTCCAGCGCAACTGACGCAAAGTGTCCACGCGTTAGTCGTGACCTCCTGAACAATCGCCACAACGCTCCCAATTCTAAAGCGGGTTCAAACTGAGGCGGATGCACAATTGGCATCCAATCTCAGTTTAGAAATCTAATTATAATGTCAAAGTGGACGTATTTTATATTGTGTGACCATGAAGCTAAATACCAATAGTATTATGAGATGTTAGCGGCGGTTGTGTGTGTGTTTTTTCTCACCCTCCTCCTCCTCTCCCTGTCAGGTATCGTCCAATCAATCGACTGGGTGACCAGATGTTTACAAATGGTCAGACGGTCAACATGCAGGCCGTCATGAAGGACTGTGGAGTCGTTAGTAAACTTCTGGCTCTCATAGCAGGGGAGAAAGCAAAGCAGGAGGAGGAGCCGGAGGAGCAGCAGCAGCAGGTGCTTTAGTGTGTGCGTGTGTGTGTGTTGAATGTTGCCCTCAAATTCATGTTTGTGTATAATAAGTCACAGCTGCAGAGATCTTGATTATTATTACTTTGTGAGCTTCATGCAACCAAACGGGGATTGACAGCATGTCCCCCCTTGTCCCTTCCTCAGGCTCCTGAAGAGACGGACCAATCGTTTCTGGTTGGCATCCCCGGGATAACCATAACGGATAAACTCTACAACTCCTGGGTGCGACTACAGACCCACATCAACATAGTCTTCGACAGCGAATTGGACAAAATGATTGTGGAGAAATACCCTGGAATCAGACAGGTACCAGAAACACGGACGCATCACGACCGCTTTAAATGTCGGATCACCACGTTTCTCCAGCTGCTTCTTACCAATCGCATCTAACGATTATTTTAATCTATTAATCTGTCGATTTATTCTTTCAATTAATCGATGAATACTTTTTTTTTTAAACATTAATTTCCAACCCTTTATTAAAAAACATAACTGACCACACTTTACTCGAGTGAGTTTACTCGCGCGACTATTTGTGATTCATTCGTGCCTTAGAGGGGGCGGGGCTTATCTCGGTTGCTTTGCTCCGTGGAAACGGTTTTAATTTCCTTCATCCACCACGGAAGAACTAACCACTATTTCTGCTTTATACTTATTGAGGACATCCCACAAACGTCGGAACATCCAACGCCCTCGTGTTTGGGTTCACAACATCACCCGTAGGCTCACACAGCTCGGTGACTTTCACCAATTCGTCTGGATAACTTCCGCTTCCATCTCCGCGACTTATTGAGTGCCGTAAAAATCGCGCAACACAACGAATCGATAATGAAATTCGCTGCCAACTATTCTAATAATCGATTTGTATCGATTTTTATCGATTCGTTGTTGCAGCCCTAGATAGGACTACGCTAGACTAAACAAATCCTTACACGGTGTAACGATCTGTTCCATGGCACAGTGTGGCTAATCAGCATTTGGCAGTGTAATAAGCCGTCCCTTTTACTCTTGGCAGTTGCCTAATTGTTTCCTTTCCCCCCTGCCAGATTTTGGAGAAGAAGGACGGATTGTTCCGGAAACACATGATGGGAAAACGAGTGGACTATGCCGCGCGATCTGTCATCTGTCCAGACATGTACATCGAGACCAACGAGATCGGCGTACCTATGGTACGCCTTGACCGTGTTTCTGGTGGTTTTAGAGCGGTTACCAGAATTAGAATAGGAGTCGAACAGGAAAATTCCCCAATTTAAATGAACGTAGCAGCAATGTTCAGCAGCGTCTGGCGTGTTTTCTCGTACCGTTGCCACGGCGATCCTCGACCCTCGAGTTTGATCCGGAATGAACCGAGCTCTCCGTCTCTCCCGCGCCCGTGCAGGTGTTTGCCACCAAGCTGACCTACCCGCAGCCCGTCACCCCGTGGAACGTGAAGGAGCTCCGCCAGGCCGTGCTCAACGGACCCAACGTCCACCCCGGCGCGTCCATGGTGATCAACGAGGACGGCAGGCAAACCATCCTCTCGCCCGACAGCCTCGTGCAGAGGGAAGCCATCGCCAAGCAACTGCTGACGCCCTGTCCCGGTCCACACAAGATGCCCATCAAGATAGTAAGTCCGATGCTACGATGATGTCATTGTCGAAGGACACAGACGCAAAGACTTGCACACTCGTGAGAGAAGACCTTTCCTCGTTCGTGACGTAGCCCTTCCCTCTTGTCCAGGTGAATCGCCACATAAAGAACGGAGACATCTTGTTGCTCAACAGACAGCCAACTCTGCACAGGCCCTCCATACAAGCCCACTCTGCACGCATCTTACCAGGAGAGAAGGTACGATCCGTTGGGTTCAGGCCCGGCCAGTTTTCCCCCGCGCGTTTTGAAAGAAGCGCACAGAAATATGACAAATTGCTCTTCATCTTCATGTGGCGCCGCAGGTACTGAGGCTCCACTACGCCAACTGCAAGGCGTACAATGCTGACTTTGATGGCGATGAAATGAACGCGCACTTCCCTCAAAGTGAGCTGGCCAGAGCGGAGGCCTACACGTTGCTCAGCACGGACCAGCAGTACCTCGTCCCAAAGGTTGGTACATGTACACACTCAACCACCGTCGATGGGACTCTATGAAGAGAGCTTCTAACACACCCCGCCATGGTCCTCAACTCTTACGTCAACAGTAATTGTCCCTCTACAGTTTGACAGTTTTTAATCTGTGCTGTTTTAACTAATTATTCCATCAGGCTTGTAATTGAGTGATTATATACAGGACTGTCTCAGAAAATTAGAATATTGTGATAAAGTTCTTTATTTTCTGTAATGCAATTAAAAAAACAAAAATGTCATGCATTCTGGATTCATTACAAATCAACCGAAATATTGCAAGCCTTTTATTCTTTTAATATTGCTGATTATGGCTTACAGCTTAAGAAAACTCTAAAATCCTATCTCATAAAATTTTAATATTTCCTCAGACCAAGTAAAAAAAAGATTTATAACAGCTGAGTGTTTGTCAAGGCTCAGGAAACCCTTGCAGGTGTTTCGAGTTAATTAGACAATTCAAGTGATTTGTTTAATACCCTACTAGTATACTTTTTCATGATATTCTAATATTTAGAGATAGGATATTTGAGTTTTCTTAAGCTGTAAGCCATAATCAGCAATAAATCAGAATAAAAGGCTTGCAATATTTCAGTTGATTTGTAATGAATCCAGAATGCATGACATTTTTGTTTTTTGAATTGCATTACAGAAAATAAAGAACTTCATCACAATATTCTAATTTTCTGAGACAGTCCTGTATATATATTTAGATTTATATATATATTTATATATATTTATTTATATATATATTTATATATTAGAATACCAAACCATGGCATATGGCCTGTCTATTATACTGTTTATTGTTGAATAGTTGTGTGTCCCTGTTACTGAAATCTACAGTTACAACTCCTGACCTGTGACAAATCGATCAGCTCTATCGAGGTTCCTCCCGAGTGTCCGTGATGTTGACAGACACTTAACAATGACCAGAGACCATCTCGGGCCAGGGGTGTTTTAAATATATTTATTTTGATTTTACAAATTAGCAAGACAGGACATTAAGGATACAATACAAAGTGAAAAGAGAAACAAAAGGGTAAAGAACAACAAAAAACAGACAAAATATAAATAGATAATGGATACAAAATAATTAGAAAAACCACAGCACATAACACATTCGCACATCACCACTATAAGTACATATTTAAGGTTACATCATCAAATCAAATCAAGTCAGCATCAGTGACAGTGTTTTTAATCTGGCACAGCAAAGTTCAGCCCGGAGGGGTCCACCACGTCTAAGACTGGTTTCCATATTTTGACAAATCCCTTGACATTGCCATGGAGGGTGTGGGTCAACTTTTCCAAAGGGAGAACTTCCAAAATCCCCTTGTACCAGTGCCAGGGGTGTTTATCCACGTCCGCCTTCGCTATGACGTCAACAACAGCGTGTTGCCCGAGTGATAGGCAGCTCCCTTCAGGCATGGGCAGCCTCTTTCCAGTGGCCCACACGTTCTGATGAGCGCACACAGTTCAGCTCTCTCTCTCTCTTTCCATCCCGCTCTCTCATTAGGATGGTAAACCTTTAGCGGGTCTAATCCAGGACCACATGGTGTCTGGTACGAGGATGACGATACGAGGCTGTTTCTTCACCCGGGCCCAGTACATTGAGCTGGTGTACAGGGGTCTCACGGACAAACCGGGCCGAATTGAAATGCTGCCGCCGGCCATCTTCAAACCCCAGCCGCTGTGGACGGGGAAGCAGGTCAGTGGAGGCGATCGCTCAACGCGCTATTGGTTTGCCACCCAGGGTTCGTACGGTCATGGGAAACATGGAAAAGTCATGGAATTTTAAAATGGTCATTTCCAGGCCTGGAAAAGTCATGGAAAAAAACAAAAATCATAAAAGTTTTGGAAAAGTCATGGAAATTTGTTATAATCACGTGTTCATTTACGGTGAGTTTGAAATAATTAATATGTTTTTTAAAGAAAGACGCTCAAAATATATGCCGGCGTACACTCTCAATACACAAAATGTTCAAATTTGTCATGTTTTTACCGAGATTTCAGTTTGGTCATGGACATATGGTTTAAAGTCATGGAAAAGTCCTGGAAAAGTCCTGGAAATCCATCGGTCAAAATGTGTAAGAACCCTGGTTAATATCGTGATGAACCCTGCACATTATTTACATTTCACCGCAGACATCCGGTCTCTGGGTCACGATAACAAAACCGATCTGATACGCCGAGTTTGAAATAATTAATATGTTTTTTAAAGAAAGACGCTCAAAATGTAAGCCGGCGTACGCTTTCAATACGCAAAACATTTTAAATTGTTCATCTTTGGTCATGGAAATTTGGTTTAAAGTCCTGGAAAAGTCCTGGAAATCCATTGGTCAAAATGTGTAAGAACCCTGGCCACCGTACTGGACCACCGCGTGCCCACGATGACGGAGAGATATTCAATTATGCAATGCCAGGAATGAATTCTGCGTGAATCCCAAACCAATCACTTTATGGGCTGAACGAGTCAATCGCTTTTGAATTCAGAGTTATTTTTTTCCAGCCATCGAAAGATGCACTTCCTCTAGAGTTCAGCTAAATATCTGGTGAACAAGCTCAGTCGGAGTGTTTGGTGTCTATTGAAACCAGACTGCCCTTTTCGTTTAGCGGGTATGATTTACATTTAGTTTCAGATTTATGATTATATTATTATTATTATCTCGCCAATTATTATTATTATCTTCCTCTGTATTACATTTTGTCAAAAGGAAAGGGGTAAAAATTAAACCGCCATGGATGGGTTATATTTCGTACGACCGTGTCATTTGCAAGTGCCATCATTATTTCAAGTGTCGGTTGTTAAATATACATCACATCGACTCGGCTGAAAACAAATCAGGCCTCTGCCTGTACATTGGAGCCACTTGTGTGTCTTGTAATTTAGGGGTCTCCATTTCTGTCTATGGGCGTCTCTCTCTCTTCAGCTTTGCACTTCACTTTGTCAGACGATGCTTTTGTTTATTATTTTTGTTTTGCAATATCGTCAGTGGGGCAATTTCAATTGTGCCTCACTCGTGACATTTTATTCTGGTTCAGTTGGTGCTTTATGACAGCGACAGCCGCAAGAAACCACGAGCGCTATAATTTGGTTTAGCCCAAATGTCGTCATCGCACGTTCACTGTGTTGAGCGTTTGTCTTGTACAAGAAAACCCACGAGTGTACCCACAGTAGTGCCTCATACAATAAATGTTTGCACTCTTGTGTCTTTAACTTGTTGTCTGTCGTAGGTGGTGTCCACTCTCCTGCTGAATGTCATCCCAAAGAATGCGGTGCCTCTCAACCTGGCGGGCAAATCCAAAATCCCCAGCAAAGCATGGATCCAAGTCCCACCACGAGCTGCTCCAGGGTACTGTCCCGACAGCATGTGTGACTCAGAGGTACACACACACACTCACTCACTCTCACACACACGCACAAGACTTGTGCCAAACAGACCGTGTATAAAGATGGTCAACGCATTTCTACTGTCCTGTAATGAAGACAAAATATCCAGCATACATACGCTGGTGACATATTTTGGAGCTAGAGTCTGTGCAGCAATCCCCAGGTTTTTACATAGGAAGGTAACGTTTTAGAAAAGTTTATCTCCCCCCCCCCCGGGTAACGGGTAGTACAGTTGCACAACTTTTAACCACGACTAGCTTTTGGGCTCCACAAAACCCGCCTGAAGATGAAGAAAATCTGAACCGACTGAACCTGATCTGACTGGAGAGCAGAGGGGGATAAATATGTACTACACACACATATGCAGTAACATTGTTTTTGTCTGATTCTACATATTGAATACAACCATAAACTTGCAATAACTGATGTTTTTAGCTACTTGGGGGCATCGGAAACATCTGTGTCTGCTGTCCTGCTCTGCCACAGTGCACAGTGTTGTTAAAACATTTTTTAAAGCGATCGGGATGCTTTTGCTTCACTTTCCGGGAGCTGTTGCATCGTTATTTTGCCTTTTTGGTTTGGCGTACTGAAACGTTAAACTCTCAAAATGATTCGTGCCATTTATTTAAAAACAAAAACCTAATGTAGAACAAATTGTGTGGACTTTTTTGACATTTTGGGCGACGTCCAAAGTTATATATGCGTTTCACTTTTAAAAGAAATATGTTGAAATGAACCAACCCGTCTTTCGCCGTCTCTCAGGTGGTGATTCGTCAGGGCGAGCTGTTGGTGGGGGTTCTGGACAAGGCGCACTACGGCTGCTCGGCCTACGGTCTGGTCCACTGCTGCTACGAGCTGTACGGAGGGAAGACCAGTGGCAAGCTGCTCAGCTGCCTGGCTCGACTCTTCACTGCCTACCTGCAGCTGTACAGAGGCTTCACGTTGGGTAAGAGCCCAGACGCACTTAATGCACATGCCACAGACGCTCTCCTGACAGACGTATAACTGACGGCATTGCTTGTTCATATCCGGCGGTGTCTGTGTATGACTTCTTGTCGAGGCTGTAACACTTGTCCAAGTTAAGTATTAAAGCCACTAGGGGGCAAACGGGGGAACATGTTAGGATGTGTGTTCTGCCACAAACAAATGCGCTTTGTCTCTTTCAATGGTTTTAGTCCTGGCTCCGTGACACATAACATTAGCATGTCCAATAGAATTGCTATACATTACACGTTGGTTACAGCACAGCACAGGGTCCTGTCGACACGACCACGTTGACACGACTACGGTTAAAGGCGGTTTGCTTCCCATCCCCACCTGTTCTCATTAGCGAGCATTTACCTATATGCTTTTCAAATGTGTACTGTGCCACCCTGTGTTCAAATGTCGGAACTGCATGTCCCAATTCACCCGGCGGTTCCCTCAAAGATGGCAGAAAGCCACCAAACTGCCTTTTTGATCCAACAACTACTGAAGGCAGAAGAAGAACTGAATGAAACACTTTGTGTGTGTGTGTGTGTGTGTGTGCGCTTGTATCTAGGTGTGGAAGATATCCTGGTGAAAGCGGGCGCCAACAAGCGAAGGAAAAAAATCATTCAAGAATCCCTGAAGATTGGCACCAAAGTGAGTTTAAAGCATTGGATTTGTCAAAATGACTCACAAATCATCTTGCCAGACATTGTGATGCACTATTACATCGTCTGAATTGATAATAACAAGAACAAGACTCAGGTTTCCCGAGAAATCAAAAGTTTTCGTAGAAATCTGAAAATACTTTCTTCATACTTTTAAACTCTCTTATTTCTGAAAAGATGCTCTAGTGTGATATATGTGGACGTATAACGTGGCAGAAAGCTTTGAGTCTTTGTGAGAAGTTTTTGTGTTGTTCAAACCAACGAACATAAGATCCTTATGATCAGAGCAAAATCCTGTTCTTACTTGTCCTATATGTTCTTAAAGATTATTCTTTTTTTATTCTGTTGCAAATATGTACAAAATACAATGACATCATTTAGGCGTTATCCTTTCATATATACAGGTTGATTGTTAACTAGTATGCTTTCACTCCATTTAATGAGACAAAAGGAACTAATCCGCACAAAACCAAGTATTTTGACGACAATAAAAACGCAGCCGTGTCAAATTCAGTGCTTCTGCCACAGTGACGGTGTAGTTCATGGGCCCCACGGTGCTCCATCATGGCCACTGGGGATACATATGTACTACACACAAACATGCAGTAACATTGTATTTGTCTCATTACCTTCGCATTGAAAATGTGGAAGGTTATGTTTTGATCGCCGTGTATTTATTTATGTATTTATTTGTATGCGTGTTACTCGCATAACACAAAAAGTATTAAACCGAATCGCATGAAATTTAGTGGGATTATTGGTTATTATCCGGGGACCATTTGATTAGATTTTGGGATTGATCGGGTCAAAGGTCAAAGTTGAGGTCATGAAAAGGTCAACATCTTCTTTTTACCATAGCACGGTCAATTTCTATCCAATTGGCATGCAACTAATGCCAAAATGTTCATAATTCAATGCCCAATCTTGTGATATGCGAAGGTATGCTCTCTACCGAGTGCCCGTTCTAGTTCTTCTATATTGTGGCTCTGAATACAATCATAAATGACTCCCTGCTGTGGCCCAAAAAACAACGGCAGCGACGAGACCAAGCTGTGGGCAGAACAGCCCAATGCGGAGCTGAAACTGATCCGTGCTGTGCTCATCATTTCACTTTTATCTCCCAGGCCCTCCAGGCCGCGTTCAACCTGCCCGCCACCGTGGGTCAGGCCGAGGCCCGGAGCCGTTGGCAGGACGCTCACCTCAACCCGGACCAGAAAGACTTCAGCATGGCCGACCAGAAGTTCAAAGAAGTGGCCAACCAAGTGAACAACGACATCAACAAGGTAACCTGCCAGTGCTCCTAGTCGCACCACTACTGACATTCAGGACAGGAGACGATGATGTCATCCATGACAACGACACACACATCACTATTGCATTCATGACATCAATTGAAATGTTTGCGCCACCTGTGTCCATAGGTGTGCATGCCCGTCGGACTCCACACCTCTTTCCCAGACAACAACCTCCAACTGATGGTCCAATCAGGAGCCAAGGGATCTACTGTAAACACCATGCAGGTACCGCCCCCATAATACCTGATTAACCCTAAAATACCCGAACCATGTAAAAAAATATATATATTTTATTACAACTTAATGAAACTAAGATATGTGACGAGCTCAAGGTGTGTGTGTGTGTGTGTCAGATTTCATGTCTACTAGGTCAGATCGAGTTGGAGGGCCGCAGGCCTCCACTGATGCCTTCTGGGAAATCCTTGCCGTGCTTCCAGCCGTATGACCCCTCCCCCGGTGCCGGGGGCTTTGTTTCTGGAAGGTTTCTCACGGGCATCAAACCACAGGTACACGCATCAGCCCTGTAGACATGATTAAGATAACAATGATATATTTGTCAACCACAGTTGAGGAGATTCCCGCAGAATTGAAGCCGATGATCAGCGTCGTCCCTCTCGTGAATCTTGCTCACATTGGGCTCACTCAGTGAATTTAAGAGTGAAACTAAACTGGGTATTGTTTCCATGCGACTCATGGTTCTCCAGGAGTTTTTCTTCCATTGTATGGCTGGCAGAGAGGGACTGGTCGACACCGCCGTGAAAACATCCAGATCAGGATACCTGCAGAGGTAACGTTAAAAAAATGTCTGTTTGCTTCACTGGTTTTCATCGTTTGCATACAGGTCTTTTCATATCTGGTGTCCAAAGTATATGTAAAATATTTATACAGTATATTGTAATGAAGACCACTGGCATCAGCTTTTACATTTCTCATTTTACCCATCAGAAGAAATTCAGAAATTCTGTGGTAACACTTGTGGGATTCGTTTATTCATAAAAACATTTTACACAACAAACAGTTCAAACCACAGGTACAGTTGTGCATTCTCACACAGCGTGCAATGGGGGTGCACTAACTGGCTCACGCTCCAGTGGCGCTCACACCATTTCAATAACTCAAAGGAGTAAGGGTTACCCCTTGACCCAGGCTCCATCCAAAATATAACATCAACAGAAGCTTTGTATGTTAAAACGATGACGTTCAGGAGCCTACGGGCTCGATCACACCAGACGCGACTCTCAAAAACGCGTCGCTAGCAAAACCATTGATTCCATACGGTACGGCGCCTTTCAGACGCGCCTTTTAAACGCCGCGCGGCGAGTTTTTTCTTGCGTTTGTAAAAGTTAAAATATTCTCAACTTTAAGCGCGAGGCGCGGAGGCGCACCGCTCATCAATGTCACACTCGGCCAAGGCAGCCAATCGGATCAAGCAAGAGGCGGGCTTTCCTTCCTGTTTTCCCGACGAGAACTTCATATTAGCGGTAATAAATTACGAAGAGCTTTATAATTCGAAATGGAAACACGACTCCAACTGACTCCTGCTCAGTCGGAAGTGCAACTGAAAGCTCTGGGGATAAAAATGTACGACACACAAACATCCCCTAACGGCACTGTTACTTCACAGTTGCCACATTCCAATGTTCCTCTCCTCCCACTGACCCTGCCGCCCCCGTCTCTCTCTCTCCCGTCCTCTGCAGATGTGTCATCAAGCATCTGGAGGGCCTGGTGGTGCAGTACGATCTGACGGTGAGGGACAGCGATGGGTCCGTGGTCCAGTTCCTGTACGGCGAAGACGGACTGGATATCCCCAAGACGCCGTTCCTGCAGCAAAAGCAGTTGTCTTTCATCGAGGACAACTACAAGGTAAAAAACAGAGCACAACTCAGATGGGTTGTCGTTGTTGTTGTTGTTGACAACACGGACATGCATGAAGCCGATGGAAATCAAACCATTAGGGAAATGAATTAAATGCATTTTGTCTCTCTTTATTTATTTTTCTCAGTGTGTAATCATGGAGTCTTTGCCTCGCAGATGTTGTTGTATTTAAAAAAAAAAAATTTTTAACCAAACAATGAAAGGCTTCTGATTGGCTTTGCTGAACCCGTTCTGAGATTGAAAACATGGCTGCACCGTTGAAAGTATGCTGAAGTAGCTATTGGCAGTTTCTGTCATGTTTGGAGAAAGTGTATTGACATTGGTGTTCATGGTTTCCTCAGCCAGATAACTCGAAAATGTACACGCATTTTACATTTGACACGCACATTGACACATTATCAAATGGGTAAAAAAGACCGCAGACACCTGCTGAACCGGGCGGATATAGAAAGACACAACTGGCACTAATCCAAAATATGTATTTAGACGACAATAAAAACGCAGCCGTGTCAAATTCAGTGCTTCCCCCTCAGTGGATGCCACTGGCCAAAATGGCTGCCACAGTGACGGTGTAGTTCATGGGCCCCACGGTGCTCCATCATGGCCACTGGGGATACATATGTACTACACACAAACATCAGGTGGCATGTGCAGAGTTATTGAACAGCACGTATGTTCTTGGTCTTACTTTGTATCAGCCATAGCCTCTCACGTTGAAGTTCTATAAAAGCTTTTAGCTGTATGAAAATATATATATATATATATATATATTATATTTATCATAGAAATCACCTTTTTAATTTTTTAAATGAACAGTTCAAGAGAGCTGGAGTTATGTTCAAGATGATATTTATATTTAAATGGGCTAATAATAATAACACCCCAAGTCACGTCCCGTTCTATAACGCTGCTTCATTCCTGATGGTTTGATCGTGTTAAACTGATTTCTAACGTTTACTTTATACTATGAAGGACTATTCACTTTGGAATGCTTTAGAAACAGGAAGGCCTAAACATCTTCATGGGATATTTTTTCCCCAGCCGAATCAAATAGTTATATTAGAGGGTATTCAACTATTTAAAATGTCTTTATAATGCATTCATTACTTCACCTGTTCCTCTGCAGGACTAGTCCATGCATGTGAGATATTTGTTTTCATATGATTCCAGCCCCGAGTGGAGTCTCTTCATCCATTTAACTTTAAACATCAGACAATGGCGGTATCGCTGTTTTGAATAAGACCAGCGTTCACAAAACCCTGGATGAAAATGAACAATTGACTGTGCTTCCCCCGCTCCCCGGCAGGTCATCAAGTGTTCCCAGGGCCTGGACGAGGTGTTGGCCCGCCTGGACCCTCAGGCTGCCAACCGGCACTTTGCGTCCATCCAGAGCTGGAAAGCAAAGAGAGAGGGGGCGTGTCCGCGCAGAGGTAGAGAACGGCGTCCGGTTTGGCAGCAACGTTATCCTGAAACACAGAGACGTTTGTTTCAGACGCGGCTTTAAGTTGACTGACTAACACACAGTCATATCTTTGAGTTGTGCTGAATGTTAACCAGTGAAAGGTTTGGACACACCTGGTGTGTTGTATTTCTTTCCTTCAATGACAACGGTTTTAGAGACAAAAAGAGTATAATTCACACACTAAATGTGTTTATATTTGTAATAGTTTTGACCCCGAAAGAATAAGAATTACTTCAATAAAACTTGTGATTAGTCAAAGTCATTAGAACACGCCAGGGGAGAATACTGTTGCAACTATGTCCCCCCCAAAAACCCTCCTTTTTAAAATTTGGATAAACTATTTTTGTGAACTTGAAACAGGAACTTATTCCTTTTTAAAAAATCTGCACTTTTTTATGCGAAGCTTTTAAATAATTTGACCAATTACTGGTGATTCCTTCTATTCTCATCGAACTGTTGGTCAAAGGGATCTTCTTCTCTTTCTGCCCTCTCAGTCTGGTCCAACCGTTGTACAGCGTTTTGTTCTTCATCTACTAAACACAACTTTTTTTCCAAACTCCTTCATACAAAATACCATATATTTGTGAAGAGGACTTTCTACAGCCTAAACGCATGACAAATACAGATACAGTCCTCTCCATCCTGAAGTGGATCAATCTTTTGTGGCGGGTGTGTGTGTCCAAACCTTTGACTGGTACTGTACATAATTCAGAATAGGTCAATAAAACGGCTCTAAAAAAATCCTCCATTGAGCTGTTCAGGTTGAGCAGGAGGTCAATAATGTAATAGTATTCTGTATTTGTTTGTAATAATTATGTTTATGTGTTTTAATCTTCAGGAGCGTTTTTGCTGTTTTCTCAAAAGAAGTTGGCCAAGCTGAAGAAGACTGCAGAACCAACGAATCCAGATTGCTACGGCAGAAATGATGCAGAGTCGCAGGTCATTACCTTTGCATTGAAAGGTTATGTTTTGATCGCCGTGTATTTATTTATTTGATCGTGTATTCTCATAACTCAAAAGTATTAAATGAAATTTGGTGGGATGATTGGTTATTATCCGGGACCATAAACTGGAATCGCATGAATGGTGGGATGATTGGTTATTATCCGGGACCATTTGATTATTTGGGATCGATCGGGTTACTCTCATAACTCAAAAAGTATTAAACCGAATCGCATGACATTTGGTGGGATGATTGGTTATTATCCGGGGACCATTTGATTAGATTTTGGGATCAATCGGGTCAAAGGTCAAGGTCATGAAAATGTCAAAATCTTCTTTTTACCATAGCACGGTAAATTTGTATCCAATTGGCATGCAACTAATGCCAAAATGTTCATAATTCAATGCCCAATCTTGTGATATGTGAAGGTATGCGCTCTACCGAGTGCCCGTTCTAGTTATTAACATGTAGAGAAGCCATCTTGACGAGTTCCGTGGGTGTTGACACTCCCACCCCCGTGCATACAGACCGCTGACCTTTTAACCCCTTCTGAACCCTGCAGCTCATCGAGATGTGGCGCTCCCTGGACGAGCCGAACCGAGCGAAATACAGCCGCAAGACCTCCCGCTGCCCCGGGCCCTCCCTGGGCCTGTTGAAGCCCGACGTCTGCTTCGGCTCCGTGTCGGAGACCTTCCACAGCATCACCGAGGAGTACCTTCAGAACGAGGCCGGGCGGAGCCGAGACGCCGTGGACACCCACAGGTAAAATGACTGGGCGGCAAAGAAATGCATTCCAACTTAATGAAACCAAGAAATGTGACGAGTTGAAGGTCATGGCCTCTCACTCCAGATCCTAGTGCAATAACTGTAATAATAACTTCATATTTACACTATGTTGATCTGCACTGCACACATTTCATTTATTTACACTACACACATACACACACTTTGCATTTTGCACACTCTGTCTATATTTAATATTTTTATATTTAATTTAATTTAACACTGCAGTCATTAGTATTGTATTATATTTGTGTATGCATATATGTTGTATATATATATATACATATATATTTTATTTTATATTATACTTTGCACAGTCATTGTATTATATTTGTTTGTGTGTGTGTATATATATACATATATATACTTCATTTTGTATTTTATATTTTACTTGTATACATCTATATCTTTCATCCCTGTTTTTTAAAAATATTTTATTCTCGTGTGTTTAGTTTATTGGTGCTGCTACTGTGACGACAAATTTCCCCTTGGGGATTAATAAAGTATATATCTATCTGTCTCTCTCTCTTTCTGTCTGTCTGTGGGTCACCAGCCTCCGGCAGCTGTTGCTCTACAAGTGGCAGCGTTCGCTGTGCGATCCGGGCGAGGCGGTGGGCCTGCTCGCAGCCCAGTCCATCGGCGAGCCGTCCACCCAGATGACCCTCAACACCTTCCACTTCGCCGGCAGAGGAGAGATGAACGTGACCTTGGGAATACCCCGGTAACGACCTGTTTACATACTGATGAACACGTTGTCCAGGGCACACACAGAATTCTTTGAGCGGCGCGGAGAAACCGGCGTTGGTTTCACAGAATGGGGAGAAGAAGGAGAAACAGAAGTGTGAGAAGCAAACGGTTGTGTTGTTGAGCATGTGTGAGTGCAGTCTGTCGTGTCCTCCGCCTTTTTTGCTCCACTCGCTCTCTTCACGTCTCGTTCTTTCTGCAGACTCAGAGAGATCCTGATGGTGGCCAGCTCCAACATTAAGACCCCCATGATGAGCATCCCAGTGCTAAAGACCAAGAAAGCCCTAAAGAGGGCCAAGACACTCCGAAAGAGACTCACCAGAGTCTGCCTGGCTGAGGTGAGGGGTCTGCTTCACTTATCTCGTCATCTTCCCTCCCCTCTTTCTTTGGTGTCTTTCTTAATTTTTTTGTGTTGCTTGTTTTCCGATGCTAGTATTCGCAGGGTTCGTACGGTCATGGAAAACCTGGAAAAGTCCTAACATTTTAAAATAGTTATTTCCAGGCCTGATAAAGTCTATGAAATAATGTAATCACAAACTATTTTGAAAAGTCATGGACATTTGTTATATTCACATGTTCATTTACGCTGAGTTTTAAATAATTCCTATGTTTTTAAAAGAAAGACGCTCAAAATATAAGCAGGCATACGCTCTCATACTCGTGGCACAAATTTTTTTTTGCACACCTTGACTGAAAAAATTTGGTGACCACAGCAACAGTAGCTCAGGGATAATACACTATCATGTATGGACCAAGATTTCACAAAATCTTTGGTCATGGAAATTTGTTTTCAAGTCATGGAAATCCAGTGGTCAAAAAATGTGTATGAACCCTGTATTTGTTCCTGCCTCTTTTATTTCCCCGTGCATTTGTTGTGATACTCATTGTGTTTGGAGATGTCCTTACCTGAGTGCTTTACTCCAACTGTTGCATTTGAGAGGTGTAGGGGAATTAAAGAGAAGACCTCAATTCTGTGCGTGCGTGTGTGTGTGTGTGTGTGTGTGCAGGTGCTGCAGAAGGTGGATGTGGTAGAAACTTTGCGGATTGAAAAGAACGAAAAGCTTCGGTTGTTCAAAGTCAGCTTTCAGTTCCTGCCTCCAGAGCGTTACAGTGACGATAAGCTGCTGTCACCCCAAAAGATCCTCCACTACATGGAAACTAGGCGAGTCAGTGTGGGTGGCGGCTGTTACCGGAGAATAATATTATTATTTGGTCAAATATCAATGGTCACTTAAAACTAATCCAGTAGGATCTGTACTTGTCTGATATTAACTTGTTTTGTCCTCCCAGGTTTTTCCGTCTCCTGCTTGAAGCCATTAAGAAGCGCAGTGCTAAGCTGGCGTCCCTCGCCATGGAAACGAGGAAGGCCTCCGCCAGAGACCGGGACCACGACGACGATGGACCAGCCGAACCAGCAGGGGTCTGTCTTTCATTGGCTTGCCTTTTGTCTGTTTCAGCGTTTTTAGATTGAACGTTTCCTTCATTCCCTTGAAAACCCCAAAAGTGAATGTGAAAAATTGTCTTTGTCATGTCGAACATCTCAGTTGGAGGACGGCGAGGAAGAAGTGGCGCCAGAGGTCGTTGATGACCAGGCGAACGAAGGAGACGCCGACGCTTCGGACGCCAAGCGCAAAGGCAAACAGGAGGAGGAGGTAGGACGACGGGTGAAACACAATATGGGTTAACCCTTCTGTCGTGTGATCAATCATACTGTGTTCTACATCCGATCGCCTCGAGGCCTGATGATATCCTCCACACTAGGGATTTTAAGCATGTACAATTGTTGACTACGGTGGTTTAGTCAACTTTGTAACACCTGTGGTGCTCCCGGTCAAAAGTGACCGACATAGGAAATGAATGGGAAACACTAGATCACCACATCACAGTTCATTTTGCTGACTCTTTATCATACACTGCAGAACAGCTGCGGGGAGCAATTCAGGGTTCAGTGTCTTGCTCAAGGACACATCGACCAGGGCTAGCAAAGCCGGGGTTTGAATCGGGGATCGACAATTGAAAGACGGACCTGCTAACAACTGACCCACAGTCGCCCTTTGATTGTCATTAATCAGATGAAAAACAGCCAAACGAAAAAAACAGGTGTTTTTTTAATGGGAAGCTACCTCGAACTTGTGCTCATGTGCCCATCCCCCCCACGTGAACCACACCTGCCAGATTTACATTTGACACGCACAATGACATTTTCAAATGGGTAAAAAAGACCGCAGGCACCTGCTGAACCGGGTGGATGTAGAAAGACACAACGGGCACTAATCCAAAATATGTATTTAGATGCAAATAAAAACGCAGCCGTGTCAAATTCAGTGCTTCCCCCTCAGTGGATGCCACTGGCCAAAATGGCTGCCACAGTGACGGCGTAGTTCATGGGCCCCACGGTGCTCCATCATGGCCACTGGGGATACATATGTACTACACACAAACATCAGGTGGCATGTGCAGAGTTATTGAACAGCACGTATGTTCTTGGTCTTACTTTGTTTCAGCCATAGCCTCTCACGTTGAAGTTCTGAGGTTCAATAAAGTACCTTTTAGTTATACACTACTGTTCAAAAGTTTGTTGTCACCCAGACAATTTGGTGTTTTTCATGAAAACTCACACTTTGATTTATCAAATGAATAGAAAATATAGTCAAGACATTAATAATTATTTTTATTTTAAATATAAATGTTGTTCATCAAACTTCTAGCTCAATGAAAGGCCAGATTTAACCAATCTGTCTGTTTTAACTGCTCTTAAGTCTCTCAACTCAAAAACCATTGTTCACCTAATTGTATTCAACACCCATTCAAAGCTGTTAACAATGTCTCAGACTCGTGGTTTACATGAATAACTACTGTGAAAATATAAAAGCACTGAAAATCAGTCCCTTACTCTGTGTTCAGAGTAAAATGAGACAGTCTAGTCTCACTTTACGACATTTATAGTTTTAAACACACACACCACAAACACTTAGGGTCACTTAAAAAGAAGAAAAAACGTAGATTTTTTTTTCAATGAAGATAACATTAAATTAATCAGAAATACACTATATTGTTAATATGACTATTCTAGGTGGAACCGTCTGGTTTTTAATAAAATATCTAAATAGATGTATAGAGGCCCATTTCCAGTGTTCTAATGGTACATTGTGTTTGCTCATCGCCTTAGAAGACTAATGGAGGAATAGAAAACCCTTAAACCCTTCTGGTGCAATCATGTTAGCACAGCTGAAAACGGTTATGCTGGTGAGAGAAGCTATAAATTTGACCAGGAACACTAAAGTAAAGAGGAGGAAACAAACCCGACGGGTTGAGCAACAAACACTCAATGTTCCCGGACTCGGAAAGTTTCGAAATCTCTTAAACGTTCAGCTCATTCATTATTCCTCGGCATGTCTCAACACTCATCCGGTCCGCTTGACGGATTGTAGAATATTTGAGAAATTTCAATCAGGATTTAGAAAACACCACAGCACCGAGACGGCACTGGTGAAAATTACAAATGACCTCTTAATGGCAGCAGATAAAGGACTCATCTCTGTCCTGGTCTTGTTAGACCTTAGTGCTGCATTCGACACCATTGACCATGACATCCTGTTACAGAGACTGGAGCAGTCGATTGGCATTTCAGGCACGGCACTAATTTGGTTTAAATCCTATTTATCAGATCGATCTCAGTTTGTATTTGTAAACGATGACGCCTCGATAACCACCAACGTTAATCACGGAGTTCCACAAGGTTCTGTGCTTGGACCAATTTTATTTACCTTATACATGCTTCCTTTGGGCAATATTATCAGGAAACACTCCATAAACTTTCATTGTTATGCAGATGACACTCAACTATATTTATCGATAAAACCAGAGGAGAGCAACCAACTCTGTAAAATTCAAGCATGTCTTAAAGACATAAAACATGGATGACCTGCAACTTCTTGATGTTAAACTCAGACAAAACCAAGTAATTTTAATCGGCCCTGAGCACCTCAGAGATCAATTATCTGGTGATGTGGATTCTGTAGACGGCATTGCCCTGGCATCCAACACCACTGTAAAGAATCTTGGCGTTATCTTTGATCGGGACTTGTCCTTTAACTCCCACGTAAAGCAAATCTCAAGGACTGCATTCTTTCATCTACGTAATATTTCAAAAATCAGGCACATCTTGTCTCAAAAAGATGCAGAAAAATTGGTTCACGCGTTCGTTACTTCGAGACTGGATTACTGCAACTCCTTATTAGCAGGCTGCTCTAATAAATCTCTTAGGTCCCTCCAGTTGATCCAGAATGCTGCAGCTCGTGTTTTCACTAAAACTAAGAAAAGAGATCACATCACTCCTGCACTAGCTGCTCTGCACTGGCTCCCAGTAAAATCAAGAATCACTTTTAAAATTCTTCTCTTAACCTACAAAGCCTTGATTGGTGATGCTCCATCATATCTTAAGGAGCTTGTAGTACCATATTGCCCCACTAGAGAGCTACGCTCACTAAATGCGGGACTACTTGTAGTTCCTAGAGTCTTAAAAAGTAGAATGGGAGCCAGAGCCTTTAGTTATCAAGCTCCTCTTTATGGAACCAGCTTCCAATTTCAGTCCGGGAGGCAGACACAGTCACCTCGTTTAAGAGTAGACTTAAGACCTTCCTCTTTGACAGAGCATATAGTTAGGGCTGAATCAGGTTTGCCCTGGTCCAGCCCCTTGATATGCTGCTATAGGCTTATAGCTGCCGGGGGACGTTTAGGATGCACTGAGTACCTATCTCCTCTTTTTCTCTCCTTAAGGATGAATTTTCATCTCTCAATCACACGTTACTAACTCTGCTTTCTCCCAGGAAGTCCTTTTGACTTCACGTCTCATGGGGTCATCGGACCCTATGAGACGACATAGATCCTATCTGCCTGATGGATCATCGAGGTCTGGGTCGTGGAATTCCTGCTACCAACTACGCCACTGTCCTGTTGAGACTCCGCCCACTCCTCCTCCCCACCGCCATCTGCCTGATGGATCGTGGAGGTCTCCATCGTGGAATATGCCTACTATGAACTATTCATACACTCTGTCATATTCATTGAATGTATTTTAACTCTAAATCTGTCCTTCTGTACACATTACATCTATTGCATCTGTCCATCCTAGGAGAGGGATCCTCCTCTGTTGCTCTCCTCCAGGTTTCTTCCCTTTTTTTTCCCCCTGAAGGGTTATTTGGGAGTTTTTCCTGGTCCGATGTGAGGTTTTGGGGCAGGGATGTCTATGTGTACAGATTGTAAAGCACTCCGAGACAAATTTGTAATTTGTGAAATTGGGCTATACAAATAAACTGAATTGAAACTGAATTGAATTGAATATGTAGCCGCTCCCCTCTAGCGCACAAAAACCAAACAGAAATTCAGGCACTGTCAGTAAATCCTCTTCGAAGACGACATACACTTCCTCTTTTCTGGTGCTTTACATTTCTCGTTCCGTTCATCAAGTCATAAAGTCCTCATTACACAGGAAGTGATGGTAATTTTAGGATGTTTATAGTTAGGGTAACTGCTAATGCCTCACTGAGTCTATGTAGAAACGGGGACGTACAACACAGTTAACATGCCATAAACTCATAAAAAGGAGGCTCTACCTGCAAAATAAATGATTTATATATATATATATACTATTCACATTTTACAGAACTGTTGTCGCCCCCTCCTTGATAAAGCAATGTTTTTCGGGGTGATATTTTAAATGAGACGTGTAGAATAAAATTTTTCCGATGATTTCCGAGTTTTAAGCTTAGGTTTGTTCGTCGCGAGGACCGTCGGAAAGATGCAAATCTGACGATAATGCCGTTTTGTTACAGCTTCTAAATGGTGTAGTTTTGCCCATCGTAAAGAAATGTGCATACTTTGTGGGGCTTAGAGGGAGTTCAGAGGTCAACATTGATTAAAAACATGACGGCAAATCGTATACCGTAAACGCCCATCTCTGTTTGCCTCTGCAGGTAGACTATGAGAGCGAGGAGGAGGACAGAGTTGACGATGCCGAGGATAAAGAAGATGAAGATGAGGAGGAGGAGGATGAAGCTGCTGCGGCCGCGACCGCGGCTGAGGAGCCAACGCCAGAGGTGTCCCAGCTGGATGTTTCACAGCAGTTGTCCACGAGGGGAAAAGGAAAGGGAAAGGCGACGAGAAGGACGAAGCAACCGGGAAGTTACTCCGAGGAGACGTTGGATCAGATGAGGACCAACTCCGTCCTGGGGTCCAACCCGGCAATAGAGCAATACCGCTATGATCAGCAGCATGAGCTTTGGTGTGAGGTAAGTGTGTGTGCGTGCGTCAGTGTGTCTCGCTTAGGGTGCGAGAGGTCCCGGGTTCAAATCCCGGACGAGCCCAATAATTGCTTTAGCTAATGTAGACTATTTAATTACATCAGCAAAAAAGAGACAATTGAGGATTTCGTCAGGCAGACATCAAATGGTCACACCAATTGGACGAGCCCAAGAGTAATTTTGGCTAATGTAGTTTGCCCTGCAATTTTCATAAAAAATACAAAGGAACAGTCGTTGTAATGAATAGAATGCAATCTGGCCCATTCTAGTCATTTTTTCCACATTTTGTTATGTTACAGCCATATTCCAAAATGGATTAAATTCATTATTTTCCTCAACATTTTACACACAACAACCCATAATGACAAAGTGAAAACTGTTTTTTTGCAATTTTTTGCACATTTATTAAAAATAAAGAACGAAAACATAACATGTACATAAGTACTCACAGCCATTGCTCAATACTTTGCTGAAGCACCTTTGGCAGCAATTACAGCCTCAAGTCTTCTTGGGTATGATTCCACAAGCGTGGCACACCTATTTCTGGGCAGTTTCTCCCATTCTTCTTTGCAGAACCTCTCAAGTTCCATCCGGTTGGATGGGGAGCGTCGGTGCACAGCCATTTTCAGATCTCTCCAGAGATGTTCAATCGGGTTCAAGTCAGGGCTCTGGCTGGGCCACTCCAGGACCTTCACAGAGTTGTCCCGAAGACACTCCTTTGTTATCTTGGCTGTGTGCTTCGGGTCGTTGTCCTGTTGGAAGATGAACCGTCGCCCCAGTCTGAGGTCCAGAGCGCTTTGGAGCATGTTTTCATCGAGGATGTCTCTGTACATTGCTGCATTCATCTTTCCCTCAATCCTGACTAGTCTCCCAGTTCCTCCCGCTGAAAAATATCCCCACAGCATGATGCTGCCACCACCGTGCTTCACTGTAGGGATGGTATTGGCCAGGTGATGAGCAGTGCCTGGTTTCCTCCAGACATGACGCTTGGCATTCAGGCCAAAGAGTTCAATCTTTGTTTCATCAGACCAGAGAATTTTGTTTCTCATGGTCTGAGAGTCCTTCAGGTGCTTTTTTGCAAACTCTCGGCGGGCTGTCATGTGCTTTTTACTGAGGAGTGGCTTCCGTCTGGCCACTCTACCAAACAGGCCTAATTTGTGGAGTGCTGCAGAGATGGTTGTCCTTCTGGAAGGTTCTCCTCTCTTCATAGAACAACGCTGGAGCTCTGTCAGAGTGACCATCGGGTTCCTGGTCACCTCCCTGACTAAGGCCCTTCTCCCCCGATCGCTCAGTCTGGCTGGGCGACTCTAGGAAGAGTCCTGGTGGTTCCAAACTTCTTCCATTTCCGGATGATGGAGGCCACTGTGCTCATTGGGACTTTCAATGCTGCAGAAATCTTTCTGTACCCTTCGCCAGATCTGTGCCTCGATACAATTCTGTCTCGGAGGTCTATAGATAATTCCTTGAACTTCATGGCTTGGTTTATGCTCTGATATGCACTGTCAACTGTGATACCTTATATAGACAGGTGTGTGCCTTTCTCAATCATGTCCAATCAACTGAATTTAGCACAGGTGGACTCCAATCAAACATCTCAAGGATGATCAGTGGAAACAGGATGCACCTGAGCTACATGTTGAGTGTCATGGCAAAGGCTGTGAATACTTATGTCCATGTTATGTTTTCGTTCTTTATTTTTAACAGATTTGCAAAAATTTGCAAAAAACAGTTTTCACTTTGTCATTATGGGTTGTTGTGTGTAGAATGTTGAGGAAAATAATGAATTTAATCCATTTTGGAATAAGGCTGTAACATAACAAAATGTGGAAAAAGTGAAGCGCTGTGAATACTTTCCGGATGCACTGTATCTCGTTCCGTGTTTAAAGTCACTCTTTTCTTTTCAAAGTGCTTGTTACACAGCAAGCGATGGTTATTTTAGGAAGTTTGTTGAGCGAGTTGATAAATAGGTTAACTGCTAATGCCTCACGGAGTCCTGCGGCAATATGGAAACAGCCCAACCATGGCTAGAAGTAGCGAAGAGAAGCATAATCAAACCCTTTTTTACCGTTTACAGCAACATGTGTAGGCTAGTCGTTGGCCTTGGTTTGTATTCAGGATATTGCGTACCGAGCCCTAGGTAGGGGGGCACACACGTCCCTTCCCATGATCCAACTCTCTCCTCTCCCCCCTCCCCCTCCGCCTCTTAGATTGACCTGGTCCTACCGGTGTGCAAAGTGCACTTTGACCTCACTTCGGTGCTGTCGGCGCTGGCTCACAACGCCGTCATCATGGAGACCAAGGGCTTGACGCGCTGCCTGCTGGGAGAAACCACGGCGAAGAACGGAGAGAAGGAGACGGTTCTCAACACGGAAGGCATCAACATGCAGGAAATGTTCAACTACGGTGATGTAAGAAGGCAGTTTTGGGGACAGTCACTTCTCATTTAGAACTACAGTTGGTTCATTAAGGGTGAGGGACAGAATGCCCAGAGTAGGTCGAAGGAGTTCACCGTGTTCATAAAACAAAACATGTTGGCCATATCAAACTTAGTTTTGACTGTTTTAAATAATCTTTTCAGGTACCTGACTCAAACTTGTGAGTATTCAAGTGAGAGATTTTTTGCATTGGATTCAAGGACTCCAAGAGCCTTTGCGAATTGCTCAAAAGTATTATTGTATATTACGTTATAATATTATGAGGGTGCACTCATTTTTTAAAATGTGATTTGGTGATGATCATCACACTGAGTCTTTATTCTCCCTCCAGATCTTGGACATCAACAGACTGTACTCCAACGAGGTCCACGCCATGGCAAAGACGTATGGGATTGAAGTGGGCCTGAAGGTCATAGAGAAGGAGATAAAAAATGTGTTTGCCGTCTATGGTACGCACTGACCTGCACACACACACACACACGCGCGTGCACATACACACACACACACAGTCAAATCCCAGATAGCAGACCTGTTGTCAGAACCACTCAGGTTTTGTATCTCTCTGTCCATGTCCAGGTATCGAGGTGGACCCCAGACATCTGTCACTGGTAGCAGACTACATGTGTTTTGAAGGCGTCTATAAGCCGTTGAACCGGCACGCCATCCAGTCCAACCCCTCCCCTCTGCAGCAGATGACCTTCGAGACCAGCTACAAGTTCCTCAAACAGGCAACCATGCTGGGTAGGGATGAGAATTGATAAGATTTTAACGATTCCGATGCCTTATCGATTCCTGCTTATCGATTTGATTCCTTATCGATTCTTATTGGGCAAGGAGTGAAAAAAAGAGCACAAACGGGTTTATTTACATTAATTTTCTTTTATATAATTTTCTATAATGCTGCACACACCATATACAGTACAGGACTGTCTCAGAAAATTAGAATATTGTGATAAAGTTCTTTATTTTCTGTAATGCAATTAAAAAAACAAATGTCATGCATTCTGGATTCATTACAAATCAACTGAAATATTGCAAGCCTTTTATTCTTTTAATATTGCTGATTATGGCTTACAGCTTAAGAAAACTCTAAAATCCTATCTCATAAAATTTTAATATTTCCTCAGACCAAGTTAAAAAAAAAGATTTATAACAGCTGAGTGTTTGTCAAGGCTCAGGAAACCCTTGCAAGTGTTTCGAGTTAATTAGACAATTCAAGTGATTTGTTTAATACCCTACTAGTATACTTTTTCATGATATTCTAATATTTAGAGATAGGATATTTGAGTTTTCTTAAGCTGTAAGCCATAATCAGCAATATTAAAAGAATAAAAGGCTTGCAATATTTCAGTTGATTTGTAATGAATCCAGAATGCATGACATTTTTGTTTTTTTAATTGCATTACAGAAAATAAAGAACTTCATCACAATATTCTAATTTTCTGAGACAGTCCTGTATGTATATACACATTTAAATTTTTTTAAATAACCAAAAACATTTATACATATTCCTCTTGAACTTAAAATAAAACTTACATAACTTAAATAAAATGTATTCTGTTTAATTTCAACATGTTCCTAGAAATTACAGTGCTCCTTCCTTTTTTTAAAAGGGTATATGAACTGAGCTGCCAAAAATGAAACTAGCAGTGGCAAATACCAAGTGTGCAACCATCAATTGTATGGATCATCAACAATTTTTGTGCAGAAAAATAAGCATGTCTGCTTTCTCCGGGAGGATACGCGATCTCTCAGGACTTATTGTGTCTCCAGCCGTGGAGAACACTCTCTCAGATGGGGTGGAGGATGAACACAAAGATATGAGGAGGTGTACAAGACGTGCTGTAGCCTGTGAGCCAGACAGACTACCAGCCTCTGAACCGGTCTGACTCTGAACGTCATCAGCTAAATTGGATGGCAATGGAGATTATTTATATAGTGAAAGCTGGTTTACACAATGAACGCCTCCACATTTGGACCGGCCCCCTGAACAATACCAGAGACGCGTTCCGATTTATTATGTTGTTCACCTGGCCCGCTGCCGTTGAGATTACAGTGAGACGCGGAGGAAATGTGAGGTGGTGCTCTTCGCAATAAAACATCTTTGATGGGACGTGTCGCGTCTCGGCCAATCAGCGTTCAGATGTCGACAGCGTTTGGGAAGTTAGGTTAGCTTGAATGTTAGTCCGCTACATCTGCTGCTGTCACGCTGCACGGTGTAGCGATACTAACAAAGTACCCGTACGTGAAAAACGATGTGATTTAGCATAGTTTTAGTATCGATACTTCATTAAAAGAGCGATCAGAGCGCACACGCTGCTCCGCTCCGTTAAATGCTGTCTGCGCGCGCAGCGCTCAGCCGTAATGCGCGCACACAGGTGAGCACACTCTCACCTCACACTAGCACTTTTTGTCGTGTGAAATAGAGCCAAACTTTAGAACGCCTCTGCCTAGTTGCCATGTTTGCTGCAGTCTGAAGAAGAAACTAAAAAAGTTTGCGCATGCGCAAGGCCACAGAGGGCAGTTAGCAGAACCGTTAAAGAATTTGGCTGACGATCCCAAACAATCGGTTCACTGGGAACCGGCTCTAAAACAGAACCGGTTCTCGATGCCCATCCCTAATGCTGGGTGAGCAAGCAATTATGCAACAAAAAAAGAACATCTACATTTAAATTTCTTGGCGGAGGGTTACTGTACTCCGTTACCACTGTTACTGAACTTTGGGAAGTTCCGAGAGACGAAACTAAAGCCATCTCCGAGAGGCACGTTCGCAATGGTGTTAATTGTGATAATGTGTGCATTTATACAACATTTGTTCAGTTCCCGTAATAGAAATGGAGCATTCAATTCTTTGGGAGATTCAAGTGACCGTAGTCGAGTTGAAATTAAAGTTAAATGATTTAGCAGGATTAGTCATTCGTGGTGATAGTCGCTGCAGTTCCTTCAGCGACAGTGAAACGCTTTGGTCGCCTGTCCAAGGTCGTCCCTTGGACAATTGTTTGTTTT
The DNA here is from genome assembly GCF_029220125.1 of Pseudoliparis swirei. Classification (NCBI taxonomy): domain Eukaryota; kingdom Metazoa; phylum Chordata; class Actinopteri; order Perciformes; family Liparidae; genus Pseudoliparis; species Pseudoliparis swirei. The sequence continues at coordinate 6,552,816 of NC_079406.1, read as the reverse complement.
GTTTGTTCATGCTGTTTTCCCCCCTCCCCTCTCAGGGTTACATGATAAGCTGGAGTCCCCTTCAGCTTGCCTCGTGGTGGGAAAGATAGTCAAAGCTGGAACGGGACTGTTTGAGCTGAAGCAGCCTCTGCAGTAGGAGGAGACGCGGTCCAGAAGTCCGGTTGGATAGATGTGGCAAATAAGGACTCTTCATGTGGACTGACATGATCCCACAGCTTCTAGTTCTGCTGACTCTAAAGCCCACGACCCCCTCGTTCTTTCACAAATATACAAGAATAATACATTTGATCTCCGTTCTTACTACTGTGGTGGATGTGACGCGTCTCCTCATGCCAAATGTCCTCTAATATTTGTTTTATTATTACTTTTCAATCATTTGAGAATGAATACATGTAAAACAATGACAGCTCTGTGTTTAGCAAATGAAGGCACTGAGCAGTCACTGTATTTTATAAAATGACGTATTTCTTCACATTGCTAGAAGCAACAATTCATTAGACAAGCAAGCCGTTTCTTTTTATATTTAATAACAATAAACGTATACATGTGTACGAAACAACTTGTCTCATTGGTGTGTTTATTTATGCTTTGGTTTATTCAATATGAACTTTTCTGTGAACGTGGTGGTGAACAGTTTAAGGGGGAGACGTCTGGGGCTCTTAACACCTAAGACCGGAAGTGACTGCGACAGTTCCTTTCGCTGATTGGCTCGCGGTCTGCAAAGGAGGCTGCGAAGTGACGCCGGGATGAGGAGCCAGGGGATGCATCGCTGACATACGTCGAAGGGGGGTTTGTTATGGCGAAGCGGCGGGACCCCGGCATGGGTAAGCAGACCGGTCAACACGCGACGGGATTAGGACCGGGTGCAGAACGGCGCGGGTCGGTAAAGTCTTTCCGAGCGAGCAGGCCGGTCCTTCACGGCCACGGGTCGCGTTAGTGGCGTTACGGCATTTCAAGCAACGGTTAAAGCAATTAAACGCCCGCTCATTGCGCATTTATTGCGCCGTTGTTATCTCGAAACGCGTTGCGGTGACCCCGCGGACAGCGGGGCGGGCGGGGCGGGGCGGGGGCGGGGGTAGTAACGGTCTTCGGACAACACGGGTGCCGTTCTCCGTGTTCTTGTTAAATGGACGGCTGGCTGTCTTTTGGAGCGACGCTCCTTTGGCGTAACTCGCCTTTTCTCGGGGTTGACGTGTTAACGTTGCAGTCACGCGATTGGCTGGTTGTACCTACGTTACGTCTTTAGCTCGCGCGATCGTCACCTCTGCTGGACTTACTTCATACTTTTGTTTGCACTTTTTTTTTTTACGCTCCTTCGCTTTTTGTAACGATCCCGTTCCCCCTTCTACACACCCGAGGGACCGAGGCACCGACGTCAAGGTACCTGCAAGAAGAACTTTTACAACTGCTGGACGTAAAGAAACGAACCGTTTATGAATTATGATATCAAGACGTGAACGCAGTTAAATGTGCTTAACGAGCTGGCTGCGTGTTAATGCGTAATAACTCAGTTATATAACATTAACATCATGTGGACAGGAGTCATTGCAAGTATAAACAAAAAAACTGTACTTTCTCATCAGTGCAACTTTGAACACCTGCTTTTTACCTGTTAGTATCTTAATTTGCCTAATTTCATATTTATTTTGGAGACGGATGCAAATACCTTCCTAATGGTTGTGCCGCACATATAACAGCTGCAAGCTGAGCTTGTATCTCAAAATAACATTCATAATTAATGTTTCCAAGAATGCATCGTTCCTTATTGTGGCTAATATACTTGTATAATTATGATAATGACTTGTGTGTATGTGTCCAGGACCAGATCCCTCAGAGCATCCCGCCTTATCACAGACACCAGAGGAGTCCTCACAGAGTCCACAGCGGATGAGTCCACCATGAGGCTCTCTAAATGCTGGCCAGCACACAGGTGAGGCTCACCTTACACAGGACAAAGACGGCTGCTGTCCTCTGTGATACCGTGGTGCTTGGGTAGACGTTGCCACAGCTCCGGAGGTTTTGAAGGTGACGGCAAATCCACCGCCACATTGTTTATGTCTAAAAGAAAATTGAATACAACATTTGTGAGGCGCTTTTAATATACAGCATAGATGCAGGTGTAGCAGTTAAAGATGGCATTTCAGGAATGATGCACAGTTTTCAACCCTGAAAGGGTGAGAAGAAGAATGCATTCCTTCCCTTTATGGAAACCTGTTTGTCTGGCTTGAAACGGACGACAATCGGCCATCTGCCGTCCTGTTTTCTCTCCTGCCGTCTCATCCCGCATATTGGCACAGGGTTCGTACGGTCATGGAAAACCTGGAAAAGTCATGGAATTTTTAAATGGTCATTTCCAGGCCTGGAAAAGTCATGGAAAATACTTAAAATCACAAAAGTTTTGGAAAAGTCATGGAAATTTGTTATATTCACATCGTCGAGTTTAAAATAATTCGTATGTTTTTGAAAGGAAGACTCTCAAATTATAAGGCGGCATACGCCAAGTCCAAACAGATGGATTTGCACATAAAGGATAATAGTGTAGTGAATGTGATAACATAATTCACCCTTGTTCCTGGTGTAGTTCGTTACACAGTGATTAATGTAATGAGTCACACACATCAGTGTGACTGTTCCGGGATCACTCCCTTTAAGTGTTGTGTTGCTGTTGTGACGTTGAGCCCCATGCGGGTTTGGTACCTGGGCAGCGCCATCGTGTATTCATTCGTTTTTGTGTTACGGAATAAACGAGACACACACTTGTGTGCTCAACTTGAGGAATTGTGTTTTGCCTTTTAATGCAACTTCCACAATAGTTTGATTAAAAGAATAAACATTAATATAAGTGTTTCTAAGAATAAACATGTATAGTAATGTTTATTCTTTTAATCAAACTATTGTCTCTCATTTGTTTCATTTAAGGTATATTGTATGCTTTGTAATTCTCATTGTTTCAATACTACATTTTCAAAAAGTTAATGTATGACCAAGATTAACCACCATTAATCACACACTGGGCTATTGTGTCAAGATCTGTTTCCTGGAGACACATGAAAACAAAAAGGGGAGAGAAGAGAGGAGGGAGGAGCAGGTCAACTATATAAATACTTAATGTGTATGCTGCGCAGATAAATACATAATGTGTATGTGAATGTGGACCAATACTTTTTTCTTTTTTTTTTACTGCAAGAGGAGGTGGAGCTAGAATGCTTTCCACTAAAACAGGGCTGCTTGAATTTTCTCTACGGGAATAAAGATTCAGTCACAATCCTTTCTCCTTTTTCAGGCTTTATAACAAAAAAAAGGGATGCTCTGGGAAGCAGGAAAGGCTGGAAGCACCATAGCGGGATGGAGGGGGGGGGGGGTGGAAGCACCATAGTGGGATGGAGGGGGGGGGGGGGGTCTGACTGTCATCCAGCTCTCGTATATGAGTGACTGGTTGGCAGCCACCATATCTTCAGGTTATCTTAAGATTCCAAGGTTTGCCTTCTGTAATAACAACATCGCGCACGTTGTCGTGGTCTGGAAGGCTTTACTCGTGGCTATATTTTCCTCCTCATGTCTTCAGTTACTTTTGTCCATGACGGACACACACTCCTCTTTTCATATAGTGCGTGTCGAACTCGTGCAATCTTGCCGCTACATCGTTATTTTTTATGATCTCTCTTTGCAGAAGAAAAGCGTCTGCAGCAAAATCCTCTCTGCAAAAACATCAGGCCCACAGTATGCATCAGTTAACGCTTGCAGTGTTGTTGTTGCGAGAGGGGGGGGGGGTCCCCACTGGAATGGGCCGTCTCATTATGTCAGGGTGTGACGGCACCTCATCGCTGCACATATCGTTGACCTGCTCCTCCCTCCTCTCTTCTCTCCCCTTTTTGTTTACATGTGTCTCTAGGAAACAGATCTTGACACAATAGCCCTGCGTGTGATTTGCCTTGGTTTAGGGATTAAAAGGGTTGGGTTGTTCAGCAGGTATATCACCATAGTCTTCATTATTGCCAGTGTGTTTTTCTTGAGGATGAGACTCAATGGGATCACCTGTCTTTACCCTCCTGTTACCTTTAGAGTCAATTTGACCCCATTCAATGTTTAATGTCGGTGTTCTTTGGGGTCAATTTGACCCCAGGCTGTTTTTCACTGTGTCAAACATATAAGAAATATCAACTTTTTTATATATTTCAAGGGCTATTTCGGTAGTCAACAAACAAACATAAAGTGCCTCACACTTAAACTTGGGAAACAATATTAATACTAATAATTTCCTGGAGGTTTTAATTGCTGGGGTCAAATTGACCCCGAGGGTAAAATATGTTAGTAAATGTGAAGGTAACAGGAGGGTTAAGTGGCGTATAAGCCCTCATACTGCGAGGATTGCAGCGCCACACTTCCACAGTCACTATATTACGGTATATATATTTATATATATATATATATATATATATATATATATATAATATATGTATCTTGATTTCATTGCAAACAATCATATTTCTCATCACAGGTTTGGAAAATTAAGATATTTTAACAAAAGCATAATCCTAAATGAGCAGCGGTGGATTCTTTACATTCAGATACAATAACTGTTCCAAAAACATATCCTTCATGTCCTACATCCTAATAATATGACCTTTTGTGTATCCGATGACACAAATCCAAGTTCTCGACTGCGATAAGATACTCTTTAAGGAAAAAAAAAAGGGTGACAAAACCCCAAATATGGGCAGGATGATCTTGTTCCAACGTAAAAAGAAGGTCGCACGCACAACTGGTGACCTCCAAATGCTTTACATGTGGCTTTTGCGCATATGGCAAATTTACCACAGTGTCAGCTGTTCTCCTGCAGCGTCTGAGTCGGCTCTCGGGACTCGTGACGGGCGTCGATCCGGTTTTTAACGATGCTAGTACTGATGCTGCTTATTGGCCTGGTTCTTTATCGATACTCTTATAGGTCTAATTGATTAATTTTGCCAGGAGAAAAAAAAGACATTTCTATTATTATATGTAAACAAATAAATATGTTTTGAATGGCGACTTCAGAAATGTTTAAATAACTCGCCATTGTTTTTGTCACAATCAATTATTCAAAATAACTCGCACGTTTCTAGTTATTTTGGAGCGACTAGTCAGTGTTATTATAAGTCCTAACACTAACTTATAAGTCCCCTTATTAATAACGATGAATTGTGTGTGTGTGTGTGTGTGTGCGCGCAGGTGTGTGTTGGTAGTGGTTGTGGCTTTCGGGTTACTGTGGATGGTCTCTCTCCCATGGACGGGGACAAGAAAGCCTCTGGACTGGCACGTCAAGAAATCACATAAAAAGGTGAGAGGTCGGGTCGAGTGTCTCGGGGGGGCTTTCACGTTTGCTGTGTACTGAAAGTATTAAGAAGTGGAAGGTAAGCTTGACCTTTGCTTTGAAACATCAGCTGCTAGGCACTCTTTAGGGCGCCTTCACATTTTGGTGTTTTTTAAACAGCCAGCCCGAAAGTTTTGTTTTTGGCATCCAGGTTGGATCCTAATTGATTTCAGAAATCAGATCCAAACCACATTTGGAGGTGGTTCTCTTCCCGGGGGTCATGCTTGGCAGCAAGCGAGGGCACTGTCTATACGCAGCGTAAGCTACGTAGATACCGACGTCTACGTCGTAAGCCATGCACATAGGTCGTAAAATAACTAGTTCCAGACCTCGGGTTTCATGGCTGCAAGAAAAATCCGGATCCAATGGTTTAAAGTTTAACAATATTTATTGGCAAAGATGATTAACAATTAACGCTCAACGATCGTGGAGTTGGACCGAGGCGAAGGCCACCGATCTCTCCTCTCCTCTCAAAGCAGGAGCTCAGGAGAGGGTCCTGTCTGTCCGCCTCGAAATCCAGCTATTAGTAGCATGCACAGAGTTCACACATAAAGGTTAGTACCCCTCGCTGATCCAATCTGTTTCGCTCAGATAATTATTCAAAATGGCGGGGTCGAAACGCCACACCTCCAGTCAAGGAGTGGAAGTTCCTTCAGAACATCTCAGGTTTCAACCGGCATCCATTTGAACCCGTCATCGCTTAACAACAGCATCTCATTCATTCTCATGCATCACACAGATTATTACCGTTGTCATCACACACACAGCTACAACAATAAAACAATGTCTTCCTCTTATGCGCTACAATAAATTCACAAGACATTCATCTTCATATCCTCCATAATAAATCCCTATTTATAATATCTTTCTGCATGTATTCATTTAAAACATAAGACTTCCTTCTTTTCTTTTTTTACACGTGCAACTATTCATAAAATCCACTACAGCTCTACAGTCGGGGATGTCGTGAGTGATCTCTAGTGCGGACCCGAACAGCCTCACTAGGGTCTGCCCTGAAACCGCCTCTCGCCAGCAGCCTCGCTACCTCGATTGCAGAGAGAACATAACTGAGATCCCACCAATGGGCTCACCTGCTCACCTTCACGATGCACCGCGAGCGTTCTTTCCTAACCAAACTAGAACGGGCACTCCGTAGAGCGCATACCTTCGCATATAATAAGATTCATGGCATTGAATTATGAACATTTTGGCATTAGTTGCATGCCAATTGGATACAAATTGACCGTGCTATGGTAAAAAGAAGAGGTTGACCTTTTCATGACCTTGACCTTTGACCCAATAGATCCCAAAAAATGGTCCTCGGATAATAACCAATCATCCCACCAAATTGCATGCGATTCAAGAAGATTTTGACCTTTTCATGACCTTGACTTTTGACCCGATCGATCCCAAAATCTAATCAAATGGTCCCCGGATAATATCCCACCAAATTTCATGCGATTCGGTTTAATACTTTTTGAGTTATGCGAGTAACACGCATACAAATAAATAAACTAGAACGGGCACTCGGTAGAGCGCATACCTTCGCATATCACAAGATTGGGCATTGAATTATGAACATGTTGGCATTAGTTGCATGCCAATTGGACAAAAAGGTATCGTGCTATGGTAAAAAAAAAGATGTTGACCTTTCCATGACCTTGACCTTGACCGTTGACCCGATTGATCCCAAAATCTAATCAAATGGTCCCCGGATAATAACCAATCATCCCACCAAATTTCATGCGATTCAAGAAGATTTTGACCTGTTCATGACCTTGAACTTTGACCCGATCGATCCCAAAATCTAATCAACTGGTCCCCGGATAATAACCAATCATCCCACCAAATTTCATGCGATTCGGTTCAATACTTTTTGAGTTTTGCGAATAACACGCATACAAATAAATAAATAAATAAATACACAGCGATCAAAACATAACCTTCCGCATTTTCAATGCGAAGGTAATAAAACCCTCGTTACCAGCGTTTACATTGGAACCACCCGTTTTGCCTCGCAGTACTTATGAACGGTGAATTTGAAGTTTTCCATAACCTTCCATTTCAACTTGCAGCAGATACACGAGCACGTACGCCGAGTCCTGGAGGGTCCGTGTCGTCCCGGCAGCACCAGGCGGAGCTTGTTGGCTCGACTCCCCGCTTCCAGTCACGTGACCCAGCCCTTTCTGTGGAAGGATGTTCCGCTTCGCGATGACCTCTTCCGGTACTCGCCACCGTTTGGCTTCAGAGGCCTTGGGGCCAAAGTAGAGGACCTGCTGAGTCAGGTGATATAACTCCTGTGGACTTGCACCTGTTCTAATCTGAGTTTTTAATTGATTGACGGTTAAAGTGCTGCTCGTGGGGGGTTTTACGGGTTCTCTTAAAAACTTTCACTCGGTTCTATTGTCAATGGAGGCTCAGTTTAAAGTCCAACGGGAGTGAGATATCCGATTAAACGGACGCTTTTGCATAGACTTGCATCGCGCTGGCTGTGTGTGCGTGTGTGTGTGTGTGTGTGTGTGGGTGTGTGTTTGAACACACAGCTTCCATTCAAAGGAAACACCTCAACCACATTTTCCGAAAATCTGTAACTGTTAAATAAATACATATTATCTCTGCAAAGAGTGTTTTTTTCTCTCGCCCTGCAGGCTTTTTCCAAATAACCGGTTAATTTTTGTTCCACTTGTGAACGACCTTCATTTTAATCTTTGTGCATCGTCCCTATTTACAAAATAAATATGTATTTCTATGTTATTGTTTACAGTAAAGAGGGCCGTGGGGAAAAAAATACTCTTGCAGTTGAATGGTGATGGCTCATTACAGGCGCACGTGCTGGTTTGCATGTTCATGATGGAGTTAAACTTAACCAACATTTTATAAGAAGTGGTATTAATCTTATGAGAGTGCTTAATTTCCCCTTTCACTATCTGCGTTCCCGATAGTCCAAATTCTCCAAACTGTCCGTAGGCATGCGTCAGAGTGTGTTGGTTTTATAGAGCACAGCTTTTGTACAGGAAGTGAAATACACTTCTTTTAGGCCTCCTGTTGTTTAGATTTTTTTAGAACTTTTTTAAAAAACGAAACATGCTTCTTGTTTTCTATTTGACCCTAAATGGACCATACGTTACTCAATGAACATCACGCTGTAGAAGACTTGGAACTAGAGAATGGGACCATAAACTTATGTTTACAATATTTACTGAGGGAATAAATCAAGAGAGTGGTAGTCATTTTTTCATCAATACAACCAGAAAAGTCGCCCCCTGCTTGTCAGTAGAGAGAATGCACATGTTAAGAAGGACCGGAGGTTGCACCCAAACATGTATTACTTGTAATTATTCAATTCACACCTGAATTCTTAATTGAGAAATAAAACAAACCAAAGTTGCATATTTATGTTCCTGTAAATTCAGAATATACATATATATCACCTCTTGCACAGATCACCTCTTGCCAGATCATAGTGCAATAACTACAATAATAACTTCATATACACACTATGTTGATCTGCACTTCACACATTTCATTTATTTACACTACACACATACACACACATTTCATTTGCACTACACACATACACACACTTTGCATTTTGCACACTGTCTATATTTGGTGTTTTTAAATTTAGTTTAATTGTCATTAGTATTGTGTATGCATATATGTTGTATATATACATATATATTTTATTTTATATTTTGCTTTGTATGCTTCTATATCTTTCATCCCTGTTTTTTTATATTTTATTTTTAATTTTTTATTCATGTGTGTTTGGTTTATTGGTGCTGCTACTGCTACGACAAATTTCCCCTTGGGGATTAATAAAGTATATATCTATCTATATATATATATATTTTTTTTAGAGCCCATCCCTAATGGTTCTCCCTGTGATTCTCTCTTTCTCCTTCAAGCTGCCGGACTCCGACTCAGCGCCCCAGGAGCAGAAGACATCAGATAAATGTCGGCGCTGTTTAGTCATGGGAAATGGAGGAATTCTCCGAGGTCTGGAGCTGGGCCGACTCATTAACCGGTTTGACATGGTTATCAGGTTAGAAACTCGAGCCTGATTGAGATAATCCCATTTTTGCATTTCAGTTTGACTGTTGTGCCACACGTTCTGGTGACCGATGTCATCACAGACACTCCCCACTGTGTATGATACGTGTAGGGACTCAGCAATTTACATTTAAAAATCAATGACCCTCCTTCAGGTTGAACAGTGGTCCTCTGGGAGAGTTCAGCGTTGACGTCGGGAATCGAACCAGCATCAGGATGAGTTACCCAGAGGGCACACCCCAGCACTGGATCGACACGGACCCGCACACTCTGTTTGTAGCTGTGGTTTATAAAAGTGTGGACATCAGTTGGATCTCTGCAATGATCAACAAGCTCTCGGTGGTGAGTTGTGGTGGTGTGTGTGTTTGTGTGTCTGTGTCTGTTTCTGTGGGTGTGTCTGTGTATGATTGGGGGGGGGGGGGGGTCTGTCTGTGTGTGTATTGTCTTTATTAGAAAATCTAACATGAGGGATACAGTTTATTCAGACATAAATCCTGAATAACGGAACAATACTTGTTTATAGGAAGAGCACCAATCTGAGTCATTTTGATCAAATACAAATCAATCTCATGAATTAGATTCATCATGGCGTGTTATTTTCATTGGGTTTTGGATATTTAGAGAGCGAGCATTTGTCTGGCCATACATGGGGTCCTGTGGAAAGTTCGGCTCACATTTAAAGGTACCACAATACAATACAGAAAGATCAACAGCAACAAATGTCATTAATTAAATGTTCAGAAATCACATGGTTTTCCTTAATCAGATATCAAGCCAGATCATATATATATATATATATATATATATATATATATATATACAGGACTGTCTCAGAAAATTAGAATATTGTGATAAAGTTCTTTATTTTCTGTAATGCAATTAAAAAAACAAAAATGTCATGCATTCTGGATTCATTACAAATCAACTGAAATATTGCAAGCCTTTTATTCTTTTAATATTGCTGATTATGGCTTACAGCTTAAGAAAACTCTAAAATCCTATCTCATAAAATTTTAATATTTCCTCAGACCAAGTAAAAAAAAAGATTTATAACAGCTGAGTGTTTGTCAAGGCTCAGGAAACCCTTGCAGGTGTTTCGAGTTAATTAGACAATTCAAGTGATTTGTTTAATACCCTACTAGTATACTTTTTCATGATATTCTAATATTTAGAGATAGGATATTTGAGTTTTCTTAAGCTGTAAACCATAATCAGCAATAAATCAGAATAAAAGGCTTGCAATATTTCAGTTGATTTGTAATGAATCCAGAATGCATGACATTTTTGTTTTTTTAATTGCATTACAGAAAATAAAGAACTTCATCACAATATTCTAATTTTCTGAGACAGTCCTGTATATATATATATATATATATATATATATATATATATATATATAAATGCAGAATGATCTAATAGATTAGATTAGATTAGATATTCCTTTATTAGTCCCTCAGTGGGGAAGTTGCAGGATTACAGCAGCCGGTGCACAGTAGGAGCAGTAATACAAGTTTAAAAAGTTTAAAAAACAGTAAGAAAAATACAGAATGATCACAATCTATCATTTGGATACCAGTACCCTTTAACTGAAATGGGCAAACTTTCAAAAGATTAAAGTTCAGCAAAAAGTCACTGAAATCAAATAAATGTGTCTGTCCAGGCATAATATACATTTTTTTAAACTGCTAAACGTGGACGCATTTAACTTCTGAGTTTGCAATCACTCCTCTTTCATGTTGGCCTGTTCTTCCTCTGTGTTTTCTTCTTGTCCACATCACAGAATATAGTACTCGTGTGATCAAAAACTGACCAGCGATCTTGAGATGTAGTAATTTATATTAAAAGAAAAAGCGTGCACAGTCTGAACATCTGCGCTCTGTGTTGCAGCCGCTCTGGGACTGGCTCTTCTTCTGGCAGAAGGTTCCGGATCGACTCGCTCTCGAGACCGACAGGTTCAGACTTCTAAATCCACAAGTCATCAGAGAGGCCGCATTGGACCTGCTGAAATACCCTCCACCCAGACCCCGCCTGTGGTGGAGCGACCAGGTAATACACTCTTCCCGCACTGGGGGATTAAATCGCTCTGTCATCACATGCAGCCGACACAATGCAAGCTGTATTGTCGCTGCACGTTGCAGAATAGAGAGCGACCTCTGGTGGCGCGTGCCATGCATTACAATACCAGAGGCACTGTGGATAAGTACCTCGGAAGACACCGCCTCCAAAACAATCAAAACTATCCATTTCAGTTCAGTGGAACAGAATATGTGCCATTTCGCATGAAGCATGTTCAGAGGGGCATGACTTGCATATTCTTACTAAGCAAACCTGAATTTCTACATTATCCTACATTTACTGTTGAGGTCTTTTCTAGGGGGTGCTCAGACTTTTTCAGCGTGCGAGCAACTTATAAAAGGGGGGGTGCAAGTGACTTTTTTTTGGCTCCGTCCCGATGCGCGCACTCTGCGACGTGCGAGACGGAGAGCCGAGAAGTGTTAACGCGACGCGTAGAGACAGAAATGACATGCTGTTGTGTAGATACGATCAACAACAGACGGATGTTTAGTTTAATAAAAGAACTAAGACGTGCTCTAGAGAAAATTACAGGGGGCGGGCCAATTATTTTTAAAGTCATGCGATCTACGCCACGATCGACTGGTAGATCGCGATCGACGTATTGAGCACCCCTGGTCTATGTCGTTTGAAAAGTTTACTTTTTATATAAAAAACGAAAAGTCAACTTGAAGTTAACAAAGAAATGCTGACGATACTGTTTCCCCCCCATAATAACATCCTTCTCTCCAGAATGTGCCTACCATTGGGGTCTCGGCACTGAACCTCGCCAGTCTGCTGTGTGACGAGGTCAGCCTGGCAGGCTTTGGCTACAACCTCTCCCAGCACGGGGCGCCACTGCACTACTATGACCAGCTACCCATGGACGCCATGCTGAAGCAGACGACGCACAATGTGGATCGAGAGACTGAGCTCCTGCGGAGCCTCGTCAGAGAGGGAGCCATCGCTGACCTGACAGGGGGGATTCACTGCTCCTTCTGCCCCCCCGCCCGCCACACACGCACAACGCTGACCCCGTGACCGTCGACATTGTAAAGCATTTCTCTTTTCTATCAAAAAAAAAAAGTGATGGACGTGAACTCAGAAAAGCAACGGCGAGACCAATGGATTACAAATCTGTGAGAAGCAAGGGGAGTAAAGGAAGAAACAAAAACCTGGCAGAGAGATGGAAATACATCAGTTCTCATAGATGGTATACTTGTCACAAGGTGCTTCTTGAAGATCAAGGGACTTGAAAACTAAATGAAAGTTACTCTGGTAACATTGGTGCCTATCAGGCTTTACAAGTCTTTCAGTATTCCAATATAAAAGTGTCCAAGGACATTCTGTCCACTTTCAAACATTCACTGAGTTGATTATGTTTGAATTGCTTGCCCCGGGAAGAATAAAGCATGTTATTTATGGAAGGTTACACAGGAACAGAGCGGATCTTTGCTTCAAGCGGCAGAGTAACAAAATGGACTGATCTGCAGCAGGACAGCAGGCTTTTAAATAGTTGAAGTGCATTCAAATGTATTCCCTCACTGTTTAATTTGTATATTTTAAAGTTGTTTGCATGGAGGCGATGAAGGTTCTGTGTTGCCTCCAGAATACTATATACTACTACAATATTTATCATTCCACCGTAAATGATCAGCTAAACAAAGTAACATTTGTTTTGTCTGTGTGATGGTCGAACTTCTGATGATTCCCAAGATATTTTTCTAGATTTTACAGCTGCACTAGTTTATCCTGCAGTCTGCAGGCTGAACTGTAAAAAAACAAAAAACAAATAGTGCACACATGAAATGTGTTATTTATGAATTTTGTGTTTGAAAATAATTATATTAATTCATGCAGTCTGCAGGCTGAACTGTAAAAAAACAAAACAAATAGTGCACACATGAAATGTGTTATTTATGAATTTTGTGTTTGAAAATAATTATATTAATTCATGCAGTCTGCAGGCTGAACTGTAAAAAACCAAAACAAATAGTGCACACATGAAATGTGTTATTTATGAATTTTGTGTTTACAAATAATTATATTAATTCATCCTTGTTATTGTTTGTATTACAGTTGATGTCTTTTTGAGCCTAAGCTTTCGATTTCATTCATCTCACGGTGTGTTCTTCCACTGATCCTCATTCCAAGGAAGATTGAAAATATTCTAAAATTTAATCAGGACGACTTGGTGGACAAACTGAGCAGATGTAATGAAAAATCCTTTTCAAATGTGAAAACAATTAAAGCAAAAGAAACATGTCAAAAGATTGACCACGACATTTTCTTTTCCACTACGGTTTTAGATTCCTGAAATTTGAACCAGTCTTAATTAGTTTGAACCAGTCTTAATTTGTTTGTACTGTTATTGGATGTTTTGCTATTATTAAAAAGGACATATAAGAAATCAGTACATCATCACACAGTGAGTGATGATTGAGTGTTTTATTTGCATGCGAGTGATCATTCACGAATCGTGCGTGTGTCCTGAAGAAGTTTTACAGAGGGTTCATGTACTTTTTCTTGAACAGGACATTATTGACGATACAGTACTGCCTCTCGTACCTTATTGCTTAATTAAAGTACAAAGCATTGGGCCCAGCTCAGGTCACTCCAGGTTAAATATTACTACAAGCTACTCAGCAACTTTCGATTAAGTACCCTGGACCCTGCAGGCGTGCGGACCAGATGACAACCCTGTCCCAGATGTGCTGATCACGTGGCATCATGTCATGCAGTGGTTGCAATAAAGAGATCTATAACGTTAACTAAATGTAGACTGCAATCTGGGACTATCGGTCAGGCCAAGCACAACATTGTAGTAACGCCTAGTTCGTCTATAGTGACCGGAAATTCTGCAGTATCGCATTCAAAATAAAGTGTGACAATAAACATCCTGGTCGTTACGTTACCAAAAGACACTCCGGGTGGACGGCTGTCGTATTTTAGTTCACGTCAGAATCTCGTGTTGTATGCTCTTGCACTCCTACTTTCATCTAGCTCCATTTTTGTTCGTGAGAAAGTTACGCAAAAATTATGCGGATTTTATTTTGAAACTTTTGTCCGGAAGCTGTGTGTGTGTGTGCGTGTGTGCGCGTGGTCTTTTTTCCTCTGCTCACACTGGTGGCTGCGCGTTGTCAGGACCGAGAAGCAGGGGAGCTCTGCCGCTAACAGGTGGGAAGTCATTTACTTCAAACAAACCCGTTATTGTCGCTGTATTACTATAGAACCAACAAAAGTGTAGCGTACGACACACACGTAGCGTTACAGAAAGATAGGTCTGGTCGAAGTATTCTAATATATGTCGTTGTTAGGGGAAACCTTGATACCCGTGACAGGAAGACCGAGGACCGTTTTTTTAAACCTTACAGTTACTTTTAATTAGGCGTTAAAATGTCGCTACCGGTTTATTATTCTCCATACACTTCAGAAATGTTACACCGCGGAGTCTACGCGGTAAAACCACAGACGTGTCGCGCTAATTCACAGACGGTTAAAGTGCTGCTCGGGGAGTTTGTCGTGGAGCTGTCTCAAAAACTTTAATGGAGTTTGTCATTCAGTTGCTATTGTAACGGTTCCGCTCATGACCTCCAGGTCGAGTCCGGTGGCCGGTCCGCCGGAGCTGGAATAGCTATAGGGACGGGAACGAGTAGGGGACGTTGTGTCGCTCTTGTCGGCCTTCAAGAGTGTTCAATGTCAACGTGTGTAAGTGTGTGTACATGTGTGTGTGTGGGTGTGGGTGTGTACGTGTATGTCTGTATGTCTGTGTAAGTGTGTGTGTTTGTGTGTGTTAGCTTGCGTTACTGCAGTTTATTTTGCATATAAAACATGAGACAAGTGGACATAGTCTGTGAATACTGGAGTCTATGACACTCGCACCGCGGGGTTTGAGGTGAAGAGTGACTCGTCTCTGATTGGCGGAATTCGATGAACCCCCCCTTCTTTCACTGGTTCCTTGGTGTGAATCCCCCCCCCCCCCCTCTCTCTCTCTCTCTCTCTCTCTCTCGTTCTGCCGGTGCGCTTCATGCAGGACGAGCAGGTGGACTCGCCTCCAGAATAAGAGGATCAAGTGCTTTCACTCATAACCCACAGGCGCCATGATGGACATGATCTTTATTCTTAGCAGTAGTATTAGTTGTAGTACTTGAGCGAATGTATATTTAGTTACGTCACCATTGTTGAGTTTTCTCCTTTGTTGTTTGGAATCAAGAGTTCAAAGTTCCTCATTGGCATTCCCATATTTATTCCCAGTGATGTCCAAGCCCTGAACAAATATTGTGCTTAATGTGTGCATAAACGTTTCTTTCTTCAAACAGTACATTCTATAAATATGTAATTATTCGACTATCAAGACACATTACATTATTGTTGAACTCCTATCCTCCCTGGGTGTGCTTTATTTCAATTTGATTATATTATAACTATATTATAATAATCATTACCTTCGCATTGAAAATGCGGAAGGTTATGTTTTTATCGCCGTGTATTTATTTATTTATTTGTATGCGCGTTACTCGCATAAGTCAAAAAGTATTAAACCGAATCGCATGACATTTAGTGGGATGATTGGTTATTATCCGGAGACCATTTGATTAGATTTTGGGATCGATCGGGTCAAAGGTCAAGGTCATGAAAAGGTCAAAATATTCTTGAATCGCATGAAATTTGGTGGGACGATTGGTTATTATCCGGGGACCATTTTTTGGGATCTATCGGGTCAAAGGTCAAGGTCATGAAAAGGTCAACTTCTTCTTTTTACCATAGCGCGGTCAATTTGTATCCAATTGGCATGCAACTAATGCCAAAATGTTCATAATTCAATGCCATGAATCTTATTATATGCGAAGGTATGCGCTCTACGGAGTGCCCGTTCTAGTTTTGTTAGGAAAGAGCGCATGAAATTTGGTGGGATGATTGGCTATTATCCGGGGACCATTTGATTAGATTTTGGGATCGATCGGGTCAAAGGTCAAGGTCATGAAAAGGTCAAAATATTCTTTCAATTTGTATCCAATTGGCATGCAACTAATGCCAAAATGTTCATAATTCAATGCCCAATCTTGTGATATGCGAAGGTATGCGCTCTACCGAGTGCCCGTTCTAGTTTTAGATGTATTTCTCTCCGAATGCGTACCATGATAGCACTATATTAAACTGGAATTAAGACTAGATTTCAACACACTTGGGTTAGTTTCCCCTTTCACCTGGTTGATAATCCAGCCTATCATTTCTACCTTTATCATTCACTCACATGGATGATTCAGTTCAACTTTAAAAAGAAAGTATCAATTATTGTTTGAACCTCACCTGTCGATATAAATTACCATTCCAGATGAATTCTGTCTGAAACACAAGACGTTTATGCTTCGTTTGTTTTGCTTTTAAAATAATCCCATTTAATTCAATTGTAAACAAACAATTATTTGCTAGTTATTGATAAATATTGTTAGTGTAGAGCTGTTTGTCAGACAGAACAAGCAATTTGAAGACGCAACCGAGGGACTAAAGAACTTGTAAATCTAATGTCAGCTCATGGACTCTAACACAGACCCGATACGAAAGCAACGACAGTATGCCGCAACTCGGCGTGAGTCGACAGGACCGCATCCTCTCTGCACTTTTTCCTCAGATCGGCTTTTATCTCACTCTCGCCAAATCACTTCAGCAGCCCGCAGCTGGGCTGTAGGTCACTGGGGGAAAGGTGAGGCGACCGGGCCGCCGCTTTAACCCGGTGGCTTTCACGGGGCGCTTCGTGAGGGACGTCCCATCGCTCTTCACGGCTCACGCGATCTTCAGGTCAACGGGGCTGTGTACACGCACAACACGGCATCGCGGTATAAAATAAACCGTACATTTTATGATAAAAAATCCCAAACTCAGAATGATCGGGTCCTCCAGGGCGATCGGCATGTTTATTGATTGTTTACCTCGAGTTGAGTCAATCAGGCCGGGCGTCTCGCCTCAAAACCAGCCGACCGGAGCATCCGTGGCGCAAGTCCGACCTTTGTTTGGAAGATTAGCTGAGTTTGCACACCGCCGTGTAACAGAATCTGTGTGTATTTTGAATCGTCGTCTCGGTGGTATCACCGTGCGTCCTCCGCGCGAGAGCAGAGCGCGCGGGCCGGTGACTGGAGCAGCGGCATCGACAGCAGTGTTCCCAGGGTCACTCACAGTGGACGTTCAGCTGGACCAAAATAAAGACGGACGCCGTCTCTCACGTGGCTCCTTTCTGGGAAAGGTGAGGATGAGAGCTGGCGTTCAGAAATAGCTCTGTATTGTTCTTGTAGAAGATAGAAGCCAAAGTGGTCGTCGTGTCATCCGTCTGCGTGCAGTTATTGAGACCTATAGCAGGTCATGGAAAACCTGGAAAAGTCATGGAATTTTAAAATGGTCATTTCCAGGACCTGGAGAAGTCATGGAAAAAACTTAAATCATCAAAGTTTTGGAAAAGTCATGGAAATGTGTTATAATCACATGTTCATTCACGCCGAGTTTGAAAGAATTAATATATTTTTTAAAGAAAGACGCAACATTTTCTACAGTTTTCATGTTTATACTGAGATTTTAGTTTGGTCATGGAAATTTGGTTTAAAGTCATGGAAATCCATCGGTCAAAATGTGTCAGAACCCTGATAACAGTATATCACTGTCACAGTGGCTGTTGAGGCTCATTCACATGCTCAGAGTGTTTAGAAATGAGATGTTACATTACGCTACGTCATGTCATTGCCAACAGATTACAGCGTGAACTGAGGAGGTTTATGATAACGCAAGATGTCGTCCGTTGCTTTTCCCGTGCGTTCGTCGTCGGTGGATATCCAGAGGGGAATGATAGTCAGAGGCTGCTGTCTGCTAATGGATGACTGATTTGATTTGCTCAACGTTGGTGTCGAATCAAGGCGGTCAGTGAGACTCGATCTTGATGTGGTCAGTGTTGTTTCAGGTCATCCGCGTCTTCCCCGAGGTTCGCATGGAGGCGGACGTGTCCCCGTGTTACCTAAAGACCTCTGACTGTTTCTAATCTGTTTATTTTAAACAGCTCTTATGGTCTGTAGCCACACCTGTGTGTGTGTGTGTGTGTGTGTGTGTGTGTGTGTGTGTGTGTGTTAGCTAGCGTAACCATATTCCCTTATTCAGCACCTGTTAAAATACAAACGCACATCATGGGAATGGGAAACCTGCTTGACTTGTCCCCAGACAATATGTTAAACATATGCTATATGATTTAATTATACAGCATTGTGAACCATTGTTATTGTTCCGCCGAGGCAGCAGCGGAACAAAGTGCCCGTACTTGAGAGCAGGCGGAAGAAACTCCTGTTTTTCTGGAGGTTTAAGACTTTGAGTGAGCGTTGATTCAAGAATTTTTAAAAACAACAACAACTTTACTTTGTTTTCCCCCTGTATACTTAGTATTAGTATTTAGTTTTTAGTATTTAGTTTTGTGTTTTATAATTATTTTTATTAATGCTCTGATGTGCACAGCTGCTGTGATTTTGGAAATTTCAGCCAGAATTCCCCCTCAAAACACGAACAACTGTGACTCCATCCGCTTCTTACGCAGGCCAAAAAGGCTCGAGGCAGATACCAGTAGAGAAGAGATCGAGATACAAGAGTTGTCCTTTTTAGCCCTTTTTAGTCAACATCATCTGGATGAGTTACCACCGGCGGGTTGACGTTTGTGGTTCAAAGGAAGCTCGTTGGTGAGAAGTAACAGACCTCAAAACAAGACGGATCAAAATGACTCGAAGCGATAACTTGTTAAATGTAAACACATGAATGATCATTCTTCTCTTCATCTCTTTAGGTCCCCCTCCTGGCCAGCCTGCCACCGCACACACACACACACACACACTCCGTCCTCCGACACACACTCGTCCCCTCACCTCGGGGACGCCAAACACAGCCGGCCCCGCTCATTCGCCTTAACACAGTTCTCCGCTCCACCCACATTCGCAAACCCGCTCACTTTCCACAGAGCACACACTCGTCCGGTTTCTCAACAGCGGCGTCATGCTGAGTCAGGACTTCCTGGGGAAGCTGAAGTTGCCGGATCTCGATGACGTCAGCCAGTACATCAGGAATGTGCCCACCCCGGTGCTGGTCAGCGTGGGCGCCGTGGCTGCTGCGACAACCTACTACCTGGCGACGCGGCCCAAGGCCCTCCCGCCGGTTTGCGACCTCTGTATGCAGTCAGTTGAGGTTCCGGTGAGTTGGATGCACGAAGAGGACTTCTGTCTGATTTAACGTGTCCCGATACACAGGATGCCGAATGCAGTATGCCACAAACACCAGGATGTTCCACTATATTCAAATGTTGCAGTATACAAGGGGTCATGCTATGATATATCAGGGGTTTTCCTGCATAGAGAAAATGTGGGCGCGCGCCTAAGCCGTTTTCCCGAACGCCTATGATAAATCCCGAGCACCTAAGGCAAAAAAAAGTCTGCGATGGAAAACAAAAAACAAAAACTGTGTTCATCACGTGCATGTCAGCGAATATGTTCTCAATAGTATGTTTCAAGTCGGCTACAGCACCGAAGACCCATTTTGACCCAGGAAAAACCCTGTATATGATATATGATATGATATTCCTTGATTCGTCCCACAGTGGGGAAATTTCTAAATTTAATAAATCACATATGCTCGCTATTATAAGCTTCAATCCTTCGTGCAGCAGATACACGAGCAAGACGGTCAAAGTTCAAGGTGTCCTGTTATTAGGGAAGTGGTATGTCCCGATTGAATGCGTATTGCATGCAACATTATTTTGTAAAACGACATTTCTACACAGAATGTCGATTGGTAAATGTTCTGAATTTGGAAAAACAAATTGAAAAAGACACACAGTGAATATTTATCACATTTCATTCGTTCAGAAAACACATTAGAGATGTAAAGTATGTAAAGTAAAAATAAATGGACATTTGATCTGGAGGCAGTGTTGGGGGCAGGGCCTCGTTGTTGTTTTTTTCCAATATCAAAGTGGCCCTGTGGCGCATAGAGCAAATACAGTTCATCTTCCTTTCAGAAGAGTCGTCCCTTCAGCCGTCAAGACAGCACTGCACAATGTCTGCCAATCCTCGTCACCTGATGAAACCGATGTTGTGATTACTGTCGGATCGTTCTCAGGTGTCACAGCCCACGTTTGTTTCTCTCGTCAGGGTGGAGAGTTGGCGCGCCGGTCAGTTCTGTTGAACGGAGAAGATTTCATGACACATTTTTACGACGATGCCAAAACAATGTATGAGTGCTTCCTCAGAGGGGTCCGAGTCTCCAGTAAGTCACAAATACATCGATATATAATATGCACTTTAGCCACTTGAGGCTGTCAACTGCTTGGGCATTATTAAACAAGAGCACATTCTACTCTGTTAATTGATTAATTAACATTCACTTAACATCTACCTCGATTTCAGAGATTTCATTTGACTCATTGTATTTTAAATGACTAAGCCACATTCTTTTACCCTGCACTTTACTGAACACTGTCAGTGTTGAATCAGCAATCTTCACTGATTACATCACAGGATCTTGCCACCACTACAAACAGCGTAGTTGTCCAGCTGCTCGGGCCCATATGTGTGTTTTTACAAAAACACAAGACAGCAGCAGAATGTACAGGCTAGGAGAGTACAATGTGTACCGTATGTGTGATAAATAACATTATCTCCCTTTTCTTCTCCAGATAACGGCCCCTGTCTGGGCTCCAGGAAGCCAAAACAGCCGTATGAGTGGATTTCCTACAGAGAGGTGAGAGCTCACCTTATTCGTCATATAACATCATAGCTCTACAGCCGAGGAGCCAAAGGTTGCAGGCAGCATAGTAAATCCTCCAGCTTCATTGAAGAGCAACGCCAAATCACTTTATTACCCCCATTTAAATGTGGGATTCATATTATGTATAATGTTATACCAGGGATGAGGGTCTTTCACTAGTAAAACATTAATTCAGCTTGAGAAATGAACAGAAGAATGTTAATGACACCTCCTGAGTGTACACCGGTTGCTGTTGGCTGATTCCAGCTGCTGTAAAATAAACAGTGGCCTTTGGTAGTAGCGCTGCATGGGATTGTTTTGTGTTGCTCCAAAAGTCCCAACGCGTGGCTCACTTTCAATTCAATTCAGTTTATTTGAATAGCCCAATTTCACAAATTACAAATTTGTCTCGGAGTGCTTTACAATCTGTACACATAGACATCCCTGACCTTTGACCTTTGACCTCACATCGGATCAGGAAAAACTCCCAAATATCCCTTCAAGGGGAAAAAAGGGAAGAAACCTTCAGGAGAGCAACAGAGGAGGATCCCTCTCCAGGATGGACAGAACAATATATGTCATCAGAAGGACAGATTTAGAGTTTAAATACATTCAATGAATGTGACAGAGTGTATGAATAGTTCATAGTAGGCATATTCCACGATGGAGACCTCCACGATCCATCAGGCAGATGGAGGTAGAGAGGAGGAGTGGGCGGAGTCTCAACACTTGTGCCCTTATGTTTGATATTATGAGGTTGAATAACGTGTCGCTGCTGTCGCGGTTTGTTGGTGCATTATTCACAAGTGTGTTTGTGTTTTAGGTAATGCAGCGGACAGAGAATCTGGGTTCAGCATTTCTTCACAAAGGACACTCCAAGAGTTTGGACCCCCACATCGGCATATTCTCTCAGAACAGACCCGAGGTATGAACAACCTTTACCCATCGAGCCTGATCGCGTCGCTGCTCCACCGACCCATAAGTCTTTCCGAGGGTATCGTTATGGTCCAAAGACCATTGCAAATAGATGTCAAAGAATTCGGCAAATTTTTTGGTTTTCTTCAGGATCAAATCCAGTTCGATCTGTCATTTGACATTTCGGGGTACATCGCAAACAGGAACCGCCAATTCAGCACTTCAAATGGTGTCAATTTGTCAGAATATGAACAGGAAAAAGGCAACAACACAAACAAGTTGTAGGCCACAGTGAACCCATGGTATCAATATCATTTCTTCAAATCATTCTGGAAACTAGAAGCAAAGCATAATTATCCCCCGGATAGAAGTAAGACAAAGAATAAAGGGCATGACACACTGAGGGAGTGACGAATAAACAACATGAAATATTCTAGACACCCGGCTGCAGACATCTCGCTTCAAAACGATTCAAACTGGCAGCGATGCAAAGCTGTGACAGTTGCAACACTTTTTCAATAACTAATTCCGAAAATACTACTGGCTCGTACACGTAGAGGCCAATGTGAACGTTTGGTCAAACTTGTTAGGGAAGTGTCTGACATTAAAACTATATATATATGCTATATATGCCTTTTCTGAGTCACTATTACTATATTACTCTTTAACGTGTGTGTGTGTGTGTGTAGTGGATCATCAGTGAGGTGGCCTGTTACACCTATTCTCTGGTGCCGGTCCCGCTGTACGACACACTGGGAACAGAAGCCATCTCCTACATTGTAGACAAAGGTAAACCACAGCAGCGACATCATGATGACATGCGCTTCAGTGCCCCTATATGTCACAGGCTAGTTGTTGTTGTTGTTGTTGTTGTTGGTGGTGAAGATGTGTCGGCATGTGTTGGTACGTTGTTTCCGCAGCCGCCATCTCAACCATCGTGTGCGACGTGGTGGACAAAGTCCACCTGGTCCTGGACTGTGTCCGGGACAGGAAGCACTCTGTGAAAAACATCGTTCTGATGGAGACCCCCAGTGTGGAGCTGGTCAACAGGGGGCATCAGGCTGGAATCCACATCCTCAGCCTGCATGAGATGGAGGTCAGCGGGCTGCTTATGTCATGTCTCTCTTTTCATCCCCGAATTCCTCCGCCTCGTTTTTATGCATGTTCAGTTTATTTTGGGTTTCATTTTTCTCTTCCGTTAGTTTGGAAATTCTTTCTTTACATTCAACTTTCTTTCTTGTTGTCTCCGCTTGTCACGCGGCAAAACCAGGGTTCAATTCCCTGACGGATACATCATGTGGCGGCTTCCTTCTTTATTGCCATTTCGCCACAGTTCCGTCACCATGCAATGTTCTCAAAGGGTGTTGTGTAGATGTTGTGAATGTGTGTGTGTGTGTGTGTGCTCCCACAACAAAATGAAGTAAATATCCAACAGCAACCCAAACAAAAACACTGAAAAAGATAATGTTCACCTTTTGGCTTTGTTCAACGAACAAGCAACATGCATCAAGAGTGAACCTCTGCACACAGGGCCTTAATGACCATTAACAATGTGCTGCCATGGTTGGCCACATGGGGCAGTATCACTAGACACAGTCTAACAGTGTACTTTGTCTTCATAAGAAAGATTACTTTGCACTGTCTTTCATTCTTTCTGCTTTTGCCCCCTTGTTTTGTAATTATTTTCTTTGTCTCAATTGATTTAATCTCTTGTTTTCTTGCTAGTTTCCTTGTTGTGGCGCCTTCCTGTTGTCATGCTTTGTTCTTCCAATATTATTTTTGTTACTGTCACTTTCTCTGTCAGCCGATCACTCCATAATGGTTTCTTCTGTGTGCTTTTCTTGTTGCGCAGGCCCTCGGGAAGGCCAACCACCAGCAGCCAGTGGTAAGTAGACGGCACCCTGTAAGGGAACCAACACCAGTTCAGACTTCAATGGACGACGATGTGTTTTGCGTGGCACTGTTTGACCCACTTCTCCCTGAAGCCGCCGCAACCGGAGGACATGGCTCTCATCTGCTTCACCAGCGGAACAACAGGTGATACACACACACACATGAGCTTCACCCAATTTGATTTACATTAATATATGTAATAGACATGATATAGACACCTACACTCTCAATGTGTGTGTGTGTACTTTCAGGAAACCCAAAGGGAGCTATGTTGACTCATAGAAATGTTGTGTCCAACTGCTCCGCCTTCATCAAGATGACGGAGGTGAGTGTCACACTTACGTAAAGTTATCGGTTTCCTGCTCTACCTCCTCCTTTCTTTCACCTCCTCTCCATCTCTACCTCCTCTTCCTCTTCTTGTCCTCCTCTCTATATCTACCTTCTACTCTCCTTCTTTTCCTCGTTCTTTCTCCCTCTCCCAGACCGTCTCCATGTCTACTTCTACTTCATCCTCTCCTTCTCTACCTCCTTTCCTCCCCTACTGCCTTCTCTACCTCCTTATTCCCTTATATACTGCCTCCTTTCCTCCCCTACTGCCTTATCTACCTCCTTCCTTTATCTACCGCCTCCTTTCATCCCTCACTGCCTTCTCTACCCCCTTCTTCCCTTCCCTACTTCCTACTCTACTTCTATCATTCCTTCTCTCTCCTTTGCCTTTCCATCTCATCCTCTCCCTCTTCGTTTTCTCCCCTTCTTTCTACTCTACCTCCTTCGTTCCTTCTCTACGTTCTCCTTTCCTCCCCTATCGTTCTACTCTACCTCCTTTTCGACCTCTTTCGTTCAGCCTGCGATTTACCTTTATTGCTTCAAAGTCCTCCAAACGCTCAGCCATGTCAGGATCCAGATGTGCCACCGTATTCTAAGAGGCAGGACTACGAATGAAACATTGCCAGTGTTTGTGTGACCAGAGCGAGAGACTTTGATCAACTCTCCCCGATTCTCTCCAGTCGTACGCTGAGACCACCTCCGATGATGTCATGCTGTCTTTTCTGCCTCTGGCCCACATGTTTGAGAGAGTGGTGGAGGTACAATTGTCTAACACTGACTGTATTCCCTTCCTGTCTGTGTCTGGCTCATGTCCGTCGATGTGCGTGTGTGTGTGTGCGTGTCTGTGTGTGTGTGTGTGTCTTCCTGTCTGTGTCGTGGATGCCGTGTTTTAGGTTTCCTGTCCAATGTCTGGCAGTGATGTCCATATTTCCTTCCTGCCCTTGGCTCATATGTTTGAGAGAGTAGTCCAGGTATTGTACGTCTCCTTAGTTCCCATAGTCGCCGTCTTTTCTTGAACACGGATCAATATTCCCGCAAAGCCCTTGTATGTGAACCTCTCTCTCGTTACATACTAAGTTCTGGTGACCTCCTCACTTCTTCCCCTCTCTATTTTTTTGGGATACCGCTGACAGGGAGTGATGATATTGCACGGAGCCAGGATTGGCTTTTTTCAGGGAGACATTCGCCTGCTGTCCGATGACCTGAACACACTGAAACCCACCGTGTTCCCCGTGGTTCCCCGACTGCTGAACAGAATGTACGATAAGGTAGGCGTGGCGCGGCTCAGAGATGCAGCAGCGCCCCTGAATCCGGTGAACGCTCAAGACGTCACCGTAAACGCCTTTTTGCACTCGATGTAGCATCGAGATGAAGGAGCAGATGAATGCTGTTCTAAATAATGATGGCGAGCCTGTGTATGTGTAGATCTATGGGCAGGCCAACAGCTCCCTGAAGCGCTGGCTGCTGGAATTCGCCTTCAGGAGGAAGGAGGCGGAGATGAGGCGAGGCATCGTGAGGAGAGACAGCATCTGGGATCTACTCATCTTCCGGAAGGTCCAGGTACACAGAGCCAGCAGCACGGTTTAGAAGCTCCTTGCATGTCACTGTTTGGTCAGGGGCTTCATATCCACAGGTGCTGGTTGATATGTCCAATTCATTCAATGAAGGTATCTTCTTGCATTTTGCAGAAAAGCATGTCTCTAGTTTGAGGTTTTTATATAATTCTGTAGCTGTTCCCTATCTATTCACATCCCAAGAAATGTGTATATACAGGACTGTCTCAGAAAATTAGAATATTGTGATGAAGTTCTTTATTTTCTGCAATGCAATTAAGAAAACAAAAATGTCATGCATTCTGGATTCATTACAAATCAACTGAAATATTGCAAGCCTTTTATTCTTTTAATATTGCTGATTATGGCTTACAGCTTAAGAAAACTCAAATATCCTATCTCTAAATATTAGAATATCATGAAAAAGTATACTAGTAGGGTATTAAACAAATCACTTGAATTGTCTAATTAACTCGAAACACCTGCAAGGGTTTCCTGAGCCTTGACAAACACTCAGCTGTTATAAATCTTTTTTTTTACTTGGTCTGAGGAAATATTAAAATTTTATGAGATAGGATTTTAGAGTTTTCTTAAGCTGTAAGCCATAATCAGCAATATTAAAAGAATATAAGGCTTGCAATATTTCAGTTGATTTGTAATGAATCCAGAATGCATGACATTTTTGTTTTTTAAATTGCATTACAGAAAATAAAGAACTTCATCACAATATTCTAATTTTCTGAGACAGTCCTGTATACACTACCGTTCAAAAGTTTGGGGTCACTTAGAAATGTCTTTATTTTTCAAAGAAAAGCACTGTTTTTCAATAAAGATAACATTAATCAAAAATACACACTATACATTGTTAATGTGGTAAATGACTATTCTCGGTGGAAACGTCTGGTTTCTAATGAAATATCTCCAGAGGTGTATAGAGGCCCATTTCCATCAACTATCACTCCAGTGTTCTAATGGTACATTGTGTTTGCTAATCGCCTTAGAAGACTAATGTCTGATTAGAAAACCCTTGTGCAATTATGTTAGCACAGCTGAAAACAGTTATGCTGGTGATATAAGCTATACAACTGGCCTTCCTTTGAGCTTGAAGTTTGAAGAACAAAATTAATACTTCAAATATTAATCATTATTTCTAACCTTGTCAATGTCTTGACTATATTTTCTATTAAATTTTCAATTCATTTGATAAATAAAAGTGAGTTTTCATGGAAGACACGAAATTGTCTGGATGAACCCAAACTTTTGAACGGTAGTGTATATTACATTACATTACATTACATGTGGGCTGCTAGCAGAGCATTTCAACCTAGAGTACAAACTAAGAACAACAAGAATACAGCTCCACGGAAGATGTAGAGACTTTCTGCTGTCCTGATGTCACCCAGGTCGCGGTCTTTAAGGTAGGTGCGGGTGGAAGAGACGCCACAGCTCAGGACAGACTAACAATCTAGCAGCTTTAAACAACAAATACAAAATGCACACTGCAGACTTGGCCCGGAGATCTTTTAAAGACACTCAGCCTCCAATCAGTGAAGATTCCCTTAAAACAGGACAGACTAACAATCTAGCAGCTTTAAACAACAAATACAACAGTAACTTTAGCAGATAAAACTAGTTTAAAGAAGATTGCAGACTTGGAGATCTTTAACACAAAACAGGACAGACTACAGCTTTAAACAACAAATACAACAGTAACTTTAGCAGATAAAACTAGTTTAAAGAAGATACTTAGCAGGATCCAAGTAGTCAGTAGTCTCGCCTCACAGGTAGAAAATGCACACCTGGTGCACATCCTGGTACATGTGGGCTGCTGGCAGCAGAAGAACATCGCGTTCTTTGTCAATATAGCACGCATCTATTAATTGTTTTGCTTCAATCACCCTTATTTATTTTCTTATCATTACTGATTGTACAGCCACATAAAAAGCTGTAAATGTTTTTTCTAAATGTCATGGCGGCTAAAGACGGTTTCAAAACCCAGTGAAGTCGTGTAAAATACGCTTGTCGGATTTCTAGGGGCGTCACATAGTACTTAATCCGTGCAATAATGGGAATTCAACAGCTCAATCTGTATCCCGATTACATTTAGATTTTTACAGTTTCACTTATAGAATTAAGAATATAAATATAAGATAAAGTGCACAGACAGGCAGGTTTCAATACTTTAACCAATAAGTATAAGTAAGTAAGTTTAAAGTGACAAGTGTATTTAAAGTGAAGAGTTACGTGTATTAAAGTGAAGAATTAAGTGGTGTGCAGGGGAGTGACCGGAAGGACCTTATCCTGGGGATGACAGTCAGTGGGGGACTCGGGCTTTGTTTATGTTTACGTGATTTTGTTGTGGATGCGACTGACAGGAGCAGCGCAGCATTAACGCAGTGTGCTGCCCTCTACAGGCCAGCCTCGGAGGTCGCGTGCGTCTCATGCTGACAGGAGCTGCTCCCATTTCCCCCACTGTCCTCACCTTCCTCAGAGCTGCAATAGGCTGTCAGGTAACACACACACACACACACACACACACACACACATAGGCCCTTGTTGCACATGCTATCCTGTCTCTTTCTATCACCTGTCCTGGAATTCTGCACGTCAGAGGGTTATTCGAAATCTGTAGAAATGCTGCCATCTGTTCTGGACATACTCATCCACGCTCTTTATCTGTTCCCCAATAGGTTATGCATGGCATACATAATCCTGTGTTTTAAGTAGCAGTAATAATAATGATGTGTTTTATTCTCTATCTCAGTTCTATGAAGGTTACGGACAAACAGAGTGTACTGCTGGATGCACCATGACCATGCCCGGAGAATGGAACGCAGGTAATGAATAGGAGCGACTGAATTCATCTTCAACAAGTGTCAACGCCTTGAGTCATGAATACGACGATTGATTGAACAATCTGCCCGCAGGTCACGTCGGAGCCCCTCTGCCCTGTAACTCCCTTAAACTGGTGGACGTGCCCGAGATGAAATACCTGGCTGTAAATGGGGAGGGGGAGGTGAAACACAAAGACGAGCGGACATCCTCACAGAAACTCTGTCTTTTACGGAAATAATACGTCACTCATATGTGTGTGTGTGTGTGTTGGTTTCCAGG
Source organism: Pseudoliparis swirei (assembly GCF_029220125.1). Taxonomy (NCBI): domain Eukaryota; kingdom Metazoa; phylum Chordata; class Actinopteri; order Perciformes; family Liparidae; genus Pseudoliparis; species Pseudoliparis swirei. The sequence continues at coordinate 6,523,797 of NC_079406.1, read as the reverse complement.
TGTGTGTGAAGGGCCCTAACGTGTTCCAGGGCTACCTGAAGGACGCCGAGAAGACTGCTGAGGCCATTGATGCAGATGGGTGGCTTCACACGGGAGACATTGGGAAATGGCTTCCTGTAGGTTTAGAAGTGGCATTTGAAGTTATTTTTTCCAATCAGCCTGCGCTTCGTTAATCTCGGCTTCACACACACGTATTCAGGCCAAAGGTTCAGCGCATCTCTTACGGCCTGTGGACATTTGGTAGAAATTGTAATCCCGTGTGCATGTGCGTCGACAGAATGGCACGCTGCAGATCGTGGACAGGAAGAAGCACATCTTCAAGATGGCACAGGGGGAGTACATCGCTCCCGAAAAGATCGAGAACATGTACATCAGGTGCGATGCAGTGGCGCAGGTCTTTGTGCATGGAGACAGTCTGCAGGTAGGCGGAGGACCTTCTCACTGTGTGTGTGTGTGTGTGTCTACCACTTTTTCAGAAAATCTGGAACTGTGAAATAAATACATATTATTTCTGCAAAGTGTTTTTTTTCTTGCCCCAGGCCTTTTTTAAATAACTGGATAATTCATGTTCCACTTGTAAACGACCTTCATGTTAATCTTTGTGCACTATCCTTATTTACAAAATAAATAATGTATCTCTATCTTATAAACAAAGCGTCCCACTGTTTACAGTAAAGGACCGTGGAAAAAATAAACAGAGGGCACACTGACTTGCATGTTCATGATGAAGTTAAACTTTAACCACGGTTTGATAAGAAGTGGAAGTAAACGTGTGAGAGTCATTTTCTCATCGACTGCTTTACAACCAGACGACAATAACTTTTAGGTATTGTGTTTATCTCCAGGCATTTCTGGTAGCAGTGGTGGTTCCTGACCCTGACTTCCTGTCTAGCTGGGCCAAGAGGACCCTGGGACTGGAGGGCAGCTACCAGGAACTATGTGGCAGAGCGGTAATCAACTTGATCACAGTATACTGTCGAGTCAGACAGCCCACCCTTTGGATTCATTTCCTGTTTGGATAATTAAGTTAACCAATCGGTCTCTTCATGTCCAGCGCTGATTCCAAACCAGAGATACATGTACCGCAAAGTGGGTACTTCGGTAGTTGCTATGGGTTACGAGGATCAAACAAAAGGAAATTCTGATGAAGTAAATAGCTGTATTTCATCTCGGATTCAAAGTTTTCCTTTTGCTTGATCGTTTGTGATCTGTCAATTAAATAAACATACAAATTAATCAACTAGATTCCTTCAGTTAGCCTCCTCAAGAATGTCTTTAGTCGAGGACAGCCCTAAGCAATAGTCAGAAAGCAGAAAGCAAGTCAAAAATGTCAAAAAGAAATTGTTGACTGAATGCAAACTTGAGCAAACATTCTTAAAAAAGGAAAACAAAGGACCGAAGACAATTCAAGGAGCTCTATTTTATATATATTTCAATATTGTAAAAATATTTACTTATTTCGTTGTACTCAAGAACACATAATAACATGCATTTTCAGACGGTTACTTTCTTTGTCCATTTTTTAACTGTATGTAGTTTTAGTACACATGATATTCAGGTACTCACAAAAAGAACAACACACATCAAAAGGTGCTCAGTCAAACAAGAAAAGAGGGGAAATGAGGATATATTATTCACTTTTAATAGACATCTATTTTAAAATAAACTGAAAAGAACGCATTTGGATTGGTGGGGTAGACGAAGGGGCACTTGAGTTCATCTGGGAGAACTACTTCTATATACACAATACCTGGTACTTAAACGAACATGTACAATCAAATGCAATCTCATAACTCCACAGCAAATACTATTGTGGAAATATAGTGGTCATTGAAGTGACATCATCATTCCGAGGTACCTCTTTACAGGAAGTCAAGGCGGCCATCTTTGAGGACCTGGTGCGATTGGGCAAGGAAGGAGGCCTCAAGTCCTTCGAGCAGGTAAAACAACGGCTCATCATTTCAGCTACGGGTTGAAGCATATTTTCCTGTGCAAGTGAAACAGCCTCATCCTGCCGACATGTGTGCATGTCTCCGTTTAGGTGAAGTACATCTGCATCCACACCCAGCTGTTCTCCATCGAAAACGGCCTGCTCACTCCAACGCTGAAGGCCAAGAGGAACGAAATGCGCCAGTACTTCAAAGCCCAGATCGACGAGCTGTACGCCGGGATCAAAATGTGAAAAGGGGGGAACCGAGGAGGAAGAGAGACGCAGTCGACTGAAGGGGTTTTGGGGAGAGTGGAAGACGGCAAGCTAAAGCCCACGCAGAGAAGCAGACAAGCCTCTCAGGCCACAAGGAGCGCGTCTCGTCCTCTCGGCCGGGAACACGAGAAACGACAGCAAAAGGATGCGCCGTAGCTTTTAATGGAACTTGATTCAGAGCATCTAGAACTAAATCAATGGCCTTTAAGATCTACGGCACAGCATCCAAGACCTCTGAAGGTCCAGAGTAAATTCTGTGATGAAAAAAAATTTCTTTTGATGAAATAGTTTTTGCCTGTGCAATGTACAGTACTAGATTCTGTTAAAACGTGTTGATTTTAATCAGCTGTTTTGAGATCATATTTGATGGATGTTTTTAAAGGGAAATGTTAAAGTGCAGCTCTGTAGCATCTCAGGACTTTACTGACAGGAACAACACACAGTAACTCCTACACACACACTCCAACGCCTTTTTATTCAAAGGTTAGCGGAGGACTGAAAAAAGATCATCTAAACAACGCCAGCTGGAAAAAAGGGAATTCAGGTACTAAAGAACACTCAAAAGGGATAGTGTTTTTTATTTATTTATGGTAACATGAAGGGAAGAGATCAGTTTTCTTAAATTATTAGTACACGCTGAAGAAGGGTGGAACTTCAAAATGACATTGTTCACAACCTGAATGTTAAAGTATAAAAATGTTGGATGTACTTGTTGGACTATGATCTTACTATAACTGAACTGTCATCTCAGATCTGTTTTGTAAAGATTTGAATTAAAAATCATCCAGACAGCTGTGTGATCTGTCTTTTGCTTCATCCGGGCCGTGTGTTCTGGTAAAACTATTTAAATATGTAATAACAGTTGAGGTAGTTCCATTATATTTACTCCAGGGACTTGTTTACAAATCCTCAAAACAGATATTGAACCCTTTCGCTTTCCGTAGGACCGACATTTCAGCGTTTTTGTTCGGGGTAGTTGTGTGATCATTTTTTAAAATGTATGTGCAGATAATTATTTAGGTAAACTGGATTCAGACTATACTACTACAAATTAAGTCTAACACGTTTTTGTTTAATACATGAACTCTCTTATTGGCAAGTAACTTCGTTATAAATTGTACCAACTCCCCTCCCTGTTCATCGGGAATGGTACAGTCCGGAAAGTATTTTGCGGGAAGCGGCTTCTGGTTCAATTTGAGTTTTCAAAATAGTGTTCAAAACAAACGCGCCAGCGACTCGTTCAAATGAGGTGAGAATTATCCATTTCAAATTAAAACCCAACCAATACCTTTACCACACTGCACTTGTGTAAAGTTACAAACTTCATTAAAACGTTAAGTTGCGTTATATGGTTGGCCTGCTGATTATGACGTTACGCTCACCAGTACACCTTTATGAGGATAGACACAACAGAGCTAAACGGCTCCCTGGGAGGTTTGGACAACAACTAAGGAACCCGAGTCATCTGGTTGAAGAAGAGGAGGAAGAGGGGGAGGAGGGTGATGGTGATGATGATGATGGTTTGTTTCCACAGTGCCAAAAAGGGCAGAAGAGCCCAAATGCTCACGAAACCACAACAGGAGAGTCAGGTGAGTTGGTCACTAGCTGTTGCTCCAGTTGAAGTGCACTATGATTTGAAATAACAGAACTAAAAGGGATACACATGGGGTGTTGTCCTTATATCAGTGACAACAACTAAGAGGATTCCCATGCAACATTGTGCCTGTATTTGTGTTCTATTTATTACATCTTGTTGTATAAAGAAAGCTCGACAAACTGTACATGATGGAACTTGAGTTGTTTTCTCTGTTGCTTTCATTTCCAGAAAGGTGCATCCGATGATATGGATTCCCCGGACCTGTCCTCTATTGACAGAGCCAGCTTCCTCGAGGGGCTGCAGCAGAATTACGGTAAGTTCATTATGTAGTGAGGCCTTGAAAGGTAAACCCACGCACGCTGTGGACTGGACTGAGGGCAGGGACAAGGCTTTTGCTGACACTAAGGCAGCCCTGGCGAAGGCCACCATGCTGGCACATCCTTCAGCCACAGCCTCCATCGCCATCACCTCGGACGCCTCTGACTACGCTGTCGGCGCTGTCTACGAGCAGTGGGTAGGCGGGGCCTGGCAGCCCCTTGCTTTCTTCAGCCGCCAGCTGCGCGCTAACGAGCGTAAGGACAGCACTTTCGACCGGGAGCTGCTGGGTCTCGACCTCGCCATCAGACACTTTTGTTTCCTGCTGGAAGGTCGACACTTCACCGCCTTTGTCGACCACAAGCCGCTGGTTTTCGCCATGGCCAAAGTGGCCGAGCCGTGGTCCGCCCGCCAGCAACGTCATCTGTCCTACATTTCCGAGTTCACCACGGATTTACAGCAGGTGGCCGGTAAGGACAACCAGGTGGCGGACTGCCTGTCACGGGCGGTGGCAGGGGCAGTCCATCTTGGTTTGGATTACAGCCACATGGCAGCGGATCAGACCACAGACCCAGACGTGCACATCCTGTAGACCTCGACGACAGGTCTGAAAATAGAGGATGTGGTTTTTGGAGAAGCCGGCACCACGCTCATGTGTGACGTCTCCACAGGCGGTCCTCGGCCGATCGTTCCCCCGGGGTGGAGACGACGCGTCTTTGATGCCATCCACGGTCTCTCCCACCCCGGTTCGAAAGCGTCACAGAGGCTGGTGGCGGCGAAGTTTGTTTGCCGCGGCCTCAAAAAGGACGTAAGAGACTGGGCTACCACTTGCCTCGAGTGCCAACGGGCCAAAATACATCGCCACACTAAAGTCCCGCTAGAGTTGTTCCCGGTGCCAGAGAGGCGTTTTGACCATGTTAACGTGGATCTGGTTGGCCCTCTGCCCTCCTCTCAGGGTTTCACCTACCGGTTGACCACGGTTGACAGGACCACCCGTTGGCCCGAGGCTGTGCCACTGACATCGTTGGCATCTGTCGAGATGACACGGGCATTTATCGGCACCTGGGTTGCCCGTTTCGGCACCCCTTCGGACGTATCCTCTGACCGGGGCGCGCAGTTCACGTCTGAGCTGTGGAACGCGGTGGCCCAGAGCCTCGGAGCCAAACTCCACCGCACGACCGCATACCACCCGCAGGCTAACGGACTCTGTGAACGATTTCGTAGGTCCATGAAAGCTTCTCTTCGTGCCGGCCTCAAGGACAGCAACTGGGTCGACAAGCTCCCGTGGGTGATGCTCGGCATCAGGACTGCGCCGAAGGAAGACCTACAGTCCTCATCCGCGGAGCTCGTCTATGGCCGGCCACTGCGGGTTCCAGGGGATTTTGTTCCCCCCTCCACCGTTCCCTGGTCTGCCACTCTCCAGCGGGCCGCGCTACGGGACAATGCGAGGCTTTTTGCACCGGTCCCTACTTCCCATCACGGCCTCCCTCAGTCGCACATCCCCGCCGGGCTTCAGACGGCTGAATACGTCTTTATTCGCCACGACGCTCACAGGGGACCGCTACGCCCGCCCTACGAGGGCCCGTTCCGTGTTTTGGAGACGGGAGACAAACATGTTATGGTGGACATGGGTGGTAAACCGGAGCGACTCTCCATTGACCGCCTCAAACCAGCTCATTTGGACGTTGCTAGGCCCATTGAATTGGCCCAGCCCCCACGACGCGGGCGTCCTCCAGCTCTGCACCCACCCCCTGCTCCCCTCCCTCCCAAAACTCCCACACTCCAGGCCCCACACCCATGTCATGGTGGTACACAGTAGTGTCTCCTCGACCCCCTGTAAAGCACAGCCGTGATGGCCGGTTACTACGACCACCTCGCCGATGACCTTTTTCTTAGTTGGTGAATTCTGGGGGGACGTGTGTAGTGAATGTGATATCATAATTCACCCTTGTTCCTGGTGTAGTTCGTGACACAGTTATTAATGTAATGAGTCACACACATCGGTGTGACTGTTCCGGGATCGCGGTCCCTTTAAGTGTTGCGTTGCTGTTTGTGACGTCGAGCCCCATGCGGGTTTGGTATCTGGGCAGCGCCATTTTGTGTTCATTCGTTTTTGTGTGACGGAATAAACGAGACACACACGTGTGTGCTCAACTTGAGGAATTGTGTTTTGCCTTTTTATGCAACTTCCACAATTACACCATTTTGCTGTATCAAAATCCATGTCAGAGCAGATTCCACACTGTGCGTTTACATGATGGTATAATTCGAATCTTGCTTTAGTCGGACTATGCTATCTTTTGGGGGATCTGCTGTTATCCCAATATACATGGCAGTGAGTAATTCGAATCATTGGCCGAAAGCATGTCATATCCGATACGATAGGCGGCGCTGTTTTCATTACAACTCGTGGTGATGCAGTCATTTCCGCTTGACCTCTTCACCACCACCAACAACAACATTTCGAGAAAGATGGCGAACAGAGAGCAAGGCGAAGCTACATCCCTCTACTATTCTTCCATGGTGTTAATAGGAGTACAGCGAATGCAAATGGCGCTATTGGCTGAGTTGATAACGGAGAGAAGACGCCGTCGCCGAAGGTACACGGAGAATTTAATTTATCGTCTCTTTCGACTTCCGGGTCACGACATGGGAGGGAGGGAGGAGGGCGGAGGGATCTCGAGCATGCGCAAAGACGCAAAGTCCAGTTCCGAATCGAATTCAGAGTTACATGCCGCGAGAGTCGAATTAACAACTGGATCGGACCGAGCTATCCAGGGGTGTTAATCGGATCGAAGTCGGACCGCACATAGTCCGACAAAGGTGTTTACATGAAACGGATCATTCGATTTCAGTCCGACTAAGCCAATAATTCGATTGCATGTAAACGCACTCCACGTGTGATCCTTTGTGCATTTTCTTCCTCTTTTTTCTTTTTTCTCGGTGTATTTACAGTTGCCTCGTTTCCAGAGTCCAGCTTAATGTCAAACCACCAACGTTGTGCTAACCAGGTAACTGTTGGTCTGACCCACAAGGTAACCCGCTGCACAGCACGGCCATGGAGGACGATCTGAAGGTCCCGGAGTTGAGTCGGATGAACGGAGCCAAAGCTGGGAAAAAGGAAGTTCCTCAGACGGCGAAGACCTCTGTAGTGCAGCGTGGAGCTGCCGTGAAGAGGAAGGAGACGGAGCAGGATGAGGAGGAGGAGGAGGAAGAGGAAGAAAAGATGAAAAAGAGGAGCAGGAGGATGACTGGAGGGACGAGGTGATTTCACTTTTCAGTCGACCATAAGGATAATACACCATTCACAAAGCGCGTGATGAATGATGTAGGTCTATAAAGACATTGCTTTTAAATAAGCTGTGGAACATTATTGAACAAAATAGTATTCATACATCATTACAGATGTAACAGGTGACATTAATGGTTATTGTGATTAAATGAGCCATATTGGCATAAGTAATAAATGCGAATACAACAGTGAATCAGATATATCAGTTTGTAACTAATTAGTTACATGGTTAACTGTATTCTATCGTAATACTGGAGAGAGACCGAGACACATACCAACACGTCAACTCGTATACAAGACAAATTTATACATTCATCAATTCATAATTTTCCCCTCATGCAAGGAAAAAATAAACCCATTTCAAGTCATTAATTACATTTATATATATATATGATTATGGTAAAAACGGAAGAAAAGTAAGAAGAGGCAATAGCCCTTTTCAGAAAAAAGAAGACAAACAAAATACTTGCCGCGGACGTTTCTACTCCGTTAACCAATATTCTTTCTGCCCATCAAGTTATTCCTCTTGTCTCTTGTGTCCCAAATAAGGCCGGGGGACAATCAACAGACGAAGGAAGGCAAGAAGAGAGGGAGTGAAACAGGAAGTGGAAAGTCCAGTGACGCTGCACCGAAGGTAAGGAAGTGAACAATTACTGTCTCCAATAACGAGGGCAGCGTCGATAGTATGCCACAGTTATGCTAATAAGGTCACAAAAACTTCTTGGATGACTCGTTGAGAACATGTCGAGACAATGTTCTGTTTGTTTATTCCCCCGGGAGAAACCTGACGCTGCCCAGAAGAGAGTTCTGTCGTCTGATGAGGAGGAGGGGGATGAAGATCGGAGTTGGGTATGGTCTGACTTTACCGGATTGTTGCAGCCAGGGATCTCGCATCCAGAGAAACGAGGCGTTTGTTTTCAACTCTGTATTCGTCTTTGTCTTCATGTTGTCTTATTCAGAAGCCAAGTCCGAAGAAGGCCACGGCTTTACGTTTGGGAAGAAGCAGAAAGTCTTCGTCTAAGGGGCCGAAAACTAGAACGTCTTCATCAGGTCAGGGGGACGAGCAGCAACCCTGTTCAAGGACAGTTTGGCCTCCGAGGGTTAGAGAAGAACATGGTGCATTAAGTGTGAACCCAGGAGATGGAAAGCGTATGTTGTCTTCCTGACAGACCCAGGCTGGCAATTCCAGTCTTAATGCTAAGCTAAGCTAAACTGACAGCTACTTAAACAGTATCAATCTTCTCATCTCACTCTCAGCAAGCGATTTATTGGTTAAAGGTTAAATCCAGACTTCTTCATTGTTTGTCGGTGTATTTATACCTTTCTTTTTTTGCATAAAGTGGACTTTTAAAAGTTGCCTTTTCTTTATACACTATTTTATATAATATGATGTACAAGAATCATTCTAACTGAACATTGGGTTTTGGAAATCTGTTATTGGGTGAACAGTCATTTTATTTTATTTGCCAAGAGAAAGATGTTTTTTGAACTACTTAACTTTCCGTGTGAAGGCAGTGCCCCTGCCGAGCCAGAGGAGGCTAGCAGAGAGAAACAGAGGAGGAGCAGACATGATGGAGGCGGAGGAACAGAGTCCGAGGTGGTGCTGGATGCCTTCTTGGAGTTCTGTGACCAGTACAGGTAAACTAAGACACCCAAACAAGAAGCCTGTGACCTAACCTTGCAGAGTGTGTTTACGTGTGTGTGTGTGTTTCAGAGAGTCTGTGGAGTCTAAAGCAGTCAAACTGGCCGTTGATTCTTTCTCCTCCAATGTGAAAGAGCAGCTGCTGGAAAAGGTGAGACTCCACCAACTCTACTTAAATTGCGATATTCCGATAAATGTGAAGATACAAACTATAACATCATATTTTAAAACAGAAGCGAGTAATACTGATTCATGTCCAAATGTGTTCGCTGGTATGTTTTTCTTTTACAGATCTCTAATTCAAAGGAGTTCAAGGTTCTAAAGAGAGACAACGCCAAGGTAACTATAGCAACCAGCCGTTGGCCACGCCAGAGGCCCGAGGGATGGCGATAGTGTGACCATTCTGATCATCATTTGTGGGTTTTTGGTCAGTCGTTGTGCCACTGTGGTCCACACGGAAATATCTGAACAGCTATTGGACGACACTCATGTTGACGTGCCGGTGTTTGCTCAAAGCACCGCCAAGCACCGCCGTTACGGAGCACCGATAGCAGCCTGGACTAACTTTTGCTTTCGCTCTTGTTGCCGTGTGTCAGGTGGCCGCTTCCATCCGCACAAAGACACAGAGACTGCTGGATGCCAAATATGAGCTGATGAGGTGAGAGGCGGTTCAGATGCACAACACACACCAGTTGTTGTTTTTTCTACAAACTCAGTTTACCCCAAAAGATATTTACTGTTAGTCTATAGACTAAAGGACTTTTGAAAAAAAGTCACGAGTTTTTAAAACATCCGCTAAATGCTCTATTGACACAAACAAATGTGTTAAAACCTATTATTTAAAACCTCCGTTCCCCATCCTGCTTATATCCCTTTACGCGGCGTGTGGTTGGTCAGGGCGGAGAGGGAGACGTGGCTGATGCAAAAGGATAAAGCCGAGCTGAAGGTCCGGCTGGCCGATCTGAGACGAGGCCAAGCCTTTCTGCAGGACTTCAGAGAGCTCAGCAGACGATACCTGGACTACCGACACAAACACCCCAAAGAAAAAGAGACGGTACACACACACACACACACACACTCTATTCAGGTGAATATTGACCTGAAAAATAATGGAAATCATAACCTAAATTATTGTATGGTTACTTGTGTCTTGGCCATAGGTACAACTTTGGCTATACAAACTCCTTTTTTCCTAATTAGATGTTTTTTGGCGTACTGCTTCCTGTTCTCCTCCCTTCCAGTACGGGGCGTCCAGCTTGCCCGCTCTGCTATTGGAGGCCAAGCATATTCAGACCGCACAGCACAGCTGACCAGAAAGCAACACAAAAAAAGTCTGGAGAAGAACAAGACTCTGAAATAGCGCTCCACGCCATACCTTACTCAAAATGTCCACAGGTTAAGGGCTCAAAGACTACACAGAGCCACACTGAGGCCGTATTAAAGCCTAATCCAGGAAACGGCTTCACATTTTGGGTTGAATGTTGTGGTTCAGATTTTATTATGTATATATGTATGCAAAAGAGTTCCTGTCCATCCAGATAAAAAAATAAACAAAACTGTAAATACAACAAAACTGGTTTGGTGTTGAATGCTTGAAGTCAAATTGTTTCCCTTATTCTAGTTAAATATTTATTCGGAGGAATTCAAAGTGTAATTAAATACTGGGTTTTCAGTTTCTCTTTAAACATTGAACGGGTCCTTTCAGTTTTCTAAGCCAATCAGCTGTTCCCCTTGGTCAAGGTGCGCCTGAGGATTTGTTTACGCTTCAGCCCCGCCCACACGGGGGAGCCGCGTCCCTGATTGGCTGAAAGTTTCACGTCCTGTACTTTGAACAACTTGACATTTCCTTGAACTCAGTGCGGACGGGGACTCGACAGAACCATTACGACGCCGTTTCTACCACCGTCTCTCAAAAGAGGTATGTTTATTATTGCGATTTAAAAAATAAATCATTATCAAAAATGACACTTTGACAGAGTGGAAGACAAATACACGACTGTATTGTTTCCTGTAAGTTCTCATAGCGCGAGCTTCCTTCACAGGTAACGCCCATTAACGTAACCGAGGATTTGACAAGACTAACTAGGTATATATATGCTAGGTTAATTCAATTATTATTATTAAATCAACGTAAGTTACCTGTACATGTTACATTTCAAGTCCATCAACCTCTTGACTAATTCGCACAACCCGTTTGAACAGAAAGCAGTGCGATCCTGAACGTTACACCCTGATTGTACTGCAGGAAACATGTTATGACATGTCGTTATAACTAATATGTGACAAATACAAAATGGGCTGACGGTACGAGTGAACCGTGTGGGAACACCGTATGAATCCTCCTGACCCTTCTTCTGTCCTCAGGCTGCTGCTCCCGCTGATTGAGGATAAAGGACGCGTTAACGTTATTGACTTCCTCATTGTGGTTTCGCTATGAGCTGGCGTTACGTCATAAGTGAACAGTGTCGGATGTTCCTTCCTCTCCGGTAGGGAGGGATGGGTGGATGCTCCACTTTAATCTGGTGTCATTGCTCTTTGCTTGAAAGATATAAATAAAGCACTTCCTGTGTTCAGCACTCAAACGACACACATACTGTGTGTGTGTAAAAACCAAGCAGCCAAAGTGTTCAGAAAGGGGTTGTTCTAAACGGCAGTTTTGTTGTTTTATGCTGAATCCCAGGAAATGGAAGGTGGTTGTTTTCATCTTGGGGGTGATGTTTCTACTTTCACCAAATGGATGTAGAGCGACACTTAATACGGTCTGATCGTTTTAATGCCTGCAGGAACATGGCTGATGGAGACCGGCGGAGGAGTGACGGGGACACTGTGGACGCCTTGTCATTTTTGTCAAAGAGGTAATTATTGTACACAGATGACTGTCTGACCACCCTGAAGCTGTCAGCTCAAGGAGTTCTTCTCCTACGCGAGGCGTTGGATCACACTGTACCCTTTGACCCTTTAGAGTCGCCAACGATTTGTTTGTATATAGACCCCTAGATGTAAGTGTCAACCTTTTCTTTCTGCCTTTTCTTTCTCTTCAACATTCGTTGTTCCGTTTGCCACGGTGTCGGCTATAAAACCGTTGGCCTACGTTGTTTAATTTGACTAGAAGGTTCTTGTGAAAGAGCAATTACTGATTTGAAATGTCTCTGAGCTGTCTCCAAAATATTTGCTGATGGAGCCAAACGAGTTGCAAACAGGTTTTTGAATCATTGCACAGTGTGTTTACAAATCTGCGTGTGTGTGTTTCTGTGTGTGTTCAGGTCAAATGCAGAGCCCGAAGGCAGCAGTAAGACAGCAGGCTCTGACCCCTACCTCTACAAGATGGACTATCCCTGCATCGGAACCTGTCTGATCATCAACAATAAGAACTTCCACAGTAGCACAAGTAACTACAGCTGCACACACACACACACACACCTACCTGTTTCTTTGGACAAATATTCTGTGGATGTAATAACTCATATTATAATAATAAGGGCTCAGCTGAGGAAGGTTCAGAACCAAAGCTGCGTTCCAAATCTTCATACTTTTTCTTTTTAAAATCAGTAAATACTGCAGCTGCTCTTCTGAAGTATGTCCGTTTGCATGCAGGATGCCACTTCTTCCTCATAACCATCCACTTTGATCCCCTTGCTTAATCTATCTGCTGCGCAAAGGATTGTGGGTCAGAACAGCCGGAAAGGTATGCTGCGACCAGAACATCCTGGTACTTCTGGCATGCGGCTTTGGGCATCCAATGTATCGGGACAGAGTAAATAGTAGTGGTGTGGGTGTGACCTGGATGCATCTACTTGGCCGTGGTGAGAGGTAATTATCCTCACGCTCAGGAAGGAAGGAATGGTCCTTCAATGCAACCTTTTCCGTCTCCTTTAGCACAGAGTACACTGGACCATCCTTTACGAAAGGAAAGGAGATAATGGCATTTAAAGACTCAACTGACCCTCAGCGAAAGGGCGCTTGATGATGCACTATAGTGGAAGTGCAGTCAGATTCTTTTAACCCTCCTGTTACCTTTGGGGTCAATTTGACCCCATTCAATGTTTAACACCTCTAAAAAAATGATTGGCGTCATGTTTTTTGCTTCATATTTCATGACTTTTCCTAATTTATTGGGGACAACTGGAAAAACCTAAAATTCACATGATGATATGTTTTCAATGTCCTGAACACAACTTGTACCCATCGGTGTTCTTTGGGGTCAATTTGACCCCAGGCTGTTTTTCACTGTGTAAAACATATAAGAAATATCAACTTTTTTATTTGTTTAAAAGGCTATTTAGGTAGTCAACAAACAAAAAGTACCTGACACTTAAACTTGGGAAACAATATTAATTCTAATAATTTTCTGGAGGTTTTAAATGCACGGGTAAAAGATGTTAGTACATTTGAAGGCAACAGGAGCGTTAAACAACTTGACCAGAGCTTAGGTTTTTTTTGTTTTATCGTAGTAAATAATAGAATACTTGAGGGCCAAATTCTGCTCCGCTGTTTCCGTTGTGGCATCCCGGATCACAGACGTGGCCTACGTGGAGCAGAGTTCACATCTGCCCTGAAAAAGCCCCACGGCTCGTCTCCATATTGTTTAATAGAGTTTGCAAAATTATAACTAGACGCAAATAAATGAGAAAAAAGTTCCTGTCACGACCCTCCGTCGTCCCCGTGATTCTCTGGCAGGCACAAAGAGGGCAACGCATGAGATTATACTTGTTACGGGTTTTTACTATTGTACATCTGGCGGGGGTCAGGTGTCCTTTTCCCGGTCGCTTCGGTTCTCCGCTCTGTCGCCTCTGCTCCCCGCTTCCCCCCCGTTCCTCAACCGCGACTACTGTTTTTAACGGGAAGAGACACAAACGCACACAGATTGACCCCAGCTGAGGCTGATGGCACCTCATCCCGGTACCGTTCCCTGGACCACACCCCCTCGCCCCGTCCCCTCTGCAGCTGAGCCTAACCACGCCCCCCTTCCACAGTTCCGTCTCTCAACAATGTAGCTTCACTGAGTTTACCAAAAGCAGTCCCAGTAGTCTAAACTCTCAGTTCTCCTGGGTCTAACACAATAAATAACCACATTGGGTTTGTCTGCTGCATTTCTACCGGTGTTTTTTTTGCGTGTCTCCGCAGACATGAACGCTCGGAACGGGACGGATGTGGATGCCGCCGACGCCATGAAGACCTTCAGCAAGCTGGGTTATAAGGTCACGGTGGCCAACGATCAGACCGGGGGTCAGATGAAACAACTGTTGCGCGATGGTAACGACGGTTGTATTCATTCATTCAAGGTGTCAATGCCATCTGCTTATTTCTAGATGTATTCATATTCATTTGTAATACAGCTCAAACAAACACGCACAGAGGATATTATCACACGACAATGTAACATCACAAAAAATGTTGGATGAAAATATGAAATTTAAAGCATCCCTTCAGAGATTCAAAGAATGAGTACAGTACAGACATTTAGAGTTGTATATTGTCTCTGTTCACTAGAGACATTCCCATTTCATCTTATTTGGCATTCAAATGGGTTGTAGAATATTTCTCCAAGAAAAAATTGGCTTTGCAATTATCTTTAATTTTTTAACATTTTTATATATTCAAACTTTGTTCCTGATTAAGTTTGAGATGTGCATATTTTCCCTAAAAGGATATTTTCACTTTATATCCGGGGACAATTAACTTGTCTAGCGGTTGTAAAAGCCCACCTTTACTTTCATTATCGCTTTAATTAAATGTTCCAACCATCAATCATCGGGTGGCATATGTTGCATTTACATCGGCCACGTTACTGCAGAGCACGCAGTGACCACTAGGTGGCAGCGTCTGAGCTTGGTTTCTCTTTGATTTCCCAACAAGGGTCCATGAAAGACCTACGTCTTTCAAGAGCAATACAAATGTAAACCGGTAACGTGACCCTCGTCCCCTTTTCCACCTGTCCCCCCCCCCGTGTGTCTCTAGTATCCAAGGAGGACCACAGTGGCAGCGCGTCGTTTGTATGTGTGCTGCTGAGTCACGGAGACGAGGGCGTGATATACGGCACCGACGGCGTTGAAAAGTTGGACGACCTGACAAAGTGGTTCAAAGGGGATCGCTGTCGGAGTCTGGTGGGGAAACCCAAGCTCTTCTTCATCCAGGTGAGTCACGGGAGAAAGTCCCCACCTGACATGTGCAGGTCTGATCCGTGACGATGGTCCACAACTCCCTCAGGGCTCGCTGGGATGGCAGAAAAAGCAGAGTCCTCTTGACTACATGGACCATGATGCATTGCACTCGGGAATCTATTGCCTCAATTGACAAAAAATTTCGCCAACACTGAGTGGACGTCCACATTAAATAGGGTGACCAGACGTCCTCTTTCCCCCAGACATGTCCTCTTTTTGAGACCTAAACAATGCGCCCGGCAGGGATTCCAAAAACGTCCGGGATTTTGCTTCGTCGGATATTTGTGTTTCTCTGGGTCTTTCACAAACTAGTATTTACCCCTTACAGGATTTGGAAATGGTATCTCCCTTACGTTCCACCTTCTTGCGCGAGCTCTGACGGTAGAGAGAACAGTCATTGGTCGACCGATCTCAGGGTTGCCAGATACACGATAATTATCCTCCAAATACGACCATTTTGAGCCTTTGGTACGATACTTCACCATCTCCAATCTGGCAACACTGAGCACCTTGCCGCCTCCACTAGTTGCATTGTTGTTTGTGCGGCATGCTATACACTACTACCCCCCCCCCCCCCCCCCCCTGAGACGAAGTGTCCTCTTTTTCACAAACTCAAATATGGTCACCCTACATTAAAGCGCCTTTTAGACACACACCCACACACACACACACACACACACACACACACACACACACACACTCTCACTCTCTTGTGATAGTGTTCATGTACCTGTTCCTCTAGCTCTTGTAGAGGCTTGTGTTGTAGTTTAAGGACCTGTAAGCGCCCTTTTCTGAGAGCCAGCATCTTTTGTTGTTGCACAAGTCGTTGTGATGCAATTTTGTTTGCAAACAGGCTCTCAAGCAGCGCTACCCTGGCTCTTCTTTCGCTTCTTTCATTATCACAATCAGAAATCAGAATCAGAAACCGTTTTATTGCCAGGAATGTTTACACAAACGAGGAATTTTTTTTGGCGGAAGGTGCAACATTTAGACATTACAAACAACAATCAACGCGACAGCAACAGTGAACTTAAGTATAAGATAAAGATAAAGATAAAGCGCTCGGACAACAAATAACGTTAAAGTGTTTAGGTGTGTGTTTCAAGTGACGTGTGTTTAAGTTAAAAGTGTATGTTATATTCACTATTACAAAATGTTAACGATTGAAGGAAGTTTAACATTTTACATACGAGTGCAAAAACAAAACGGCCGAATTCCAGATTCAACGTGACTCCTCGCGCGTGCAATATGATCCGAGGCCTCCGAATGCGCCCGTAACTAGTCGAGTAGACGAGAACAAAACAGTCGAAAAACACGTGCGCTCGTCTGCAGAGACTCGGTCGATGCTGATGCCGCACCCGGATTTCCCCGCCCCCCCTTTTCAGGCGTGCCGCGGCTCCGACCTGGATGACGGATCCTCCATCGAAGCCGACAGTGTCGACGCGCAGACGTCGGAGAGGATTCCCGTGGAGGCCGACTTCCTGTACGCCTATTCCACCGCTCCAGGTAACGTCTGCTTACATCTTCTCCGTCCCGTCTGGTAAACGGCGGACGAACGGCGTGCGCCTCGTCGTAAGAGCGCTAACTCCGCATTCTCTCCCGCAAGGCTACTACTCGTGGAGGAACACCCAGAACGGCTCGTGGTTCATGCAGTCGCTGTGCGAGACGCTGCAGCGCTTCGCCGGAGAGCTGGAGCTGATGCAGATCATGACGCGGGTCAACTGCAAGGTGGCGCTACACTTTGAGTCCGCCTCCAACCTGCCCGGATACAGTGGCAAGAAGCAGATCCCCTGTATCGTCTCCATGCTGACCAAAGACTTCTACTTTCCGAAACATTAAGCTCTGTACTGGTGGCGCTTATTCCGTTTCGATCAATTTGCCCTTCACACGTGTCTGATTTCTACTTCCTTCGGCCAAAAAAAACTAGCACTGCAGTGCGTTGCATAGCTCATGTCGAACAGGGCAGCGTGGGTTTTATTGTGACTGCAAGGAGAACCCTCATGCGTTGTCAACATTTGATTCGTTAGTATGTTGCATGAAAGACGCTTTTCACTAAGTGACCACACGCATAAACACAAGCAAAGGTCATGGACTTGGAGAGTCCTTCTCATTTTCACTTTGCATACATAATACAGTCAATATGTATTTTCACAGAGGGCTTGCAGTGTGTCTTGCCTTTTCCACAGTTTTTTAAAATTGCAATAAATGCACAAAGTATGATCAAATATCAGCCCATCACATGAAACTATATCACTGTCCCTTTAAAAAACGGAGCATCGCTTATGTAAACTGAGCCGAGACACTAACGGTCATAAGGCTCATGATAAATACTCTAAATTGTGAGTACTGTCGTAGAATGTCGAGAGTACTTATTTCCTTTTTCAGGTGGTCACAAATCCACTGTAGGTGTGCTGGTTCTCGATTGGCGTACTACCTGAACATATACTACATACTGTGCTCAACCTCTGGGGATGTTTGTGTACCTTTCACTGGGATTGACGTAGGGTGACTATAATATGTGAATATAGTTGCAGGCAAAAGTAATTGTCGAGAATAAAAACAATGAAGCAAAGATTATTTCCAGTGTGGTCCTGGTTTTGTTCCGTCTCCACTCTGCTCTGGTAGGAGGATGAGTCACCAGGGAAGCACTGGGAGAAAACGTAATTTTACATGCAGCTACTATAATATTTGTCAAATTAAAAACTCATATATAACACCAAAAAACCAGGAAAGATAGGTTTAAAATGTTTTCACTGAACTATTTCACAACCATTTCTTTTCCAGATGTTTGAAACCTCAGTCGAGCTCTCGGTAGCTGCATGTACACGACACACAGGCATGTGCACAGACATTTTAGGGGGCAGGTGCTCAAACCAAAAAAAAGGGCACCCATTGGCAAAATGATTTTTCTATTGATCACTGTAACTTGAAGTGAGCAAGTAATTGGTTGTTACGAAACACCTGAAACACATTGTGTCGTGAGAGCTGAAGACATGAGCGCATGGAGCATGTCGAGGCGAAATTCTCACAAGAACTCAAATAAATGCCCGACAGATATCTAAACACATTTGGGGAATTGATGACAGAGAGAGTAAGTGTTATTCTTAAATACTGATTAATGAAGAAAAATGTGTCACGTCCCTGGGAAATAAATCTTGAGCCGGAGATGTGCCAGTTGTCGATTTACAATATCCTATTTCTGATGTTCAGTTGTGTCTATTCCCCAAGACATGTGGTAGAATAGGTTGCCCGAACTCAAAGAAGAAGAACAACTCATGTTGTCATTTAATTTCTGGATATATTGTACTTGTGTGATACTGGGTATTGACTGTGCAGGTGTGTCTACATACAGATGTTCCATATGTATGTGTGTGTGTGTGTACGTCTGGGTCGGCGAAATGAGGTGACCTCTTTGTATGTATTGTTTATGTATTTAATGTCCTGTACTCTCGTGTATACAGTGGGAGGGGTGGGGGAGTGGGTTTGTTATCTGATATTTCAACAAAAGGATGATAAACAATGGAAATATCAGTTAATATTTACTGTGTTATGTACCTGTTAATATTTCCAAATAAAAGAATACATTATTTGTTTAAAGAAGAACAAATGGACTGAAGACTTTACGAAAAAGGTAATGGAAAGTAATCATTTGACCTCTCTAACAGTTTCAAGAAGTTGAGAGGAAACGATAGCTGTCAAATAAATGTTAGTAAGTATAAATAAATAAAAGTTTAGTCGGAAGACCATACACCTGCAAGCCCGCGTCATCTATTTCTCATCCATCTGCCAAGTACAATCTGGTGCAGTGCATCAAATGGTGACATTTGTTTTAACTCCATGGTCCTTCTGAAATAATAAGATTATAATATATAATATAATATATTTCATCTAGCATACAGTTTGGCTTTACAGCTCATACAGCGACTGAATAGCAACAGATAACTGAGAAATAATAATAATACTTATAATACTACTAGCCTACTTATAATAAAAATTAAAATAATAATAATAATAACTCGTATGAATCAAATATATATTTAAATAATATGGGGGAAATAAATAATGCCTCTCTGTATTGCTCAATCGCACGCACGCACGCACGCACGCCAATGCCATGGAAACCGGACCGAGGGTATTTAAGGCCGCGGACGTTCTGATTCGGCCCTTTGCACTTTGGACTTTGACACGAGCGGACCTCACCTGTGAACCCTCCTGTGAACCCAGACCTGTGAAGGAAACTGAGACTTTTGCACTGCTTAAGACTTTTTGTTGGAAACAAAACTTGTTGGCTTACAGAACTACACGAGATCCGGACTACGAGAGACCTGAGACCCGAGGAAGGCCCTCCGACGACCGAGAGGGGAGCCCCCCTGCTGAAGCGACCGGGCTGTGATTTGGACTATAAGGTAAGACCATTTCTTCATTTAATTTAGCATTTTTATTATTAACGTATCTCCTTAAATCCATAAAAGTGTTCTCAGTTTAGAAATCAGTGAAACCTTTTGAGTTTAAACGTCAGTCGATGATTCGTCGTGTAAAATGAGATTTGAGCTGCAGAATGTCTTGAAAATGTCAGGAGATGTGCGGAATGTGTTGACAATTAGTGCAGCGCCTCGAAACCCCTTTTATTTTTGTTTTAAGGCATCAAAACCTCGACATTTAACTTTGAAATTACAGAAAAAAGATGGCGCCTCAACCATTTTTATAGAATTCTCAAATGTACTCTGTAAAATGCATAAACTCGGCACCATGGTAACCATCGGGAACGCGCGGGCCGCCTGACCTGAGCTGCGCGTGACCCTGAGCTGCTCTGTTGTGACCGTTGAAACGGGCCTTATTGTACACACGTCTGCTCCTTTTACTTCATCATATGAAAGTCATTTATTTAACATTAAAATGCTCTGTGCTCGTTGTCGCGGTGCTTTGTTTGTTAAGTCGAGTTAACTGATGGGAGTGCACGTGCCTCCAGCATCTCGTCCTCGCGCTCTGAGATGCACCTCGTGAAGTGGAGAATAATGAGAGATCTGTAGCCGTATACCATAAAGTTCGCATGGACCTGTTTTTGGGGCCCTTAACTCAGAGCTATCGGTCCAAACCGTTCGAGCTTGAGCCCTCTGGTTGACCGGAGCTGTGAGGCTAACTCCTCGAGCTGTTGACCGCTAGCTGAAAGTTATCCTTGAATCTCGTTCTAGTTTCTGACTTCCTCTTCCGCGGACCTCCGAGAAGCCGGAGAATGGAGGACCACCCGTACGCGCTGCGCGGAGGTAAGTTTTATATTTATATTTCGCATTTTTGTTATTGATTCTTACCTTAAAACCATTTAAAACGTTCTCAGTTGAGAAATCAGTCAAACCTTTTGAGTTTATAGTTGAACAGTTCACAATGTCAAGGGGCCTGTTTGAAAAATACAGATGTGGTGGAGGTTTCTCCGTGCAAAATGATTATTTGAGGACCGGAATGTCTTAAAAGTCGCTGGATATCTGTGGTATGTGTTAACTATTAGTGTAGGGGATTTAAAACAGTGTTATTTTATTTAGAGGCTATCAAATATGACAGATTTTACCTTGACATTTCTGAAAAAAGATATTCTTCATACTGAAATAGAATCATGCGTCAGTGTGACGTCATCGCACCAGGTGTGTTAGAGGCGCATCTGATTGCGACAATGAGTTGGTTTGTTTTGACTGTTTGACTGAAACGTCACTTATTCAACAAACATCTGCCCCTTTTATGGGGTATTAAGATACTATCCCATGAACTATTTCTTTAACAATTAACCCTCCTGTCGCACAATTCAAGGTTTATAAAGGGGGAAAGTGAGAAGATATGAAACATTGTTTAGTCTGGAAGGTGTGGCTCACGAGTCTAAACAGTTGTATATTGACCTGCTAACTGATAGATTAGCAGCTGGAATCTGAATCTATTCTTGCTCAATGTAATCCAGAACTATTTTATTGAATGAAGAATCCTTAAATGTTTCCCTTCAGCTGGTGGAGACTACGATGGAGCTCCTGGCCTCCCTGCGGCCATCAGGTTAGTCGAGGAAGAGATCATTGCGGACATTGAGCTTCATAATGCGTGTGTGGATTTGCGTGTCTTTGCCCGTTTACCACCAGACATGCTCCGGCGCCGACTCGACCCTTGAACACATCCGACTCCGATTCCGCCAGCTCCGCCAGATACAGGCCCGCAGGTAAGTTATCAGGTTAGTGATACACTTGTCCCTTTAAACTTACACTACACTGTTTAAAGTACTGTTATTGGTTTGTATGTGCACTTTATTTTATATTCTACTGTAAATGTAATGTTACAATTCTTGCACTTTGTTGATTGTTGAATGTTATTGTCTCATGTTGCACCACCCGCCATGACACATTCCTTGTATGTGAAAACATCCTTTGCAATAGATAGATAGAGAGATGGATAGATAGAGCGATTAACAGATACTTTATTCATCCACAGGGGGAAATTTGGTTATAGAAGCAAGGTTACAGAGTAAACACACAATATATACAATGAAATAGCAGAGCAGGAAATATTCAATTTAAGAAAATTAGATGATAAAGAAAATGGAAAGTCTATAGAGTGTAAATACAGTGAAAGGGTTATTGATCAATTTAAGGAGGATATGGTCAGAGGTGATTTATTATAAAGTCTGATAGCAGTTGGCAGGAATGTTCTCCCGTATCTGTCCTTTGGTATTCCTGTCCTCTCACCCTCTCTTTAGCTGTGGAACGTCCTGAAGCAGCTCCCCAGCCCCCCAGAAACCAGAAGTCTCCCAGGAGGAGCAGGAAGAGGAGGAGCCCGACTGCCCGGCAGGACGGATAAAGTTCCAGACAGCCTTCCCTCGCGCCTGGCGGGGGAAGGCTGGTTCTACTTTTTTATTTAGGTATCGATTGCTGTGACAAGTCTACCAGGATCTCCTTAACGACGACGAAGAAGATGACGAGGGAGGACTACATGAGAAGGATGAAGGACTACAGGACCAGATGCAGAGCGGCGGTTGCCTTTCTTTTAGTGGGTGGAGTAAGTAATCCCTCACTCAGACTACAGAAGTATCAGTGATACGATCCCATCATCGGAGGCCAGATCCAACACAATAATGTAAAGGTTGTGTGGTTCAGTTCAAACGTATTCATGTCTGGTGTTTGTGTCTCACAGGGCAGGACTCCTCTGTCTCTCTCCCAGCTGAGGGTGGACGTCAACCAACCCGTCACCCTCAGCTGACCACTGAACAGGTACAATCAGGACCCCCCCCCCCGCCCGTCCACCCAGACCCCTGACACCGCCCGCCCCGCCCACACAGGAAGCAGCTGTGAAGAAGACGGACGCTTCAGCCTGAACGAGACATAATAATTCTTTAATTTGTCACATGGAATACTGTACGTTCATGTTAACTGTGTACAGTATTTAGATTATCTCCTGATTTTAATAAATACATGTACAGCAACATCTAAATGTCTTTTTATTCCAAACTACTGGGTCAGCAAACACTGTTATAATGTTCATATTGGGTTATAAATCAACTTTAATGGTTGAGACTTATGCACTACAATGTTATAGTTTTTATATTGACTTATTGTGTTGATTCTTAATAATTAATGTCTAATATATTGTTAGTTTACACCAGTGCTCATTTTTCATCTTCATAACGGATAAACGATTGGACGATTATATTTTTGTTTTGTGTTTTGCCAAACGTAGCTTAAATGACCACAAAGATATTTTATCGTACAAAAAATCCGACCTGGCAAAACGTGTCATGTCAGTTGGCAACCATCAGTAACAAATACCAACATAACTTCACTCTAAATAATCCAACTAAAGCAATGCATCATTTCTATTTACAAGATTTTCATTGACAAAAATAGGAGAGGAAGTATATGAAATGATGCTTTTATACCAAACTCCTAACTGGATGGAGAACATTGAAACAAAACCAAAGAACAGACAACATGGAGGAGGACGTCTCCACAACCGCTGGACCTCGGCAGCATGAATGACGTCCTCTGGAGTCTGAGGACAGGAGACATGAGCCGGCACCTCGTCCAGCAGCTCCCGGAGAGTCCGTCTGGAAGCTCCTCGCCTCCCACCAGCCGGACTCAGGGCTCGGCCTTCTGGACTCGAACGTGGCATGTCGGTTCCAACCTGTAGAAGGAATCAAACGGAGACTTTAATCGTAACGTTCATCTTTGGGCCGACAGGCTTTCTGGAAGAACAGCTCCCGTCTCACATCTAAAAAACAGAAAAAATAAACCGGAGCATGACGACCACAATAATGTGTATTTGACATGAATACAGAAAGGGCACTTTTCTCATCCAGGGCAAAGGGGCACGTGCTTGAGCACCACTAGGGCTCTATCTGTGCACGTGCCTATGTATATATATATATTTATAAATATACATATCTATATATATATATACACACATATATATATATATAAATATATATAGGCACATGCGCAGACATTTTGGGGGGCAGGTGCTCAAACCCCCCAAAAGGGCACCCATCGGCAAAATTATTTTTCTATTGATCACTGTAACTTGAAGTTAAGTAATTGGTTGCTAGGAAACACCTGAAACACATCGTGTCGTGAGAAGACATGAGAGCTGAACAAAATGACATGTTACAATTTGTTTTTATTTACAAAACATTAGGAGCGAAAAAATGCCATATAATAAACGACTTACTAACCTCGACCGCTCGGATGAAAAGAATAAATGCAAGAAAAAACAACACTTAATAACTACTTACTAACCCAGAGTGAGGTCATGCCGGGAAATATCAGACTGAGGCATTATAACGTTTTCACGGAAGTCTGATATTTCCTGGCATGACCTCATTCTCAATTAGTAAGTATAGTTATTACAAGTGTTGTTTTTTCTAAGTGGAGGAGGGAGGGCCCCGACAGACATCCATACACATTTGGGGGAACTTGATGACAGAGAGTAACTTTATTTCTTAAATACTGATAATGAAGAAAAAATGTGGCTCCAGCAGAAAGGGCACTTTTCTCATCCAGGGCAAAAGGGCTGGTGCTTGAGCACCACTAGGGGTCTATCTGTGCACGTGCCTGACTCCACACATGTGTCAGTTGAAGTTAAATTCCTCTTTCAGGCCTTCATCCCTCTGAGCGATTGATAATGCTGATAATGGGCAACGAACCCGCCGCTGAGCCCGGTTGTGTTTTTTCTTCTTTTTCAGAAGCAGTTTCACGCTCATGATTAACAGTCCACAAGGACGCTTTCTGTCAGTCAGCGGACAGAACGTGTATGCGACCACACGGGGGCGCCAGAGAGACATTTGAGTGTAGTTCTGAGGGCCCATTTTTGTAATGAATCCGCAGTCCTTCAGAGGTACACCATACCAGGAACTGAAACTGTGGTCCCACATTCTAACCCCCCCCCCCCCCCCCCCCACGCACACACACACACACATGGTGTGGTGCACGCACAGACAGATACATTCAGATACTATTTTTGCAGGACACGCAGGTGCCGTGTTTCGAGTATGACTGTTTATAACTTCTTCCTACACCCTTTACACATATTTATTTCAGATAACAGTGTTTTTTTATTTGTATTTTTCAAACATCATAACCTCTGTTCCTGTACTTTACTATGTAAAAAATAAAAATGTCTTGTGCAATTTTAAACAACCACATACATTACACAGATAAATAATATCACTGCGCAGGAAGAGGCTTTATATATATATAAATAAAATAACAACAATTAACCTTTTTTCTTTGTTGGGCCTCCACAGACAACTAAATAAAGCCTCTTCCTGCATGGTGATATATATATCATATATTGTTAATAAGTTGTCATGGAGCCGCATGAGTAGCTGCCTTTCACAGCAGCTCTCATGCACTATTATGATTTTCTTATATTATTTTTATTTTTTGTAACTTGTTACTTCTAGTCAGTTCTTGTAAAGGCTTATATTTGAAGCCAAGAAAAGACAGTGATATAGCTTGGGTTTTAACATCATGACAATCACACAAATGAATACATTTTCATTATTATTTTTAATAATATATTTTACAATAGTGATAAAATCAGATAAAATTGCATTTTCAATCATGTTCATATTTCATCAGAAAATGCAACTTGGCAGTTTCTGCGACTCTCCAAAACTACTTCCTGATTGAAACTGTTATGTGTAACAATAAACCCACATGTCACGACATCTGCTCGGCTCAGGCAAATAACGAGAACATCTTTTCAAATAACTGCAGGTGGGCCGTCTACTTTCTCTCTCTCTCACGCACACGCACAGGAGCACACAAACAAACGCGCGCACGCGCGTTTCAAGTTTCTTGTTTCGTTTCTAGCAGGAGCGGCAGAAAAGGGTGTAGGGGACGAGGAGGGGAAGAGGAGATATAGTAGACTAGAGGAAGTGAAAATGAAATCAAACTCAAAGATCGTCTATGGTTGCGAAGAGAACGATTCAAAAAGTCGTCGCTTCCCTCCCCCGCCCACAATGTGCTCATCTGCTCCTGAACTTTGACTACATTATCAAAGTAAATAAATACTAAATACGACTAAATGGTATGACAGCAGCCAATTATGTAATATTTACATCTAAAAATAAACAACCTAAGATATCCAATGAGCTATACCAGAAACAAAAACTAAACAGAAATAATAAAAATTAAAAAAAAGACAAAAACCTCATTGCCATACAAGACAATATTACGGTGGCAATGTGATTCCAATATGTATAACACAATACGGCGTGCAATAAAATATATTAGAGTTATTGTAGATTTCTTTCAACCTTTTTACTTTGTTAATATTATTCCTTACTGTTTATTATTTATTTAAAATACTTTTTAAAATTTCCTTTACAATGGCTCTTGTTTGCACTTTCTAAATGTTGCTGTACTCCTGTAAATGTCCCCACTGCATGACTAATATAGGCTGATCTTATCTTAATTGTAGTATCTATATAGGACACAGGTACACAAGGTAATAACATGTTATTTCAAATGGTGCATACAGATAGGGCGACTAGTAACATCTGTCCAGGGATCAGCCTTCTTTCTAACATTACTTTGAATACTACAAAATATATCTATTTATATGCAGGAGCGGCGTCGCGCGTCGGTCGCACCAAGAAATGTGAATCAGAGTGAGACCTCTTCGTCCGGGCGTGCACGCTGCCAAGTGACTTCCGCGACGCTGCTCGGATCGACCCAAAGCGAGAGCACGAGAGCAGGAGGGGGATTTCCAGCTCGAGCCCCCACTTCCCGAAGCAGCCGTTGTTTTGCTTTCGGTCTGGACACAGAAACACAAATAAACGACGGCCGCCGTTTCCTCTTGTTTCACTCCTCGAAAACCGCAAACAACTTCAACTTGTCCGTCTGCAGCGGCGCGTGTTATTGTGACAGCGGCACCGTGAAGGCTTACAGGCCGTCCAAACTGAGCAGGTAGAACATTTGTCTTCTTCATTTCCGCATATTAACGCTGTTGACTCGCGCTGGCACAAGACGTCCCCACAGGGCGACATGACGGCTCGCCACCTCGACGTGTAAGTGAAAGTGTGACTGTCGTTTCTCCGAGCTTTGTTGACTCGCTGCGACGTTTATTTTCACTTTTGCCTCTGCTTGTTTGCGGGTTGCGCTAACTAGCAGCCAGCAGACACCCAGACAGTGAACGTTACCTCCGGGACGTGACCCCTGTCGGACTAGAATATTAAATACTGTGAACAACATTTCCCAGAAGTCACTGCTAATTTTGCTGGGACGTTTTGTTCATATTCAAAAAAAAAAAAATGTGTTAAAGGGACTGTTTTAAAAAATGGTATCAGGTTGACGTTCCTAGAAGTTTTGTAGTTGTAACTGTCACGTGAGGAACAAGTGGACTGGCTTGTTCATGCGGCATTCAGGTGTTCCTGCAGGTGTTGGGAGATCCGAGTGCTGTCAGTAGCCTGCTACTTGAACTGCCCTGCCAGTAAATTATCATGTTTAAGTGGGTTCCTCACACAGTTTGGCTACTGGTGCGATGATCCTACCTGTTGACACTAAGTGAAGGATGCTAAATGTGACTCAGTGCAATCAGAAAATAAACACATTGACACACACCTATCTGTGTGGGTCTGACACTGAGTTAATGACTTATCCTCGTGATTTTATTACCTTTTAAAAAACATTTTAGTTTGCATTG
This sequence comes from Pseudoliparis swirei, assembly GCF_029220125.1. Classification (NCBI taxonomy): domain Eukaryota; kingdom Metazoa; phylum Chordata; class Actinopteri; order Perciformes; family Liparidae; genus Pseudoliparis; species Pseudoliparis swirei. Next base: position 6,496,416 of record NC_079406.1, on the reverse strand, counting down.
TTTCTGTTTTCACAAGAAAAGCTGGGAAAAAAATGATATCCATTAATTTAAACTAATACAACTCACACTATTTACAGGGTTCGTACGGTCATGGAGAACCTGGAAAAGTCATGGCATTTAAAAATGGTCATTTCCAGGCCTGGAAAAGTCATGGAAAAAACTTAAATCATCAAAGTTTTGGAAAAGTCATGGAAATGTTGTTATAATCACGTGTTCATTTACGCCGAGATTGAAATAATTAATATATTTTTTAAAGAAAGACGCTCAAAATATAAGCCGGCGCAAAATTTTCTAAATTGTTCATGTTTATACCGAGATTTCAGTTTGGTCATGGAAATTTGGTTTAAAGTCATGGAAGTTCATTGGTTAAAATGTGTAAGAACCCTGTATTTATATCACCTCCTTTTTTTCTTCAAAACACCCGTTTAGCCATGTCGATGCAGAGCTGATTATGGCGCCCGTCCTGTAAGCCGGCTGCAGCAGGACGTTTCGACAGGGCAGCGGCTCATGAAAATATGTTTGCGCTTGATGCCGTGCCATGTCACCCTGTCTGACCTGTTCTGGTGTCAGGAGGCAGCGCGTTGGCTCAAACCACCGTGCGCAAGGAGGGTCGGCCTCACTGGGCTGACTGGACTTTGATCATACTGCAGAGATCACGACCTTGCTCTTAAATCAAGAGGGTGGGCGACGTTTTTTTCTTTCTTCGCCCCCTCTGTTTGAGATAAAAAAAACCTGCTGCATTCGCTATCTTCCCTCTTTTTTTCTTTCTTTCGTCGCCTCGCCTTCTAAAATATGTCATGTTCTAAAAAGATGTAACGCAGCCGGACAAAGACGGTCACTTTATTGACTTTATTGGCTGCAGGCGCGGTCAAGATAGTGAGTTCACTTTCATGGGCTTGGCGTTTTTATTATTATCTTTACAGCCCCATATCAAAGCGATGGAACTCTCCCTTTTGTTTAGCTCCTAAAGGGTGGTAGTTTGAATCAAAGCCGACCTGAAAGGCGCAGTGTGTAGGATTAGGCGGCGGCGAGCGAGAGGTTGCAGATAGCGACCGACTGAAACTTCTCCCGAACGTGGAGGGCCCACATCGAGAGCCGGTGTTTGGTTTGTCCTCTCCGGGCTACCGTAGGAACGTGGCGGCCGGCTCCGTGCAGGCGAGACTCACTTTGCATGTAGATGTCGACGCCTCATCTTAAGCTGATCAAGGCACGAGCTGTGCTATTTTTAGGTTAAGCAGCATGTGCTTAAGAAATATACTAAATGATATTCGGTTCGGTTTCGGCCAATGAGATCGCCGTGTCGGCTCGGCGCTGTTCCTTTAATTGGTGTCTCCCTCTCACATTGGTTGACCCAGTAGCCATTATGTTTCACTATTTGTTTTCTTGTTCTAATTACAACCCTGTTTTCTTTTTTCCCCCTCGATGGAAACGAAATTAATATACTATAATATAGAAACTTTTAAAGAGAACACTTGTTGCATATCATTTTAATGTAATCTGTTATCAGTCATACAAATGTTATCTATAATAGATATGTGTGTGTGTGTGTGTGTGCTCTCAGGACACAATGCCAGTAGAGAGAATGAGGATGCGACCTTGGCTTGAGGAACAGATCGATTCCTGTCAGATACCAGGACTCAAATGGGTTAACAAAGTAGGTATAAACAAATACACACGCACACACGCACACACGTACACACAAAGGCTGATATTATTTTTTCCAAGAGCTGACAAAAATGTAAATGTCTCTAGGAAAAGCGAATCTTCCAGATCCCGTGGATGCATGCTGCGCGTCATGGCTGGGACCTGGCGAAAGACGCTCCGCTCTTCATGAGATGGGCCATACATACTGGTAATAAGTATAACCGTATACACTCAGTGGTTCTCCTTTCAGTGGTTTCTCATCTTCATGACGAACCACACACACACACACACACACACACACACACCGCAAAATCAAAGAATCTTCCCATTTAGGAAGAAAAACCAAATGATCCACGTTGTAGGAGTTTCCCATTCAGGTGAGGCCAGAGGAAGCTTCTCTAAAGGTTCTTTAAATAGTCAGTGGGAAATATTATTTATTTATATACCCTTTAGGGCCCAGACCTAGCTTGTTGGTGATGTAAATACTCAAAAGTGTTTATTACATTTAATAACTCCTATTTTTATTTGATAAAGTATGTTTTTTCAAACTATATATATATTTTTATTCTTTGGAAAGGGGGGATGGTGTAAGTATACCAGCTGTTTTCAAACTAAATAATAATAACAACCAAGTCGCAGTCTCGTGTCATAGTAACAATGTAACAATGTTTGTATGGTGTGTTGTACCCAGCAAATACACAGGAGAAAAAACTAGATTTTCTTTTTGACATTTCTCTTGTTTCCATGCGTATGCAGGTAAATTCCAGCTGGGCATAGATCGTCCCGATCCGAAAACGTGGAAGGCCAACTTCCGCTGTGCCATGAACAGCCTGCCGGACATCGAGGAGGTGAAGGACAAGAGCATCAAAAAGGGAACGAATGCCTTCAGAGTCTACAAGATGCTCTCCTCCTCGGAGAGGAGCATGAAGAAAGGTGAGTTCTGCTCCTGTTATAAAAATCACCCACTTTCCCAGATGTGATCTCTCCAGATGCGTTGTGGCTTTTTGAAATAGATTCCTGAGAGGTGTGTTTCTGTCTGTCCGTTCATTTAGGAAAGAAGAAAACGGACAAGGAGGGGAAGCCCAAAGCAACTAAAGAGGTAAACATCCAGGAGCTCAATAACACCTCAACGGGACGTTTACGCACCACATGCCCCTTTTTTTTAAAGCAATGTTTTATTTGCCGTGGCACTGCTGAAGAAGCGGCAGCATGACGGGTCGTAACGACGCCGGAAAAGAAACATTTCGTATTTCTCACCCAGGCCTCCATTAAAATTGTCCTCCAGTCTAGCTTTGTGGCACGTTGGACATCACATGAATATTTAATTTGATTGAGAAAACGTTGCGCTCTCTTTCTTAACCCTTGTGTTGCCTTCGGGTCAATTTGACCCGATTCAATGTTTCACCCTCCTGTCGCCTTCGGGTCAATATGACCCGATTCAATGTTTAACCCGCCTGTTACCTTTATATTTACTAACATATTTTACCCTTGAGGTCAATATGACCCCAGCTATTAAAATCTCCAGAAAATTATTAGAATTAATATTGTTTTCCAAGTTTAAGTGTGAGGTACTTTATGTTTGTTTGTTGACTCCCGAAAGAACACCGACATTAAACATTGAATCGGGTCAAATTGACCCGAAGGCGACAGGAGGGTTAAATATTGAATCGCGTCAAAATGACCCGAAGGCAACACAAGGGTTAAAGCAGAGCACAATTATTACTTATATGAAGGATGCCCTCTGGGTTCCCACATGACAGACATTTGCCAGAAGAGGCACTAAACCTTCTTCTTCTTCCTCATCCTCATGGTTCTGTCTCTCCAAGCGATGCACGAGTAAAAACCAGTCGCCGGAACTTCCAGTCGCTGCTTTAAGAGTCCTGAATATTAACCTTTCTCTCGGCCATTTTCAATTCCCCATTGCTTAAATTTAACGGAATGACGGATTATTCTTAAAACCACAAAGACATCGGCTTATTAAAATATGCGTTTGAGGAGTGAACCAAGTGCTTGTTTAACGTTTGGCAAGTTTAGTCCAGTTTGGGCAGGGTAAATCACTTGTTTACATGCCTGACATACTCCAGATGTCGGGTTGTGTCCTGATCTGGTCTTGGCTGGAATCAGTGTATGTTCATAAGCCTCACTTAGAAGTATTTTTGTCGAGCTAAATACCGGTTCACACAACTCTCATGCGTCCTGTATGAGAGATGTGTGATCAGGCCTGTGCACTCGCTCACTACATCCCTGCTCTTTAATTCGGTTCTCATTAGCACAGTTGAAATGTAACGACGTGATTATCTCAGGGACACCGTGTTTTATTTGGCATGTACTGCTTGTACAGATGTGTCCATCGCAGCACACGTCTGCTCCTGGAACACTTCTGTACATGTTTATCGATCCTCTTTCTCCACTTCCTGCCCTGATCAGTCTTCACAGCAGGCAGCGTCTCCGTCGCCAGACAGGACTCCTCCCGACACTCACGTGGGAGCCATTGACTACACCATGCAGGACATCTTCAAAACGGAAGTGATCAAAGAGGAGCCGCGAGAGTTCACCATGACGGACAGCGCCTCAGGTTCTACACTATTCTTCTTCATGAATGTGTTTCTGGATTTTCAGTCGTACTGCACTTTGAGGCCTATTTTATATTTCTGCTTATAGCACAATACCTATTTAGATATATGTATGTGTGTATGTATATATATATATATATATATATATATATAGATGTCTGTGTGTGTGTATGTATATACAGGACTGTCTCAGAAAATTAGAATATTGTGATAAAGTTCTTTATTTTCTGTAATGCAATTAAAAAAACAAAAATGTCATGCATTCTGGATTCATTACAAATCAACTGAAATATTGCAAGCCTTTTATTCTTTTAATATGGCTGATTATGGCTTACAGCTTAAGAAAACTCTAAAATCCTATCTCATAAAATTTTAATATTTCCTCAGACCAAGTAAAAAAAAAAGATTTATAACAGCTGAGTGTTTGTCAAGGCTCAGGAAACCCTTGCAGGTGTTTCGAGTTAATTAGACAATTCAAGTGATTTGTTTAATACCCTACTAGTATACTTTTTCATGATATTCTAATATTTAGAGATAGGATATTTGAGTTTTCTTAAGCTGTAAGCCATAATCAGCAATATTAAAAGAATAAAAGGCTTGCAATATTTCAGTTGATTTGTAATGAATCCAGAATGCATGACATTTTTGTTTTTTTAATTGCATTGCAGAAAATAAAGAACTTCATCACAATATTCTAATTTTCTGAGAGTCCTGTATATATATATATTATATATGTTTTTTATATATATATATATGTTTATATTCATACACTTGCATACATACATTTTTAAAGCTGTGTTTTGATTTTATAGCTATTGAATAATTGTTTTGGTCTGTGGATATCGTCGTTCTATCTTATCAGTGGGTGGATGTGTAACTAGATCTTTCCACATACTTAAGATATATCCATCAATGATTACTTTCCAGGGCTACAGTGAATTCATGTCTTCAGCCCCTCATAACAGCTCCGGTATGTCTCTGCTTAGCCATTCACAGCTCAGTAGAAGACGACGTGATGAGCGGCGAGCAGCTGCCATTTGTCTGTCAAACCATCGAAGTGACCACTGAGAACGAAGAGCAGACTGTGAGCTCCTCCCACTCGTACCCGCTCCAGATCTCTCCTGTGTCTTCATGCGGCGGTGAGACAACACACACATAAACACACACTTGCGCGTCGTGGTTCACCGCATTGTTGTTATGATAAGGAGCATAACTAGGTTGGTGCCATGGATGCAGTCCAAGTTATTGAGAACCAGTTCTGAGCACAGTAACGGAGCGTAGTGGCTCCCATGCTTACATAGCTGCAGCTTTCTAGGTGTGTGTGTGTGTGTGTGTGAGTGAGTAATCTGACTCACACACAGTCAAGTGTAAATCAGTTCTGATTATTATTGGTTTTCAGTTTTAAAGCAAGTAAAACAACAACATCTGAACCACAATCTGATGGTGACATGAAGTGTTGATATCTGACATCATCCCCGATTCCAACATCCACATAAAGTTTCCGCATGTGATGCAGTGCCCACATCTGATCTTTAGAAAATCAGCTGAATGTTGCAAATAGCCAACAGTCGTGAAACAGAAAAGACAATCGTGAATGTAAACACTGATTTAGGCTGACTTGTCAGGCTTGTAGTTTATAGTCAATGATAAAATAAGCTCTGTAAAATAATAGGAAAATAAATATGGAAATACAAAGAGGAATAAATAATAATAATTTAAAAAAAGGGGAATTATATAGACAAATAACCAGATGTAAATTAATACATTTCATTTCTAAAAAATAAATGAAATGCATTAATTTGTTCGTATATATATATATATATATATATATATATAGCAAATAATTTACTATTACTAGTTTTGAGTACATTTGAAATCAATCTATTTGTTCTTATATCATGCAATTTACTTATTATTACCCTTTTATTTTGCCCTATTCTCTTCCGTACTGCTTATGCTCTCCCTTGGAGGGCCAAGCTGTCAATCGACTGGCTTCGGGCGGGTCTTCCTGCCCAGGCTGAGGAGTCCGTTCCTGCACATGTAAATCTTTTTAGCGGAGACAGGAAGAAAATGCAACTTGGACCTTCGCAGCTTAATGATTTATATTACGCTAATGATAATATAGTTAACTGTAGTGAAGTACCGCATATAATGTGAAATGACTGCTGTCTCTGGTAAAGAGATCCATAACAATGCATGCTCTCTGAATAACATTTCCACCCTGAGATCTGTTGATCTCGCATCACAATGTGTATCCATTTCATTCTTTTCTCTTCCCCAACCAGTCATTCAGGCCCAGTGGCTTCTATCACTCCACAGCTTCAATCATTCCATCTGTCGTTCCTTGACTTTGTCTCTCACTTCTTTTATTTTTTTTCTCCATCGCTACCATGGCTTGAAGCCTCTGGCTTCAATTTATAATTACCTTTGCATTGAAAATGCGGAAGGTTATGTTTTGATCGCCGTGTATTTGTATGCGTGCGTGCGTGTTATTCGCATAAGTAAAAAAAAGTATGAAACCGAATCGCATGAAATTTGGTGGGATGATTGGTTATTATCCGGGGACCATTTGATTAGATGTTGGGATCGATCGGGTCAAAGGTCAAGGTCATGAAAAGGTCAAAATCTTATTTTTACCATAGCGCGGTCAATCTCTTTCCAATTGGCATGCAACTAATGCCAACATGTTCATAATTCAATGCCCACTCTTGTGATATGCGAAGGTATGCGCTCTACCGAGTGCCCGTCCTAGTTATCCATGTTTCCCTTCTTTTCTTTAAATATTTTAGTTCTTTACATTCAACATCTACGTATTTTTCTTCCTCCCTTATGGATGTAATAAAATATGACTTGTTGCCCTGAATTCTAATGTATTAACTGCCGATCTGGGCCTTTTAAAAATATATATAAACATATATATTCCTTATTTCCGCAGGGAGCGACACAGACAGCGACACAGAAGACACCAAAGACGTGAGTGTCCCTTTATACACACTTATTATATACATGAAGGAAAGAGTGATGCATTAATTATTAACTGCTCTGTTCTTCGGATAAACAGGTTCTTACCTGCTCCAACCCTACTGCCGAAACAGGGTGTGTGTGTGTGTGTGTGTGTGTGTTCCTTCCTGTAATGTTGCGAGAGACTGAGAAAAGGGAGGGCCTTGTATCTGTCAAACATTAACAGTTTGATCTGAGGTTGTCCTTTGCAGTACATTGTACCCTCAGTGAACACACGCGCATGCACACAGACACACACACACACACACACACACACACACACACACACACTCCGACACACTACAAGATAGATAAGAGCCCTGTACTTGTACCACTGATAATGGGTAATGTAGCAACATTTACTTCAAATCCTGATAGAGAGATATATCTATCTCTCTGCATTTAAAAACAATAAGCAGTGTATTGTAGTATTGTTCCTGGATCACAGAGGCGCTGACTCGGCACTACTGTGTGTGTGTTTCACCACAACATGCGTCAGATATTAGCCTCTGGGGATCCTGCCTGTGATTTTGGCCCACGCACCTCATCTCCTTCTTCTTTAACTTTTTATTTTGCATTTTCCACACACATTAGTCCTTGACATTGAGAAAATAAATAATAATAATAATAATAAACAAATAAAATAAAATCATAAAATCAGCACACATACACACCCGCCCAACATTCCCACCCATCCCTTCCCACATGTTGATACTTAAACATCTACCCTCCAAGAGTAGGACCCAATGAGGAGGGAGGGAAGGACCGAACAATCAAACTAAATACAACCAAATGATGAGCATTAAATGCAAAATAAAATAACTCAAGAAAAGTAAAAGACATTAATGTGAATCTCCTTCTTCTTCTCCCTTTTTAAAAAATTGTTTTGACCGACAGGTCGGCGCAGGCTGGGGGCGGGACTACAGCACATCAGTCCTCAGGCTACCCACGTGTCCTCTGCCCGGCATGGCCAGCTTCGTCAGCGCCAGCAAGCCCAACTTCCGGGTGACCAGCACGCGAGACCCGGAGCCGCTCATCAGCTACCACACCGACGGCTGGCTGCCGGACTACGGCCAGAACTCTCACGCGTCGGCCGAGGCCAGCCACGCGCACGAGATGCGCGCCAGTGTCATCATGAAAACCTCGGACGTGGCTCCCTCCTGACCTCTGACCCCCGGACGAGGGCGTGTCAGCGCCGCTTCCAGGGCATAGGAACGACAGAACACGAGATACTGATATCAGAGAAACTGATGTGCAGCCCGACGAGCTTCAGATATCTTTTGATATAATTGAAGCGTCTGTCGAAGCGACGGAGTCTCCCCGTCGTCCGACTGGCGTCGACCTCAACGTTTATTGTTCCGCACCCGTTTGGCTGCGGAGGGTGTGCGTGATGCACGCGTGTGCGAGCGTAGGATCATGTGGAATTCACGGTCGCACCACCCGCGTTTTGGACCCGACACTTAAATTATGCCCGATGAAAGAAATGTGCCACATTTATGTAAATGAAAGAAAAGTGGCTTTTAGTTATTATTATGAGTCGTGGAGGTTTGAAACGACATCCTCTCACCCATCTGCTGTTTTTAGTCGTGTCCAGTCTCCGGTCAAACGAACGGCTCCTCAAAGGAAGTTTGTTTCGTTTGATTTTTTTACAAATCTCCCGTCCTAAAAGGAACAGATCGGCTGCCGTCTAAAGAGTGCTGTGAGCAGCAGCAGCGGCGGGAGACTGACAATCAATCCTGGAGCCCTGATTGGCCCCCTGCAGTGGAGAGAAGGCGGGTGTGTGCGTGAGTGCGTGCATGTGTGTGTGTGTGTGTGTGTGTCTGCAGAACCTCAGGACAATGTAATCCGCCAACAGGCAGACGGAGCGAATGACGGACGCACAGACTGAACGATGCACTCACGTGTTCTCCTTCATCCTCGGCCTCCTGCCGTTCATAATTTACAAAGCTCATATGTATGTGTAGCTTCAGCACCTTAGAGAGAGAGAGAGAGAGAGAGCACAGACGAGCAGGAGGCTTTCAGGGATCGAGTTTGTGGCACTTAAGCGCAGAGGAGTCTTTGTGCGCACTCTGTACGAGTCTCGTGTGTGTGTGTGTGTGTGTCGGAGTGTTTGTGCGGAAGCTCACTGGGTCTTGAGGAAGGAGACTGAATCTCAAGGTTCCAGACGTTGTAACTTGAGGAACGGTCGCGCTGCTCATTTAAAGGGAATGTCTCGCGGCGACGGCGTGGAACAGGAGCGTCTGGTTTTGAGGGGACGTCGTCAGCCGAGAGCCCGGTTCTGTCGTTTCCCTTTTTGTTGTTCACAGTCCGATCTCTCGGCTCAGAACTTCCCCCGTTTCCCAGTCGACTGACGCACGAGTCTTCCCTTTTGGTTTGTTCTCATCCTCTCCAGCTCAGGGCCCCTCGCCTCAACCGGGACGACTTTAAAGATATGCGATGTTCTTTCGAGGCCTTGAACTCAACCGTGTGCACAGAACGATGAACTTCGGGCACAACGTGGAAAGCCGACCGTCTGTTTGTACGAGGTATTATCAGAGCAGGCTGGCCGGTTTTTAATATTGCTCAGCGACATATGAATTTATTCCAAAAAAAGAGATATGAACCGCGTGTCAAGTTATGACTTCTGAGGGCATCAGAAACGCGACTCGTGTGAGCAGCTAGCGGGCTAAAGGCGCAGTCCTCGCTCCGCCTCCCCGCAGAGCTCCAAACAGGAAGTTCCTGCAGGAAAAGCCAACGGGGCGAATAGGAATCTGGCGCGGTTTTTCGAACCGAACCACGAGAGAGACGCACACCGGACGCACATCACTGTTTCAGAGACGCGTCGGAATCTCGCTCGATGGACGCTTCCCTCCCTGTGCCTTGGGATTTGTTTTAGTCCACGTGGTTCCACTCTCTCCTTCGATCGTGATGTCAACGTCTGCCTTTTATATATATATTTTTTTCCTTTTTTCTCTTCTTCTTTTCAACCCATGCGGTTTAAGTCTTGGCCAACGTTGTCATGGTGATCGCATCCTCCCTGAAGCTGGATATTTTAGATATTTGCACAACTCGTAGGTCGTGAAGCTCAACGGGCCTGATGACCGGGCGTTGCTCCGCACACACGGCAGCCCCCCCCCCCCCACTTATCGGGCCTTTTAACGCGGCGGCACGGGGCCGCAGAACGCAAGGAATCACTCAAGTGCACTTACAAGTAGAGTCCGTATATGGGACGTCGTTTTCGCCAAAGATTGGATGTCGACAATACATATATATATATATGAATGTTTTCAGGGGGGGGGGGGGCTTTTTGCTTTCTTCAAATCAGTGCCCAGTGGAAGCCGAGGTGCGTCTCCGAGGAAAACGTCAAAGAAGAGAACCCGCGACGACGCCACTGTTTGTCCGTCTGTCTGTACGACTTGTGAATCCACATGTACATCTGAATAAAGACTGGGTTTTTTATTTATTCTGAGGCGTCTGGGCTTTAGGGCGTTTTTTATGCGCTGCTCCAAGATCAGAGTCCACCTTTTTTATGGCTCGCGAGATTTCTCGTGAACTTCCGTTGAGGAAGCGAAAAAGGTTGGAAGGTGTGTTTCTTTACCGGAATAAAAAACAGAACGGGGCGAAAGCTCGGCTCGATCGAGAAAAATAAGTCTTGTTGCCGAGGTGTGCGAGTTACTGCGTGTAGCGGCGGCAAAGAAGACGAAAGAGCCGTGTGTGTGTGTGATCTGAGGGGGAAACACTCATTTTGTGGTTCAGCATCTTTTCAGAGCGGATGTCTCCTCGTTACACACACACACACACACACACAGCTCATTCCGGTTGAACCGAAACACTCGGCTGCCGCTTCAGTTTCAGTTGCTGTTTCTCGCTCCACTTCCTGTTTGCCTCCGAGGACCTCCACGGACGGCCCACCAGTTGCCTTGACAACTGGCGAGCCTCCTGCCGTTAGTCGTGGCGCACAGTGTGTGTGTGTGTTCGCGGGTCTCGTGTCTGCCGCGTTGTGTGCGTCCACAGGCCTCCTATTTTCACATCTGCACCACAAACCTTCAGTCTCCTCAGAAAGTCCCCTCTCTTCTTTCTATTCCCAGTCCTCCCAACGTTGGTCCTCCTTTAAGAACGAGCACTTCTCACTGGACAATGTCACAGTTGATGGCCGTGTCATTATGCAACGGCGTTGCGCAATGACAATAAATCAACGTTGAACCTTGAATTATCTTGACAGCGAGCTCAAGTTCAACCCGTTGCTGTCATGTTCAACACCGTCACAAAAACACGCCGAGAGGACAAATGTAGCCACATATATGATTTACAGGGTTTCGTACGGTCATGGAAAACCTGGAAAAGTCATGGAATTTTAAAATGGTAATTTCCAGGCCTGGAAAAGTTATACTTGAATCACAAAAGTTTTGGAAAAGTCATGGAAATTTGTTATATTCACATGTTCATTTACGTCGAGTTTAAAATAATTCATATGTTTTTGAAAGGAAGACTCAAATTATAAGCAGTCATACGCCAAGTCCAAACAGATGGATTTGCACATAAAGGATAATAGTTTGATTAAAAGAATAAACATTTATATAAGTGTTTCTAAGAATAAACATGTATAGTAATGTTTATTCTTTTAATCAAACTATTGTCTCATTTGTTTCATTTAAGGTATATTGTATGCTTTGTAATTCTCATTGTTTGAATACTACATTTTCAAAAGGTTTTCATGTACACACCGAGATTTCAGTTTGGTCATAGAAATTTGGTTGAAAGTCATGGAAAAGTCCTGGAATCCCATTAGTCAACATGTGTACGAACCCTGGATTTAGTCATCAGGTAAATGTCCTGCAAACAGCTGGTAGTCGGCTCTGCAGTGGCGCCTCACTCCTGCCATCTTGTGTCCAAAAAGTAAACTTGCAGCTTTATTTATGTTGGATGTTGAATTGTTTGTGTGTGTGTATACAGGGTTTTTCCTGGGTCAAAATGGGTCTTCGGTGCTCCCAACATTTTTTTTTTGCGCGCTGTGCGCGAACGGTCTATGTTGCCGTTTCACCGTAGCAGACATCTATGTATTTTTCCCCCCCCCCCCATAAATTATGGAAGCAATGCTTGAGGAAATCATTTTGCTAAAATAGATAGGCTAATAAATTGACAATTAGAGATGCACCGATCAGGTTTTTTGGTGCCGATCACTGAAATCAGTATCTGCCGATCCGATAATACCGATCACGGTGTCGATTGAAGCATTCTATTTATTGTGTAGCATTATTGCCTAGGACTATGAGGAAATACATATATAAAGCACCTCAAACATTAAAGAAATTACAGATTTCTTTAAACTTTTAGGACTTTTACTTTGAAAAACTTCCAAATTGATACATTAAAGTTGTTTGATTGCTATTGTAGGGGATTTCAGATATGTATGGAACACATCTGCATTATTCATTTCCTGGAACTCTTGGGGAAATCTATTTACAGGACTTTTTTAACATACAAAAGTCTGACTTATTTTTATAAACTCTTCCTTGGTACAGTAAACATGTTTTAATGTTAGCATAATTTAAGCTAAATCTCAGAAACGATCTCTAAAGATACAAAATCAGTTCATTGTTTACTTTTATATGTTCGTGTATGATTTGTCGACATCTTATTTTGATAAACGGATGTTGTTTCACGTGGTTCTTTCCGCTAACTTAGCAAAACCGGATGTTGTCACATAAATCCTTCCGCTAACGTTATCAAAACCCTCGCGCGCTCCCGATCGAATGCGTTTACCGTGAGCATCAGTCTCTAGGGGCTCAGACATGTGAGAGTCGGCTGAGTCGACCCAGAGATTCAACTCGGGGGACGGGGACGCCGCTCGGTGGTGAGGATCCCCTCGTGGACCTCTCACTCTGCGGCCCTCGCCGGGCGCATCTTCTCCGTTGCGGTGCGCGGCGATTGAAACGTCTCTGATAGTTTTTCTCGCAGATGTTACGTCATCTGATCGGCCAAGGTTGATACGCCGTTTTGAGAGCGCCGATCAAAACCGATAATGGGAATATTGGCCGATATGGATCGGCGCCGATCAGATCGGTGCATCCCTATATAGTCCAGGTGTATTCGTGCACGTCGGGCTGTTGAGTGATCAGCAGCTGGCCGCTCTGTCCATTCGCGCACCTCACAGTTGCGTATTGACCAGACAAGAAGACACCTTATTAACTCGATTACTATTGATCCAAACAGAACGAGGTTTCGGCTGTAGCCTACTTGAAACATACTATTGAGAACATATTCGCTGACATGCACGTGATGAACACAGTTTTTGTTGTTGTTTTTTTCCATCGCGGACTTTTTTTTGCCTTAGGCGCTCGGGATTTGTCATAGGCGCTCGGGAAAACGGCGTAGGCGCGCGCCCAAATGTTCTCTATGCAGGAGAAACCCTGGTATATATATACACACACACACAAACAATTCAAAATAAAGTAATTATATTTAAAGGATAATGAAAAGAGCAGGGTTGTCATATTTTGTTTGACCACAAAATAATTTACAGTGAATAATTGGATTACTCATGAGCAAGAACAGCTGATGTGGTGACGTCATCAAGTAAACTGCTGTTCCAATCGCAGAAAGACCGTCCTCCCGCCCTCCCGTCCTCCCGTCCTTTGGAGTCTGGACTCCCCCAAGACCAGACTCCAAAAGAACACAAGTCTGTACTCTGTGGACTTGGAATTGAGAAATGGCTAGAGATAAACGCAGGGCTCTCAAGTTTTGAAGACAGGCAAGAGTGACATTTCCATCAGCACCCCCCCCCCCCCCCCCCGCAGAACGAAATGTTCTGATATTTTCGTCAGTCGCGCGCAATTCCAGGATGCTTTATTTTCATTGGTTGCTGGATTAAATCTTACCCAGATACGGTTTTTTTTCTGATTGGCTATTGTGTAGCCCTTTTTTTTTTTTGATTGGCTGATAAGTGGCTCCTCACAGCAGAACTCCAGGGGAGCGCTTGATTCCTCCACGGTGAGGGCAGCGCGGCCAGCTCATGTTTGCGCGCGGCACATTAAAACATTAAATAGCCGAGAGTTTTTTTCAGCGTGAGAAATACGATGTGTGGCGGGAGTGCGTGACTTAAGACCGACATGCGTGAGTCTCACGCTCAATGCGTGACACTTGAGAGCCCTGTAAACGCCCATGGTATAGGACAGTGCAACCCTGTATCACAAAAATTACGTTCCCCCAGACCTAAAATGCAATTTGCAGTTACGTTTGACTGAAACGTATTTCTCTCCAAATTACGTTTGACTGAAACGTATTTCTCTCCAGATTACGTTTGTATTTGACGTATTATAATAACAAATACGTCTCTGATCAACGTATCTTTGCCGTTTGTTATCTCTCTTTTCTACAATGCTGTTATGAATTGTAAAAAGCGTCATCTAGTCTTATTTATTATTATGTTATATATGTTGTTTCGCCTGCGTATTCTGACAGCAATAAGCGTTGTCGGATCATATGAATTGGCGTGAAGACTTGCTGCTGGTGACTCTCCTTTATTTTCTTTTTTTAGGTGACAATACATTAATTAAAACTCGTAAACTATCACCACCTCATCACCACCTTAACAGAGTCAGTCCCATACGGGTCAAATCAACTATTAAACTTGTTATAAAATGCGCATCTGTCCGTAATCTATACCATAAAGTTCGCATTTTAACCTAAAAAAAAGTGCGCTTCCTTGTTACCTTTCAAAATAAAAGTCCGATTTGTCTGTTAAGCGGAAGTAGTATAAAACGTCTATTTATTCAAACAATACAATATAAAAGGCATACATCAAAATCAATAAGTGAAAATTACAAATGACCTCTTAATGGCAGCAGATAAAGGACTCCTCTCTGTCCTGGTCTTGTTAGCCTTGCATGCACAATCGACCACCAAGACCATGACATCCAGAGACTGGAGCAGCAGATTGGCATTTCAGGCAGGCACAATAATTTGGTAATTTGTTTATTATCAGATATCTTCATCGATATTTTGTAAATTGTGACGCCTGCGATAACCACCAACGTTACCAACGGAGTTCCACAGACAAGGTTCTGTGTTTGGACCTTTATTTACCTTTATACACATGCTTTGGGCAATATTATCAGAAACACTCCATAAACTTTCATTGTTATGCAGATGACACTCAACTATATTTACAACTATAACTTAAAGAGAGCAAACATCCTCTCTAAATTCTAAAATGATGTTAAAAACTAAAAAATGTTATCAGAACAAAATCTCAAGTAATTTTAATCGGCCCTGGGCCCTCAAGAATCTTATCTGGTGATGTGGATTCCTGGCATCCAACACCCCTGCATCACATCTCATGCTATCTTTGTGGGAATTCAATCTTATAGGACTTGTCCTTTAACTCCCATGATAAGCAAAAAATCTTACGAATACTTCATTCTCAGCAACATATTGTCAAAATCAAGATGCAGAAAATCAAAAAAGAGAAAATTGGTTCTGGTTACGTTGGATTACTGCAACTGACTACTGCAACCTGCATTATAGCTGCTCTAATCCCCTCCAAATGATCCAGAATGCTCCAGAGGTCCCAGCTCGTGCTTTCATGAAAACACTAAAAAAAGAAATCTACAAAGCTGCTCTGCACACTGCTGGCTCAAGATAAATGCACTGGCTCCCAGTAAAATCTTAACCCACAAAAAAGCCCCATCCACAATGATTGGTGATGCTCCATCATATCTTAAGGAGCTATTATTCTCCATATTGCTTCGCTCTAGAACTAAACAAGTGGACTACTTCAGACTGGTAGAGTAAAAAGTAGAATGGGAAGCCAGAGCCTTTGGTTAAAGCTCCTCTTCGTGGAACCAGCCTTCTTAGCTCAGTCGGGTCCGGGAGGCAGACACCAGTCATAAGCTTAAGAGTAGACCTCTTTGACAGAGCTTATAGTTAGGAACTATCAGGTTTGCTCCAGCTCCCCCCTTGCTGTGCATGCTGCTTATAATGGGCTTATAGGCTACTAGGACGTTTGAGTGCTACCCTACTTTTTTTCTCTCTTTTTTTTTTCCTTTTTCATCTCTCAATCATCTCAATCACATCGCTTCTACCTTCCCGGAAGTCCTCTTTTTGACTTACCTCATATGGGGTCTATGGACTATATGAGGCATAGATATCCTGATGCCTGATGGATCGTCTGGGTGAATGCCTCATGACTACGCCACTGTCCTGTTGTCCTGGACACCCTCCTCCCCACCTCCGCCTGCCATCTCCTGGATGTGGGAGAAGTCTCCCCATCGTGAATAACTATTCACTATGAACTATTATACACTCTGTCATATTCATTGAATGTATTTTAACTTCTCCTTCTGTACACATCATTATTATTGCATCTGCATCTCTAGGAGAGGGGATTCCTCTGTTTGCTCTCTCTTCAGTTTCTTTTTTTTTTCCCCTGAGGGTTATTTTGAGTTTTTCCTCATCGATGTGAGGTGCAGGGATGTGGATGTCTATGATTGTTGTAAAGCACGACAACAAATTAATTTGTGATGAATGAATATATACAAATAAACTGAATTGAATTGAATTGAAAAAATGCTGAACAGTCAAACAACTCAAAACAATAAACCCTTCATGGGGTTATTTACAGGGTGTGTTTACTTCTCATCAAACAAAAAGAGCAGGTATCTGGAAAAATCTGGGAAATAATTTGGGAATTGTTAATAAAACATGATTTACCCTTCAACTTCCACTGATATGCATGCAAACTAATACATCGCTTCACACACACACATACTCACACACACAGACACACACTCTCATACGCACACACTCTTACACACGCACACACACACACAGACACACACACACACACACAGAATGACAGACACACACAGACACACACTCTCACACACAGACACACACTCAGACACTCACATACATACAAACACAGGCAGAATCACACACACACACACACACACACACACGCATACTCTGCAGACTGACCTTTGACCTCCCAATTGTCTCTCAGATATAACCCTTCTGCTATATATTAAATATATTATATTTACCTAAATATAAGACTTTGAGGTCGTGGGGGGAATCCCCTCCAAAAGATTCACAAGAGAAAATTGTCACCGTGCCAATAACCCTTGTACGATCCTTAAAACCAGTCTTTTAGTTAATTTTGCACACTTTCAATCAACTTAAAGATCTGGATTCTTTTCAGATTCAAAGAAGGGCATCTGAATATGATATACCCTACAGTTTTGGACCGATAGCACTGAGCTAAGGGCCCCAAAACAGGTCTAAAGGGTCAAATTGGGCCTTATTCTCTTAAATTTGCATATTTTTTGACAAGTGCAAAAATGGCCATAATCTCCTAAATATTAGTCCTGAAATCCCAAATTGAACACAGACACTCAGGACAGAGCCTACAATGAGGTGATGGGGTGAAATTTCCTCCGAAACACCCACAAGAGTTAATTGGCTCTCTGAAATCCAGGACTTGAAGAGGGTGTGTGGTTTAACAAATCTGAGACCCTATTGTGAGTTTGGGCTGATTTTAGCTTTTTTTTCTAAACATGTCAGAGCTTAGCTTTCTTTTGCCGGTTGTAGCCCTCCCAAATGGGTCCCAACCATGTAGGCTGGCCACATATAGCACTTAGCATCCCTGCTTGGGAAGGGTTTAAAACCCGAAAAACAAAATTCCTTCCTTCAAGGTTAACAACTCCTCAAATGTTTGTACTATATGAACAATTTCAATTGTATTCTACCCCATTTGGGAGTGGCTACAACCTGGAAAAGAAAGCTAAGCTCTGACATGTTTACCCAATTTGACCCTTTGGACCTGTTTTTGGGGCCCTTAGCTCAGAGCTATCGGTCCAAAACTGTAGGGTATTCATATTCAGAGGTCCCTCTTTGAATCTGAAAAGAATCCAGATCTTTAAGTTGATTGAAAGTGTGCAAAATTAACTAAAAGACTGGTTTTAAGGATCGTACAAGGGTTATTGGCACAGTGACAATTTTCTCTTGTGAATCTTTTGGAGGGGATTCCCCCCACGACCTCAAAGTCTTATAGTTAGGTAAATATAATATATTTAATATATAGCAGAAGGGTTATATCTGAGAGACAATTGGGAGGTCAAAGGTCAGTCTGCAGATTATGCGTGTGTGTGCGTGTGTATTTGTGTGTGTGTGGGTGTGTGTGTGCGTGTGTGTGATTCTGCCTGTGTTTGTATGTATGTGAGTGTCTGAGTGTGTGTCTGTGTGTGAGTGTGTGTCTGTGTGTGTCTGTCATTCTGTGTGTGTGTGTGAGTGTGTGTCTGTCTGTGTGTGTGTGTGCGTGTGTAAGAGTGTGTGCGTATGAGAGTGTGTGTCTGTGTGTGTGAGTATGTGTGTGTCTCTGCCTGTGTGTGTGTGTACGTATGTGAGTGTCTATGTGTTTCTGTCAGTGTGTGTGTGTGTGTGTGTGTGTGTGTGTGTGTGTGAAGCGATGTATTAGTTTGCATGCATATCAGTGGAAGTTGAAGGGTAAATCATGTTTTATTAACAATTCCCAAATTATTTCCCAGATTTTTCCAGATACCTGCTCTTTTTGTTTGATGAGAAGTAAACACACCCTGTAAATAACCCCATGAAGGGTTTATTGTTTTGAGTTGTTTGACTGTTCAGCATTTTCCTTATTGATTTTGATGTATGCCTTTTATATTGTATTGTTTGAATAAATATAGACGTTTTATACTACTTCCGCTTAACAGACAAATCGGACTTTTATTTTGAAAGGTAACAAGGAAGCGCACTTTTTTTAGGTTAAAATGCGAACTTTATGGTATAGATTACGGACAGATGCGCATTTTATAACAAGTTTAATAGTTGATTTGACCCGTATGGGACTGACTCTGTTAAGGTGGTGATGAGGTGGTGATAGTTTACGAGTTTTAATTAATGTATTGTCACCTAAAAAAAGAAAATAAAGGAGAGTCACCAGCAGCAAGTCTTCACGCCAATTCATATGATCCGACAACCCTTATTGCTGTCAGAATACGCAGGCGAAACAACATATATAACATAATAATAAATAAGACTAGAGGACGCTTTTTACAATTCATAACAGCATTGTAGAAAAGAGAGATAACAAACGGCAAAGATACGTTGATCAGAGACGTATTTGTTATTATAATACGTCAAATACAAACGTAATCTGGAGAGAAATACGTTTCAGTCAAACGTAATTTGGAGAGAAATACGTTTCAGTCAAACGTAACTGCAAATTGCATTTTAGGTCTGGGGGAACGTAATTTTTGTGATACAGGGTTGGACAGTGTAGAGGTGCAGCTGCAGTTCCTCAACTCTGCCACCAGAGGTCGGTCTTCACCAACACAACACTCATGTTTCATATTGATGTTTCATCGTGAATGGAAGAGTTCACACGGTTCAACAAGTCCTCACTCAAGCGGACGAATGTTCATCAGGTAAAAAACCCATACCTATAACAAATACACATTTACATTCCTCAGTTTACAAGCCAATAAAACACAATAAAGATCATCTCTCTCTCTCTCTGGTGTGCGCTGCTCTGTGTACCTTGTGTGTATTTCATGTATCTTAGATTTACTGCACCATACATTTTTTTCTCCCTTTTTGTTTCACAAAAAACTGTTTATTGCCTAATGCAGTGATTCTCAACCAGGAGTCATGGGAACCCCCGGGGGTCCTTTATGGAGTTCCAGAAAGATGGGACGTACTTTATCTTCACTGATGGATTGACAATAGAAGTGAGCGCACTGTGAACTGCAGTCCGTGAAACAGTAACGTTGTTTTAGTCTATAGAAGAGAATATAATGCATCAACTTAAACTTAAAAAATAAAAGATATCAATATCTTCACAATGCTCTGTAATTCACGTGAATGATACGATTTAGCCTTCCATCTAAAAAGAGAGAAATTAATATAAACCGCATATACGAGACATGAAACAATCTTTTCGCCCCTGTTCTTGATCCTGCTGCCAGTCTGAGGCATTCTGTACTTCCACTCTATTAGAGAGTCGACAAAGTAAAGAATAAAAAGGGATTGTTGGTCTGAAACAGGAAGTCAATGGCCCAAAATCTCAAGTCAATAAACCTTGCAGCTCCGTGTCCTGTCCTCTGTGTCACTGGGACCTTTAAAGAAGAAGAAGAAGAAAAGATAGTTTCACCATGTTTACATATCATCGGGCCCGATCCTTAAAGCCCCAATCATCAACGCCGTTGGGTGGTTGGCGATTCATATCAAACATTCATATTGTTGGAGGATGAAAACAGTGGAGCGTTTCAAATACATAAAAATACCAGGGAAGATAAATCTCTTTTCTCAATTTGTCTCGGCTGATAAGACGGAGCGGCGTGCAGCGTGGAGGTCTGCCGTCCGGAGTCGGTGACTGTATCTTTTTCGTTCTTTCCCATTTCTTTCGTATTCACTTCAGCTCACATCCATCCACATTTACACATGTGTGGACTTCTGGCAAGGCCGTCAGTATAATGTACATGGGGTGATTACCATATGCTCAAAATTCACCCCCCATATGTTGATAGAAAACTCTATTTATTCCTTTTAAATGCAAGAGGCCTCAGAACGAGGAATGTATCCCCTCACCCCTCGTTTTAACACATGGTCATTATTATCACTACCGCTTCTAGTATGAAGGTGTACTGCAGTTCCGTAATGCCAGCGGTGTTGCCGTACCTTAGCAGATGCAATCCTAGACGGCCAACAGCAAATTGGCCGGCTGGGGATTACGAGAGGGACAAGACTCTTCGACCCTGCATCGACTACCGGGGCTTCAATACAGCGTGATGTTCATTCAGTAAATGATGCTCCATTTAGAGTCAAACAGACCATAGATCAAGGGATTCTTCGGGGCGTTGCTACCTGCTAGATCAGAGGTCAGGAACCTTTTTGACTGGGAGAGCCATAAAAGCCAAATATTATATTAATAGACGTAGAGACAGAAGTGACCTGCTGCTGGTTGGATACGATCAATAACAGACGTTTAGTTTAATAAAAGAACAAAGACGTCTTTAAGAAACGGGACCTTACATTACTTCTGCTGTAATCTGGCGCGATAGAGAAACATTTTTTTTTGTTCAACTCAAAATTGTCTGGGATCCATATGCCGTCACCGGAAGAGCCATAGGTTCCCGACCCCTGTGCTAGATGGTCACCTCCATTCAGTAGTTTCAAAAAAATCCAAGATGGCGGCCGCCAAAAAGGCCAATCTGAAGGCTTCAAAACTGCAGTCCACAAACCAATCGGTGACGTCACGACGACTAAGTTCTCGTCTACAGTTGATGGAACTTTCTGAAACCAGAAATGTAAATAAGTCAACGTTGATGTTTGATTTCCCAACGTCCTACTTGAGTGGACTTCATTGTTCTATAGTCGATGTTCTTCCTCCTTTACTCCCCCCATAACCGCGTACAGACGTAGTTTGACCTGGTTACCTTCGCATTGAAAATGCGGAAGGTTATGTTTTGATCGCTGTGTATTTATATATTTGTATGCGTGTTACTCGCATAACTCAAAAAGTATTAAACCGAATCGCATGAAATTTGGTGGGATGGTTGGTTATTATCCGCGGACCATCTGATTAGATTTTGGGATCGATCGGGTCAAAGGCCAAGGTTAAGGTCATGAAAAGGTTAAAATCTTCTTTTTATCCAATTGGCATGCAACTAATGCCAAAATGTTCATAATTCAATGTCTAATCTTGTGATAAGCGAAGGTATGCGCTCTACCAAGTGCCCGTTCTAGTTTATCATGTCTTAACCCTCCTGTTACCTTCAAATGTACTAACATCTTTTACCCTTGGGTTCAAGTTGACCCCAGCAATTAAAATCTCCAGAAAATGATTAGAATTAATATTGTTTCCCAAATGTAAGTGTCAGGTACTTTATGTTTGTTTGTTGACTAACTGAATAGCCCTTTAAATAAATAATAAAGTTAATATTTCTTATGTTTTACACAGTGAAAAACACCGATGCGTACAAGTTGTGTTCAGGACAGTGAAAACATCTCATCATGAGAATTTTATGTTTTCCCAGTTGTCACCAATAAATGAGGAAGATTCATGAAATATGAAGCAAAAAAAATGATGTCAATCATTTATTTAGAGACGTTAAACATTGAATGGGGTCAAATTGACCCCAAAGGTAATAGGAGGGTTAAAGGGCACATTGAGGGCAGGGGTCAATGACTGACCTTGCTTCAGTTTAAAATTTCGTGATCAGATTACTTCCTACATGTAGGTCTACTGAACGCCTCTCGTGGGCGATCATTTAGAGGCCTCATAACCAGGATGATTTCATCTTGATATTCTGCTATTCTAGTTTCAGTTAGAGTTGTTGCGCTCAATATCTTTCCTTCTCTTATTGCCACTTCAAATCAAATCCCTTGTGCGTCCACATGTCCGGTAACATTATTTCTGTAAGCCGTCGTTCATCTGCCATTGATCGGTGCGGAGCGACTTCCAGAGACTGAATGTGTACCCAGGCCTGCTGGGCCATCGGGAAACCCTGTGTTCAAATATAGTGTTGGACAGGACGGGTGCCATCAATTACACTAATGCCACTGAGCTCGAGTTGGTTCCATTCCTATACCCGGCCCACTGTGTGTTCAGCCAATGGCATCTGGCACATTGCACACCCAGCTGTGTGTGTGTGTGTGTGTGTGTGTGTGCTTAGACAGTAAACCTAGTTGCCTCATTAAGTCACATACCGTCTTCTTGGCATGGGACGTAATGACTCAGGTGTGTGCATGGATGCGAATGCAAATCATGACTGATTATGGCTTTGTGGGGTCATAAAGTGTTTTCTTATTACTTTTACACTCAAATGAATTTTATTTCACTGCCTGGTCCTGCAACATAAACCAGCTTCATAACACCAGAATGGTATTTTCATGTATCAACAACACCGGTCTGGTGTTGAGCTCCTGGATCTGCTCTTGTGAGTCTCTCCCTGTGACATATGTTGAGCCAGTTAATGGTGCAGATAACAACGTTACTTTTCACAAATATGGCTGATGTACCTCTGCGGGTACACGTGGGTTATTTGTTGCCATACGCATGAATGTCTGCTGTGAGGGGATTGAAAAAAAGAATGAAAGTTATTCGAAATGCTATAAATCCCTCAGCAATTTCCTGGTATAACAAACCTCGCAAATAATGTAATCAAGCTTATAAAGGTGTCATATGTCTCACCCCAACACAACTGAGAGGCAAGCGATGGAGTCAATAAGGTAAAACAACATGCACAACTATTCAGAAACGTCAGACTTTAAAGAAAATACTCACAAACATGAAATAAAAAAAGGCCAATGAGAAGTAGTTTACAAAGCCTCAAAAGATGTAACTTTTAGCTCACTTACTGAATCTATGACAACCAACTCTGCACTACATGTCATTGTCTTGAGGAGCAGCTTTTACCCACAAACTCACAATAAATTAGACAAAAAGTGCAGGTTAAAAAAGATTCAAGTATAAACCATTAACTTTTCTTCTGATCCCGTAGAAGCGGTGTGTGGCTACGGATATATTATTAATAATATCTACCCAGATACGAGGGCTTGATAGTCTGACGTTTGTGGGACTTCCACAACATGTACTGAGCAGAAATAGTGTGTATTTCTTCCATGGTGGATGGCGATAATGAGCTGTTTCCATGGCAATAAGCCACGCCTCCTCACATGTGCTTCGAGCGCGAATGAAACGAATGATCGCAAATAGTCCGGCGAGTAAACTCCCGCGAGTAAAGCAACGCGAGAGTTCGCTTCTCTTTTGGTGTGAAAAGAGTGAAAGGACGGCACTCCGCTACACAACAAATTACCTTCAAAATAAAAGCACAAGGTTATTTTTTAACGTTTTTTTAAAGAAAAGTTGATCATATGCCTTTCAAACTGTCGCGGGCCACATAAAAGGACATGGCTGGCTAAAAGGAGAGTTCATATTGAACTCGTATTCATCAGGTGGACAAAACCCCTGCTTGGGTTGCTTGTATCCGTACATGTAAATAGGCAACTGTTCCACCTTATCAACTTTAAGATTGAGGTCATAGCTTTGGGGTCGGCTGTAGCTCATGTGGGATGAGTGGTTGTCCTGTAAACACAAGGTAGACTGTTCAATCCCCACTCTCCCCCTTGCATTTCGACTGTAACGCCCCGTTCTGTGTGTTCTGTGTCTCCTATGTCTCTGTTTCTCCTGTCTTGATTGGTTAATTCCCTTCACCTGCCCTCAGCCACTCCTGTTTCCCTGATTGCCTCATGCCGTACACCTGTGTTTTTCCCCATATATATATTTGCCAGTCTTTCCCCTGTTGATTTGATTCAAGATTCAAGATTCAAGATGTTTTATTTGTCACATACACACACAGGGTGTGCAGTGAAATGAAAGTGGCAATGCTCAGCAGGAATGTGCAAGGGCAACAAGTACACACTATTTACAAATAAAAAACAACACAATATTTACAGTAAGTGTGTGTGTGTGTGTGTGTGTGTGTGTGTGTGCCTAAGAGGGGCAGTTGTGTGGGTCTATGTGGGGGTCCTGGTGAGGTCGGAGTTCACAATCCTGATGGCCTGAGGAAAGAAACTCCGTCTCAGTCTCTCTGTTCTTGCAGCGTGACTACGGGCGCCTGCCTGACCGCAGCAGCTGAAACAGTCTGTTGTTGGGGTGGTGAGGATCCTTCATGATCCTGCCGGCTCTGGTTCTGCACCTCCTGGTGTACAAGTCCTGCAGGGTGGGGAGTGTAGTTCAATAGTGCGCTCAGCCGAACGCACTACTCTCTGCAGAGCCTTCCTGTCCTGGGCGGAGCAGTTGCCAAACCAGGCAGTGATGCTTCCTGTCAGGACGCTCTCTACAGCTCCAGAGTAGAAGGACTGAAGGATCCTCTGGGAAACTTTAAATTTCCTCAGCTGCCTGAGGTGGTAGAGGCTGCCTTGCCTTTCTCACCAGAGTGTCTGTGTTTGTTGACCATGTCAGATCCTCGGTGATGTGGACTCCCAGGTATTTATACCGCTCACCCTCTCCACAGTAGTCCCGTTAATCCCCAGTGGTGAGTACGTCCTCTGTTGTTGTACCCTCCTGAAGTCCACAATCAGCTCCTTAGTTTTGGTGACATTCATGATGAGGCTGTTGTCCTGGCACCAGAGTGACAGGTCAGCAACTTCCTCCAGGTAGGCCTTCTCGTCGTTGTCGGAGATCAGGCCCACCACCACTGTGTCATCCGCAAACTTGATGATGGTGTTGGAGCTGAACCTGGCCACACAGTCATGTGTGTACAGGAGTACAGTAGGGGCTGAGGACGCAACCCTGGGGATCCTGTGTTCAGGGTGAGGGATTTGGAGGTGTCTGCCCACCCTGACCACCTGTGGCCTGGCGGTCAGGAAGTCCAGGATCCAAGCACACAGGGGTGTTCAGTCCCAGCTCAATCAGCTTGCCGGCCAGTCTGGAGGGACTATGGTGTTGAAAGCTGAACTATAATCAATGAACAGCAGTCTCACATAGCCCCCTCTGGCTGTCCAGATGAGAGAGTGTGGTGTGCAGTACCTGGGAGACAGCATCATCCGTGGATCTGTTTGGGCGATAAGCAAACTGCAGCGGGTCCATGGAGGAAGGAGGAAGGCGCAGATGTAGTCCTTTATCAGCCTCTCAAAGCATTTCATGACCACCGAGGTGAGGGCCACCGGTCGGTAGTCATTCATACATGCTGGAGAAGCATTCTTGGGCACAGGGACAATAGTGGATCTCTTGAAGCAGGCGGGGACCACGGACTCAGCCAGGAGAGGTTGAATATTGTGGTGAACACTGGAGCTAGCTGGTTAGCACAGGTCTTCAGTACTCGCCCAGATATGCCATCTGGACCTGCAGCTTTCCTGGTGTTCACCCTCAACAGAGCCCTCCTCACACTGTGCTCGGTCACAGAGAGTGTGTGTTCATCCCCAGCGGTAGAACTCACCTCGGCTACGCTAACGGTGTTGTTGTTAGCCGGCGAGCTAGCGCTGTTGTTGCTAGCCTCAAACCGTGCATAAAATGAGTTCAGGTCGTCCGCCAGGGATGCGTCGGCACTCACCATTGCGCGGGGTCTGCTCTGGTAGTTTGTGATAGTCCGTAGCCCCTGCCATAGGCGCCTGGTGTCGCGCTGCTCCATCTGTGATTCCACTCTGTCTCGGTACCTCCTCTTGGCCTCCTTCACCGCCCTCCTCAGTCCATAGACCGCTGCCTTGTACTCGTCCATGTTGCCGGATACAAGACCGGAGTTATAGGCAGCAGTACGGGCGTTCACAGCTTCACGGATGGATCTATCAACCCACGGCTTTTGGTTAGGAAAGACCCTAACTTTTACCGTGGGGACGATGGTGTCCGCTAAGCGTTGCTATGAGGCTCATTGCTACTTCCACAAACTCCCTGACGTCACTGGAACTGGATTGGATCATGTCCCAGTCGACGACACGCAGAGCGTCCTGTAGCTCAGCCTCTGATTGGTCAGACCACCGCATTACGTTCCTCGTCACTACCGCTTCCTGCGCGATCCTTTGTTTATACTCCGGAAGCAGAAAAATGGCGGCATGGTCTGATTTCCCGAACGGAGGGAGAGAGACAGCCTTGTAGCCTCTCTTGAATGGCGTATAGCAGTGGTCCAACGTTCTTTCCTCTGGTAGCACACGTAATGTGCTGGTGAAAGTTCGCATGACTTTTTAGGTTTGCCCTGTTAAAGTCCCCAGCCACCACCACAGCCGCGTCGGGATACTTGTTCTGATGCCGACATAACACATCATGTAGGTCCGATAGTGCTACGTCGGTGTCCGCTTGTGGTGGAATGTAGACGGCTGTGGTGATGACCGAGCTGAACTCCCGGGGAAGGTAGAATGGACGGTATGAGATCGTCAGATGTTCCAGGTTCGGCGAGCAGGAACGAGAAAGAGTCTTAATGTTCTTGGGGTCACACCACATGTTGTTAGTCACGAAGCAAACCCCTCCACCCTTAGATTTACCAGACTCTTCCGTTCTGTCTGCACGGAAAACAGAGAAGGACTCGGTTGGGCATATGACTCGATCCGGCACCAGCGGGGTCAGCCATGTTTCCGTCAGACAAAAGATGTTACAATCCCTCATGTCCCGTTGGAATCTGATCCTTGCCCTAACATCATCCATCTTATTTTCCAGAGACTGGACGTTAGCAAGAAGGATGCTGGGCAGAGGTGGACGGTGGGCTTGAACTCTCAGTCTGTTCCGAATTCCGCTCCGTTTCCCTCGATGTTTTCGTCGTCTCCCCGTAGTAGCGGCTCCACTGCTGTTGTCGTGGTCCGCTCGTACGATCTCTGCCGGCCACGCTGGATCGATGGAAAAAGTGGACAAAAACCCTTGTTTTGCGCAAAAGTTTATGTCCAAAAGTGTGCTGCGGTCGTATGTTGTTAGTGCCGATGTGTTTGTGGCAAAGAAAATATTAAAAATAAACACAAAAACTAAAAGAGCGCACAATCTCCGCGGAGCTGCCGCGACGGCGACTGGACACTGCCGCGCCATCTGTTGTCTTTATCTCAGTTTCGTAGTGCCTCTGTTTCAATGATCAACTCCCCGTCTTTGTCCACATGTGATTCCTAGTGTGTTTTTGTTGTTGCTTTCAAGCCAGAGTTTTTATGTTATACCTCTTCTTGAAGTAAAGTATTTTTCTTTCGCTTTAAACCTGGAGTCCAGCCTGTTTCTCTGCACCTGAGCCTCACCCGTGACATCGACGTGTCCTTAAACAAGACACTGAACCCCTAGTTGCTCCCCGGACGCTGCACTGCAGCCCACTGCTCCTTGACAACTAAGGATGGGTCAAATGCACAGGGGATAAATGAACAGCTCAGTGAGTCGTGTGTGTGTGTTCCTCCACCCCAAAGTCTGTGAGTAATGGAGGTGATGGCTGGTGTTGTCACCCCGGCAACACGGGGCACTCCACAAACACGCCGATGAGCGGGGGCAATCACAAACCGATTGGAAAAGGGAGAAAAATGTCCGTCTCTTCAGGGACTCTTATCTTCCTCACTTGCTCTACTCCTGTCTCCTCCCATTACCCAGCATGCTTTGCCCTGTGTGCCCTGAGACTAAATACGCTCTTATCGCTTATATGGATAACACAATACTTGACGGTGTGCTACTTAGCCAAGAACTCTGGCAGATTCTCTTCGCAAAACTCATTCATGCGATAATCACAGCAACATCCCGGCCAGGATCATGCACATTGTGTTGGCTACAAATTTAATTATGCAAGATTTACATTTCATACATTTTTTATCACACTATCAGCCGTAGTTCATGAAATGGGGCTGCAACAAAGAGTGAGTCCATTTATTGCTTTCGTTATCCTGCACCTTGTCTAAATAAAGGGAGGGTTGTGCACCCCAACTCTCAATGTCACGGTGCTATTAGAGTGGACCCAAAAGCACGACTCAGACAGGAGTAACAAAGATGACTGTCTTTGGTTGGAAACAGGCTGGGTCAAAACCGGGAGATCAGTCGAAGAAGTCAGTCCAAAAAGGGGCGGGGCAGAGAATCAGAGGTCAGGGCAGGCAGGCACAGAACAGGCAGGTCAGGAATATACTCTAATAATGCTGGAGAACTTGGCACAAAAACACAAGACAATCTGGCAGAGGGCAAGTGAGGGAACCCAAGTAGAGAGGGACTAATGAGTTAATGGGCAACAGGTGAGATGGGCATGAGGACCAGGTGAAGGTAATGAGGGACTAACGAGGGAGTGATCAGAGGCAGGTGAAGGGAGTTGGACTGATGAGATGGGAAGAAGGATCTGGAATGACATGATAGTTAGAGACAGGATGAAAACAACAAATCATAAAAGGAAGGTGTGGAGCTAAACTGTTACACTCTGATTCACAGGAAGCTGCGTTCAAACACCGTAGGTCAACGGAACGTCAAACATGAAGGTGCTTTATGGAAATTGATATCAATGTCTGATGTGTGCGATTAAATGAATGAAGAATAAACATGCAGAGACTTAAAACACTTGATATATTTATATTTATTAGGCCTAAAAAAAATCTGTTGGGCATGATATTATACACAGTCTATGGGTAGCATATCCCAGACCTATATCTTTTTTTTCTATTTTTTAGAAATTTTTTATTGTTTTTTTATCTTTTTTTTTATTTTTGCTTTTTTTGCTTTTTTTCTTTTTTTTTTCTCTTTTCTCTTTTTTTTCTTTTTTTCATTTTTCTTTTACTGTATTTTTTTTTTTCTTTTATCTCAATTTTGCTTTTGTTACGGCAGCTGTGGTTTATCGACTTTATCACTGTGCAGCTGGCTGCTTCTGCTCAAAATGTGCTGCTCAGCTGACAGCTGGCGGCTGAAAATGATCGATTTGCAGTGTGATGCTTCGCTGGCCGCGCAGACCTGTGAGGCCGCGCTGGCTAGAGATAGTCAGAGGCCGAGGCGGAGAAGGGAGGGTGCGGATGAGCTCGGACTTGCAGAGGGAGCGTGCGAGGAGATACAGCAGTCCGGATGACTTCGACGAGAGCAGTCTCCTGCGGGTAATCTCCTGAGGGCTGCAAGCGTGCGTCACTCTTCAGGACATTTGCCCGTGGACAGAGGCCTGTACTCAGACGTATTGGCCACAGGGGACTATTCTGGAGGATCACAGCTACCTGACGGTGAAGAGGGGGCCGGCCACTGAAGGTGTGTTATGGCGAAGAGGGCGAATGAGCGGCCATGTGAATAGTGAGCGCGCGGTGGTATGCCATCCACATCCGTGATGCGCCGTGGACGGCCGCCATTGTGGTTTGGACTGGCCCCTCGCCCGGACTGTCGGTTGTCCTTGCACAGGTTCACGCTGGGTGGCTGCTCTGCTGGATCACATCCACTCTATCTGCTGCTGAATCACTGGAGACCATCTGACATTCTCACGCCACTTATCACTTGCCAACCTTCATCACCACAAAGGGTCAATACATAGCACCACTGGATAGGAAGCTGGACACATAACACTCCACACATCACTGCGCCCAGGACGCAAGACTTGCTGCCCAAGAATCACTGATGACCTGTATGCCACCTGGTCCGCTGGTTCCCAGGTGACGGTCAGGCTGGCACCCAGGGTGCTCTGCAGGCTGGTAACGTGAGAGGTAGGACTGAGGCGAACCGACAGGACTGGAGCTGCGTTCTGGGGGAGGGGAGGTCTGGGACCGAGTGGACCCAGCGGACTGGGGGACACATCAACAAACGGTGACAACACACCGACTGACACATACGAGCGCTGCATCACCGACCCACACCTGATCATGAGGGCACCAACAACTCAGAGCTCGGACACAAAGCTGCTTTCGCTTCTCACACACATCAAAGAGCTGACTGGAAGAAGGACCAAAAGCTGAGGAGAGCTCAGGGAGGGCAAGGACTCCTACAGGAGGCAGGAGAAACAGGGAACCTAAAGCACAAGGGAGAGGTCCGTGGGAAGCAGAGGCTGGATGCTGGCCAAGGAGGTGGAGAAGCCACCTAAGCAGGGAGGAGACGGAACAGTAGCGAGCCTGAGCAGCAGAGGAAGGGTTTTTTCAGCAGAGCCCTGGAGCCTCCCCTGGCTTCACACTTTTTCAATAGCCCGTCTACAGCCCTCCCCGCCTCCCCTCCACACATCACACCTCCCAAACACCTCCTCCCTCTCTGTCCCCTGCTGAGTTGCACATCCACCGAGCTCCTCAATAACAAATGGCCCTCCTCCCCCCTCTCTGTGACGCATCGACCAGGTGAGAAGACAGCTGAGAGACTACAATTAGCACCAAGAGCAGAAGGTCCTGAAGGCATCAGCCCCAGATGGCATCCTGCCCCAGGGTCCTAGACCTACATACCCAGCTGTCTGGTACAGCGCCTGCTTCAACCCTGCATGAAACAGGAACCTCAGTCCTGAGTGCTGTGGAAGACGTAGTGCCTGTGCTGTGGAAGACGCCGAAGTCAGCACCATCTGGCCTCAGGTCCCCAAGAAGTCAACGACCGGGTGGCCTCACCTCCCATGCGTGATGAAAGTGCCTCAGGAGGCTGGTCTTGGCCCACCTCCGCCGTAGAGCCCACCGTCCGGCAGTGAAACCTTGAGTAGAGTATTGATCGCATGGACCCTCTGCCAATTTGCTTACCAGCCTCATGTAGGAGTGGGACTTAGCGCCATCATCTACCTGCTGCAACGAGTCTTAATGACCTGGATGGAACCGGTGTCTCTGTGAGAGTCACTTTCCACTTTGACTTCTCAGTGCATTTAACACCATCCAGCCACTGCGCGGTGAAGCTGCGAGTGAGAAGCGCGGGAGTTGCGGTGTGGACGCTGGCCCACCATCTCGATCACACTGACCTGGACAGGCAGACCACAGTTGTCAGATGCCGTGTGCTGTCTGGAATGGGGTGTGCTGTCTGGCGTCTGAACGGTATCAGTGGTCAGTGATGTTGAGCCCCACAGTCAGTGATGTTGAGCCTCACAGGAACTGTTCTGTCTCCTTCCTCTTACCCTGTACACCAGTGACTTCCAGTACAACACGGAGTCATGCCATCTGCAGAAGTAATTGATGATTCTGCAGTGGTCGGGTGTATTAGGGATGGACGGGAGGAGGAGCACAGGGCAGTGGTGAGGACTTTGTAAAGTGGGCCGATGAGGAACCACCATGGCTGAGCGTGGCCAAAGACCAGAGATGGTGGTGGACTCTTCAGGAGGAAGGCCACAGCTCCACTCACCTCTTGAGTGTCCTGGGAGTGGTGGACATGGTGGAGGAGTACAAGTACCTGGGCTGCCCATCGACAGCCGACTGAACTGGCGCTAAAGGCCAACATCAACGCTGGAAGGTACAAGAAGGCTGTGTACATGAGAAGGGACTTTTTCCTGAGAAAGCTTCGATCTTTCAACGTGTGCAGCAAGATGCTGGCCGAGTTATTCTACCAGTCGGTTGTGGCCAGTGTGCTGCACTTTGCCATTGTCTGCTGGGGCAGCAGCATCGAGGACACCAGCCGTCTTAACAAACTGGTTAGGAAGGCTGGCTCCATCATCGGCTGCCAGCTGGAGCACCTGGAACAGGTGGTGGGAGAGGAGGAAGAAGAAACTGTCCATGTCCATATTGGAACCAACCACCCTCCACCACCTCCTCCAGGGACAGAGGAGTACTTTCTCCGTCACGCTCCGCTGCCACAAGGAGATACAAGGAGAGGAGAACATTCCTGTGGGGCTCTGACAGCTCTACAACAGTTCACCTCTTGCCAGATCACCCTAACCCTTCTTATATTTGTGTTTTTTTTTTTTTTTTTTTTTTTTTTTATTCTTGTGTGTTGCTGCTACTGGCTCGACAAATTTCCCCTTGGGGATTAATAAAGTATATATCTATCTATCTATCTATCTATCTATCTATATGGACAAAATAGTCCATTAAGGCCTTTTGGTAAAGCTATAACCTACACATGCACACACACACACACACAAACACACGGCACACTCCTGTGCCACCGGCGGGTTTCTCAGTGCCCTCGGTCACTAAGTTCCTGCCGCTCCAAAAAGAATTTTGCTTCTACATTTGAAAACCGTCTAATTCGCTTGTTGTTGTTGCCAAAATCATCTCTTTTGTTGAAACACCAAACAGGGATTTCAAGCATATAAAATATTGACAAGAAAGAAGAAAAGGAGAGCACTATTCATCTTGACACAAGGCACAGCATGACAGAGAGGAAGGCCATCTGTGTGCGTGTGCATGTGTGTGTGTGTGTCTCTCCCTTTATATTGATACTGATATATCTCTTAAACGCCATTTTAGCATACAGAACGATAAATAATCGACAGTTCACAACTTTGTCTCACAACAGTTAGGTAAGAGTTTCAATAGCAGAAGATTTCTCTTTCTCTGAGACTACAGGAACGACGTCCTTAGTTTACAAAGGAGCTGGCAGGTCAAAGTTTGTGTCTGCAAATTCTTGATGTTAAAACTCAGACAAAACTCAAGTTATTTTACTCGGCTCTGAACAACTCAGATATCCATTATCTGGTGATGTGGTTTCTGAAGATGGCATTGCCCCGGCATCCAACACCACCGTAAAGAATCTCAGCGTTATCTTTGATCGGGACTTGTCCTTTAACTCCCACATAAAACACATTTAAAGGATGGCATTTTTCTACGTAACGTTTAAAAAATCAGGCACATCTCGTCTCAAAAAGATGCAGAAAAACTAGTTCACCCGTTTGTTACTTCTAGACCAGGGGTGCTCACACTTTTTCAGCACGTGAGCTACTTATAAAATGACCAAGTCAAAATGATCTACTACGGGACGGAGAGCCGAGAAGTAACGCGACACGTAGAGACAGAAGTGACATGTTTCGTTTAATAAAAGAACAAAGACGTGCTATAGAGAACATTTCAGGGGGGCGGGCCAATTTTTTTTAATGTCATGCGATCTACCAACACTACGCCGCGATCGACTGGTATGTCGCTGCGATCGACCGGTAGATCGCGATCGACGTATTGAGCACCCCTGGTCTAGACTAAATTACTGCACCTGTTTACATTTATCTGAGCGCTCCATATGAGTGCGCACTCTAAATATAAGGTAGATTTTATGTGACCGTTAGTCAATCACTGCCTGGTCAGCACCTCGGTGCAAACTCTCTCTCTCATGCCGGTTGGAAGCAACATAAATCATGTCAGTGAGTGGACGTAAAGCCCGAAGCTCCCTTCAAAGTTACTGAGCACCAAATCTCTATGAAAGACAGCGTTGGAGTAATATCCTGGAGAAAGCACTTCCAAAACCGAGCCGTCGACAAAGAGAGCAAGAAGTAGTCGAAACGATATCATCAGAGACGAAGGGGACATGAGAAACGTTTTCCACGGGTGCACAATTAATGGAGATATCCAAATCAACATAAACAAACGTTAACAACAGCCGAATGTGCGTCTATCGAGTCACTAATAACTTTAGTTTATGAAGTTTAAACAGCATAGGCTGTTTAGGTTACGTTTATTAACCTAACGCTGTTATACCCAGTGCCTATGAAGCATTTATGATTGATTGAGAATGTTTAGTTTTAAAGTTTAAATTAAATATAAGTTTGTGAAAAAGAGGATACTTCGTCTGATAGGAAAGGGACCCACGGCGAGCGGCGTCGACGGGTGGGTAGTAGTCAGTGCTGCCGCTAGCCATGTTGGTGCCCTAAGCATAACTCCTTCATGATGCCCCCCCTGAGATAGGAAAGGGACCTAATATTTCTAGACTGAAATAATATCGGCATTATAATTATTACAACTATGAGGATTTTTTTAGTTGCCTATTTTGTGGTGCCCCCTCAGGATTTGGTGCCCTACGCACAGCGCGTAGTGCGCGTTATGGGAGCGGCGGCGCTGGTAGTAGTTTGTGAAAGACCCAGAGAAACACAAATATCCGACGAAGCAAAATCCCGGACGTTTTTGGAATCCCTGCCGGACGCATTTTTTAGGTCTCAAAAAGAGGACATGTCCGGGGAAAAGAGGACGTCTGGTCACCCTAGGTTATCTGCTACTGTCATCGTTGTAAACTGCATTATTATGTGCCGGGCGAGGACAGCTAGCTCGACCAGGCGCAGCAACAGAAGGCCGTGATCACGGCTTCGTGAACAGTGATTTACGAGCATCAGTTGCACCGAGTAAGCTAAACATTTTGGATCCTTCTTTTCTCTCTCTGGGGCCCAGAAAGAAAATCCAAAATTCTTGAGTTATAAATGTAATTAAAAACATATTAATATGGAAGATGTATGTGGTAGTATATATAAATATATTTTGTTTTTTATTTTGTTTATTGTTGTTTTGTTGTTGTTTTATTTTCTTCTTTATTTTAAATTAATTTTCTGATTTATTTTGATTTCAATTTAGGATAGGAATTTATAAGCATTTTTTCTTCTTCTACCTATACCTTTTCAGTCTTTCTCTTTTGTATCTTTATAGGATAATATTGTATTGTATTTGATTTGATTGACTGAATAAAAAAATACAAACAAACAAACAAACAAAGTGTCTACACTGTTCTCTCTCCCTTTGAGCTCTCAGCAGGAAGGATGTGAGCTTCCCTCTCATGCTTTTTTTAATGCCCGTTCCAATTCTCACCCTCTTGTTCCGGTCGCACAGATTCATGACCAGAAAACTCATCCGACCCGTCGAACAAGTTCCATCGTGTCAATTCCTTTTTATTCTTCACCTTCACTTCATCCTGATTGTTCCTTACTTTTTTTTGTATTTCCTTCTTTTTACACTGCCTATCCACACATTGTGTTGCTTTCAATAATTTCAACGTTTACTTTTTATCAGTGAACTTTGTACTATGACCAAACAATAAAGCACCGTTACTCCCGTGGGTGTCAGGTGATTGACCGTTAGCACCGTGTAACGTAACGCAGCTGCGATATGAAAACACTGAACTCTAACAGACCCAGATAATGACAACGCAGAAACGTGGATAAAACCAAATGGTGGCTCACTGTGATGGATGATTGAGCCGAGCTAGGGACATTTTCAAATCTCGTCTCTTATTTTTTTCATTCCTTACAAGAGTGAAAGACTGTGAATATATTCTTCTGAAAGTTGAAGACTCAGACCGTATAAGTCCAAACTATATTGTACCCCAACACTTGCAGGCAGGGGGTTATTTACCATTGGTAGCGGCATTGTCAACTTATCCCTTCTGGTTATTTATGCAGCAATAGCCGAATACCTTAAATACATTTCCATGAACTAGGAACTTTATCACTCACTACACCAAAGCTTAATTTCCTACCTGGCTTTACTTTGCTTGCTTTGAACCGTTGTTT
The DNA here is from genome assembly GCF_029220125.1 of Pseudoliparis swirei. Taxonomy (NCBI): domain Eukaryota; kingdom Metazoa; phylum Chordata; class Actinopteri; order Perciformes; family Liparidae; genus Pseudoliparis; species Pseudoliparis swirei. Next base: position 6,460,427 of record NC_079406.1, on the reverse strand, counting down.
TTGGTTGGAAAAAGTTGGGCTAGTACGCGGGCAGTTTGTTGAAATGCCATTTTTGAATAGCCAACGTACCATCAATTCACTAAAATAAAATATATCTAAAAATACTTCTCAGGACTTATTTTTTACTCGGGTACTGTACACACATACTCACCAGAACAGTGATGACACAGCAGAGACTCAGGTGAGAGGAAATGCCCTTTGTACCTCTGCGACAATATGAAACCCCATTCATTATTTACTGTGTGTGTGTGTTCTCTTTTGTGAATAACATTTTTTTGCAGCTTAACAAGGGAGAGGAGAGTGAATGTTACAGCTCCCGGTATAACAAAACACAGCTAACTGTAATAATCTGATTGGCATCGCACATTTCCCATGAAGGTAAATGCTAAATCCTGTAAATGTCATACGCTTTCTCTTATTAATGTAAAGTGGTGAGTCGTGAAACAAAGTATGCCTCTTAGGAGGCAGTGGAGTGTAGAGCTACACATTCCTCATTGATAGGAAAATAAAAAACACTCTTCTCATGTTCAGATGTGCAGTTTATTCTGTGGCTGTTCTGCTTTGTTTGGAGGTAAGTTTTTGTTTGGATAATTACAGACAAGGTTGTCAGTCTGTGATGCAAACTTTTGATTATTAAAGCCAGATCTGTACACGTGCTACCATTCACCATCATGAGAGTGGAGCAACAAGCGTGACTCACACCCATGACTGGTCTCCTTCGAGTCCCTCAGCAGGGAGCACAAACCTGGACATGGGGAAATGATGACATGAGGACTGGGCATGACATCGCACTGTTGCTAACAACCCTTCACCTACAGTATTGCGTGAGCCAGCTGACACATACACTTGGGAAATTCCATCACCAAACTAGGCACCCAGCCTCTGTTTTTGATTTGGTTTGTCTCCATGGCACACAGACAAACTGCTGTGTATGCTGTTTGCTCAGTGGAGCTGGCCAGCGCACACACACATACACACACACACACACACACACACACACACACACACACACACACACACACACACACACACACACACACACACACACACACACACACACACACACACACACACACACACACGCACGCTCCCCCATCGGCCGATGCAAGCAAGCGACCACTGTCCCAGCCAAATCCTCCTGGACCTGAAAGAAGCGTCGCTGTTCACAGGAGTAAATGATCGGGTTGTCTGAGTGTAGTGGCGCCCAAATCCCATTTATCCACGAGCGGCTTTTTTTTTAATGCAAAGCTATTCACTTAACTGCTCACCAGTGCTCACAATCAACATGTATGCATTTTAAATCATTGCTTTTTCTTTCCTGTATGAGATTGTGCATGCGTCTGAATGTGTGAGAGAGAGAGAGAGAGGGAGAGAGAGATTCACTGGGCTACATTAACATTTGAAGCCATTTCAAGCATCTCAATAACAGTTTGATTTCCAGTAAGATGCCGACCGAGCAAATCACTGATCAGACTCGCTCTCTTTCTCCTCACTACGTAAGGGAGAGAGCGAGAACATAACAGGGACGTGCGAGAAAACATAGACAGCAAGATGAGAAAAAGGATGGAGGGCAGGATGGAGGGCAGGATGGAGGGCAGGATGGACGAAGTTACTCGTAAACAGATGTCTAGAGAAAATATGAGAAGAATGTTGAGGGAGTTCTCAAACTGTTTGAAGAAGAATAAATACTTTGTTAATCCCCAAGGAGACAAGGTCGGTTCCTTCTCCCCGTAGAGGTTTCGGTGCCTTGCTGAAGGGCATCTCGGCAGTACCAAGGAAGCAGCTCCCAAAAGATTAAATTCCTTGAACTAAATGAATTACCCCGATCACCAAACAAATAAGACCTTTGCCATCACTGTTTATATATTCCATTCCTCCCGCTGGGCCTCCAAAAACAATCAAATAATTGGTAATTTAATAAAGTCTAGTGTGAGCGCTCTGACTTGGCAGGAGTGTTGAAAAAAAAATAGAAAATCGATAACCACCTTCGTGATGGAGCCAAACCAAAACCAACTGACATCTCAATTAGTGAAGCAAAAAAGGAAAAAAAAATAATAACTTGGCTTCAGGGTATCAACACTCCACATGGGTGCTCGAGCAAGCCATTTGATAATTGGAGCACAGATGGTGTGTAACATCGCTACAAGTCCATCAACAGCCAGAGAGGACAGCCTTCTTCTCTGAGAAACACACTTGGTCTGCAGTCAGGTCTACTGGAGTTTAATTTGGCAACCAGCAGAGGAAAAAAAATCTAGTTCTCCAACTTGTTTCCGTTAAATAAAACTCAGATTCAAGCTCAACGACTCACACTCACGGCCATGAAACTTTCCTGTGTCATTTCATGCGTGTCAAAACAGCCACCCCTATTATTTTCAATGCAAACCCACTCCGCCGGCGCTGTCCTATTTTCCCGCTTTGATGGCGGTTCACACTTCAGGAAAGCAGTGTGTTACTTTACACCCCCCCCCCCCCCCCCCATACATCCCAGCTACTGTTCCGTGCTTCTCATGTCAAGCGATGGCACCTATTCTTCAGTTGGCTTCTAGCTGTCACAGTGGATGAGGGGAAGCGCATTGAGTTGGAAAAAAACATTCAGACCGATACCAGCTGCAGGCCCGTCTGCATGAGGAATAGAAAGACTGACATTTCCTGGCTAGTCGACTCCTGTCAGGAAAAGTGACATGATCCCCAAATAACTCATCGTGTTCACAGCAGCACAATCGAACGTGCAAATATCTTCACGTTTTTTACACCTGACACAAGCCGTTTCACTTATGTTCCCTGATTAGACCTCCACTCGGGAATCATTTCACGTCTCGGCGTGAGCAGCCCTTTGGACTGGCGTGTTTTGAAGGGATTGTAAGGCCGCAGTCATTTAGCAAATTCACGTCTTTAAGTGTGTGAGAAAAGGTTCAGCACAATGTTTTAATTAGTTATGCGCAGTGGAAGCCGAGCAGCTCTCATCAAAGGTTTAAAAAAAATCAATTAATCCAATTCATAGACATCGGCCAAAGTCATTCCTCGTCCTTAAAGGGGTACTACCTCCATAATGTGAGACAAAATAATAAAAGAGTCTGCTAAATGCTAATATCGGCAGGCTAACATGCTACGGGCAGGTACCGCACGCTTATTTATGCTAATGAACACTTCCAGAGCATTAATATAGCATCAAACAGCAATTTGCAGTGCAACGATATAAAGGAGGATGTCTCTCTCCCTCTTAAGTGTTGTTATCTGAGCTTTTCCTTGTTTTGTTGACGTTGCTTGGGCAGCCAGGTGAATGTGTCCCGCTGGTTAGCTCACGGTTGCCGCTCTGCTTTGCGCTCATATGGCCGCATCAGCCGACGGCGCCGTCCAGACTGGTAGTGTCGTCGCGGAAGCTTTTCAGCCACCTTCCGGTTTCCCTTCGGATGAAAACACCGTTTGCTCTTTCAGCATGTTTGTCTGGGCGCCGTTAGCGCTTTTGCCACCGTTAGCTGCGAGCCGCTAGCTCAGCCGTCGCCATGTTGAGAGCCGTTGAGGACCCCGTCTTTTATATCGCTCTTTTAACCCTCCTGTTACCTTTCGGGTCAATTTGATTCCATTCAATGTTTAACGTCGGTGTTCTTTCGGGTCAATTTGACCCCAGGCTGTTTTTCACTGTGTCAAACATATAAGAAATATCAACTTTTTAATATATTTAAAGGGCTATTTAGGTAGTCAACAAACAAACATAAAGTACCTCACACTTAAACTTGGGAAACAATATTAATTCTAATAATTTTCTGGAGGTTTTAATTGCTGGGGTCAAATTGACCCCAAGGGTAAAATATGTCAGTAAATATAAAGGTAACAGGAGGGTTAAACATTGAATGGGGTCAAATTGACCCTAAGGCAACAGGAGGGTTTACACAAACTAAAACTGACGCGGATGGGAATGTTTTATTCTCCAGGTAAATATTGGACAAATTAAAATAATGATCTGATAAAGAAAGAAAGTCAAGGTATAACCAATGTTATTGTGGTATTGAGTCAGTCTGTATCGCACTTCCTGGTAATCCATCCAACTCTTGTCGAGATGCGTCGTCACAAATATCAACCTGCTGCTGGCACGAAGAAGGGAAGAAAAGTCGAGGCATCACCAAAGCCATGCAGATACAACTGTCTGAAAACCATGGATGTCTGAATCGACTTTTGTGGTGATTTATTCAGTAAATTAGATATTTTACGGTATCCATAAAACAATCTGACATGCTGATTTTAGAGTCAGGGTACCCGCATAAAGATTGAACCTCTGGGGAACATGAATCTCTGCATGTGGTGGAATGCCAATCCATTAAAAAGTCGTTGAGATATTTTAGCCCGTAGCAAAGTGGTAGACCGACCTGTCGTCCCCAGAGTCCTGCTGCTGGAAGGGCTGGTGCAAATTGGTGATTGTCTGTCGTATTGATTGAGTCTTCCCCCAAACTGGGTACGTGTGTTGGTACAGTCCATTTATAGCACACTGCTGTGTTATAACCGGACTGGACCAACACACTAATCCGTTCCTAGGGGTCGGGGAGAATCCCCTAGTTATTGTGAGGGAAAGCGTAAATGGTTCAGTAAAAATAAACCCACCGGCCCCTTGGTAGCTTGGTGCTATTGAGCATTCTTATTCCTCCACCTGCCGTGACCAATGCTAACCATCACCCTATTCCCCCGTCACGAGCTCGAAAGTACCACTTTGTGTTTCGAAGGATGGAGAGCAATATAGACCCTGATCCCGAGTATTTGTTTTATATCTGTGACTTATTATACTGACTTTCATGAGCTGTCTGGTCAGACTGTTTCACTCCATAAATACACTCGACAGACTGTGCATGGAGCTGATGTCGTCAGGTCCTTGGCGATCAATCGTACCTGGGTCCACTGGTCGCCATGGAAACTCTTTCCTCATTATAAGGAATTGGCAACGCTTACTGCAGAGAAAATCAAAAGAAAAGGTGGAGAGGGGGACAGAAACAAGCCAGGGAACGAGTGGCGAAAGGCTAAAAGGAAAGTGTGTATGTGTGTGAGAGAGAAGCACACTAGCTGGCTATAAATGAAAATAAACACCATATACTAGTTTCACCACGAGGAATTTGACATTCTAAACCCACCAGAACGGCATTTTGTCGCTCTTTGCTATACATTCTGTGTTTAGAGGTCTGAAATACCAGCGTGTGCTTGGTTGATAATGGCTGCTGAAACCATTTCTTCAAATTTCCTGGGAGTCCACAAATGAGTTGTTCGCTGTTGGCTGAGATGGTCGTCATTCCTCTTTGTTTACATGCTCATTAAACCCTTCAGTCTTCACGTATGCCGAGCGGATGAGAGACATTCTCCGATGGAGTAGAGGTGTAAAGGGCCATCGTTGATCTGTAATCCACGTGGAATTCTTGACCAGCCCCTCATGGTCCCCAGAAGATGAATCCTACAGACCTATGAGTAATGCATGTACTTGACTACGATCTGGAGATGCACCTTTGTGCGGTTTGAGCAAGCAACCGTTATTTAGGAACCAGTATTTTCCTTTCAGAATATATCCAGTGATTATTTCCCCCCCTCCCCAAAAAAATCTAAACAGGTTTCTTGAAAAGCTCAATAGCCGTGCTCGAACTGCGAGCAGCACGTCCTGAAGAGGCGGGTGACCAGAATTGTCTTCACACAACTTCACACTGACACAAAGCCAAATCTATCCCGGCTCAGATCCTGCATGAATATACTTTTTTTCAGTCTAAAGGAGACACGAGCGCTGAGCCACCTCTCCGCCAAACGAAAAACCACCGGAGCAGAACCGCATCGACTCACGATGAATGAGCGCGGGTGCAAACGGCGCTCGCGAACAAAAACATTCCCTCGCCTTTCCACCAGACGCGCTCTCTCGTAATCACGGAGGCGGAGCAGGCGCTGAAATCATTTACGGATTTCTTCAAAGTGCAAGCGTGCGATATGAATGCTGCGCGGCTTCGGTATTCTGAACCGTTCCAGTCGGAGCGAAGAGGGCGAAGCCGAGCCGACGCGTTGCGAGTCAACACGCCCGTCTCCCACTGGCGGGAGACTCCGGAGCCTCCGTGTTTAATTGTGTAATATAGATAGATAGATAGATAGATATATACTTTATTAATCCCCAAGGGGAAATTTGTCGAGACAGTAGCAGCAACACACAAGAATAAAAAACAAAACACAAAATATAAGAAACAGGGATGAAAGATATAGAAGTATACAAGTAAGATAAAAGTAAAATACAAAACAAAATATATATGTAAATATACAACACACATGCATACACAACACACAACAACACTGACAAATCAAATACAAAAATATTAAATATAGACAGAGTGCAAAAAGCAAAGTGTGTGTATGAGTGCAGAGCAAATGAAATGAAATGTGTGTGTATGTGTGTAGTGCAAACAAATGAGATGTGTGAAGTGCAGATCAACATAGTGTAAGTATTCAGTTATTGCACTATGATCTGGCAAGAGGTGATCTGTTATAGAGCCTCATAGCCGTCGGCAGGAATGTTCTCCTGTATCTGTCCTTGTGGCAGCGGAGCGTGAGGAGACGTCTGGAGAAAGTCCTCCTCTGTCCCTGTAGGAGGTGGTGGAGAGGGTGGTCCGGGTTGTCCAATATGGACACAAGTTTCTTCAACGTCCTCCTCTCCACCACCTGTTCCAGGTGCTCCAGCTGGCAGCCGATGATGGAGCCAGCCTTCCTAACCAGTTTGTTGAGACGGCTGGTGTCACCGGCTCCGATGCTGCTCCCCCAGCAGACAATGGCAAAGTGCAGTACACTGGCCACAACCGACTGGTAGAATAACTCCAGCATCTCGCTGCACACGTTGAAGGATCGAAGCTTTCTCAGGAAAAAGTCGACTCATCCCTTCTTGTACACAGCGTTGATGTTGGCCTTCCAGTTCAGTCGGCTGTCGATGGAGACGCCCAGGTACTTGTACTCCTCCACCATGTCCACGTCCACTCCCAGGACACTCAGAGGTGGAGGAGCTGTCGCCTCCTGAAGTCCACCACCATCTCTCTGGTCTTGGCCACGTTCAGCCGCAGGTGGTTCTCATCGCCCACTTTACAAAGTCGCTCACCACTGCCCTGTACTCCTCCTCCCGTCCATCCCTAATACACCCGACCACTGCAGAATCATCAGAGTACTTCTGCAGATGGCATGACTCCGTGTTGTACTGGAAGTCACTGGTGTACAGGGTGAAGAGGAAGGAGACAGAACAGTTCCTGTGGGGCTCAACATCACTGACCACCGTTCCAGACAGCACACGGCCCATTCTGACAAACTGTGGTCTGCCTGTGAGGTAGTCAGTGATCCAGGAGATGGTGGACGCGTCCACACCGACCACCCGCAGCTTCTCACTCAGCAGCAGTGGCTGGATGGTGTTAAATGCACTGGAGAAGTCAAAGAAAGTGACTCTCACAGAGACACCGGTTCCATCCAGGTGCGACTGAATGGAATATATATATGAATATATATTGTTTCTCAAAAAATAAAGAAGAGAAAAAGACGAGACACACAAAAACAAGTCTATTATACTTAATTATAATAAGTCCATAAATCTCAGTCCGCTTTGAGTCTTTTACACATTTATAAATCTGATAACTCGGCGTCACTTTGATCATGTGAGGTGGTATATTCCTGCCGACGGCTATGAGGCTCTACAACAGATCACCTCTTGCCAGATCATAGTGCAATAACTGCAATAATAACTTCATATCCACACTATGTTGATCTGCACTTCACACATTTCATTTACTTACACTACACACATACACACACACTTCATTTTCATTTACACTACACACATACACACACTTTGCATTTTGCACACTGTCTATATTTAATATTTTAATATTTAATTTAATTTGTCATTAGTATTGTATTGTGTATTGTGTATGCATATATGTTGTATAGATACATATATATTTTATTTTATATTTTACTTTGTATACTTCTTGTATACATCTTTATCTTTCATCCCTGTTTTTTATATTTTATTTTTTATTCTTGTGTGTTTAGTTTATTGGTGCTGCTACTGTTACGACAAATTTCCCCTTGGGGATTAATAAAGTACACATCTATCTATCTATCTATATAACGTGAGAGCGATTACATGTCTCATTTAGCCGATGCTTTTATACAAAGCCGCTTACAATCATGTTACATTCATACACCAAAGACAGGGAGCAATTCAGGGTCAAGTGTCTTCCTCAAGGACACATTGACCAGGGCGGGGATTGAACCACCAACCCCCTGATTGACAGACGGACCTGCTAACCACTGACCCACAGTCACCCACCGAGGCTAAAAAAAACCACTCAGGACTTGCCGCCTAACTGCGGCCTAACGACCCGTTGCCTGAACATAACCACGTTCCAAGTGGCGCATGAATGACAACGCCAAAAAGGTCTGGAAATGTCGTGCCGCTCATCCTCGTTCCCGTGACAACGTGCCGGTCCTGCAAATAGAAGCGTTAAAAAATACAACTCCAGACGAGCAGAGAAAGACACAACAGCTGTCTGTTTGACAGCGTCTGCCTGAACACCAACACTGCATCTGAAAAATAATTTGAATCAGCCCCGCGATCCAGTTTTCATAAACATAAAAAATGACGCAACTGCGTCTGGAAACAGGGCCTGTCCCAGGCCTGGAGCTGCGTGCAACGAGGAGGAGCGCTCACAGAATGATGGAAGGAACACACATACAGCACACAAGGTGTCCAATCATTGTTTCTTGTCATCTTCTTCATCTAACAGGGACAGTCGCAGCTGATTTCCTTTTAACATCATCAAGCACTTTATGCAACGAGTTCATTACGCCGAGCACTCGAGCGGGCGCTGCGTGAGTTGTGTGAATCGCCTAGGTGTGTGTGTGTGTGTGTGTGTGGGTGCAGACTTGCAAGCGAACGTAATGTCTGCGTCTCCGTGGGCACGCGGTTGTGTTTCTGTATCCATGTGTTTCCATATTTGACACGCTGCAATCAGACAGAATTAAACCCGAGGAGACAGATAATGGGACGTTTAATTTAGGAAGCGCTGTGACTGTGTATGTTTGGCTGTGTGTGTGTGTGTGTGTGTGTATTTGTTCATGGATCCTCCTGTGATTGTTGTAAATGGGTAGCAGGGGGGTCATTATACTGTGGAAAACATCTGCGTCGTTGCTATATTTAAAAACATTTTTCTCACTTAATGTCTAATTATGATAATCACTGCAGACGCACAGACACACACACACACACACACACACACAGAATGCACATTGTTGCAGCCTTTATTAAAATTAGTGAGAGATGGCAGCTATGGATGAACTTCTTAATGTGGTTTTGGCGCTTCACATTCGTTTACCTTCGGCCAAGTAGGCGTCTAAGTCTATATTTACGATATTTGCTGTGAGTATTCGATTTTTACAGAGGACACAGAAGGCACCGGAAATCAATCTACCCACATTCAAAGAACGACAATGACCAACTGACCCCCGCTCTCTCCTGCAACTTCCATGAAACAAAAGGCACTGATTGAACAGGGCGCAAAGCATCACTTTGACTATTTTGTGACTCGGCACGTGAACGCTCAAATGCTTGAAGTTGTTCTCATGAAGATGCGACTTCTGGCTGATTTGAAGCTCCAGAAACACAACAGGAGAGTCGCTTGTACATGTCCATTTGCACAAAACAGCAGGTCACAGTGAAGTTGATTCCCCGGCTGAGGAGTTGGAGGTGTGCAGCCCGTCGCCTGCAGCTCTCTGCCCCGCGCTCTCTTCATTAATCGCTTGCAAAAATAAAATAAAAGCGCTCTACTGATGGGAAGCAGAGGTGGATTGAGTAATATTCGCGGAAGATTCCATGTGAAAGAAAGTCTTTCTGCGAATAAAGCGCTGCAAGTAAAAGGTGATCGCGAAGGTGAGACGCAATAACACGCCTGCAGTTACTGCCTATCGCCACACGGGATTAAAACACTTGAATGCATCTGTAAGTCTTCAGGAGGAGGTGGGGACCGATGTTTGGATGTACAGAGCACAGTTTCTGGTCAGAAACAACAGTTAATGGTGGTATCTGTGTTAAGACGTGCGTAAACGATTCGATCGCCTCGGGTGGAAGACGGAAAGAAAAGCCACGCCGCTTATTCTCGTGTGTTTGGGAACGGGAGAGGAGAGGAGCGGGGAGGGGAGGAGAGATGGAGAGGAGGGGGGAAGGTTTGAGGTGCGAGTCGGCTCACACCGGTAACTTTATTGAGGGAAATAAGCGTGCTCTAAGGACAGAAGTCTAGAAAACTGTCGTAAAAGTACGTCGGCGACGCCCTGGCGCAGCGCTGACAACCTGCGCTCCGGAGAGGACGCGGGGCCACGGATCACGATGCCCGCCCTCTCGTCTGACGGTCACCCCGGATGACGGTATCCTCGTCTTGCTCGTCGAGGGGGAACGAGGAGCTCGAACGAGGACGAAGACCGGGCTCCGGGGGAGGGAGGCGGAGATCAGAAACTCCCTCTATATGATTCTGCGACCGTTCGGGCCTGATGAGCGACGCGCGTGCACATAGACAGCGGTCGCTGCTCTGCTCGGCGCGCGACACCCCGAGATGATGTCGGAACGATCTCCGCGGAGAGAAACGCTGGGTATTCAATTATCGGGTCTCACCCCAACACGCTCGAGGGTACAAGGCTGGCGGGACACTTATTAATATTCTATTTTTAGGACAAACTCCGCGACGAGGACTCGAGGGTTACGAGTACCTCTCTCGGTCCCGGAACCAACCACGGCTCGGCCGAGAGCCGGAGGTCTACCAGCTGCAGCGATATCTCTCGTCAGTACAAAATGTCAGTGGAGGTGTGTGAGGAATCAGAATGTGCCCTGGTAGCTGAGGTCAGTAGGTGTAGCCGTGCAGACGTCGCTCAGACTCACCTCGGGGGCTCCACGGTCCGCTCTCGGGTCTCCGCCTCGGCCTCCTCGGGTGGATTGACAGGTGAAGAAATAGGTCTCACAAAAAGTAGGTCCACAAACCGAGTGTAAAGTTTTTAAGACTGCAAGGCAGCAAGTATTTTATTCAAAAACAGGAAGAAGAAATAAACAAAGTACAAGTACAAGTCGAGTTCTCTCACGGAAGCCTGAAGCAAACCACAACAACTAAAAAAACGTTTTTTTGTTTTTTTGTTCGTCACCTTTATACCCTCGGCTCCTCCTACTTTTACCGGACCTACGTCCCCCTTTGGGTGCTGATGGGGGGTCATCCCCCCCCCCCCTCATCCTGAGAGGGTCTGGGGAGACTCTTTGGCCCACATCAAAGAGGAGGACCGTTGTCTTAGCTGGTCTAGATGAGCTCGGTCACCTCTGTGACCCGTCTCCGGGGATCTCGTCTAATCTCTCAGGCACTTAGGGTATCCTCTTTACAGCCCCTTTCAGACTTTGTGAGACTTCCCGTGGGCAGTGACACAGAACACACTATAACCGGGGGTAAGGATACAGAACATATGGGAGACATAGATTACATTATCATATCAAAGAACATTGATCTACAGGCAGGTTAACATACATGAATTCAGGCTTGTGTTTATTCACTCCGCAGTAATATCACCTTGGGCCCATATGGTTAGGCTATGGGCTCCGAACACACAAGTCTTCATTTGAATATCACAAGAGGTGCAATGTTTACATCTCGTGTCGACGTGGAGCCCCTGAGTGAGTTCAGTCAGAGGGTCACCGGTTGTAAACGCCTAAGATGACCACTCAAGACCCTTGTTCTCTTCGCACCTGGCTCTCTGCTTATCGTCCCAGCGATGGCCTCGACTCTTTTATTTGACCTTACAGCCACTCTCCCCATCGGCCGGCCTGTTGGATGCCTGGTTGCTTTCCTGTCGTTGTAGTCTAATGGAACTGGGGTCACCTTAGATCTGTTTTAGTACCTACATTCCGCATTCGATACTTCCCCGCCTGGTCCACGGATCCCTCTGCTGAACTTCCAATCCCAGAAAAATTCGCATTTATTTGTCCCACTTCTAACACTGTCAACCATAACCATGATTCCACCCCCGATTGATAACCAAATGATTGTGATCATGTGAATATGAATAGGTGTAGGCTACATATACTGTATATATAACAACAAATATAAACACGTTTCCAAGGTCCGAAATTAACTTTAAACCACAATGTTTCAAACTAACATGGACAAAAAAGCAATTTTGTTCATTTTTTTTACATACACCAAAGGGTTCAATTGAAACCTGAAGATTGTGAACCAGAAAAAAACCTGGTGGTCGGGAAGTTGCCCGTTCAAATTCTCAGACCATTAAAAAGGAAAAACCAAGAAAAGGTACACAAACGCCTAATTCCCTCAGTTATGACCAGCTGAGGTCAGGAAGCAGCCGCGAGTGGGTCAACTACTGTGTTTCAAGACACATTTAAGGTTTTGTATAATTACTCTTGTGGGAGCAGAACAAAGAAATGTGGCCGGTTGACGAGCAAGCTGTCCATCTTTGAGCTAGCGGCTACTTAACCCCAGCCCTCTGGCAGGTTCGAGCCTCGCTTTGGGGGTCGTGGCGCTCCATCCAGAGTCTCCCTCGCTGGAGGACCTTTCATTCTGGAAAAAAACATTGGAAATCGCAACGTTGATGCGGAAAGAAAGAAAAAGGGAGGAGATATTTTCTTCACGAAAATAACTGAACTTCTTTACGGACGCTTTTTTTCCTTCTCTTTCTCTGCCTGAGAAGAAAACTCATGAGTCATCCTGCCATTAACCATCAATCCATCCAGGCAACCTCCTCACACTTATACTTTGTCTCCTTGTCTCTCCGTCCATCTCCCTCTCTCGCCATCACCCCACTGAGAGCCTCTCTCCCAAAATCCAATTAGTCTGGACGAGAGAGAGAGAGAGAGAGAGAGAGAGAGAGAGCCATAGGTCTTCCCCTGTGGTTTGACCACAGAGAATAGAGGAAGGGAAACAAGGAAGTGAGAGAAAATGGGAGGAGAGGCTACTGGCAGAATCCCCCACCTAGAAATGTTCTGCTCTCTTTCATTCTTGAAGTATGACACCACAGTTGGCTCATACCAATTTCATATTTTTAAAACAGTGTTGAATTCTAGGGGATCTGGACACATTTTGAGATGTTTCTAAGGTGGTGATAATCAGAAAGTAATATATATATATATATATATTTATATATATACGGCCATATATGTTGTACAGTTCAATTAATACAACTGCATTTTTCCATCATGACTAACTAATATTGCAGAGGTGATATAAGCAAATCGAAAATTTGTGAACAAAATCTTGATTAAAAAGTAATCCATTACCACAGTAATAGGATATTTGTTGCCAGCGACTATTTTCTTCATATGGACAAGGGAAATTTGTAGCAAAAAATTAGCATTTGATTGGATCAAATATTTGTCCACCAAATTACATTTCACAGTTATTGGCCTGTGAAATGGTCAGTCCCTTATCATCATAACACAACAAACCTCTTGTGTGTAAAATCACTGAAGCATAAATGGAAACGAGAAATATCTTTTCTGTCTTAGTGACAGCCGTGATGAACAGAACTGGACAGATACATGCGTCTCTGGGATGGTGAAGTGGCAGCGCTAAATGGAGCCACTATAATGTATTCTGTGTGTGTTGTAATATGCAATTATCTGTGCTTTGTTCGTGCTACTGACGACTTCTATGAGGATGCTGGGTATAGACTGGCATGTTTTAAAATCTGATGTTTACTGGTCACTGGCCGCGGCGGAAGTCGTGTTCTCAGAAGCCAACGCTGAAGTGCCTCAAACCTGTATTTCTATCTACTTACCACCAGGGGGTGACTCCTTCAGATGTATAGAAGTCTATGAGAAAATTACTCTACTTCTCTCTTGATGTATTCCCTCAATAACCATTGTAACCATGAGTGTATGGTCTCAATCTCTAGTTTCAAGTCTTCTTCAATACAACATGATGTTAATTTAGTAAAGTATGGTGGATTTACAGTCAAATAGAACATAAAGCATGCTTTAGGGCGGGACTACGTTGTGATTGAAAGGCCGCTACACTCAAAGAAATGACTCATTGGATGAACTCAATTAAATTGTTGGCAGGTTTTCCATCCAATAATTATATGCAACTCCAACTCAAATTTAGCACATCAGTGCAATAAAATGTAATTAAGTTCGTCCAACTCATTTGTATCAAATACATCTAAAATAAAATAATGATATTCATTAAATTAAATTAATTTGTGTTTGTCCAACTCAAAATATAAACTAACTTACTAAAAAAATATGCAAACTCCACACAGAAGGAACGCCCAGACTGGGAATTGAACCCACGGTCCTCTGGCTGTGAGGCGACAGCGCTAGCCACTACACCTCCGTACAGCCCTTTTGTGAGTGTAACCTAAATAAATCTAATAAATGAAAGTATTCCTACATTTTGTGTTACACCCATTCAATATAAATATCTTCGTTTTGTAATTGATTCATTTAAATGTATCAAACAATATTTAAATGTGTCACCTCTAAGAAGGGCTTGAATCGTTTTTTTGAGTGTACCTCCTCCATATTCCTTATATGGTCACTTCCGCTCACTGGTTGCAAAAAAAAACAAGATGTTGATGGCCAAAATGCAAAAAAGCAAGGCACCTAAACCAACGGGGGACGTCGCGGTGATTACGCCCACTTCTTATGTAAAGTCTATAACTGTTCACTGACTCAGGCCCCTGACATGTATTGAATACAGTTGGATTCGTTCAAAAATAGGTTACATAAACGGCCTTCGTGAGGGCCACAAAACAAATCAATGAGAAACTGGCAGACGATGTTGATAATGGCCTTAGATTATTGAAATACGCTTGTATTGGTAAAAGCTGCAATTTTAAAGACGCATACGGGAATGAGAACACTGAAACCCGGGAACCCAGAGCTTAATCTATCAGTAAGTGCCAATACGGAGAAGAGAGGCATTCTTCAGATTGCCTCAAAAGCTCAATCATCGACCTATCTCCAATTACATAAACAACACGTGCGCCCATGTGCTCGTACAGGAATGGGTTTTCTGATTTGTGTCCGCCTTCAGCGCTCAGCTGTCATTACTGCCGTGTTTTTCTAAACTTACACCCCAACCTGACAGACCGCTGTACAAGCTGTGCTTTCTCTCTTGAATTCCCGAAAGATCAGGGAAGCGCAAGTACGAGTCGTTGCTTACCTCTGGCACATTCATCCTCCTAATTGGGCGAGAGCTCGGCAGCACGAGGGTTTCCCACCTCTCTGACATACCAGGTGAGTGCTTTTACTCATTCCGACCTGCCATATTGGGGGGGAAACTATTTGTCCTCCAGCCATAACACATATATTCTTAATGAGCATTGAAAAGACTTCCGACATCCCTAATCAGAGTCGAGCACAGCCACCCAGCTAATGTGCTAAGTGGCTGATACACCAGTTATCAGGCAAACTGGATTTCCTGAAGGCACCAATGAGTTAATTGCAGAGTTTTCTCTTAAATTCACAAGTCTAGAAAAAAAATAGCAATGGATGCACAACGCTCTGGCAGCGTTCATATCAGCTGGAAAAATCCCTCCGATTTAACATACATGGTGAGTGAACTCGACGGAGGCAACAAAGATGTTCCTCCACTGCCGAGGCTTCTCAGTAAATCCATCTTCTTCTCTTTGTTTTTCTCGCCTCAAAGTGCATTATGGGTCAGTGGACAAAGCTTTTTTGCATGTCAGGTAATCCTGTCAAAATGTCGCTGCTGGAAGTGATGTTGTGGCAAAAATGAAGAGCAGAGAGACAATGATTTGATGACGCAACCCAGCGGGATTGTATTAATGAGCACAAGGCAACATCCAACAAGTGAACAAGTCCATCTTTTTAGCATCTTTAGCACATATTTGTAATGTATATTTAGCCCCTCCCATCAGACATTTTAACCAATCACATCAATTATTTGAAGAGCCAGGCACATGATTTACTCTGGTTGGATCAAGGTGACAGTGACCCAACCGCACTAGATTACTAGAATGGGCACTCGGTAGAGCGCATACCTTCGCATATCACAAGATTTGGCATTGAGTTATGAACATTTTGGCATTAGTTGAATGCCAATTGGATATAAATTGACCGCGCTATGGTAAAAAGAAGATGTTGACCTTTTCATGACCTTGACCATGACCTTTGACCCGATCGGTCCCAAAATCTAAGCAAATGGTCTCCGGATAATAACCAATCATCCCACCAAATTTCATGCAATTCAAGAAGATTTTGACCTTTTTCATGACCTTGACCTTTGACCCGATCGTTCCCAAAATCTAATCAAATGGTCCCCGGATAATAACCAATCATCCCACCAAATTTCATGCGATTCGGTTTAATACTTTTTTACTTAAGCGAATAACACGCATACAAATAAATAAATAAATAAATAAATACACGGCGATCAAAACATAACCTTCCGCATTTTCAATGCGAAGGTAACAAGGGATCGTAGTCCGCATTCAGGAGAACATCTATTAAATAACCGAGTATCATAGCAAGGTACATAATTATTTATGTTGGCTAACTCTAAGAAGTTCAACCGAGCTTATATGATTTTCCCCAACAGTGACTTCCTAGTTGAGGCCTGACAACACAAGGAAAAAGGATGTAATATACTCCACACAGAGAGTTGAGGCTCATTCAGTTCAAATGACGCTTTCTGAAAGCACATGGCACTGATGGCTGCTTCAGAGGAAGTGTCATAATCTCATAACTCCTGCTGCCTCAGTGGTCACATGGTGTGTCTTGTACTGGGAATGTTTCCTGACCCTTGACATAACCATTGCACCGTATGTTGTCAGGATGAGTTTCCTCAAGAGTTCAATTTCTGCAGTCTATTAAATTGACTCATGAAGTTGCACTGTAACCCATTAAAAAAACACATTGGTATCACACTATTGTATGAACTGCATGGGTCCGTCATGTTATATACGTGTTATTGTGTCATGTCTCGTCGTTTCTGTTAAGTTTTAAGTTTTAGTTCTGTTTTCCATGTCCGCTTTTATTTTGTAGTAACTGTCCTCTCTTGTTTCAGAAACTTTATTTCCTGCCCCGGTGTTTCCTCGTTAGTGTGATTGTCTGCTCCTCCCCTGATTGTGTCCACCTGTTCCTCATTTCCTCATGTATTTAAGCCTGTGCCTTGTGTCAGATCGTCTTGTCTCTTCCTGATCGTTCTTTATAGTGTAGTTTTTTGTCCTGGTTTGGTTTTCCAACATAGTTGTGATTTTGTTTTGTACTTTGTTCAAGTCTTTTTCCAGCATAGCTGTGATTTTCTGTTTTCTTATAAACCCTTTTGATTCCCCTGAACTTTGGAGTCGTGCTTTTGGGTCCTGTTTTTTGAGTCGTGACATAATGTGCAGCCTACAAATTCACATTTTCCTTTTTCATATGTAAGTCATATCCGTTCTCACTCCCAACCCGTCCCATTTGGCAGCACGGTCGATGCCGCTGTGTTTTAATGACGCTCTACATGGCCATAGTTGTTGTAGCAGCAATGGAGGAAGTGACTAAGTCTGCTCAGGGATTAGTTCTGGGTGGATGAACGGCTTCAGAAACAATAGACTTTACCCCTTGAGACGACTGTTGGTGTTTAGTGTGTAACCAAAAGTCATCTTGGACGTCATGGAATAGATCATGTTACATAAATTAACCTGCGTGAGTATGTAGAGTACGTAAGAGGTTTTGGTTAAACCACGATATTTTCCAGAACCTGAGGGGGTGCGTAGAGCGTCATTGTTACACACTGATGGATGACTATTTCCATTCAGCATTCCAGATGGCTTTATTGTTCTGTGAACACGTCAAGTCAGAATCGAATGCATTTCTGCGTCATATCTCTCATAACTCGCTTGTTTTAGACAATTATTACATTATTATGAACAGACACAACCTGAAACTATACATCCTCACTACTCTGTATATCTGTCATGGGACTGGAGGAATATTTGTTTCCATAAAAAGGTTACGATAATTTTAATCATCAATTATCCTGTTGATTATTGTTTCGATTGATCTGACATTTCCGTTTCGTCTGAACATCACTCCAAAACCCGGAGACGTTCCAATTGCAAGAGAAGCTTACACTTGTGGATGGTTGGCAATTTCGTTTCACTTTCTACAATCAAATGATTAATTAATCTACTCATCATTTCATTTCTTTTTCTTTATTACAAATTAGCGGGCTGAATCTGATCAGAATAACTGGCTCCTTCCAAGGTCGAGACGTCCCTTTGAATATCCACTGACATACAGCTCCATGGCAACTGGAAAAAAACGACCATTTGTGTGACGAGGGTCAAAAGAACGGCGAACAAAGGGGACCTCGAGGATAAGATTGTTGGGTCACATGCTAGTTCCAAGGTAAAGAATGAACCTCATCCCTTCATACTTTTCACATCTCACATTGTTGCATCAGAAGAACGATGCCACATGAATAGAGTCCTCTGCTATATGAGAATAAAGCAGAAATCGATCCACAAGTCAAGCTTCTCTGAGAGTGTGTTGTTCTCTTATCGCCTCAATAGGGAAATCGTACCCCAACTTTAATGTCCTAAATGCACCTTTTTATTAATCTTCTTTTCTTCTTTTGTATTGGTGTACTGTCATTACGTGTGAAGTGATGTGTGCTTTCTATTTCACTCTGCTTGTATTCTTAAACTACATCAACCTGCCAAGGGACTACAGATGGAAACTAGCCTCCCGGCTATAATCTGGCATATTTACATGTACATTGTACTGTCTATCAATATGCACTGTCCCTTATTCTCTAAATAAAAAAAGTAAAAAAATAAATAAAAAAAAACGAACGCAGTCCTTCGCCATCCTCACAGCCTGTGGATTAGAGTCAAGCTCTCTCCACTGGGAACTAGTCAATACTTGTTTCAGCGGGGTGAATTTGATTTTTATACCTATCGCATTGTACAGACAGCTAGCTGGCAGAACAAGTGTGAGATAACAGGAAAGAACAAAAGACTTTGAACTGTGGACGATGAGCCTTTATTTATTTATAAGACACACAGAGACATCTAGAGCCAAGAGGCAACTCCTGCACTCTGAATGCAGCCGTTGATAGCAATGAGAGAGAATGAAAGAGGGAATCAAAGAGGGAAAAGTGGGATAAGAAGGATGAGTCCAGTCTGCAGATGGGTGGGAGAGGAGAAAAGAGAGGAGGCTTGTGTGATAGGAGGTGATGAAAGGAGACTCAGAGAGGGACAGACAGAGAGGAAGAGACACTGGTAATTATACAGGTAAATACATGGGATGGGGACTCTGTCAGAATCAGATTCTGTTTGTGCAGGCAACATTACATAGATAAGTATTTAAAGTCAACCAAAAAGCAGAAACAAATGCAAGATTCCAATATCTTTGGGGTTCTTTGCAAAGCACCTGAATTGTCAACAAAACATGTAGAAGCAGACAGAAATGTTCAGTACAATTACTCTAGAAGCTTCTCTCACCAATGGGCCTCATGCCAAAACCACATTTAAAACAGATGTTATTCCTGAGTGGCTCGTGAGGCCAAATTTCTCTTGCTTAGAAATTCACTAGTGAAGACAATGGGGATTTGCCTTGAACTTGCATTCTCTCGAAGGGCCAGCAGGGGGCTAATCTAAAAGGAAGTCAGATTGTATAGAAGTCAATGAGAAAATGACTATTTCTCACTTGATTTATTCCCTCATTGTAAACATGAGTTTATGGTTTCAATCTCTAGTTTCAAGTCTTCTTCAATACAGCATGCCGTTCATTTAGTAACTGATGGTCCATTAAGAGTCAAATAGACCATAAAGCAGAGTTTGCTTTAGGGCGGAGCTTCCATGGCGTCATTCATCCGCAGTCCTAAAATGGTCACTTTCGTTCACTGGTTGCAAAAAAATCAGGATGGCGACGGCCAAAACGCCAAACTCAAGGCTGCAAAAGCGCAGTCCGCAAACAAATAGGCGACGTCCCGACGACTACGTCCACTTCTTATATACTGACCATTTACCTTATGGGCCAAGTAGATAACAATATTATTTTCATATTCCGGTGGGACAGCATGCTGCAGCGACTTTGACCGGTCTGGATGTTGTCTGTGTTGACGTCTTCGAACATTTAATACTTTCAGTGTGTTAGTTTGTAAAAATGTCAATTGTATTATCTTTGGTCGCCTTGAAATGTCTTATTTAAAACATTAGTAAATTAAATGACAATACGTTTTTTTTGTGTCTCGGCTGCTCATGACCAGAACCGTCCTGTCCTTTCAACGCAGGCTGTTCTCATACGGCGTACTGATATTGTATGAAACAAGAATTCAACATTGATTTATTTCTTCCTGTCACCCGTCACCCTAACCTCAGTAACGCCACTCCTCCAGTTCCTTTGACCTGATTCGCAACTTCTTTTTTTTCTCCGAAAGCTAACCAAGTACCGTTATTGCTATATTGAACATGATATGAAAATTGCTCGGAAAATAAAGCATCCTCCATTCGTCTGTCTGGCTTCAGGATTTCAATTATCTTCACGAATTAGTTTCCCAAGCACAGGAGCAGATTCTTCCTGTTGCTCTCCTTGCGTGGGTCTGTCGGGGGCGACCTCCTCTTGGACGGGCTCTCATTATTCTCGGCTCTATTCGGGTCGGGTCTGGTATGCTTGGGTCGCGTCTCTGTTTGCTTTTTAAAATTAATTCTTGCTTGTTGGTCTCTCTCCTTCTCCCTCCTTTCCTCCATCTCTCTTTACCCCCTTCCCTTCCGTCTCTTCTTTCTTCTCCTGTCCTCTCCATCTTCATCTACCTTCTCTTTCTCTCTCCATCCTTCCCCATCTCTCTCTCTCTCTCTCTCTCTCTCTGTCTATCTCTCTCTCTTTCTTTCCGGCTATCTGACTGCGGTTGTGGAAACATATCATTTCATTTTCTGATAATACTGAGAGATCCCGGAAAAGCATTTTTCCCACATTCGCCCCCCTCAGAGGCATTTTTTCAAACAATACCAGTCCAATCCAATAAGACGGCATGGAAGGGGGGGGACGACCGGCCGTGTCGGCGAGTTGCCGCTGAGCCCACTGAAATGGGGATGATCCACAGGCTTTGTTCCGTGCCGCCGTATACAAGCTCTCTGGGACGCGAGCCGCTCTCGCTCTCAGGCTCAAGCGCCCGCAGTTCCGCGCGGCGGCCACCGGAGAGCAATGGTGTCAAAGAGAGAGACACCCGACCGGGCCGAGGGCCTCCGGCGGCCTGGAGTCACTGCGAGAAGAGAAGGGAAGAAAAAGAAAACACACACGAAAAAAAGAGAGGAAGACAAAGTAAATCTAAATATAGAGCATGTACGCTCATTCGGCGGATGGCTCCTAATTAGTTTTTTGAAAAGTAATTAGATTCAAATGCCAGACGGGAGAACCAGCGCATGCTCCCTGAACCTTCAAACGGCTGCCCGAGTGCCCCGAGGCAAAGCACAGCACACTCACGCAGGCCGCGGCGCTGAGCGGGTCTCACCTCTGGTCTTTTTATTATGGTTTATTTCACACAACACCGGACTCTGCACTGCTGGCATTTGAACGCGTCACACCGGCAGGACGCCACACAGGTGTAAGTAATACCGTGTATTAAGTCTCCGCTCTCTTTGAGCGTCCATTAAGCCAGCGAGCCGGTAGACGGATGACCGAAGGCCCACCTGGAGAATGATTAAAGGTATTGATTATGCTTTTCTCCACTGAGACCGATCAACGTGTTTGCTGTATAAAAAAGATTCCTTCCTTCCAACTGTTTTTTCCCCTTTCATTTAACCCTCCTGTTACCTTAGGGTCAATTTGACCCCATTCAATGTTTAACGTCGGTGTTCTTTCGGGTCAATTTGACCCCAGGCTGTTTTTCACTGTGTCAAACATATAAGAAATATCAACTTTTTTATATATTTAAAGGGCTATTTAGGTAGTCAACAAACAAACATAAAGTACCTCACACTTAAACTTGGAAAACAATATTAATTCTAATAATGTTCTGGAGGTTTTAATTGCTGGGGTAAAATTGACCAAGGGTAAAATATGTCAGTAAATATAAAGGTAACAGGAGGGTTAAACATTGAATGGGGTAACAGGAGGGTTAAGCAAAACTGTTAATTAGTCATTATGGATATTATCTATTATCTTTTATTAGGAGCTAAACTGTTAAATAGTCATTATGGACATCACCTCAATTAAAGGTTTATTACCCATGCACGTGGTCACCGAAGGCAATGTAGTAATACGAATGATAAAGGTGCCATTTGTTCCGGCACACCTACGCCGTCTTTAAAACTACTTGATACGGTTACAGTTTCTTTTATTCATGGAGTCTTCCATCTATGAAGAGAGCAGAGCCGCCCTCAGCAGAACTGCTCTGCTCCCGCGAGGTAACTCCCGTCTGCTATGAAACACACAACCCCACGTCACAAAAAATACAAGAAGGTGAACGTAAGGGAGATACCATTTCCAAAACTTGTCAGGGGTATAACTAGTTTGTGAAAGACCCAGAGAAACACAAATATCCGACGAAGCAAAATCCCGGACGTTTTTGGAATCCCTGCCGGACGCATTTTTTAGGTCTCAAAAAGAGGACATGTCCGGGGAAAAGAGGACGTCTGGTCACCCTACTTGAACAGGCTTCTGCCCCAGTCTGCTCACTGACTGGACCTAGCTACCTGCGCTAAAGCTGCACATGTGCTGGGCTGGGTTAATTGAAAAATAATATTTAAATTGTTCCAGCAGGTCGTAAGTGGTCATTCTTTACATTTCTTATTCTGTATTAACCCTCCTGTTACCTTAGGGTAAATTTGACCCCATTCAATGTTTAACCCTCCTGTTACCTTTATATTTACAAACATATTTTACCCGTGGGGTCAATTTGACCCCAGCAATTAAAACCTCCAGAAAATTATTAGAATTAATATTGTTTCCCAAGTTTAAATGTGAGGTACTTTATGTTTGTTTGTTGACTACCTAAATAGCCCTTTAAATATATAAAAAAGTTGATATTTCTTATATGTTTGACAGTGAAAAACAGCCTGGGGTCAAATTGACCCCAAAGAACACCGACGTTAAACATTGAATGGGGTCAAATTGACCCTAAAGGTAACAGGAGGGTTAAAAAGATAAACCCTCGCAACGCATGTCAATCAGTGAGCTGCAGAGGCGTCGGCTCCCGTCTTTATGCTAAGCTAGGCTAACCGCTTCGTCAGCCCAGCACAGACATATTGGGATGTCGGTATAAATCTTCTCATGGTGCGCTCGGGTAGAGAAGCTCCAGGTAAGTCCCCTCGAGTCGACCGATAATTAGAGCGACAACACAAACTAAACCAACCCAGAAATAACTTAATTTCCAAAGTAAATGTCAGAAATTGAGATTACGCTTTCCCATTTGTGTTCGTCTTTTACCAAAGAGGGTGAATGCAGAGCGACGGCGAAGTAATGTGAAGGAGACCATTCAGCTTAATTAGCTGTTCAATGTTGTTCTACTGTATCTATTCTATTCCAATGATCTTTCATGACTCAGCATTGTTTCAAGAGTTTTTTGCTCTCTTAACAGGGTCCACGTTTTGCCAACAGCATCACGGCAATGGCTTATTTCCTCTTTTCTTTTCTTTTGGTCCCCTAGCAGCGAAATTGCTGACGAGCGTGTTTTTTTGTGCTTGCCCTACAGTCTCTAGCTTTGGTCCAAAATGTGAATCAATGGGGAAACCCTGGCAGGCCGGATGCATCTCCACTGCTGCTGGAGGTGATGGAGGTGAAAAATTATCTCTGATGTGAGCATGAAAGAAAACACACACACACACACAAACACACACGCTTTACCAGAAGCAGACGACGATCCGATATACAAAAAAAATCCCCTCCTGGGATCCGAATGCGCCATTAATATCACGCTGCCTCCCTGTAAGGCCGTGTGTGAAAACAGGGATTTATGAGCATTTCCACTGGGAATAATTTTGTAATAATGGTCACCTCCCCAGCAGGGGAATAGTGGAATTAACTGGGACTCTCGCCCACTAAGCCAATGTTTTTCTTGAAGGAGCTAAAGGAACATTTACAGATGACTGATGAGGTTATTTCGTTTTCTTATTATTTTTTGGGCATGGATCAAACATTTTTGGGGAGTTTTTTTCCAGTTAGTTTGGTATTTAGCTATCCACACGCTTTAAAGAGGGTCAGTGAGTTGACACGACGGCAGACTGCTATATACACATTGAGTTATAGAGACATGCTTTTAATGCCACGACACTCTCATTTATACCTGCCACCCACATGAAGAAGATCTCCATAAATGATATATGCTGTGAAATGTCGATTGGTTGTGCATGTTTTCACAGGCTCATGGATTATGTCCTGGAAAACAAGTTGATGAACATCCAATGCTTGTCTATGAGAGGAATAATAATCATGTAATAAAGTATATCCTTCACAGGGTACAGGCTGCATTAGTGATGCGCATACCCAGACCTGTTCTGGTGGGCTTCGAAAATATCACAGGTCCTGAAGTAAGTTATTAATAGTTGTGTGCAATATTCCACCTTCCGCCGCTCTGGCGCTTCAGTTGTTGATTCTGATCCGCTGGCTCTTGCTTTTTTGATGGATTCATGAAGAAATCTGAAATTAGTTTTTGCTTTGAGATATTCTTGTGAGACGTTCCGAGAACAAAAATGTAATTTTCCGAACGGACTGAACATTTGGAACACAAGATTCACTGTTAGAAAACTTACTGACATGAAAATATCATTAGAATATGAACACAGCGATGAAGTGAAACTCATTTATTTATGTTTATTTATAGCTGTGAACGTGCAGGTCCTCTCCCAATGTGCCCGGTGTGTCTCCAGCCCCCTCCTCCCTCTACTTCCCACAGCCTCGCTCATAGATTGGATCTCTCAGCCTGAGGATTTCCAACTTGTCATGTCTTAAAGCTCAAGTCGGAGACTGAGGGTTTAGGGCTGATGAACTGGAATATCCCTGGTTGGAATGAGTTCCCTTTGAAAATAAAGGCCAAGGACCAAAAATAAATAAAAAGAAACTCATATTGATAGCCTTGGTCGTTTCACCTTCTTTTAATGCCCTTAATTCCCTCAGTAAGGTTAGTAAGGTGCTTGTGAATTTCGATTTGGGAAGTGATTCATCCACTTTATGTGACTAACTCTGCTTCCTCCCCAGAGTCTTTGTGACTTCCATTGGACCTGGCTTTATCTGATGCCTGCCCCCCAGTGAGCCGGCCCCCTGTCATGTCCCGACTGATCCCCCCCCCCCCCCTACTATTCATTTGGTCTGATCTAGTTTGGCTGGCCTTCACAGCAGTGTGTCCTCGAGCAGTTGTCATGAGTCATTGTGTAATTTCCATTGCATGAGCAATGCTACTGTGATAGCAATGAGACAGAAAATGTCTCTAAATCCTGATACACATTACAAGGGTTAAGGCAAGCGTTTACGCCACGCTGACAACAAACACAAACGCACTGCAGGCTCCATGCGGCGCACTCTCTGCTAATGAACTAATTAAGAGCAAAACGGTTATGCAGTCTAACCCTAGTTTGAAGAAAACAAAGCAACTGTAATTGCTGAGTAAATAGACATCGTTATGATAACAAAAGAAAAAAACGTCTTCATTTAGTTCATTCACACACACAAGGAAAGAAAGTTAAAAAGGGAAAGCGATTTCTTAATCTGCTCAGGCATTGGTGGAATGACCGCTGACGTCGACGGTGGTTTTGCATGAATCTCGGCAACAGTACGACAGTTCATATGAAAATATGTAATATGGGTTTCTACTTGGCACAGAAGGTAAATGGGCAGTATATAAGAAGTGGACAGGGTTGCTTTTATGTTTGTTTTCTTTTAGTTTTTTAGTTTTGTTTTTTGGGGTATGTGTGCATGTGTATGTATGTACAGTATATACATATATATATATACATATATATATATACAGATATATTTATATATACATATATATATATATCTGTATATATGTATGTATATACATATATATATATACATATATATATCATTTTGTCCTGTTTTGTGTGTCCATGTGTATGTATATATATTTTTTTTGCCGGTGGCTCAGTGGTTAGCACTGTCGCCTCACAGCAAGAAGGCCCTGGGTTCGAATCCCGGTCGTCCCGGTCATTCCAGGTCCTTTCTGTGCGGAGTTTGCATGTTCTCCTCGTGCCTGCGTGGGTTTCCTCCGGGTACTCCGGTTTCCCCCACCATCATAAAAACATGCACCGCAGCCTCACCCCGGTTCGTATGGATGGATGTGAATGAATGTTGGTGGTGGTCGGAGGGGCCGTAGGCGCTGATTGGCTGCCACGCTTCCGTCAGTCTGCCCCAGGGCAGCTGTGGCTACTGATGTAGCTTACCACCACCGGTATGACTGTTTGTGTATGACTACTGGACTCTGAACTGTAAAGCGACTTCGAGTGTCTAGAGAAGCGCTATATAAAATAAATGATTATTATTATTATTATTATGTCTGATATTTTTGTATTTGTTTTATGTTAATAAACAAATTTGAGTGAAAAAAAAGAAAGAAAGAAGTGGACGTAGTCTTCGGGATGTCAGCTATTGGTTTGCGGACTGCGCTTTTGAAGCCTTGAGTTTGGCGTTTTGGCCGTCGCCATCTTGGTTTTTTGCAACCAGTGAACGAAAGTGACCATCTTAGGACTGCGGAGGAATGACGCCATGGTAGCTCCGCCCTAACGCATACTCTGCTTTATGGTCTGTTTGACTCTTAATGGACCATCAGTTACATCATGCTGTATTGGAGAAGCCTGTCAACTGGAGATTGAGACCATAAACTCATGTTTACAATGTTTACTGAGGGAATAAATCAAGAGAGAAATTGAGTAATTTTGTCGAAGACTTCTCTACAATCTAACTCATTTTTTCCACCAGAGGAGTCGCCCCCTGATGGCCAAGAGAAAAAATGCAGGTTTAAGGCACCACTTCCGGATTGACTTCACTTGCCGCTTCACTTGCCGTCTCTGATGCCCACAAATATGCCTCGCCGCTTTGTTGCCTCGTATCTTTATCTGTGTCGGATTAGAAACCGTGGCATTTTGATAGTGCTAATCAAATCTATTCCCCCTGCAGTGAAAGACAGTGAAATCATTATCTTACATTACTCTTTGTCTCTAAGCTGTCTTATCCCTGGATGGAAAGACCTTGTCTTGTGTTCTGTGTGTTTGGCTGCATTCCCATATCTATGTGTGTGTGTGTGTGTGTGTGTGTGTGTGTGTGTGTGGGTGTGTTTACTTGCATTTGCATCTGTGTACAGGTCTTACGGGTGTGTGTCTGTGTTATCTCCACCGCCCCCACAAACCAGATAAAGTCCCACTCAGTTAAAGCTATGAATTGAACATGTGTTTTCTCTTGTTATCTCTGTGTCCATGTTTTTTATGTGTGTGATGTGTGTGTGTGCCTGTATCTTATAGATTCATAGCACTAGTATTTAAGTCTTTATATACATTCCCTTGGCTTTTAGAGGTGGACTGTGTCACTGAACACACGTCTTCACCATGCTGACACCATCACTCTGGAAGTGTTTGGGTCTTTTAGTACATGTACTGTAATCCCCTTTCAAATGAGAAACTTACACTCAAGGGTCCTTTGCTAGAATTCACACTGTTATTTAGAATCCGTCATAGAGTGCTCTTCTCCTTTCTTCAGAATGTTGTCCTCTGTATTTGCTCAGTTATTCAATATAGTTGCAGCAAAATAAACACCGCACACCTGTATGTCAGGTACTCAGGAGAATGGAATCTAATAGAAAAGCATTTTATTACAACTGAAATTGAGACAGAAGCATTTCAGTCATAGACCTCATCAGATATTAATCAAAGATAGAGAGATAGATAGTTATATACTTTATTAATCCCCAAGGGGAAATTTGTCGTCACAGTAGCAGCACCAATAAACTAAACACACAAGAATAAAAAATAAAATATAACATAAAAAACAGGGATGAAAGATATAGAAGTATACAAAGTAAAATATAAAATAAAATATATATGTATGTATATATACAACATATATGCATACACAATACACAATACTAATGACAAATTAAATTTAATTAAATATAAAAATATTAAATATACAGTAAGCAGCAGATGCAAGCACCTTATTACTAAAATGGCTGTCAAACAGTGGAGGGAGTTTTGGTGCTGTGACTGCAGGTCATGGGAGTTTTGGTGCTGTGAGAATATTGGGGGGGTGAGAACTTGTCCTTTATAAGTTGCATTCATCATGGTGGGTGAGTGGGGTGATAGTTCCTGTCTTGTTTACTTGTTGTGACTACATAATCTTAACTTCTAAGTTGTCTGAATTAATTTGGGATTACATTTCTTTTCAAGTCTCTTTTCATCAAGATTCAAGTGACTCCATTTCAAGGTGAGTGAAAAGGGAAGAGACTCCGATGAGTCATCAAGTCTGAGTCTCGGTAGACCACACGGACACACCCACGGGACGCCCCCACGCCCGGGGAGGAGTATGGATTAAGTTAAGGGGGGGGGGGAGAGCTGGTGTGGCATCAGCAGTGATGCGGCTAACGTATAAGACTGTCATGGTGAAGAGGGCTCTTACTTATGGTACTTTTGTAGTTCGACTATCTCGAAGAAATGTTATTTTCTGTATTCTTGTTGTTCTTAGTTTGTACTCTTGGTTGAATGCACTTATTGTAAGTCGCTTTGGATAAAAGCGTCTGCTAAATGACATGTAATGTAATGTAATGTAAAAGAGGGAGCAGATGCAAGACTATGGCGACTGGCTGGTTACAACTATGATCTGGACCTTGATAAGTGTGGATGCCCATGGGCGAACAATAAAACAACACCGTTACACAATAACTCGGCTGTAAAACGAATCTTCACATCTTGTGGCAAAAAGGATGCAATAAAAACATGTGATGGGGAGACAATATGGGAACGGACAATATTAGAACTAACAAGAAATATACACAACTAGAACGGGCACTCGGTAGAGCGCATACCTTCGCATATCACAAGATTGGGCATTGAATTATGAACATGTTGGCATTAGTTGCATGCCAATTGGATAGAAATTGACCGCACTATGGTAAAAAGAAGATGTTGACCTTTTCATGACCTTGACCTTTGACCCGATCGATCCAAAAATCTAATCAAATGGTCCCCGGATAATAACCAATCATCCCACCAAATTTCATGCGATTCGGTTTAATACTTTTTTAGTTATGCGAGTAACACGCATACAAATAAATAAATAAATAAATACACGGCGATCAAAACATAACCTTCCGCATTTTCAATGCGAAGGTAATAAACGTGAAAAGGAACGGCGAGGGGAGAGTCTTGGTCCCATCTCATAGAAACGGACACACTATCGAGCCTTACCAGTTGTGGGGATTCAGGTCCCTGTGGGGTTCTCTTAAAGCCTGAACTTCACCCCCCGCGCCAATGATACCATCCTGATCCATGCTGGTTGCCGCACAGTGCAGACATTCCAAAATGACGGCCCAAAATCACCCGGCTGATACGGATCTCCCCTGCAGGCAGCTCCCCCCCCCCCCGGCCCCTCGGCCCCAACCGAGCGCTCGCAGCTCATCGCAAATAATGTGCCGGTTGTGCTGCGAAGCGTTCTCTTTGCTCTCTGTCGCATCCGACGGGCAAGAATGGCGGCGAAAATGTGAAATGTGGCCGCGCTCGTGTGAAATCAAAACGAATGAAAACACGGATGTAGTTCAGATTAAACAGCTTTACACCTGCCAGCCGCGGGAACATGCTCCAGAGCGGGAAACACTCCGCCGGCTGCACGGCCGCTGCATTTTTATTTACTGCTCTCACACGGGAGCTCCTTCAAAGATGTTTAATTATCACAGTTTCATAATAAACACAATCTGTGAATTTGATTTCGATGCACCCATCCTCTCTCTCCCCCCACCTTGTGTGTGTGTGTGTGTGTGTGTGTGTGTATGTTTGGATTTGTGAGAATCAGAACTGCTGCTGTTGTCCCCGGGGGTGGACACAGCAGATGGGTGAACAGAACACACACACACACACACACACACACACACACACACACACACACACACACACACACACACACACACACACACACACACACACACACACACACACACACACACACACACACACACACACACACACACACACACACACACAGAGTAGTACATGACTGCCCCTGTGGCACCGTTGAGTGCCTAAATACCAATGTTGCTTCGCCTCCTGGTGCCACTCAGCAAGGTCAGTGAATAATACTTTATTACTCTCTCTCTCTCGTTTTCTCTCTCTCTCTCGCCCCAAACACACAATGGCAATATCCCAAGAGAAAATACCAACAATGCTGCACACAGAATCACTCTGATGTAATGCACATGTGGGTAAACTGCACGCTTGTTCTCACTTCTTTGTGAAACTCACAGACACACACACACACACACACACACACACATTTTGTTGAACTATGATACCAGATGGCGCGCCTCAAAAGAGTCGGCTGGCAAAACGAACCATTCCTCCACGTGGTTACCATGGGGACCCACACAGGCACACACACACACACACACACACACACACACACACACACACACACACACATACACACACCAGACAAGGTCTTAGTAAGGTCTATGCTCGCGGCGGATCTCCATGAGGGCTCAACACAAGGACAACTCTCCTAACGAACCGCGAGCACTTTAATTTGATATATTCAAGAAAAGTTGTCGAAGCTGCGGAAGACAAACGGTGCAGATAAAATCCAGCACCTGTCCGTCGATGGTCATCGATGCTTAGGGGCCCAACTAAAATGGCGCCCAAGAGCTATTGATGGCATGATGATTTTCAGATATGAAAAGTATTGAATTTTGTTATCTCTCATTGTACCCTTATATCTTACAAAAGGCCCCAAAAGTAAACTACTTACTGTGTACTTTTACTTCAAGATTAAACCGTCGTAGTATGACATTTACCTGACAGAGAGACTGGTTGTATCGCAGATGTGTAATTTATGAATATGATGCATTATTATTCATTCACCATCCCGCATCATATTCATTGTGGTGATTAATGCCTTTTACTTTTCACTTGAAGTATCTATTTGAATGCAGGACTTTTACTGTGCGGTATTAATAGTTTTTCTCTTGAGTAAATACTGTTAAGTTTTGAGGATCACATGTGTGCAATATTGTTTATTAGGCAGGTATCTGAATCCAGCTGTGGAAGAGCGGACTGCGCCAGTACCAATAAAAGCTATGACACAGAGAGACAATTACGTAAATGTACACATATTTCTGAAGAATTATCAACAAAATGATATGTATATATGTTTTAAGAATAGAGTGTATCAAATGACAATATGAAAAAGAGCTAAAATTGGTCGACTATAGCGACACACCTGCAGAGAATTATCATCTGAGTCTTATTCCTGCTTCCCCCGAGAGGCCAGCACAATGATCAAGTTCAGTTGAAGGGCCGATAACCTTTATAGTAAAAATATTATGCAAGCATGTATACATTTGGTTATTGGACTGCAAGTGTGAAGTAATTTCCTCCCATTGTTTTTTTTTTTATATATCAAAATGTCCGTGCAGAGACAAACTGCTGCACTAATGAATGTAATCCATCATTTTCATTCTCAAAACATCATCAGCGATCCTATTGAAGCTAATTTGCATGTTTAATTGCATTATCTGTCCCATGCTGCACACTGGCATGTTGTGATGGCAGAGAAGGTGAGCGAGCAGTCAGACCAGAGTGTGTGTGTGTGTGTGTGTGTGTGTGTGTATGTGGGGGGGGGGGCCAGCTGGACACACAGTGACTGTTCCAAGCTCTGGTACAGCGGTTCCGGTTCCATTGTTTGGTGAAGTGATGTTCGTAAAAGTATGAAAGATTATATCGGTGGAGGCCGCAGCGTCTTTTGAAGCTGCTTTTTAAATTGGTTCTTTAAAAAAAAATGGAAGTCTGAAGCCTCCAGCAGGCAACGGCAGGACAGATGGAAGCTATGTGGCAAATGTCAGTCAGTTTAGGCTTTTCTTGTGTAAATAAATACGTATAAATAAGACCGCTTTGTGTGTGTGTGTGTGTGGGGGTTAGGACGACACCACACACTGGCCAAACGCATTTCTTACTTCTAAATAAATATAAAGTTTGTGTCCAAATCAAACTGAAATGCAGAAAAGGTTACGTTTTAGCTCAATCCTCTCCGGTACTTCGATTCAATTAAGAGCCAAAGTATAATAAAACAATCTGAGCAGATATGAGATTTCATCTGCGCTGCGAGGGCCCCCGAAGTGAGGACTGAGCTCTCAGAGCGAGAGTCTCCTTCGTCACCGCCTAGGCCTCCGTCTAATTATGAATGTGTGTCATCAGGGACCGACAGACAGAGGGAGGGAGACGGAGAGTTAATGTCTTGTGTGCTCAGGGATCGACAGAAAGGATGAAGGAAGGGGCAAAAAGGAAGAGAGACAATGCCCCCGACCCCGTGTCTCACGTCGGTCACCATAGCCACATACCAGCCACTTTTAATTTCAGCTATTTTCTTGGATGATTGTGGCCTTGCTGATTTTTCAATAGTTTTGGAATCCTTTCGCCGATGGGTGGTGATCAAAAGAAGTTATTTTGAGGTTATTTGATGTCATATTTTGAGAGTACTAAATAGCACATTTACACAAAATGGGTTTTCCTGTGAATATGAGAAGCGTAGGTGAGTGAGCCAGTATGTTTGATTAAGTAATAACGAAATACTCTTTTGTAATATGTGCAAATGTAGAATTTCAGTTTTTTATATTTTGAAACTTTTTACATGATCTAGGAAACCAATGAATGAAAAAAGTCAAAACCAGCGTGTAGCTGGCAGAGAAAGCTGCCCTTGGATTTGTGGGTTGAAAACTTATTTCATTCACACACACTGAAAGGAATCAAAGGAGCTCGAATCCATACAAATTTCATTGGGAAACGGGTCAGTCGAGGTTGTGTTGAAGGAGCTGCTTGCTGAACAGTGTGGCCTGGATCGACTCTGCAGGAGAGGATGCCGCTCTGCTCCAGGACTCTGACTGGATATAAAAGTACCATCAACTCATAATATGCAATGCGATGAGGGCTCCGGAGCGATCGCATCCCTTTTAGAAGTTTTGTAGTTCCAACCTTGAACTGCTGTGTCTCTTCGGAGACGATAAAACCAACACCGGCATGTTTTTCTGTGACCATTTCGCCACTTTCTTTCTGTGCAAGAAAAAAAACAGGTTCGCCAAACCCTGATGCCATGGGGTTGAGTCTTGTCGACCAATAAGAGGCTGTGTTCCTAACTGCAGCTCAGATCTCACGCGGGGGAATGTTTTATTTATCAGACATCAAAATCACACATTGTGGAAAAGTCGTGTTCGCTTTATGATAAAATTAAATAAACGATCTCTGGGGCCGTCTTGGCGGCTCTGGAGTTGGGAGGGATGAACATCTGCTGATTCGTTAAGCTCCAGTCCAGTGTGACTGTGCAATAGTTCCTGCCTCAGGATTGAATGGTCAGTGCCGTGGGAACCAAACACAGATGACATAGGCACAACGTGAAGTGGCTCAGTGGCTTTTATTAATGAGCTCTTGCATACTCAGACAAGTACAATCTGAATCTACACTTCCCCCGTTTAAGTCCAGGCTGTCGTGTTCTGATTGATGCCCTCCTGTGCAACGTGGTCTCCGGCGGCTGACACCACAATTGAATTAAGGCAAGCGGGGCAAATCCGTGACATCTCAATTAAACTGGAAGCGCTTCTGTCCTCTGATTTACGGCGCTTACATGGACTTAAATTCAACATTTCCGGGTGCACTTCATTGTGTTTTCAAACATATCAGTCTGTGCCATTATGAGAGATAATAATGCCTTTCTTTTGCACACTGCTGAGTGTGGAATAGATGCAGACAGAAAGCACAAAAAACCCTCTCACGATGGTTTTGACTATGAGGGATTTGGTTATAAAAGCATCCTTGCCTCTGGGGGGAAATGGTACTTTAAAGCAACATCTGATTTAAAGATAATATTTGTCTCCATAAGCCAGCGTGACCAAACACATTTTGATTTATTCCCCCTATGTTCAGTCATTTACTGTGTGTATTGTCTTCCCCGTGTCCTTTCTTGCACCGCGTATGAATATATACATATATTCCAGATGCCATCAGCAAGGACAGCCTTCTTGGTGTTGACATCTGGGATCCTGGTGGATAATTGGATAAAGGACGGCCGGCCCGTTCCAGGTTTAGAGTAAACAGGGCCAATCAAATGCGATTTAGACCTTTATGTTCGGACGTGGCATATTCAGAGATTATACCTGAAGAGTTTCCGGAATGAATACAATATGGGAAAAAGAAGAACTGAATGGAAGTATAGAATAAAAACTAAACTCACACCAATGAGCAGTACAGGCTTTGGTGATTTGTGGGGGAAAGAATATTCACAAAAATGAAAAATAAAATTAATTCATTTAGAAAAACTTAATGGAACTCACAATTCGGGCAAAGTCAGGTCAGACTCGACCTTTGGCTACTGGACCGCTGGCACAATGCTTCCAGCAGGTCTGGGAACTTTACTGAACCAGCTTCAAGTCCAACAAGATGGATCGTTCACAGTATTTAACTAGAATGGGCACTTGGTAGAGCGCATACCTTCGCATATCACAAGATTGGGCATTGAATTATGAACATTTTGGCATTAGTTGCATGCCAATTGGATACAAATTGACCGTGCTATGGTAAAAAGAAGATGTTGATCTTTCCATGACCTTGACCTTGACCTTTGACCCGATTGATCCCAAAATCTAATCAAATGGTCCCCGGATAATAACCAAGCATCCCACCAAATGTCATGCGATTTAAGAAGATGTTGACCTTTCCATGACCTTGACCTTGACCTTTGACCCGATCGATCGCAAAATCTAATCAAATGGTCCCCGGATAATAAACAATCATCCCACCAAATGTCATGCGATTCGGTTTAAAACTTTTTTTGTTATGCGAGGAACACACACATATAACAAATAAATAAATACACGGCGATCAAAACATAACCTTCTGCATTTTCAATGCGAAGGTAACAAGGACCATTCCCTGACACAATGAAACCCCTCTCCGTACTCTAAATGGTACAGTCTGAGTTCCCACCACTATATCCACGTGGCTCCAGTAGAATACATGTAGAGCTGTGGCATGACAACATTGATACACCATTTATTCATTTATCTGGCAGTTATGCTCTGATCCAAGTCACCGATTGGGCAAAGTCTACGCTGCGGTGTGAATATAGTCGTAGATCTGTGTAAATTCCCTCTTTTGAGCTTATCAAAGATCAAACTTCCAGCAAACATTCTTACATCTGTGGTTCCGGGTCTCATCTTACCTGTCTGAATAAATAAGACGTAGCACAGCTGACTGACCTGCCAACTTTCCTGGTAGAAGACAAAAGTCGGCGGCCTTCTATTCCTCCATTCTGTACCTACCAGCCTGGAGCCAGATGCAAACATCTCTGTATGGATTAACGACTAAAGATCATATTATTTTGAGAACGATCTAATGAATAGGATTTAAACCAGCTTAGTGTCGTACCTGAAATGCCAATCGACTGTAATAGGAAGTCATGGTCAATGGTTTCGGACGCAGCACTAAGCTCTTACAAGACCAGTACAGAGATGAGTCCTTTATCTGATGCCAATAGGAGGTCATTTGTAATGTTCACCAGTGCTGTCTCTGTCCTGTGGTGTTTTCTAAATTCTGAATGAAACTCCTCAAAGAAACTATTATGATGTAGAAAGTCACACAACTGATTTGCGACCACTTTCTCAAGGATATTAGAGAGTAAGGGGAGGTTAGAGATCGGTCTGTAGTTAGCCAACACCTCTGGATCCAGAGTGGGCTTCTTCAGGAGAGGTTTAATAACTTTGAAGGAGTGTGGTACGTGGCCTGTTAACAAAGACACATTGACAATGTCTAATAGAGAGCTGCCAATTAAATACAAAACGTCTTGAAGCAGCCTCGTCGGGATGGAGTCCAAGAGACAGGTAGACGTGTTAGAAGTAGAAACCGTTGAAGATAATTGGTCACGGTTGATGGGAGAAAAAACATCCAAATATACACCAGGGCATACAGCGGTTTCCAAGGCCACTCCACTTGAGGACAGATCGGCACTGGTTGAGGGCAAGAGATTATCAATCTTGCCTCTAATAGTTAGAATCTTTTCATTGAAGAAGTTCATCAAGTCATTACTACTGAGGTCTATAAGACTCTCTGTCAGCGCGGCTACGGTGCCAGGGCATACAGCTGTTTTCCACATCTCTGTATGGATTAAGGACTAAAGATCTATGAAGCTCTGTGAACGCACAGTGGCTCCATGTTGCGTACCAGCATCAGTGACCACAGTTCTGGTTTAATCGAGTCCAAAACACAAAACTAAAAACACACGTCAGGGCTCCAGACTGCGACCAAATGGTCGCATTTTGCGCCTAAAATTAGACACAGTGCGAGTAAATTTGTCATCAACTCGCGCATGCGCGACCAGTAAATTAGCAGATTTTTTGTTGTTGTTATTAAATATTTTTGTTGCTGACAAACTTGTTCTACACTTCAGCCCACTATAGTTAGCGGTAATGCCTGAATGACTGGTTTGCTAACCGACATTAACTCCAGAAGAAGAAGAAAGGAGACGAAAACCGAAGCAGAAGGCTGGCCTGTGTGTGAGGGGGGCTAATGTGTGAAAAGAGGCGCACCGCAGCGGAGACACAACGAGGGCGAGGGCCGCAGAGTGAGAGGTCCACGAGGGGATCCTCACCACCGAGCGGCGTCCCCGTCCCCCGAGTTGAATCTCTGGGTCAACTCAGTCGACTCTCACATGTCTGAGCCCCTATACACTGTCGCTCACGGTAAACGCATTTGATCGGGAGCGCGCGAGGATTTTGATAAAGTTAGCGGAAGGATTTAAGTGACAACATCCGGTTTTGCAAAGTTAGCGGAAAGAACCACGTGAAACAACATCCGTTTATCAAAATAAGATGTCGACAAATCATACACGAACATATAAAAGTAAACAATGAACTGATGTATCTTTATAGATCATTTCTGAGATTTAGCTTAAATTATGCTAACATTAAAACATTTTTACTGGACCAAGGAAGAGTTTATAAAAATGTCAGACTTTTGTATGTTAAGAAAAGTCCTGTATATAGATTTCCCCAAGAGTTCCAGGAAATGAATAATGCAGATGTGTTCCATACATATCTGAAATCCCCTACAATAGCAATCAAACAATTTTAATGTATCAATTAGGACATTTTTCAAAGTAAAAGTCCGAAATGTTTAAAGAAATCTGTAATTTCTTTCATGTTTGAGTTGCTTCATATATGTATTTCCTCATAGTCCTAGGCAATAATGCTACACAATTAATAGAATGCTTCAATCGACTCGGTGATCGGTATTATCGGTGATCGGCAGATACTGATTTCAGTGATCGGTGATCGGCACCAAAAACCTGATCGATGCATCTCTAATCATAACATCATCAAACCCTAGATGGTATTGAAAAGAGAACGTGCTGCATAGTAATATTTATTTTTGATTCCGTTTCCTAAAAGAAACTGCTTTCTATGAATGCATTCAATCAATGGGTGGGGGGGGGGGGGGTGAGAGTGTGCTCACCCGTGTGCGCGCATCACGGCAGAACTTCGATGTCGGCGCGCGCATCGCTCTGTCACGCGAGCCGAGAATTGTTGACGGGGGGGGGGGGGGGGTAGACGAAAATTACAGAGTGGCGGGTGGAGATTTCACCCTGTTATAATGGTAGGGGAAACACTGGAGTTGATAAGCGTGTCTTCTTGTCTGATCAATACACAACTGTGAGGTGCGTGAATGGACAGAGCGGCCAGCTGCTGATCACTCACTCAATAGCTCGACCTGCACGAATAGACGGTGCACCGAAGACCCATTTTGACCCAGGAAAAACCCTGTGTGCGCCCCTACATTTTCTGCTTGCGCCCCTAAAATTTTAAGTTAGGGGCCACTGTGCTCCTAGTAAAAAAAGTTAGTCTGGAGCCCTGCACGTTTCCTCTTCCATCTTGAATCAGTGCTCTTTGCCTCTTATCCGACGCTGCTCACTCAAACCAGTTTTATAATATCGGTTTACGGCGCATGAATCGGGATGGAGAGTAATCTCCTTCCCACACCAGTGAAGTGAAGACAACGTTAGATGCCAAAAGCACACGCCAAGGGGGCGGGGTTACAGACAGCACCTCACACTGCCAGCGGGTCAGAAGTGATGAGTAATCAACTACCGGGAAGTATAAGGATACGTTAAACTTATTGTTTATCCACAGACGACTTCTTGAGATTCTGTAGTTGTTTCTTCACAGATATAGCAATACCGTTCTCTATATTAAAAAAATGTATATCTATATTTGTGGAGTGACAGTGAGTTCCGTTTGCAAGAATTTAATGTTAAGATGATTTCTTTTGGATAAACTAAAAGGCTAAACCTGCAATTTTAGGACATATTTCATGGAAACAACAGAGGTGGGACACACATTTCATTGTTCATCAAATTCTCTTGGAAAAGGTTTCTTTCATTCTCAGTAAAGAAGAGTTCAGGAACAAAGTCAGGAGGAGAGAGAGAGGGAAATAAGGCCGAGCCAGGATAATATAGAAAGAGGGAGATGGTTATTCACTTTCCCATTTGAATTCTAATAAACCCCACCACCCCCAGACAAACACACAGATAAAAACCCGAGAGAGCGACTCCTGAATCCCTAAAATCACACTCTAATCCTCAACCCACACATCTTATTACGGTGAACACCATCTGCACTCCTCCCCCCTCCCCTCAGTTCTTCATCTTTGGTCGCAGTCTCCTTGTCTTCATTTCACTTTCATTTGCTTCAACAATAGGAAACCTGCTAATAGCATGTGAATATCTGAGGGTTGTTCATATTAATACACCCCCAAGTGCTGCCACTTACAGTCTAGTTGTAGTGGCCATTTGTCCAATAAATCAACAACAAATATAAATCAAATTGCTACTGCCGCACCGTGGTTTTGTAGTTTACGCAGCCAAAAGAAAGTAATGTCCATTTCAGGATTCCGTTATTCTGATCATTTATTTACTCAACAAAACAAACAAAACTGTGAACGCTGCCTCTCATGCGCTGGTAAAAAACATAGGCCACCCCGGTGCATGCTGGTCCTGTAACTGCCCACTCCTACATATAATCACCCAATAGTCACCCAATTAGTGAACAATCAAATGACTAAATATATTTAAACAACAACAACAATGAATTAAACTAAAACTATCATAAGAAAAAGCTATTCTAACATATCAAACTAGAACGGGCACTCGGTAGAGCGCATACCTTCGCATATCACAAGATTGGGCATTGAATTATGAACATGTTGGCATTAGTTGCATGACAATTGGATAGAAATTGATATGGTAAAAAGAAGATTTTGACCTTTTCAGGACCTTGACCTTTAACCCGATCGATCCCAAAATCTAATCAAATGGTCCCCGGATAATAACCAATCATCACACCAAATTTCATGCGATTCGGTTTAATACTTTTTGAGTTATGCAAGTAACATGCATACAAATGAATAAATACACGGCGATCAAAACATAACCTTCCGCATTTTCAATGCGAAGGTAATAACTAACCTAGATAAGCAATGATTAAAAAATATCACTTTTCAATACAATAACTAAATACAAATGTCAAATAAATAGCTCCAACACTAGTTGTGGTTCACATTTTCTGTTTTACATCCTCACAAGAGGAGCTGTAGTTTTAAATACCTTTACAATGCATAACAAATGTAACAACCAAAATAACACAACTGACACAGTAGGCACGGACTACATGAAATTATAATTCCACCATTTGGCCACTGAGTAAAATGTGCTTAAAAGGCCCAGCGCTCTGAGTTGAGCTGTTGGTGGCCCGAGATATAAAACCTCTTCCATCTTCTTGAGACCTAGTAGTTGTCAAGATTTCCCTCCGTGCGGATCCTCACCTCACGGCGAACGAGACTCCCCGCTTGCCGTTGACCTCGCGACTCTTTTTTTGTGGAAATACAACCAAGAGACTCCAGCAGCAGTCGCGTTGACTCGCAGTGGGCCCATCGCGCTCTCAGGGGTCCCTCGGAGTCCCTTCTGCTCGGCTCGGTCGACTTCAATCAGAGCACCCGGCGTGGAGTCACTGGCGTAGATCAAAGGCACGCAGAAATCCCTTTTATCTCATTGCTTTTAGTTCTCAGAGTCTGTTAGATTGCACTCCCACGCCACCGCCGGCCTCCCGCATATACACTCGCCCCCCCATCCCCCTTTCCCTCCGCCTCGCCTACTGCAACATCAACCTCTGCAAATGTGTATTCTGCAAGTTTCTCTGCAGTTCAACAGAAGTCAAGCGGCAGACGGCCCCGCTGCCATTGTTGGCCAATTACATCTCGAAGCTCCCGGGAATCAGACGCCAGATGAAGGTTTTGTGCGACTGATTAAAGCAGGGAGTCTATTATTTGCCCTGTGCCACATTCTTATCGTCAGCAAGAGGACTTGTAATCCATAATGTAATTGTGTGGGGGTGTGTGTGTGTGAGACTAGTAAACGTGTGTGTGTGTGTCTTTTTCTATATATAAAACCAAACATTTCCCTACTTGCTCTATAAGCCCATGTGTGACAGACAGGAGCAAGCTTAGTGTTAACTCTGGTGGCCTTGATCATAGACACACACACACACACACACACACACACACACACACACACACACACACACACACACACACACACACACACAGACACACATTCAAGTTTGAGTGCATATATACATATAAAGTTATGACACTAATACAGAGACCCATATCCACGCATTAATACAATGATATGCATGTATTCATGCACTCGGGGCCCAAAATGGACTGCGAAATGGAGTGTGTGTTTTGTGTATTTAAAAACCCGCACATACACCACGGGCATTTCTGCATATGACTAATGTCTGTTGTAATCAGGTTGGACTTTCCTAATAAGCGGTTTTCTTTTGTCTGTCGCCTCAAAAAGAAGAAGCAGATAAAACCCCATACTCATCAAAGAGCAAAGGGATTAAGGGGGGACTTAAATATAGCCCACGTAGAGAGACACGGATAAGACTTATTTGCTGTGGGCTGATAGCACTTTTACTTCCTCACTTCTTTCTAAGTTTTTGGCATTTTGACCCTCAAGATCACGATGTGATGGGGAGGCCGTGTCCGAGCGTCTCACGATGTCTGTCCCCCAACTCCATGTTGGGTACCGGATGTTGGACAACGTCAAACACAAAGAACGCACTCTGTTCTTCTTCTTTTTTTGCACACAAATAAATTGATTCTACTTGGCCAGTCGGCTCATTTCTGTCCCAACGGGTCCACCCCTCTCTAGCCGTCAGCATGACCCCCACTCAACCCGTGGGCTGGTGCTCAGGGCACGTTCACAGGTCTCACATGCAGCTTGGAAATTATAGAACTGTTATGTGCGCTGGGAAATCCAGGAAACCAGAGAAGCCTGTACGCCATCAAAGTGCCATTGTTTCCTTAAAGATGCACATCGTGGTGTAACGTGGACGGTAGTTAATGTATGCACTCAAACATTCTGGGTATAAAGAATATTATTATTATCATATTTACCTGCGTTTACGTATGGCCGTGCCTAATCTTATGCATTCCTCATTCTTTTTTTCATCCTGAATTTTTTTCCCCAGAACTTACTGTCTTCCATTGTCTATCTATCTCTAAACTGTAACTGTCATATAAAGTTATGTTTTCTTTATTTGAAAGATTGTGTGGCTGTATTGTGTTGTTTTAAGTTTCGCCCTCCTCCAGAAAACACAGGAGACGAGATTAAGGAGACGCCCGTGAAGCCAAACATTCCCTCGATACTCTGGTTATTGTTTCTGATTTCTTTTAAAGCATTCATCTGGCATTGTGGCCTTTTTTCCGGATGTGAGAATTTGGCCAAAAGTGGCTATTTTTGTGCATAATCCGAACTGGCCACGTTCCCCTGTAAGATTCCCGCTTGCTGCTTTTCCCACATCATAGAAATATATAAACTAGTATGACTATTGTATGCTCTCAGCATCCTGAGATGAGGGAAACTCTGAGATTTCAGTTCCAGGAAGGGAGGTTACTTAAACTCTGGGTCAGTTTCCATGGTAACGTCTTCCCTCATTCATGCGGCACGTGAAACAGCCAGGATGTACACCCTGGTCAGATCTAAGTTTGAGTCAAGTCACCCTCGGCTCAAAATAAAACCTCTGCATGTCTGTCTTTTAGTATTACATATAAATACACAGTTGACATCATTCCATTATCTGTTGATATTTCTCGGCTGTAGAACGTAGTTTGAAAGTGAGTTGTTTAATAAAGTGTTTCACCGTGTCAGTGATGGTGTTCCACCTCATTACGTGTGTTGAAGCAGCTGAAATAAAGACATTAACGCTGTTGAGCAAAGATACAAACATAATATAAAATCCGCTCTATTTGAACCTTTCAATCAACAAAGCATTATTACCGGATCAGATGTTAAGCTTACAATCGTGTCTCCTGTGTGTGTTTTTCAATCTTTTTCAAAAACGGAACAAAATATATGAATGTATTGCTCATATAGAATAAAACTTAATTGCCTCTCC
The DNA here is from genome assembly GCF_029220125.1 of Pseudoliparis swirei. Taxonomy (NCBI): domain Eukaryota; kingdom Metazoa; phylum Chordata; class Actinopteri; order Perciformes; family Liparidae; genus Pseudoliparis; species Pseudoliparis swirei. The sequence goes on along the minus strand of NC_079406.1, from coordinate 6,417,738 downwards.
GTCTCATTTCTTTTAAAGACAAATGTGCACAGTTCATAGATATTTTACATGCAACTATATCTCCACTTCAACTAGATTAAGATGGATTCCTTTTCCTTCTTTTTCTCCCTCTCATTCAGAGTCTAACTACTCTGAGTGAATTCAGTCTGAGTTGTCGCTTTGTTAAATGTATATTAGAAGATGGAGATAAAGTAAAGGCAGTTGGAGTAACATTAGTGCGCCACATATTTTATACGTTTAGCGAACAACCAAATTATTATCATAAAGCATCCGGCGGCAAAAAAATGTTGGGTGGTAAAACTATAAAGAGGAGCCGTGTTTCATCATTTACACCGTGCTTTATCCATCTTTGTGAGTTTGTTATAGATTTACCAATCAATACGGCATAACACTTCAGCATGATGAATAGCCCGTTGTTCATACATTACTCATATCCTCACTTTTAAGTGGCCAAATCTCTCCAACCGAGCCCTAAAACGAGCACTCGTGTGAAAACGCGAGGAAAAGGAAAAGGCTCATGGAAGTGCACACGCAGCTTTGACCTTCACTGCTTTGGCCCCTAGAAAAACGTGCGATAAACCCTTGTTGGAAGCTCTAACCTGAACCGCTTTGGCCCCCTGAACACTCAAAGGTAACCTGAGAGCTGGAAGCAGGTCCAACGAGGACGGGGGGGGGGGGTTATGAGTGGGCGGAAGATGCAGATAGGGACAGATCGTAATCGATCGTGGACTTTAATTATTTCACCGGAAGACTTTGTGTGTCCTCCTGAGAAAGAGGGGGGGCGTTGAGCGATAAGGGCCCCCGGAGTCCTCCGGAGCAGAGGAGCCGGGATGGCAAGGTGGGGGACAAAACAACGTTCTGTCTGAGATCTGTTCAGCATCAGAGAACGCGGAAACACAGACACACACACTGATGAACACACACACACACACACACACACACTCATGAACACACACACACAGCGTTAATATTGATCAGTCAAGCTGAAGGCTTCCGTCTTCATTAGCCGGCAGAGGTTTAAGTCAGCGTGAAGGTGAGGGAGAGGAGATACACGTGTGTGTCTGTATGTTTGTGTGTGTTTGTGTTTGTGTGTGTGTGTGTGTGTGTGTGTGTTTGCATCGGGGTGTTGTTGTCATCCCACAGCGTTTCTGTTTCTCAGTTGTCATCTGCATGTTTGTCTTTCAGGATCCTTAAAAGAGAGTCTCTCTCTCTCTCTCTCTCTCTCTCTCTCTCTCTCTCTCTCTCTCTCTCTCTCTCTCTCTCTCTCTCTCTCTCTCGTCTGCGTGCTGAGCCGACTCCAAAGTTCGAGACCTTCGACTGTCAGACAAAGGCGTCAAAAAAGAAACGTTGAATAAAGAAAGGCGAAGACTCCCCTCCCCTCCCCCCCCCTCCCCTCCCCTCCCGCAGTCTCCGGCTCTGACAACAACCTCTCTGCGAGACAGACGGGTCGCCGCCTACACACCTGCCATTCGGAGGGCACCTCATGCACCTCATTTATCCGCAGTGTTGTTGTGCGAAGGGGGGGAAAACCCACCGAATGGCCCTGAAGCCTCAGTGGTTGTGATGAGGCCGCCGTGACACCGAGCACACAGCCGTTATCGGTTTTCTCTGCGTTCCGGTGAAATTTAGCATTTTTGCGAACTTGTGGAAAACTGTCGCTGCCGGTGGGACAGCCTCTGGTGGTCACATGGCTGCAGGTGTGGGGGGGGGGGGGGGCGGGGCCTAAAACGCCTTTCGACGTCGCCCTCATCTGAATGACGGTGAAAAAAAGAACGGGAAACTGACAGCTATCAATTACACGACTATCCGTGCAGGAGAGACTGAGTGGCCTTGTGAGGCCCCGCCCCCTTCCAGTCTGCCTCGGCTTGAAAGTCAAAGGTACGTTTTTGCCACAGTGGTGAAGAAGCGCCGGGTGAGGTGACCACAGGAAAGTGTGTCGGAGCCATGTTGTTAAATACAATGTGAATGGTGCATCTGGACTCGGAGTTCTACACTGTTTTTTAATTTTTTTTATGATACATAACGCATCCAGACCCTTTTTTGGGGGGTTTCTGCATTGGAGTTTCCGTCCATTACACACCAGTCCCGTGTGTGCCTTCCATCGACTCCACTGGAGCAGCTCACAGGCAGCATCATCATACTCATAGTCAACTGAACAGAACCATGATTAGGGCTTTACAAAAAATAAATAAAATGAGGTTAGTAATCTAGAAGCAAGGGGTTCCACTATTCGCTTTGGTGAGTAAGAACAAGTAGTTGCTAGAGGACACTGAGTGACACAGACAAAGACAAAACAGTGTTATTTTTCATAGAGAATGGAAAGAATGTCAAATTCTCGATTTGCAAAATGTCAAACTACAGCCAAGAGCAGCAGCAGTGAGACCTTGATGCCCTTTGACCACCAAAGTCACTTCTGTGATGGAACGGGAGTCCAGACCAGCACTTCGTTGTTCGGCCATCAGAGGCCGAAACATTTTCTTCTCTTCTGTTGATGCCGAGTTTTATTTCAATTATATTTAACGGGACAATTCTTCCGGACTATTCCAGAGGCAGTTGTTACCTGCTGCATGAAGCCAATGCTGTACAAGTGATGGATTGATCTGCAGTGTGTGAGGCAGATACGTGTGTTTCTGTGTTGGAGTGAGTGTGTGTGTGTGTGTGTGTGTGTGTGTGAGAGCCTCTGGGAAGTCAGACTTCCTGTGATCAGTCTTTATGATGTTGGTTATGGCTGTTAACTTTATGACCCCACAGAGGACAAACACACCATTTTATCACTCACTCTGTCATTCCCTCTCTTACGCGCACACACACACACACACACACACACACACACTCTCTCTCCCAAGGTTCCTGATGGATGAAATAATTCAAATCAAAAACAAAATGTCATGGGGCATTCTGATTTATTGAGCAATAATATTGAATAAGTTTTATTCTTTTCACACACACACACACACACCCCTACACACACACACACACACAAACACACACCAAATGTCTTGGTTTGTTTTTGTTGGGCAAACAGGACATTATGTTGACTAATCTGTGGCGACATCAGCTCAGAGGAATGATTTTAGTCCTGTTTTGGTTTCCCTTTCAGCAATTCAAAAAAATTAAAAAAAGTTGTGAATATTTCAGTTGATTTCACATGAATGCTGCGCTTCACGCAATCAGTCATTTAACAGCACATTTTGGCAAAAAAGAATACTCAGTAAATGCCACTTTATAACCAGAACAATATTCATATATATATATATATATATATATATACATATACTCTTAAAATAAATTCTGAATTGTAAATACTTTTAAATTCAGTTCCTATATATATATATATATAAATAAATATTAATAAATTAAGTTAATATATATTTACTCCTAAATTAAGTTCATATATATGTATACTCTTAAATGAAGTTCATATACATATACTCTTACATTAAGTTCATATATATACATACTTTTAAATTAAATTCATATATGTATATACTTTTAAATTCAGTTTAAAACAAATATACTCCTAAATATATTCCTCCTTGTTTTGCCTTATTTGATCAATCCATCCCCCCCCCCCCCCCGATATTTGACCCCATTCAATGTTTAATGTGTAATGTTTTTTTTTTCGTCAAACAAACAAAACAAAAGCTCACACTTAACTAAAAAAAAAACAATAATATAATAATAATTTTCTGAGGTTTTAATTATGCGTCAAAATTGAACCCAAAGGGTAAATTAAGTTAATATATATACTCTTTAATTAAGTTCATATATATATTAATTTAATTTAGGAGTAAATATATATACATGAACTTAATTTAGAAGTGATACAATATCTCTTGTCCAAAGGATATCTCCTGCCTTGCCTGAGGACATTAATAGTTGCTTTCTAGAAACTCAAAGATTTGAAAAATAACTCTCACTTTATCTTAAACCCCGGCATCAGTATGTATCACTACTCCCAAGTAACTCGTACCACCTCGGGTCAGAAGGCACAAAAACCTTCCATTTAAAACTGTTGTTGGACTTCATCCGCAGCTGCCCTCTTCCGCCCCGTTAATACCACCTGAACAGAAGTTTATCCTCAGCTTTGAATAAATAATATTTTCGGAAACAAAATAATGAAGGTCTTTTCCAGGATATCGGCTCAGTGAAAGAAAAAAAGAAGAAGCCACCTTTGTTTTCTCTTTTCATAACAGTTGATCCCGCTGACCCCATCGCCAAAGGGCTTGGATTAGTGAGGCGCTGGCGCTTTGCCAGACAGGATCCCCGGGCGGTGACTCACCCTTCTCCTCTCTGTTGTTCTGTGTCTCTCATTCTTTCTGCTCTATTCTCTCTGTGTCGTCTCTCTCTCTCTCCGGCTCACGCCACCTTGATGCTGCTTCCTGTGGCTTAATGAGCAGGATGGAGAAATATATTCAACGACAGGGAACTATTTTTAACAACCGTTAAGCTTTATGTTTTCTTTTAACCTATGCAGAGAATTTACCCTTCCCACTTTTTTTCAAAATAATGGGTCCTAATGTCATCAATTAAAGTGCAGACTGTCCACCTGATAAACGTGGCGGTCTGAGTGCTGAGCACAAGTGCACCAAACACTGTTCTTTTCACATAATAATGTTTTCATCTGCAAAAAAACTCAAAAGAAATGGCACTACTGGATTTTAAGAGAGGTCAAAAAAGCAACATCCCATGTGTCCTCATTCTCTTCCATCTTTCATGTGCAAGTTATTATATTAAATGTGTATTATATATATATTTTTCATTTTAAAAGGGACACTGCACATTAATTGACATTCAGAAAAATGCACACGTAGGCCAACCTGAGTTCGCTGAAAGGCCTTTGCCTGAATTATTCAGGCATCCTAATATAATACGACATGACGCAAAGCTGTCTGACCTCTAGACGCTGTGATTTACCGAGTGAGTCACAACACCGAGCTGCCACCGAGCTGGGAAAAGCCCAAAAGATGATAGCAAGGTGACCCGCTGGCAAAAAACCACAACAACAACAACAACACACCTCGAAACTGTGCTAAAGTGTTGGTGCTAAATTATAGGTGCTAAATTGTTGGTGCTAAAGTGTTGGAACTAAAGTGTTGGTGCGAAAGTGTTGGTGCTAAAGTGTTGGAACTAAAGTGTTGGAACTAAAGTGTTGGAACTAAAGTGTTGGTGCTAAATTATAGGTGCTAAGTGTTGGTGCTAAAGTGTTGGAACTAAAGTGTTGGTGCTAAAGTGTTGGTGCTAAAGTGTTGGAACTAAAGTGTTGGAACTAAAGTGTTGGCGCTAAGTGTTGGTGCTAAAGTGTTGGAACTAAAGTGTTGGTGCTAAAGTGTTGGTGCTAAAGTGTTGGAACTAAAGTGTTGGTGCTAAAGTGTTGGAACTAAAGTGTTGGTGCTAAAGTGTTGGAACTAAAGTGTTGGAACTAAAGTGTTGGTGCTAAAGTGTTGGTGCTAAAGTGTTGGTGCTAAAGTGTTGGAACTAAAGTGTTGGTGCTAAAGTGTTGGAACTAAAGTGTTGGTGCTAAAGTGTTGGAACTAAAGTGTTGGAACTAAAGTGTTGGTGCTAAAGTGTTGGTGCTAAAGTGTTGGTGCTAAAGTGTTGGTGCTAAAGTGTTGGAACTAAAGTGTTGGAACTAAAGTGTTGGAACTAAAGTGTTGGAACTAAAGTGTTGGTGCTAAAGTGTTGGTGCTAAAGTGTTGGTGCTAAAGTGTTGGAACTAAAGTGTTGGTGCTAAAGTGTTGGAACTAAAGTGTTGGTGCTAAAGTGTTGGAACTAAAGTGTTGGTGCTAAAGTGTTGGAACTAAAGTGTTGGAACTAAAGTGTTGGAACTAAAGTGTTGGTGCTAAAGTGTTGGAACTAAAGTGTTGGAACTAAAGTGTTGGTGCTAAAGTGTTGGAACTAAAGTGTTGGTGCTAAAGTGTTGGTGCTAAAGTGTTGGAACTAAAGTGTTGGAACTAAAGTGTTGGTGCTAAAGTGTTGGAACTAAAGTGTTGGAACTAAAGTGTTGGTGCTAAAGTGTTGGAACTAAAGTGTTGGTGCTAAAGTGTTGGAACTAAAGTGTTGGAACTAAAGTGTTGGAACTAAAGTGTTGGTGCTAAAGTGTTGGAACTAAAGTGTTGGTGCTAAAGTGTTGGAACTAAAGTGTTGGTGCTAAAGTGTTGGAACTAAAGTGTTGGAACTAAAGTGTTGGTGCTAAAGTGTTGGTGCTAAAGTGTTGGTGCTAAAGTGTTGGAACTAAAGTGTTGGTGCTAAAGTGTTGGTGCTAAAGTGTTGGAACTAAAGTGTTGGTGCTAAAGTGTTGGAACTAAAGTGTTGGAACTAAAGTGTTGGTGCTAAAGTGTTGGAACTAAAGTGTTGGTGCTAAAGTGTTGGTGCTAAAGTGTTGGAACTAAAGTGTTGGTGCTAAAGTGTTGGAGCTAAAGTGTTGGTGCTAAAGTGTTGGAACTAAAGTGTTGGAACTAAAGTGTTGGTGCTAAAGTGTTGGTGCTAAAGTGTTGGAGCTAAAGTGTTGGTGCTAAAGTGTTGGAACTAAAGTGTTGGAACTAAAGTGTTGGTGCTAAAGTGTTGGAACTAAAGTGTTGGTGCTAAAGTGTTGGAGCTAAAGTGTTGGTGCTAAAGTGTTGGAACTAAAGTGTTGGTGCTAAAGTGTTGGTGCTAAAGTGTTGGTGCTAAAGTGTTGGAACTAAAGTGTTGGTGCTAAAGTGTTGGAACTAAAGTGTTGGTGCTAAAGTGTTGGAACTAAAGTGTTGGAACTAAAGTGTTGGTGCTAAATTATAGGTGCTAAGTGTTGGTGCTAAAGTGTTGGTGCTAAAGTGTCGGTGCTAATGTGTTGGAACTAAAGTGTTGGTGCTAAAGTGTTGGTGCTAAAGTGTTGGAACTAAAGTGTTGGAACTAAAGTGTTGGTGCTAAAGTGTTGGTGCTAAAGTGTTGGTGCTAAAGTGTTGGAACTAAAGTGTTGGAACTAAAGTGTTGGTGCTAAAGTGTTGGAACTAAAGTGTTGGAACTAAAGTGTTGGTGCTAAATTATAGGTGCTAAGTGTTGGTGCTAAAGTGTTGGAACTAAAGTGTTGGTGCTAAAGTGTTGGTGCTAAATTATAGGTGCTAAGTGTTGGTGCTAAAGTGTTGGAACTAAAGTGTTGGAGCTAAAGTGTTGGTGCTAAAGTGTTGGAACTAAAGTGTTGGAACTAAAGTGTTGGTGCTAAAGTGTTGGAACTAAAGTGTTGGAACTAAAGTGTTGGAACTAAAGTGTTGGTGCTAAAGTGTTGGAACAAAAGTGTTGGAACTAAAGTGTTGGAGCTAAAGTGTTGGTGCTAAAGTGTTGGAACTAAAGTGTTGGAACTAAAGTGTTGGTGCTAAAGTGTTGGAACTAAAGTGTTGGAACTAAAGTGTTGGAACTAAAGTGTTGGTGCTAAAGTGTTGGTACTAAAGTGTTGGTGCTAAAGTGTTGGAACTAAAGTGTTGGAACTAAAGTGTTGGTGCTAAAGTGTTGGAACTAAAGTGTTGGAACTAAAGTGTTGGTGCTAAAGTGTTGGAACTAAAGTGTTGGTGCTAAAGTGTTGGTACTAAAGTGTTGGTGCTAAAGTGTTGGAACTAAAGTGTTGGAACTAAAGTGTTGGTGCTAAAGTGTTGGAGCTAAAGTGTTGGTGCTAAAGTGTTGGAGCTAAAGTGTTGGTGCTAAAGTGTTGGAACTAAAGTGTTGGTGCTAAAGTGTTGGTGCTAAAGTGTTGGTGCTAAAGTGTTGGAACTAAAGTGTTGGAACTAAAGTGTTGGTGCTAAAGTGTTGGTGCTAAAGTGTTGGAACTAAAGTGTTGGTGCTAAAGTGTTGGAACTAAAGTGTTGGAACTAAAGTGTTGGTGCTAAAGTGTTGGAACTAAAGTGTTGGTGCTAAAGTGTTGGAACTAAAGTGTTGGAACTAAAGTGTTAGTGCTAAAGTGTTGGTGCTAAAGTGTTGGTGCTAAAGTGTTGGAACTAAAGTGTTGGTGCTAAAGTGTTGGAACTACAGTGTTGGTGCTAAAGTGTTGGAACTAAAGTGTTGGTGCTAAAGTGTTGGAACTAAAGTGTTGGAAATAAAGTGTTGGAACTAAAGTGTTGGTGCTAAAGTGTTGGTGCTAAAGTGTTGGAACTACAGTGTTGGTGCTAAAGTGTTGGAACTAAAGTGTTGGTGCTAAAGTGTTGGAACTAAAGTGTTGGAACTAAAGTGTTGGAACTAAAGTGTTGGTGCTAAAGTATTTGTTCTAAAGTGTTAGTGCTAAGTGTTGGTGCTAAAATGTTGGAACTAAAGTGTTGGTGCTAAAGTGTTGGAACTAAAGTGTTGGTGCTAAAGTGTTGGAACTAAAGTGTTGGAACTAAAGTGTTGGTGCTAAAGTGTTGGTGCTAAAGTGTTGGAACTAAAGTGTTGGAACTAAAGTGTTGGTGCTAAAGTGTTGGAACTAAAGTGTTGGTGCTAAAGTGTTGGAACTAAAGTGTTGGAACTAAAGTGTTGGAACTAAAGTGTTGGTGCTAAAGTATTTGTTCTAAAGTGTTAGTGCTAAGTGTTGGTGCTAAAATGTTGGAACTAAAGTGTTGGTGCTAAAGTGTTGGAACTAAAGTGTTGGTGCTAAAGTGTTGGAACTAAAGTGTTGGAACTAAAGTGTTGGTGCTAAAGTGTTGGTGCTAAAGTGTTGGAACTAAAGTGTTGGTGCTAAAGTGTTGGAACTAAAGTGTTGGAACTAAAGTGTTGGTGCTAAAGTGTTGGAACTAAAGTGTTGGTGCTAAAGTGTTGGTGCTAAAGTGTTGGAACTAAAGTGTTGGAACTAAAGTGTTGGTGCTAAAGTGTTGGAACTAAAGTGTTGGTGCTAAAGTGTTGGTGCTAAAGTGTTGGTGCTAAAGTGTTGGAACTAAAGTGTTGGTGCTAAAGTGTTGGAACTAAAGTGTTGGAGCTAAAGTGTTGGTGCTAAAGTGTTGGAACTAAAGTGTTGGAACTAAAGTGTTGGTGCTAAAGTGTTGGAACTAAAGTGTTGGAACTAAAGTGTTGGTGCTAAAGTATTTGTTCTAAAGTGTTAGTGCTAAGTGTTGGTGCTAAAATGTTGGAACTAAAGTGTTGGTGCTAAAGTGTTGGAGCTAAAGTGTTGGAACTAAAGTGTTGGAACTAAAGTGTTGGTGCTAAAGTATTTGTTCTAAAGTGTTAGTGCTAAGTGTTGGTGCTAAAATGTTGGAACTAAAGTGTTGGTGCTAAAGTGTTGGAGCTAAAGTGTTGGTGCTAAAGTGTTGGTGCTAAAATGTTGGAACTAAAGTGTTGGTGCTAAAGTGTTGGTGCTAAAGTGTTGGAGCTAAAGTGTTGGAACTAAAGTGTTGGAACTAAAGTGTTGGAACTAAAGTGTTGGTGCTAAAGTGTTGGAACTAAAGTGTTGGAACTAAAGTGTTGGAACTAAAGTGTTGGTGCTAAAGTGTTGGAACTAAAGTGTTGGAACTAAAGTGTTGGAACTAAAGTGTTGGAACTAAAGTGTTGGTGCTAAAGTGTTGGTGCTAAAGTGTTGGAACTAAAGTGTTGGTGCTAAAGTGTTGGAACTAAAGTGTTGGAACTAAAGTGTTGGTGCTAAAGTATTTGTTCTAAAGTGTTGGTGCTAAAGTATTTGTTCTAAAGTGTTGGTGCTAAAGTATTTGTTCTAAAGTGTTAGTGCTAAGTGTTGATGCTAAAATGTTGGAACTAAAGTGTTGGAACTAAAGTGTTGGAACTAAAGTGTTGGTGCTAAAGTGTTGGAACTAAAGTGTTGGAACTAAAGTGTTGGTGCTAAAGTGTTGGAACTAAAGTGTTGGTGCTAAAGTGTTGGTGCTAAAGTGTTGGAACTAAAGTGTTGGAACTAAAGTGTTGGAACTAAAGTGTTGGTGCTAAAGTGTTGGAACTAAAGTGTTGGTGCTAAAGTGTTGGTGAAAGTTTACCAAAACAGCAATCCTCCAGGAACTTTAATTCGTCCTTGCTCCCTCCTATATTTAGATATTTAAAATGATCTTTCTATTACCTCTCTAACTCTTTCTTAGTCAATGGAACACACACACACACACACACACACACACACACACACACACACACACACACACACACACACACACACACACACACACACACACACACACACACACACACACACACACACACACAAGGTTGATCAGGGTCATTACTGACAGCGTCACAAACCAATCTCAGCCGCCTCTGAGCAACAGAACTGGATTTGACACTGATGTTATTCATTCTATATTCTAATTCACACATAAACGCTGCTTCCATCTCGATCTCTCTGCAGTCCAAATTATTCTGACGTGAGCGTTTCTGCTGACAAATAAACAAATCCATCTCTGGCCAAGTTTTCGTTTTTTATTGACGAAAATGCAAAGTCATCTTCAGATCTTTGCTTCCAAGACATGTTCCTGTGGATAGAATCGTTTCTTTATTTTCAAAGAACAAAAGGGTTCAGACACAGTCCATGTTTCAGACTGAAATCATTCCTGGTGTTGAGATGTGGGATACAAAATAAACTTCAGGCTTTGTGAGATCAACTCAGAGCTGTTATTTTTGATGAAGTTGATTTAAGTTCAGATTTAGAGCCTGGGCTGTTTTAGACTGTGATCGGCAGCTCATCCATGTGCTCTGGAGTGTGATGCACCAGCCTGTGCTACACAAGAACACAACTTGTAATCTATTCATTGCAGGACAAGTTTGAGAGGACATTGGCAATAGATCATCTGGTCATTTGAATATGAAAGGTTTAATTCCCTGGCAACACAATATTTTTTTCCTTTTATGATTTGAAACTCTTGTGATTATTTCTAATCCCTTTCATCAACCCTGTTTCCAGCTTCTCTCCGACACAGCTGATAACTATAGTCAAACATCTAGCAGCTAAAAGAGAGGCATATTTCATCTCGGGTGTTGGTGGAGACCAAAAATAGAGCAAAAAGGAGACCTGAGATCCATCCCATGACCAGAAACACCACTGAATGAATGCTCAAGTTGTAATTCAGCAACTGTTTACGATGTTCACCAAAAATAAAGAGGGTTTATCGTTCTTTGCCATTCATTTAATGACATAATAATAATAATCACCTGTCAGTATATCCTGTGTGCATTCTTTATACTCTGTCCGGGGGGTACATCTAGAACCGAGGTCTTTCATTTGCCAAGAGGCTACTGGCCATGTTGTCCGGTCCTAGGTGGGCTGTATCTCATACTTCGGTCCACTTTTTAAAACATTTATTTTTCTAAACTACACCCCCCCGGACACACACACCTGCCGTAATCCCGCCTGAGACTGTATTTCTTTAGACGGGCGTCCGTCTCCGTTGCAGGCGAGACAGGCAGCTGGCGGTCGCATTGAAGTCCACGAGAAGAAGAAGGGACCCATCAATCGCCCCCCTCTCCTAAAACGGCCGACGCTCCGGGTAAATCTTTTTTTTTACGAGACATTTTGACGTCAGGTGTGGCTTGGTAAATCAGGGTGCTAAAATGTTTATGTTGGTGCAGCTTGCCAAATGCTCAATGTGAAATAAAAAGCCAATTTCTATGCGCGCATTTTTAAAAATATCTATAAAATGATTGGTAATTAAGGAAATAAAATAAGGGTAATTAAAGCCCCTAAGTGTGTCCCTGTCTCATAAACTATATATATATAAACTAATATATTTTGTTGTTGATTACTTTAGCTCTTGACTAAACACAAAAAGGTTTCAGAAGTGTCCTTGGATGTCGTTTTGTGCAACTTATAACGTTAACCATGCGTTTCCAACTCTTAGAAGAGAAAATATGCTTGAAACCTACTTGAGGAGAGAGGGTTCCCATGGATACAGCAATATCCACAGCAAATATCTTTAAAGTCTGGCTCGTGGGTGTTGTGCTGAGGACCAGAGTACTGAATGGATGGACATTTAATCAACTGCATTATTTTTAAAGCGTGCTTTTGCAGATTTTGCTGCCAATGTGGTTCAGAAACGGGTCTAGAACCTGGGTTCAGACCCGGGTTCAGACCCTCGTTCGAGACCCGGCCCGACTGAGCATGCCAGCTGCTGAGCGTGAGACGTCTTTCTCAGCTCTCCTGGGAAATGCAACACATTAACATCTGTCTTCCACCTTCCCAGAAGGCATTGTATGTCTACTTGCAACATATGGCCTGCATCAACACAGAGGTTTTTTTATTGGTCAGAGAGAATGATCCTATTAAGTTACATTTTTGACATTTTGACATCATCTGGTCAAGTGTTTGGACCCGTTGTGTTTGGGTTAGGTTTAAAAATGTAAAAGAAGGAACACAAATATAGTCATACACATATAGTCATATAAATAAGACTATATAACAAGACTAATAAACAAGACTTTATTTTCCTGCACACTTAAACCTGCTGGAAATTCACTTTGGTCACTGCCTTGTGTATATATTTTGTTTCCTCTGTATATTTAGGATTTTAATATTTAGTATTGTTATTGTGTTTTGTTTTGATATTTTATTTGTTTATCAATGCTCTCATGTGCACCTGCTGCTGTGATCCTGAAATTTCCCCACTGGGACTAATAAAGGATTATCTTATCTTATGTATATAACAATACATCTCATGCCTATGGATCAATAATGTCAGTGACACAGTTGAATCCAGGTTATGTTGGCACCATAATGACCAGTCATAGCAGACCAATTGAATTGAGCATTTGTGTGTTTTATCGCGAAAGAATAAAACACATTTCTTGCATAATTTAACATCAGGATCAACTCCTCGTGGGGCCCCGTGTGAAACCAAAAGTCTTAACACCTAGTTGTTTTTAAGTCGGTCATTTCAACTGACTAACTACCTTCGTACTAATTGTTCAAGTATTCCGTTGCACGACTAACACATATTTGAACCATGATCCATGATCCAGTCCATGCGTGTGTCTGTGATTGTGTCTGCGTATGTCGCTTATTGTCGTTCGTCTCCTGTCTGTCTGTCTCACACCGTTTCCCCCCCCCGACTATGTCAAAGCGTCTTTGAGATTTCTATAAAGCGCTATATACATCTAATATATTATTATGATTATTATTATGATCTTTTCCTCAACCTAAATGAGCCGTGTGAGCCAATAGGAAGTAGAGCGGGTCACACACATATCGGAAGGTCGGTGGATCGATACCCGGCTCCTCCAGTCCGCACGTCGAAGTGTCCTTGGACACGATACTGAAACCCAGATTGCTCCTGATTAAAGTTATGCCATTGGTGGTGTGTGTTTGTGTGTGTATGTGTGTATGTGTGTGTGTGTGTGTGTGTGTGTGTGAATTTCAATTAAAACCCAGATGGGCAAGTTGGCACATCAGAAATTTGAATTTCATCTCTGAAGCAACTGCCGTCCACATTTTCTCTGATCGGAAACACTTTGTTTATCGCCACTGTTGCATGTAATTACACATCAACATTATTTTTCTATTAAATGATGTCTTCATCTTCAAATGTTCTGGTACTGCCTGGACTGTTTTTGATAGTCATCTATCAGTGTCACCATTAATCACTTCTGAAGTATTATATACATAGATATAGGCACTGGTTCAGAACCGAGGCAGACGGAATGGGGACGGTACACCTAGTAAGTAAGTATAGGCACCTTTGGGACAACATTGTTATTTTTTACATCCATATGCATTGGGATTAACTTGGTCAGCATCCAGATCAAGGACACGTAGATTAATGGAGCCAGGCATTCAAACCAACAACCCTCCGGTTAATGGCCAATCCACCCTCTCGCTTGAGCTGCAGCTAACGACTATGTAGTCACTTTTCTGCTAGGAATACACACTTTGTGATCATGTTTAGTGCTTGTTTTTGTGGTAATTCCTGCCTCATTTTTGTTAAAGCTGCTCCAGTTTTCTATTAGGAATGAATAACATATTACTCGCATGTCAATGTTGTCGTGACTCTGCAGCTCTATTGAGTTTTTCAGCTTGGTAGCTCATTGTTTTGTTTTTTTCCGTTGCCACTCTACTGGTTTGGTCTTGCCGCTCTCATTACCTTCGCATTGAAAATGCGGAAGGTTATGTTTTGATCGCCGTGTATTTATTTATTCATTTATTTATTTGTATGCGTGTTACTCGCATAACTAAAATAGTATTAAACCGAATCGCATGAAATTTGGTGCGATGATTGGTTATTATCCGGGGACCATTTGTTTAGATTTTGGGATCGATCGGGTCAAAGGTCAAGGTCATGAAAACGTCAAAATCTTCTTTTTACCATAGCGCAGTCAATTTTTATCCAATTGGCATGCAACTAATGCCAAAATGTTCATAATTCAATGCCCAACCTTGTGATATGCGAAGGTATGCGCTCTACCGAGTGCCCGTTCTAGTTAATGTTGTGATGGTATTGGTAGGAAGATTATGTTCTCGCAGATGAGACCATCGGATATGACATAGAAAGACAGAGATCTTCTTTTAAAATAGTTTTTGCATATATTGTTAAAAAGGTGCACAATATGCCCAGAAATGTAATCTTAAAGGTATTTTCCATTTAATCTAGCCTCTAAATATTAAAAAAACTGTTCTGCAACAGCAAAGCTGGTTTTGTTTTCCCCTTGCGAGTCATCATGGAAACACCGACTGTATCGGGAAACTACCCCAGAGGTGGTTTTTAGTACTTTGCCGGGTTGCTTATGTCTGTCTGTGGACAGACTACTGTCAGTACTCTACAAGATGCAGTCACAGAACTTTACCTGGTGTGGAGCTGAGATCCAAATGAAGGTTTAGTTCAAAGATGGCTGAATGACAGTAGCAAGTGGCCCCTGGCCTCTCTGCGCCCCGTACACTGATTTGGCATCGCGGTGGATGTGATCACAAGATACAGTTTCCACAGGTGATATCTCAGAAACAACCCAATCTCCTCTGAGAAAATGTCCTTGGCAGTGTGTTCAGCTTAGAATAAAAATAACACTTTTCAGGTTTTCAAACTGGTTATTTTCCACAAAGTAGCCCAAAGAAAAACTCTCTCTCTCCCTCGACCTCTCCAGTCGTGCTTCCAATCATGCGTGTCATTGAAAAGTGATTGTTTGATAGAGTAGACACTGAATTCAAAGTGTTACATAACCTGTGTCAACATGGATAAATGAAGGACTGTGTGGGTACACCCTGACCCTGTTAGAAACATCCATCTCTGTCAGTGGCCAGTGACTCATATGGCCACAAAGTGCGCATTGTGCACGTTCTCCAGCTCGAGGTGAACATACAGCCCACCTAACAAATGCGTCTCTGGACATGGTTTGACAACATCAAGTGGTTTTTCACGGGGTTCTCTGGTTGTGTGGTTCCTCTTTCACCTTTTAGATTGAGTTGCTTCAACCTTACAAGGACTATTGCAGCCAGTGTCTTTAGCTTGCATACATTTCTTGCACATTAATGTCAGGTTCTTGTGACGGGGTGAGGCTCAGGCGCAGAGAGACAGGCTGGGACGCAATATGAATAACTAAAAAGGCACTCTTTAATGAGGCAAAACAGTTTACAAAAAACAAGGTAAAAAAAGGGGCCGGCAGAGAATCCAGGTTCAGGGCAGGCAGGGTCAACAGGCAGAATCAGGAACAAGGACAGGACGACGGGAAAAGGACACGGAACTATAGACGACAATCCAACAGGAGACAAGTGAAAGACTGACACAATATATAGGGGGGGAAACAGGTGTACGACATCAGGCAGTAACGAGACAAGAGTGGCTGAGGGCAGGTGCAGGGAATTAAAAAATTAAGACAGAAGACACAGAGGAGACATAGGAGACACAGAGGAGACATAGGAGAAACAGAACAGGGTGTTACAGTTAAAAGAAACTTCATAGACGACGTCATCCTGGACTATGACTCTCTCGTCAAAAATACCATATAAACCACTGCTATATGTGGAAATATATCAACAGTAAACTGGATTATCATTTCAACAAGAAGACTTCAAAAATCCTCTTTTGTTTTCTTTGTATTATTGTTATAGCGCCGTATTACATATGCTTGGCGTCTATTTCATTGTTTTTCCATTTCTTATGTCTCTTTCTCCTTCTATTTCTCTTTTAATATGAAGCACGTTGAGTTTCTCGGTTATGGAAAATGTGCTCTCTAAATCAAGTTGCCTTGCCAGAGTGATTTGAACCATGTGACCAAGAGCAAGAGTGACATTGATCATGACGGTCACGGTCATCCACTTGCACCTTAACGTAGAGACGCAAACTGAGGCGAAGAGACATGACTTTCCCCTGGCCTGGACGTGGAGACGGATGGATTTGAGTGAAAAGTTTCCGACGTCGTGAAGTCTGTGAAGCTGAGCTCAGCAAAGCAGTGCTGCGAGCTAAATGCTAAACTATGAAACAGAATCACGTGTATGTGCGGCTTCATGAATCTGATAAAACGACTGGGTAGGCATATTCCTGTCTTCCTGGGCTTATTTGTTTTGTCTTGAATCCATACAGAGCCGGCGCCCTGCATTGTCCTGCAGATCCACCAGAGACCTCTACCCGCCTCTCTGGACGCGAGCTGCTCCCGTCAAATGGGCCCGCATCAGCATTTAAGTGCTTGAGGCCTTTCTCTCAGATCTTTTGAGCCCTTTGTGCACACTTTCCATCAGTGTAACACTTATCATGGTAATTAGAGTTTGCTACTAATTAACACTAAACACATAATACAGCTGATGCCGATGGGAACGTCATCAATTTCACTGGTTTTGGATGGATTAACATTTGGACCTGATGATGTGCTTTGAATGAAAAGTCAGATGATGACATTTACTGATCATGCTGTTGAATTATAAAACATCTTGTGGGGAACAGGAATATCCGTATCCGAATTTCATAGCAATCCTTTCGATCTATAAATTCTTCAGGGATCGCCAAATAATCCCGAGTGTCTGTGCATGGCAAATCATGAAATGATGAACATACCTGCCGGAATTCTTTAAAATTGAAAAGTATTTGAAATAGCAATTGAACCTTTGCTAAGCCCCCCGCAGCCCCCTGCTGCTACTCGAGGTACGCTCCCAACGCTCCCATGGAGCCCACACGGCCGCTAACCTGCTAGATTACTAAACTAATGTTAGCTCAACTGATGTCGGACCGTGGCTGGAGCTGGCCAATCACAGCGCAGCATTGGCCAGCTCCAAACCTGCGTTCGAGTGCGGTAATTGGAGAAGGGTCGACTCAAACCGTCAACTTTGTAAAGCTTTTCTGGAAAGTGCACGATTTGGTGGTGGGGGGGGGGAGGGGAGCCAGCGGTATAGAGGTTCATAGTCCATCTTATCTGCAGTTCCTGAGCCAGTTTTTTATATCGGGGGGAAGCTAAAGAGAAGCAAAGCGGGAGGCAAATCCAGTGAGGAGAATAATCTGGGATCTGGCAGCGGGAAACAAGCCGGTCCTCTTATCTCCCAGTCCAGTTCTCAGAAACCATGACGCCTGAATGTCAACGCAAAGGACTTGAAGCCACGGGATACGGTCGCGGGTTGCCGACTGAATGCACGGACACGAGAAGCTTGAACAAGGTGAGACAGGCACGGAGGAGAAAGAGAGACACGCACCACAAATTAGCGGGAGAGGGAAGAAAAGAGGGTGCGCTCGCTCGTCTTCTTATCTCCTCCTCACAAATCCACTTTCGAAATCGGAGAGAAAGGGAGAGAGCGTGAGCGAGATCCAGGCAGGTAGGTCGAAGGCCGAAGCGCTTATCTCCGGCCTTCCGTTGAGTCGGAGCGCCAACGGATGGCATTGTAAAGCTGTCATCACCACGGCGTTAATAGAAAAATCTCATCGTGTCACGGGAAAAAATAGAGACCTTTCCTTTTCCTCCTCTCTCTCTCTCTCTCTTTAGCTCGAGCCCACTCCATCAAATTAAACCACTGTATTACATCCCTCCCTAATCATATTACATCCTGATTTTATATCCTAGAGCTCTTCAGATTGAATCTCTGCTTGCGTGGAAGGAGGTCGGCAATATAATGTGCGTTTCAGGGATATCATCTGGCGCTCACCACAGTTTCAAGCACACCCATACTTTGTGTCGCCGAGCGCAGCGAATGAACGGAAGGCCAAGAGTTTACTTTAGAATTACATGGCAAGATAAGCTATTGGATCTAATCCCGTCATTTCTACGGCAGGCCGGCCTTTGTTGAATGGGTTACACCGAGGATCACAGGGCTGTTGTTCGGTGGTGCGTGTAAGTCCTGACTGGCTCTATTGGTAATGTCTGTTTCCAGTCGCCATTCTCTCCATTAAATCAACTTTTAAATCCCGAGCAAGAGGAGCAGTTTGAAATGGAGGCGAGGTCTTTGCTTTGCGAAATATTTTCGAAGAAAAACTGAAAGAGTTTGACCCTTATCTTCATGTATCTGACACTCGGATCCTTGGACTTTAACGACGTCTCTGGGAAGATTTATACCAGCAGATGAAGCCCAAGAAGGAAACATGTGTGAAGCCATGCATTGCTGTATGGATCGTGTACAAGTGTTATCAATCGGGTGAAAAGTGCCTTCCCACAGCCTCCGTAGACAATGTCCGGTGAGTCACAGTGGAAGAACTTCCACAACTCAGATGCAAAAAACCTTTCCTGCTTGAATTAATCGGCACAAAAAAAGAAACGAAAAAACGTCTGGTTCTTTTGTAAGAAAGAGAAGCAATTAGCAGGAGCCGAAGAGCACACTCTCTACACTAATCCATGCTGTTGTGTTTATTACCTTCGCATTGAAAATGCGGAAGGTAATGTTTTGATCGCCGTGTATTTATTTATTTATTTGTATGCGTGTTATTCGCATAAGTAAAAAAGTATTAAACCGAATCCCATGTAATTTGGTGGGATGATTGGTTATTATCCGGGGACCATTAGATTAGATTTTGGGATCGATCGGGTCAAAGGTCAAGGTCATGAAAAGGTCAACATCTTCTTTTTACCATAGCGTCATCAATTTATATCCAATTGGCATGCAACTAATGCCAAAATGTTCTTAATTCAATGCCCAATCTTGTGATATGCGAAGGTATGCGCTCTACCGAGTGCCCATTCTAGTTTCACAACTGCAACAATGCCGTGTTTTTAATTTGCCACAGCGGCTTCTACACTCACCAGACCCGGATCGCCTCAGCGCCAAGGCGACGTTTGCTTTTGGCACAAAGAAACATAACAATATGACAGTAAAAACAATACAATTAAATGTCAATCATCCGTCGGTGCAGTGGTGAGCACTGTCGCTCTAAAGCTCTAAAGAACCTGTAGGTGTGGATGTGGGTTGCCTGTCTTTCTGTGTGTGTGTGTGTGTGTGTGTGTGTGATTGTCTGGCGGCCAGTCCAAGGTGACCCCACCTCTCGCCAATGTCAGGGGGGGAATCGACCCTGTAAAGGATAAGTGGTTACAGATAATGGATGTAGGTAGACGTCTGACACTGGTAAAACAGGATCAATGCTCATGTCAGTCTCTCCTTCAGGTTAATCGAGAAAGTGTAAATGCAGCAAGGTCCGGGGAGCCAGAAACCCCACGACGGGTTTATTTCCAACCACTGAGGTAGCTCTTGGAGTATGGAAATAACAGCGAGTAGCTGGATGGCAAAGACGCCGTTCATGATGGTAGAACACGGGAATAGGAATATTCATGAGCACACATCCCAACGCCTATCTAACCTGTCCTCAACCTGAAAATAAAGCTCCAACTTCTCATGTTCCTGACCTAGCACCACTGGAGTAAAACTAGATAAAAGCGGACCCACTTCCGATGACAGCCTTTATAAGTACTCTGTTTTATAGTAAGCTTTAGTGTCAATAAACACTGTCCTTGTCAAACGGCAGAGACACAGTGTGGCGGGCATGACCCCCCCCCCCCCCCCCCGATGGCTCGTAATGGGAGCACAAAGACGTGGTACCAGTGGTGTGCAACAACACTAGACACTGCAAAAATAATAGATACTTCACTTTTGACTCTCACATCAAGCTCAATTCATCCAGTGCTGGACTATAGTCAGGAGGTGAGTGTGGGAACAGTTTGTTACCAACACTTGTACATCTTCTCTGAAGAGCCACATGAAAACTCCCATCAGATAGAAACAACAAGACTCTGATGTCTACACATGCTTCTGTGCTGGGTGTGGTGTGATCAGGCCTTTTGGCCCTGTAGGAAGCTGATTGGTTTTCTCTTGTGAAATCAGAAATGGAACCAATGAGTAAACGAGTGTAGACTGTTTGCTGCTGACTTCCAATCTGACGACTAAGGGATGTGTTATCAAATCAAACCTTAATCCAGAAAGTGATACAGCAAAAATATGCTGCTTTGTGAAGAAATGGATTCCTCGGGCTTCGAGACAACTTTCCATGGGTACGGATAAACAGTTCCTCTTTTGTGCAAAGAAAGATGTTTTTCTTCCGTGAGAGAAGATATCTGAAGATGCCTGTCTGACAGAGCAGGTTAAATAACAGAGGATTGAGGAACACGGCTCATAAGATACAACTGTGTGGCCATTTGCTCCCTTCTTTCTGTCTTCTTTCACCTCCTCCCTAAGATTTCTACAGATTAAAGTTTATATGAAAGTGAATTCATCAGCTTTGAGAGCAGAATTGAGATCTATGAGGAACGTTGCTCTCTTGTAAACATGGTCAACCAGCACCTTGTAGAGGTCCCACGAGAGAAGCTGTCCCTGAAAGGCCAACCGGGCTCCGGACCCGACCTGGAGCTACAACCGAAGGATGATTGAGAATGACGAGCAGCGCTTCTATTTGAACCGGAGCAGCTTTTCTATGTTACGCTCGATCGTCGGTCCAGGAAACACGCCGACCGATTACGTGCGTTGTGACTCACACAGAGAGCCCCCCCCCGCCCCTCCCCAGACACACACACATAACACAGACGTACCATCTGTACTATTGCATTGTGTCCAGCTATCTCGGGGTATGACAATAAACCAGTTGTGATGTGTGTGTGTGTGTGTGTGTGTTTGTGGTCTCTCTGATTCGGTCCCTGTTCACCCTCTCATTCTCTCTATCTCCTCCCCCTCTGCTCGGCATGGAAACAAGATAAGTTTGTTGAAAACTCGCCGTTGTTTCAGTCCATTATGCGTCGGCTCCCGTGAGTAACTTCATCTCCACCCCGACGGATACAGCCAGGCCTCTCAAAAGATGTATTGGTTAATTAACTAAGTGTTGTGTGTGTGTGTGAATATATATGGCGTGAGAAAGCGTCCGTGTGTGTGTGTGCGCATGCATGCGTACTGTACGTTTGCATGTGCACAATTGTGTGTGTTTTGCACAGTGTGTGTGTGTGTGTGTGTTCAGTGAATGGAGCCACATAGAGAAACAGGCTTATTATCTCCCAAACCAGGAAGACAAATTGGAAGCAACGGCCTGATCATTCGTCCACTTATAATTAACAACGCCGAGGGCCCCCAGACTCCGCCGTGCTTATCCCGGCACCTTTTCACATCGCGGGTCCACCTTCACCGGGAGGCATCGCGCTCAGCGGGCGCCGTGGGCGAGCGGACACAAGTTAACCGTTTGAATCTTTGCAGCAGTGGGAGAAAAAAAAGGAGGAAAATATTGATTGAGGGAGAGGAATGAAGGAAAGGAAGAGAGCAGAACACACGGCAGGGGTGCTGTGTGTGAACGTGTGAATGTGTACATGTATGAACGTGTGAATATGTAAATGTATGAATATGTGAATATGTAAATGTTTGAATGTATGAACATGTGAATATGTAAATGTGAGAGTGTGAACGTGTGAATATGTACATTTGTAAATCTATGGACGAGTGAATGTGTGAATATGTAAATGTAGGAATGTGTGAATATGTAAATGTATGAACATGTGAATATGTAAATGTGTGAACGTGTGAATATGTAAATGTGGGAACATGTGAGTATGTAAATGTAGGAACATGTGAATATGTAAATGTATGAACGTGTGAATATGTAAATGTATGAATGTGTGAATATGTAAATGTAGGAACATGTGAATATGTAAATGTATGAGCGTGTGAATATGTAAATGTATGAACTTGTGAATATGTAAATGTATGAACGTGTGAATATGTAAATGTAGGAACATGTGAATATGTAAATGTATGAGCGTGTGAATATGTAAATGTATGAACATGTGAATATGTAAATGTATGGACATGTGAATATGTAAATGTATGAACGTGTGAATATGTAAATGTAGGAACATGTGAATATGTAAATGTATGAGCGTGTGAATATGTAAATGTATGAACTTGTGAATATGTAAATGTATGAACGTGTGAATATGTAAATGTAGGAACATGTGAATATGTAAATGTATGAACATGTGAATATGTAAATGTATGGACATGTGAATATGTAAATGTATGAACGTGTGAATATGTAAATGTAGGAACATGTGAATATGTAAATGTATGGACATGTGAATATGTAAATGTATGGACGTGTGAATATGTAAATGTATGAACGTGTGAATATGTAAATGTAGGAACATGTGAATATGTAAATGTATGAACATGTGAATATGTAAATGTATGAACGTGTGAATATGTAAATGTAGGAACATGTGAATATGTAAATGTATGGACATGTGAATATGTAAATGTATGTACATGTGAATATGTAAATGTATGAACATGTGAATATGTAAATGTATGGACATGTGAATATGTAAATGTATGAACATGTGGATATGTAAATGTATGAACGTGTGAATATGTAAATGTAGGAACATGTGAATATGTAAATGTATGGACATGTGAATATGTAAATGTATGTACATGTGAATATGTAAATGTATGAACATGTGAATATGTAAATGTATGGACATGTGAATATGTAAATGTATGAACGTGTGAATATGTAAATGTATGAACATGTGAATATGTAAATGTAGGAACTTGTGAATATGTAAATGTGTTTGTCTGATCTTTTTTGGATAAACTGAATTTCTCAGATCTGTCAGTTGAATCAAGTCATTCTTTTAGTCGGCTATATTGTATGTAAAAAAAACTATCTGTAACACCCTGTTCTTTTTCTCCTGTGTTCCGTGTCTCCTATGTCTCCTCTGTGTCTCCTGTCTCCTATGTCTTCTCTGTCTCCTATGTCTCCTATGTCTCCTCTGTGTCTTCTGTCTTAATTGTTTAATTCCCTGCACCTGCCCTCAACCACTCTTGTCTCGTTACTGTCTGATGTCGTACACCTGTTTCCCCCCCTACATATTCTCCCAGTCTTTGCTTTGTTCCCTGCCAGATTGTTGTGTGTTTTGCTCCTCGTGTCAATTCTCTCATGACCAGTCTGGTTTCAAGTAAAAACATTTGTTCCTCAAAAAAAAAAAAATGACAACAAAAAAATCTTGAATGAGGCAAAACAGTTTACAAAAAAACAAGGTCCAAAAGGGGCAGGCAGAGGATCGTCGGTCAGGGCAGGCAGGCAGGTCGAAGCAGGCAGGATCAGATACGACGGAAAAAAGACACGGAACTAGAGACGACAATCCGACAGGAGACAAGGGAAAGACTGACACAATATATAGGGGGGGAAACAGGTGTAGGACATCAGACACTAACGAGACAAGAGTGGCTGAGGGCAGGTGCAGGGAATTAAACAATTAAGAGAGAAGACACAGAGGAGACATAGGAGACACAGAGGAGACATAGGAGACACGGAACACAGGAGAAACAGAACAGGGTGTTACAGTATCTATATGTATCTGTCCAGTTCATAATTGAGCAAAGCAACAAACGATCTAAAGACATCAGCAGACTGACGCTGGTAGAAAATGTGCAGCCTACTCTGCAAAAAAGTCCACCTTTAAGTGATGACAAATCCTATTCAAGACTGGAATTTGATGTTTATGAAAGCCGGAGACCGTCTCTGACCGTTTGGGGGGATAATTTCATTTGTTTACAATATTGCTGATCTGGGTTTCTACAAAACAAGCACCGTGGCATCCCTAATAAAGAAGAAGAGGAATGCACTTCACTCCATTGCCATCAAGAAAACTACACTTGTTGCCAGAATCTTCTTCAAAAGCGCTGACTTGTAGTAATAAGCATGAGCACAGACTTTGCTTGTTATGGGGAATATATAAAAAAACTCAACTTCGTTGTTTCTTCATCTCCTCGACACGAAATGTGAGCCGACATACTTCAGATAATTGTCTTTGCTCGGGTGCAAAGGACTGCTTTCTCCCATTCCCAGTTTGAGCGGCGGGCCAAATTCTTTTTGAATGTGGAATAATGAGTTATGCATTCATATTAATGTGCACTCTGGCGACTCGAGGGAAGACTTGAAAGGGGGAGTCGTGCTCCTCCGTGTCTGCGTGGGCTCTGAAGAAGGTGCCTGAAGAGCGGGAGGAGAAGAGGTGTGGGCTGTGTGTCGTTAACCGAGGCTCTCGCTTCAGGGTCCGGCCGCGGGGAGACGGCGCCGTGGGCGGAGAGGAGTGGGGGCGGAGGGAAAGACCAATGAGGCTTAACGTGAGGAGGAAAGACGAGTGGAGGCGCGTCTCGGTTCACACGGAGGATAAGGGAGTCATCGCCGAGGCCCGTGAGGTGACATCACCGATGAAGACGGGGTCAGTGGCTGGATTGGAATCTCTCAAATGCACTGGAGGAAAAAACTAAATCCTGGGTGGTATTGTCATTGTTTTGTTGCTGTGAGTATTGCCCAGAGGTGTGATTGAGGGTCACCAGCATCCTTATATTGGTATCCTTCTGTCTACAGATGTATGGTCACATTGTTTTTTGTTGGAGAGATCTGATTTATCTGTGAATTGTTATTATATATCAGGTAATAACCTCAGTTTTTGGAAAATATAGCCAATGCTAGCAAGTGCATTCAACTTGCATTCTCCCGACTGGCCAGCAGGGGGGGGGGGGGGGGGCGACGACTCCAGTTGTACAATACGTTTGGTTGTATAGAAGTCAATGAGAAAATTGCTCTACTTCTCTCTTGATTTATTACCTCAGTAAACATTGTAAACATGAGTTTATGGTCTCAATCTCTAGTGTCACGTCTTCTTCAATGCAGCGTGACGTTCATTTAGTAAATCGTGATCCGTTTAGAAGAGCACAAAGAAGAGTACGGTTCAGGGCGGTGCTTCAAGGTGATTGACAGTTTGCTTCCAATGTGTTTTCAGTTCGCGAAAGTTAATCGTTGAGTCTTTTTTGGCGTTCGGGTGTAGTTAGCGCCGCCCCCTTGTGTCAGTTGTGGTTGCAAAAAACAAGACGACGACGAGCCAAAACGCCGAACTGACATCACGGCGACGACACAGACCGATTATTACTACTTTAAACTTGTTATTAAAAAGGGGGATGCATGAAATGTATGTTCATTGCAAGGAATACCAAAAATATTTGACGTACCTCCCCAGTTTCCACTGACAAACATCTGGCGAGTCGGGTTAATGTTTTGTCACATGTTTTATGGAAAATAAGACAAATGAAACTTTCCAATAACGACATTTTATTTCCGGAGTAGGAAAGTTTACTAAGTTTAATTTCCCAAAACATAAATCAAGAAATCCAAGTGTGAGTTTGACTTGAAACAACACACACACAAACACACACAGTTAGCAACGTGAACGATAGCTCTGTTGCCAGCCTGGACAGGACTCTCACTCATAATGAATTCATCTCAACCAATGCTGTGAGGTAACACTTCCTCCATCTCCCTCTTCACTCTCTCTCTTGGTCTCTTCTTCTCTGCACCAAAGAAAAGCCCCCAGCGTGCGAAGACATGAAAGTGTGTGTGTGTGTGGGAATGAGTCGGCAATCACAACAAGGACGTGTATTAATTAAATTGAACTGTAAAAATCAATTGTTTACAGCAAAACGAGCAGCAACTGCATTTATCTTGATGTTGAGCCAAAAAGGGATTTTAGGGTCTGGGAACACTGATAAAACATCGACCACCTTCACGTCCCTGTTCATCCCCCCCCCCCCACACCCCCCCACACCCTCTCGATTATTTGGGTATTCTGTCTCCGTCCGTGTTCATCTGCGTTGCTCTCTGTTTGGCTTTTTGTGTGATTTTTTTTGGCCCAGCTTTTGGCTGCATATTTGGGATTTTGTTGTTGTTGCATCGGCTGTTAAACGTGACATGTTTGCTTTATTGGTTGGTTGTTTCATGCCAGTGACAATATCTAAAATTGGTGATATGTTCCTCCCTTCCTTCCCTCCTCATTCTGTCTCCACTGTCTCATCTGCCTCTACAACCCCACATGCTAGACAAAAAATGTTGATGAATGTCGATGTTTCCCAACCAAAAATATGTTTCATAAATGTGTTTCATGTCAGTTTTGGATTACGCTTGCAGGAACATGCAATGTTACGTGAAACGATTGTTTAGAACCTTTTAAACCCCGGCCGTGTTGTCTGAATGGTTTGCATCCCCAAACTTAATCCAGATTATCACCGCAACCACAAGGGCTATTTGAATAAAGTCAACAGTACAATATACAAAATAAAAACCCATCTGAGATTAGATATAGCAGTACATATGTTTCTGGTTTATTTGTTGAGCATAGAACAAAGAAGAAATACAGAAAAATATAATTTAAAAGAACTTCAAGGTTGAATATATATTTTTATTCGACTCTACCATATCATAGCACAATATGTAATATGTCTCTCTGTAAAGTTTGACTTTGATTAAAGTAAAGTAAAACATTGTTATTAATTTTTTAGCTCAGATTTATGGAGCATCTATGATTTGTGTGTGCCTTTTTCTCATGTAACACAATTTATTTTACTTTTATATCACTATGGGTGTTCATTACATGCGCATGCAGCAGTAAAATACAGTAAATAAACCGAAATATTGATCTGTGCTCTCAAATCAAAAAGTGTGCCCAAAAGATTTCCGTATTAGACCCCGCCCCCTTTTAATCGTACCAGCCTATGGGAGCCGTCTAAAGCCATCCAGACTGACAGCCCTTTGTAGCCAATCACATTGAGTCAAGTGTCACATTGTGTGACCCTTGGTATAAGATCAGCTGAGACTGGAAATGACCTCATGACCTGCCTGTGACTTGAAACGCACATTTATTTTTTGGAATGAGGCAGCGTGGTTGATATTTTGCCGATGCGTACGACTGAAAAAAGATTTGAAGGTCACATTTAAATCCGTAGGTTGAAACCTTCAAAAAAAAAGGTGCTGGGTTTGTGTGCAGCATCAAGCCACGGGATGATAATGAATAATTTCCATGACTTGGGAGTGGTCTCAGAGTCATTCTTATGGTTGTGTTCATCTTTGCTGGTTGAATTGTGTTTGAAGCTCTTGTAGCTACCGGCTTTGCTGTGTGATTTGCTATCTGGCATTATTATTTTTCTTTTTAATTCATGAACACATGAAGAGATGAACTCACCACATGAACGAGACTCCTGGACGCTTTTTAGGGGCATCCGGGGGAATAAGGCAAAAAGATTATGCTTGTCGTGTGATAGCGCAACTACCGTCCCAATGTATGTTAATAATAACAGCCTTTGGTGGACTTTATCACGTAATATGATTAAAACATCGACACATTCATGGCATCCCATCATTGGACTTATTGTGTGCTTCAGTGTCAACTTCTCCTTGTGGTCCGCATTCCCTATTCTCAGGAGAAAGAACTCTTGCCAATTCCCTCCTTGTCCAAACAAAAGCAGCTATCAACAGTCCAGGGAGGGGATCTTATTGATTCTCTAACTTTGCTCCAAAACCTCAGCAACAACCAGAATTTCTTAGTAAATCACTAAAGAGGATAAATGAGAAAAAAACCTACATGTGTCTCCCCTGATTTCTCTTTTTTCAGTTCTCACTCCTTTTCCAGCCCATTCAGGTCGTCCACGTCTCTGTGTGGCTCAATGGGGATCTCTGGGGCCTGCGGTTGGAACACATAACCTTGGCATGGAACGATTCTGCTTCAGGGACGTTGCCGCGGCCTCAATGCCGGCTTCATTCCCCCGGGTGCAAATCCACATCACGATCCCGCGATCAAGTAATTAGATCAGTAAAAGAACAAAAGAGATAAGATCGATGTTTCCAAAGTTCTGGTGGTAGTCGGGCAGCACTCGGGCTGCCTTAGTGTGAGCGTCACTTTGGGGCGCTCTGACAACACTGAGCTCGTCCCTCTGGTTTACATAAAAAAGATTTGCTGGTCCATAAAAGTGCTCATATAAACAGGTGTAGAGAAATGATAAACTACACACACACACACACACACACACACAAGAAAACTGCAATAACCACAAATCATTGCATCTTTACATGATGTCAACAGGTTATGTTGAAGAATTAATCTTCTTTTATCTCCTATTCTTTTACTGAAGCAGGGTGGTGATGTGTAGTGTAATAGCCCGTTCATGGTGCTGGGAAAACAGCATATCAATAATCAATAGTTGAACTCACAACTACAGTGATAAGTGAATGAAAGACTTTATCAATGTATTTGTCAACAGCTATAATTCCTCCTGTGGTGTACAAACAGATAATGAACAAGTGTCAGAAATGATATGAAAAATGGAAGTGTCAACACGGTGTATTCATGAGCCTTGTAGCTGTGTTTCTGTCCTGCAAATAAAATGCTTGAAGTTCAGTGGTCCCATTGTGGGCGTCATAATAAAGTGCAAATTACAAAATAAAAGTAATATTTCACAAAATAATAATTGAATGGCAAAATAAATGATTCATCTGTATTGTGTTGATAAAATAAGTACAATGAACAAAATATGGACTGAAACGCGACATAATCTTCACGTTGACAGACAAAATAATCACATAATGTTTTGTTTATATCAGCAGTGTAAAACAAACAAGTATGGGGGAAAGATTTATCTTATCGTCCTTACAATTCAGTTCCATTTTTTTCTCATAGTTTCTGTCTTTTTGCTGTTCATACTCATAACTGCTGTCAGTCTTGTTTAAAACACGGGCTAGTCGTGTACTTCAGCCTCCGGTGGCCGAAATGAGCATTACAACGAAAAAACATTTGCAACTTGGAAAAATAATCCCCAAACTTCAACTTTTTGGTTCCCTGCCTGTTCTTAAAGTCATAAACGCAGAAGCGAAATCAATTTTGAGAATCAGAATATGACTCTCACTCTCCCCGCAACCAGGGCTTCCAGACCACGCCCTGTGAAGTTCTTCAAAAGTCTTTGACGTACACATGCTCACGTATTCTACACTTCAAGAGCGCGGTGGTGTTGGTGACCTCGGTGTCCGCGGCTGTGATGTCGGATCTCTCGATCAACAACCGTGAAAGGGATGAAATATTGAAATATCGCGTAATGATTGCACAACATTGGCTCACAAACATAGATATGGAGACGCGGGGGACATATAAAGGCGACGCGTTGCGGAGGAGGATGTGTCTCTATATTGCAGGGGAGGGAATGAGAAAATGAGGTGAGGAGGGGAAAAAAACAAGATCAAAGTGAGAATGGAAGGAGAAGCCGGGCAGAGAGCGAGATCACAGGGTTTAGGGATGAGCGAGCGTGAGAGAAAGAACCCCGAGGAGGGGCTCTTCCTCCTCCTCCTCCACCTCCTTATCTCCTGTTCCCAGGGTTTAGGAGGACCGCAACAGGAGACCCCGGCGACTCTGAGAAAGAGAGGAAAGGAAGGAGCGAGAGGTGAGGAGGAGAGGAAGGGGGATAAGTAGCAGTGAGAGAAGATGAAGGAAGAAACGGGAGGGCACGAGGAGGCTGTGGATGAATAAAGGACTAAAGTGAGGAGAGGATACAAGTGGATAAAAGAGAAGAAAACCAAAGAAGTGAATGAACATTAAAGGAGTCGTCGAGCGTTTGGGGAATGACACGAAGGAAAGAGTTGCATCGTCAAGGTCGTGAGGATCCATCCTCTGGGTGCCTAGCAACCCACAACAGAACTAGAGCTGGGCACGTTGAGAAACCGTTGTTCTCGTTCCAACCTTCGGGATCCCGTTGTGCTTCGCCGTCTTGCCCCAAGGACGGTGGGGAATCGAACCGCCGTGGAACCCAAGTCATCGTCATCTAGACGGGTGGTTCTCAACCTTTTTTCAGGTGTGGAGTATTCTTTTCAGCTGAGTACCCCCAAGCATTTTGGGGTGACACAAATATGTAATATGCATCATTTTCCCCATCAGTGTCAGATTCAATATATAATATATATATTTCAGTTCATAAAATGGGGGTCTCACGGTACTCCTGCAGAGTCTACTCTATTTAAATGATGGGGACACGGAGGAGAGCAGCATGGGGGCCATGGACCACATCCACATGAAGATACATTGAAGTGGTAGAAAACCAAGACAACTTAAGGCATACAGTATATATATATATCTTCTTTTTTAAACTTTGGACAGTCGGTACCGCTCAGCTCAGGCCAAACTAAAAGAATATGTGCATATACAACAACGTTCTTTCAAGAAATAAACCCATGAAAACAATTGGCTACTCTTTTTAAAATTGGATGAATAAGAATAGGAACAATATCCTGTTTGACGAGCGGAGGGGAACCAATTCAAAATCAAAGACATATTTTGCTCACAATGAATGTCACATATTCGAGAGGGATCCTGCTGAGAAATATGACAGTCGTATTCAAAACATTTATATTTAGCTTTTTTAGATATATATATATATAATTATTGGGGGTGGGAAACTGAGAGTACAATAACCGGCGATGGATGTATTTATTGAACATTTGGTTCCGGTGAAGCTCTTTTCCGTGGGGTGGTGGTGAGAGTCCTGCTTTCCCAGGGTATTTGACATGAACACCACATACACACCTGGGTTGTTGATTATGTAAATATCTTCATCTCCAGCTCCCTGATGCCAGAGAAGTTGGACTAGCTGATTTACATCGATGATGAAGAGGAGCTCCGTTTATTACATTAACTCATAGTTCCTCTTCGTCTTTCATTTGGCTTTTTTGAATGAGATCAATAGTGTTTCATTAATATGTGATGCTATGCGGTGTTTTTTTCCCTCTCCAATACTTAAGTGTGCGTGTGTTCATCCTCTCACAGCCCTCCCCACAGAGAAAGGAAGTCTCTGTTAAAGCGAGCGAGCTCTCTGGCTCCGTAACAAATCACGATTAGTGTTTCTAAAAGCGTCTTTTTTCGAGCTTGTTTTTAAGGGAGGAACCGGTGAATTCTGCCGGGGACCATTAACGCACCGACGACCACCTGTTTTCCACAGAAACAAAAGATTTCTGTCGCCCGCCAACATCTGGCATCCCTTTTTTAATGAACCCCAAATGCACGCCGGCAGCGATGTAAAAATGGTCACTGCAGGTGGGAAATGTGACATGAAAAAACAAAGGACAGCCAGGAAAGAAGGGAAGGACGGGAGAAAAAGAAAAAAAAATCTATATATATGTATATATATATATATATGTGTATATAGATATGTGTGTATATATATAGATATATGTATATATATATATGTATGTGTATATATAGATATATATATATTAGTGCTGTGAAAAATAACGCGTTAACTCAGTTAATTCAATTACAGGTTTAACTAGTTATTTTTTTTAAACGCATTTAACGCATGCGCAGAATGAGCTTCCAATCTGTCTGTTGTTGGTCGTCGGGACGAAAAAAAAGTCACTTGCAAAATGAGATTCCAATACACCACTTCAATCTGAACTCTGTCCGCTCTCATGCAGACGGTCTGTTCATCGGTAATGATCCTTCCGCAGGTTCACCTACGGAAACCTTGTTACGACTTTTACTTCCAGTAGATCAGGGTCTCAACACATCGATCGCGACCCGCCAGTCGATCGCGGCGTAGTGTCGGTAGATCGCATGACATTAAAAAGATTGGCCCGCCCCCTGACATGTTCTCTATAGCACGTCTTTGTTCTTTTATTAAACTAAACGTCTGTTGTTGATCGTATCTCCACAGCAGCATGTCATCTCTGTCTCTTCGCGTTGCCACTTATCGATCTCCGTCTCGCGCGCCACAGAGCTCCGTGCGCGCGCATCGGGACAGAGCAAAAAAAGTCACTTGTCAATCTGTCCCCGTGTCCGGGCCGGTGAGGTTTCAGCTTTGCAGCGGTGTCCCCGCCGTCCCTTTCATCACGGCCCAGTTCATGAAGAAAACCCACAGTCAGTTTGCCTCAGCAGCTGCTAGAGGAAGACTAGAGGCCTTTAGATTGTATCATGGTGGAGTTAATGGTTGACAAACAAGAGAAAAATGCTCTGTTTAACCCTCCTGTTACCTTTACATTTACTAACATATTTTACCCTCGGGGTCAATTTGACCCCAGCAATTAAAACCTCCAGAAAATTATTAGAATTAATATTGCTTCCCAAGTTTAAGTGTGAGGTACTTTATGTTTGTTTGTTGACTACCTAAATAGCCCTTTAAATAAATAAAAATTGATATTTCTGATATGTTTGACACAGTGAAAATAGCCTGGGGTCAAATTGACCCCAAAGAACACCGACATTAAACATTGAAT
The DNA here is from genome assembly GCF_029220125.1 of Pseudoliparis swirei. NCBI lineage: Eukaryota > Metazoa > Chordata > Actinopteri > Perciformes > Liparidae > Pseudoliparis > Pseudoliparis swirei. The sequence goes on along the minus strand of NC_079406.1, from coordinate 6,385,369 downwards.
GGGGTCAAATTGACCCGAAAGGTAACAGGAGGGTTAAACATTCTGTTTAGGATGAAGATTTATTAATGTTCCATATGGAAGAAAACTGCTAAATAACTGCTGAGTTGCAGCACCATTGTATAGAAGAATGTATATATCCGTCTTTTGTCATAAATCTCTATGTTCTCACAAAATATACCGAGAATATCGGTAATATGTGATTAATCATGATTAATCCACAAAAACCTGTGATTAATCCGATTAAAAATTGTAATCGTTTCACAGCCCTAATATATATACACATATATGTGTGTATATATACACATATATATGTGTATATATATATGTGTATATATGTATATATAGATATATATATCTATATATACACATACACGGAAAACAATTAAATTGACGGCGACGATAAGTGCGTCTGAACCTGCAGCGGTTTAGAAGATGAACAGAATGCAACAATCAACCGCTGCATTTCACTCTGGAATGCCTCCTGGCAGACGATGCTGAGGGAACCACACCCACTGTGCTCATAAAGGCCTGAGCACATCCCTCAGCTCCCAAGGTGTGCAGTGCTTTAAACTGACAACATTAATCATTTCAAAGTGCAGTTTTTCCACTGTATGTCTCTCATACTCTCAATCCACACCGGAGGGAGAAATGAAGTTCCCCCTCGCCTCCACACACACACACACACACAGACACAGACACACACTCACACACACGCAGAGCAGCAGAGCAAAAGCCCAATTTCCTGCCAATTCCCTCTCAGTCTGCCAATACATTTGGGGTTTCACTTGACAGCGTTGTTGGCGATCTGTTTTTTAAACTAGCATCTTGAGTCGCGGGCCACAATCCAAGAGCGCTGTCCCCTAATTGACAGGACAAGACTCCCCTGATCAGTCACATTAGAAGATCAATATCAATGTTGCCGAGGTCTATTTGGCACGGCTTAACGCAGAAGGGGGGAAATTGCCAACCTTGCCTGGACGGGAGGGAGAGAGGGGATTGGTGGTGAAGCAGTCAGCCATTTTTTGTTTGTACAGCTCAAGGATGGAGGACGGAGAGGTGGAAGAGGCCGATCCGTTCCAAGCCGAACAGCCTGTGGTGTTGGGACCGTTTGTACACACGCCCCCGCCACATTCCAACCGATCCTCCTTTTTGGGCTCGGACACTATTGTTGTGACAAGCGTTCCAGTCCAGAGCCAGACTCGTTGTGGTCGGTTTGTGAGCCCGGTGGGCAGAGAAGGTACTGCACCTGACCGGGTGGACACATTACATTACATTACATGTCATTTAGCAGACGCTTTTATCCAAAGCGACTTACAATAAGTGCATTTCAACCTAGAGTACAAACTAAGAACAACAAGAATACAGGAAGTAACATTTCCTCAACATAGTCGAACTACAAAAGTACCATAAGTAAGTGCTATCTAAGTGCCACTGAAGTGCTAATCTGTGTTTTAATCCAGATAGTCGGAAAAGGTGTGTTTTCAGTCTCCGACGGAAGATGTAGAGACTTTCTGCTGTCCTGATGTCAGTGGGGAGCTCGTTCCACCACTGAGGAGCCAGGACAGCAAACAGTCTGGATTTCGAGTGATTAGCTCGAGGCAGGAGGCACAAGTCGATTGGCTGTTGCCGAGCGGAGCGAACGTGCGGGGTGTACGGTGTGACCATATCCCGGATGTAGACGGGCCCGATCCGCCTAGAGCACGGTATGCCAGGACCAGTGTTTTGAAGCGGATGCGAGCAGCCACCGTAACCAGTGGAGAGCGGAGGAGCGGAGTGGTGGGTGAATTTCGGGAGGCTGAAGACCAGTCGAGCTGCTGCATTCTGGATGAGCTGCAGGGGTCGGATGGCCTTAGCAGGTAGACCAGCCAGGAGGAGTTGCAGTAGTCGAGGCGTGAAATGACCAGAGCCTGGATCAGAACCTGCGCCTTCTGAGTAAGAAGAGGACGATTCTCCTGATGTTGTGCAGCATGTACCTACAGGAACGCCGTCGCAGCGATGTTGGCCAGGGAGAGTTGACTGTCGAGTGTCACCCCGAGGTTCCTGGCAGTCCGGTAGGGGCCAACACAGAGCTGTTGAAGGTGATAGTCAGGTCGTGGTGGGGAGCCTTTCCTGGAAGGAATAGTAGCTCAGTCTTGTCAGGGTTGATCTTCAGGTGGTGAGCAGACATCCACTGAGAGATGTCAGTCAGACAGGCAGAGATTCGTGCCGCCACCCGTGTTTCGGACGGTGGAAACGAGAAGATCAGTTGGGTGTCATCAGCATAGCTATGGTAGGAGAAGCCATGCGACGAATGACAGAGCCGAGAGAATTTGTGTACAGAGAGAAGAGGAGGGACCCAGGACGGAGCCTTGAGGAACCCCAGTAGTGAGAGGACAAGGATCAGACACAGATCCTCTCCAAGTTACCCGGTAGGTGCGGTCTTTAAGGTAGGAAGAGAAAGCGAGTGCAGTGCCTGAGATCCCCAGGTCCTGAAGAGAAGAGATCAGGATCTGGTGGTTCACGGTGTCAAATGCTGCAGAAAGGTCGAGAAGGATAAGGACAGAGGAGAGAGGCTGCTCTAGCAGTGTGAAGCTGCTCAGAGACAAGGAGGGCCCTCTGTCGAGTGGCCGCCTTGAATCCAGACTGGTGAGGGTCAAGAAGGTTGTTACTGTGGAGATAGGAGGACACTTGGCTCAAGATAGCTCGCCCAGAGTTTTGGAGAGAAAGGAAGAAGAGAGACCGGTCTGTAGTTGCTGACTTCAGACGGGTCGAGCGTGGGTTTCTTCAGGAGAGGGTTGACTCGCCTCCTTCAGAGAGTTAGGAAACAGCCAGTTGAGAGGGAGCTGTTAATAAGATGGGTGAGGAAGGTCAGAAGGTCAGGAGCAATAGCCTGGAGAATGGGAGACGGACGGGTCAAGGGCGCAGGTGGTCGGTCGGGAGGTCACCAAGCTAAGAACTTGATTGGGAGACAAGGGGTGAAAGGAAAGAGAGGGGATGAAGAAGTTAGTGTTGGTGAGGTGATAAAAGATGGATTTGTAAAGGAGGAGATGTCGTCTATCTTGTTTGTAAAGTAGTCGACAAAGTGGCTCGGCAAAAGGGTGGAAGGAGGAGGGGACAGGGGGATCAAGGAGGTTGGAAAAGATAGAGAAGAGTTTTTGGGGTTAGAGAAGGAAGACTGAATTTTGGTCAGGTAGAACGAGCTTTTGGCTGCAGAGATAGAGGAAGAGAAGGAGGAGAGGAGATTGATAGAAGAGCAAGTCTTCCGCTTGATTCGATTTGCCATTTCCTTTCCGTTGCTTCGCAGGGTGGCTCTCTCGGCAGACGAGTCCGACAACCACGGAGCCGGAGAGGATTTCGAACCGGTCGTGTCTTAAAGGACAAAGAGAATCAAGAGATGAAGACAGGGAAGAGAGGAGAGTGTCTGCGGCAGAGTTAGGATGCATGAGTGAGAAGCAGTCAGTTGAGGGAGAGCAGATAGGACAGAGGAGGCAAGAGAGGAGGGACAGAGGGTGCGAATGTTGCGCACAGGTGCAGAGTCTGTAGATATGGGTGGGTTGTCAGTACCAGAGAGCGAGAGAGTAAGAGATGAAGAAGTGGTCAGAGACATGGAGAGGAGTCACAGTGAGGTTAGAGGTAGAGCAGTTTCTTGTGAAAATGTAGTCAAGGTGGTTGCCGGCTTTGTGAGTAGGAGGAGGGACTGAGTGAGAGGTTAAAGGAAGACAATAAGAGTAAGAGATCACATGACTTCTCTGTCTGGATGTTAAAGTCACCCAGAAGGATGAGCGGGGCGTGTTCCGAAGTTCGATAGGAGGACGCTAGCTCGCCCAAGAAATCTCCCAAAGAACCAGGGGACGGTAGAGAACAACAATGTGAAGTTGGACCGATGAGTAACGGTCACCGCATGAAACTCAAAAGTCAGTGGGATAAAGAGGAAGGGTAGGGACAGAAACACCATGTGGGTGAGATGAGTAATCCTGTACTCCACCCCGACCAGAGGGTCTGGGTGTGGCTAAAGGAGAAGGCAGAGAGAGAGCAGCCGGGTAGACGTGTTGTCTGCTGTGATCCAGGTCTCAGTGAGAGCCAGGAAGTCAAGCGACTGCTCCACAGCAAAGCCAGAGATGAAGTCGGCCTTGCGGTTGGCTGACTGACAGTTCCAGAGGCCTCCTGTGACCAGGTGCTGGGTGTGAGTAGAACGGGTAGGAAGGATAACAGAGGAGGGGTTCCGCACATGAATGAGCGAGTCCTATAGTAACTACGAGTAGAGATACGCACAGGTATGGAAAGACACACATATTCAAAAATGGGAAATACTCAGCCACCTCAAGACTCACGGAAGACTCCTATGTCTTTGTCCTCCGAGTCTTGACTCCAAGGGAAGACTCCTATGTCTTTGTCCTCAGTCTTGACTCCAACGGAAGACTCCTATGTCTTTGTCCTCCGAGTCTTGACTCCAACGGAAGACTCCTATGTCTTTGTCCTCCGAGTCTTGACTCCAACGGAAGACTCCTATGTCTTTGTCCTCCGAGTCTTGACCCAACGGAAGACTCCTATGTCTTTGTCCTCCGAGTCTTGACTCCAACGGAAGACTCCTATGTCTTTGTCCTCCGAGTCTTGACTCCAACGGAAGACTCCTTTGTCTTTGTCCTCCGAGTCTTGACTCCAACGGAAGACTCCTTTGTCTTTGTCCTCCGAGTCTTGACTCCAACGGAAGACTCCTTTGTCTTTGTCCTCCGAGTCTTGACTCCAACGGAAGACTCCTTTGTCTTTGTCCTCAGTCTTGACTCCAACGGAAGACTCCTTTGTCTTTGTCCTCCGAGTCTTCGTCCGATGAGTCACACTGACGCTACAGCTGACGCGAAAAACCCCACCCGGTTATGAGCCCAAATTAGTGCCAATTACCTCCAGCCGCATTGACACCGCCCCTTGGCTTTTGGTATTCAAATGACACTCAATAGAAACCAGGTGACGATCGCTCGTCCAATCAGTGAAGATTCAGGTGTCGGAACACAGGACACACCTCTCTACCAAAACAACTCCTTAAAACAGGACAGACTAACAATCTAGCAGCTTTAAACAACAAATACAACAGTAACTTTAGCAGATAAAACTAGTTTAAAGAAGATACTTAGCAGGATCCAAGTAGTCAGTAGTCTCGCCTCACAGGTAGAAAATGCACACTGCAGACTTGGCCCCGGAGATCTTTTAAAGACACTCAGCCAGCCGTTGACACCGCCCCTTGGCTTTTGGTATTCAAATGACACTCAATAGAAACCAGGTGACGATCGTCATTCAATCAGTGAAGATTCAGGTGTCGGAACACAGGACACACCTCTCTACCAAAACAACTCCTTAAAACAGGACAGACTAACAATCTAGCAGCTTTAAACAACAAATACAACAGTAACTTTAGCAGATAAAACTAGTTTAAAGAAGATACTTAGCAGGATCCAAGTAGTCAGTAGTCTCGCCACAGGTAGAAAATGCACACTGCAGACTTGGCCCCGGAGATCTTTTAAAGACACTCAGCCAGCCGCGTTGACACCGCCTTGGCTTTTGGTATTCAAATGACACTCAATAGAAACCAGGTGACGATCGCTCGTCCAATCAGTGAAGATTCAGGTGTCGGAACACAGGACACACCTCTCTACCAAAACAACTCCTTAAAACAGGACAGACTAACAATCTAGCAGCTTTAAACAACAAATACAACAGTAACTTTAGCAGATAAAACTAGTTTAAAGAAGATACTTAGCAGGATCCAAGTAGTCAGTAGTCTCGCCTCACAGGTAGAAAATGCACACTGAACCATGTATGTGTGTTTAACAGTGTTTTTTAATTTTTTATTCAGATTTCAGCAGCAACTGAGCTTGTTACAGGTTTAAATATCATATATATATGTGTTGTATGTGGTCTTCTGCAGGTGTGTATCTTCCTTTTTTAATGTTTTTATTTCACCTGTTTATTTTGTCCACCCGGTGTCGCTGTTTTTCTTCTTGTATTTTACTTTTCATGCTTTTGAAAATATATTAATTTAGGTGTTTTAAATGCTCCAAGAAGAGTGATATTACACAGTCGTGTGATATAGCACGCTAAGTAAACATTGTATTTTAATGAAGTCTTTGGCCAATGGTGTGGAGAGAGAGAGAGAGAGAGAGAGAGAGATCAACGTGAGTTGTATTTACTTACAATAGGTTGTGAGATCGATTCAAAAAATCAACAACTGAATGAATAAATAAATGCAGAAATAGGATGAGTGCAGAAGCCTTCACAGACAGCAACATGAACTCCTAAATGTGTTTGTAGAACACATATAATATTTTTGGAACACTGGCTTGTAAAAGGGCCTCCAGGTCTATAGAAAATTACAGGAGACAGAGACGGAGATGAAGATGTTAATTGAACTTTGGTTTTGATTCATGAGCATTCAATGAAACAAACGGGCCAAGAAAGGTCCAATACATAGAATTCCCTGTAAAAGCCAGCAAAAAAAAGTAGTGTTCCTTGAGGGACACACACGTATTCTGATCACACACAGTCACTTCAGGCCGTGTGCTGTTCAACATGCTGCCCCTTCACCCGCCGCGCTGCAGCCCTCTCTGATGGGCGTGCAACTGCCCCGCGGGCGCTCACACCTCGTTTCACGTGCCACTCTGACCACTCTGTGGTGGGAAACCGGCCTGCAGCGTGGACCCCAACTACACCTCAAAAAGCAACGCTTGTAATATTCTAGACCGCAAAAGCCAAGGCGAGTGTGTGTGGGGTTGTGTGTGTGTGTGTCTGTGTGTAAAGCGTCCCGTCTCCTGCCGCATGTGGCATTAGTTGGTGTGTCGGGACCGGGTGTACGTGACTCTGAAAAGGTTCTGTTAATGTGTTGATTATTTTCCACAGGCCTTTATTACCTTCGCATTGAAAATGCGGAAGGTTATGTTTTGATCGCCGTGTATTTATTTATTTATTTATTTATTCGTATGCGTGTTATTCGCATAACAAAAAAAGTTTTAAACCGAATCGCATGAAATTTGGTGGGATGATTGGTTATTATCCGGGGACCATTTGATTAGATTTTGGGCTCGATCGGGTCAAAGGTCAAGGTCAAGGAAAGGTCAAAATCTTCTTTTTATTTTGTAAGTGCCTTAATATGTTTTACGCCCTTTTATTTTGAAGCTCTTCCGGCGAGACTGGAAGTAGACGCAAATCTCTCAACGTGACTTCGCAAAAAGCACGTTAGTTGACTGTGTGCTGCAGGAAAAGATATTCATGAGAATTCTTCTCAACTACATAAGTTACTCTATGAACTGCTACGCACCGAGCTGGAACGGGAACACGGTACTTTGGGTTTTATTTGGTCTTTCACTCCATGTTCAGTGACTTTATTTTTTAATTAACTTACAAAATGTATTGTAATAACATGCGAATGCTAGATTTTAGCTGTATATGCCCTTTAAGCAAGATACATATTTCGATTAATGTTGCGATTAATGTCAACGTGTATATATGAATGGCATCTAAATAATGTTTACGCTCGTAAAAGCTTATTTCTGTTCATAATAACTCTTTCGGTGATTTCTAGCATTTAAATGGAAAAAGAGAAACTTTTAAACTTATGTTTGTCAACAAGGCTCATGGTTGAAGATTAATAAAGACAATTCTGGAACCATCAGTGCGCTTCACTATTGTCCAGCTGGGGTCCGCTACACCGGTGCGTTGGGCGTGCTTGGATCAGTCGCAGCTGAAAACACTGTCGCCTTCTTTAGGTTGCCATGGCGACCGAGTCGTGATGCATGGGGCATCGTTAGCATCGTTTCGCTGCCGATGCCTGAAATATGAGTCACTCCATCCGCTGAATCCTCCACCGTATTCCCCCGGCTCGCCGCTAACGTCGTGCGTCAGCTGCCGGGTGCCGGGCGGGAGGAGGAGGAGGAGGAGGCCGCGGAGTGTACCGGCTCCAGTTGCCTGGAAACCGTACGAGAGACTCCAGGAGAGTCACATGGCCCAGCTGAGAAATGTCGTGACAGCGCTCAACGCTGAGAACTCAAAAGCAAACTCAGGGTCGTTGCATTACAAACACACACTCAAAAAAACGATTCAAGCCCTTCTTCGAGGTGACACATTTAAATATTATTTGATACATTTAAATAAATCAATTACAAAAATAGATATTTATATTTTATGGGTGTAACACAAAATGTATGAATACTTTCATTTATTAGATTTATTTAGGTTAGATGGTGTGCATATCAACTCAAAATAAATGTGTTTCATTGAGGACGGCCCTTTGCGCATGCGCCAGCTGAAAATCAGTTGTTTACATGAGGTGAACACACTTTCAGGGCTGTACGGTGGTGTAGTGGCTAGCACTGTCGCCTCAAAGCCAGAGGGCCGTGGGTTCAATTTCCAGTCGGGGCGTTCCTTCTGTGTGGAGTTTGCATATTTTGTTAGTTAGTTAGTTTATATTTTGAGTTGGACAAACACAAATTAATTAAATTTAATGAATATAGTTATTTTATTTGAGATGTATTTGATACAAATGAGTTGGACAAACTTAATTACATTTTATTGCACTGATGTGCTAAATTTGAGTTGGAGTTGCATATCATTATTGGATGGAAAACCTGCCAACAATTTAATTGAGTTCGTCCAATGAGTCATTTCTTTGAGTGCACCTACACACACACACACACACACACACACACACACACACACACACACACACACACCCTCTGCGTGTCTCCCTCGCTCTCTGACGGGGACAGATGGACATGTGTGATGGCTGATAAAGAAAGGTAGTCTCACTCCCTCCTCTGGAGGAACTCAATGAAGATTGATGGCGCCACTTAACGAAACACACACACACACACACATACACAGACAGACACACACATGCACGCCCGCACGCACACTCGTAGATTAATAGTCAGGCTCTGGAGAACTCTATGGAGAGTGTCTGTTTGCCAGAGGTCTGGAGAACACAGAGCCCTCTGACTGACACGTTACTGCCCATCGCCTCTGACGGGCAGTAACGTCTGAGCTTTTTATTACAACAGAATGTTTCATATCTCAAGATATTCTTGGTTTGTATTGAACTTTATTGAACTTCATGGTTCCGACGGTGTCGGGTTCCTGATCGTCTGTCTTAGTTTTCTCTATATTAACTTAATACATTAATTGTCCTTGTTGTTGGTGCAGGTATATTCTCAGTGTGACTCTTTTAATCATGGCTGCCCTGGCCCATCCAATATGAGTTTTAATTCCATGTGTTCCCTTTGTTTTATAAGGTATGGTGCACTACAAGAGGCGTATTCACTATAAGAGGCTTATTCTAAGGTAACCCAAACACTACATAACCCCCCCACACACACACACACACACACATGCGACGCATTAGCGACGGGATCTGTGCGTCAGTTGGAAGGCCACTGTGACCTCTATGACCTCTATGACCTCTATGACCCGTGTGGATGATGGCCAACGTGTCAACCCACACAGTGAGAACACAGTGGGAGTCGGCCCATTGTGGACAGATTAGAGCCCAGCGGTATGAAAAGCTCGAAGCTCGGTGAACGTACAGCAATAACTTGCAAATGTTACTTGTTTTCATTCAGTCTGGTTTTATTAACGCACAGTGAGAACTAAACAATTCATCATCGTATCATTACTTCTATTTTTATTCCAATCCAACAGCTTTCTTTAGAATCAATATTTAAATTGGTCTTAAATTGCTGTGTCTGTGTTTGTGTATGTGTGTGTGTGTGTGTGTGTGTGTGTGTGGTTAAGAAGGTAGAGACAACTAGCTTTCAAAAGGCTACAGTGGGAGCCGTCACCTTTTCTCTGACTCGATTTAGGGAGAGAAGTCAAGAGGCAGATCTAATGTTCTTTGAGCAGATTGTGAGTGTGTGTGTGTGTGTGTATAGGTGTGTGTGTGTGTGTCACCCAGCCTACAGCTTCGAAAAGTGTCCCCCAGTCACAAGGAACAGACAAACAGGAAAAGAAAGAAAGAAAGAAAGAAAGAGAGAAAGAAAGAATGAAAGAATGAAAAGGCCGGGGGAGAAGAGGACTCAAGAGAAATAAAGAGCGTCTTATTTCTTGGTGGGAGATAGAAAGATGGCGGGCGAGAGAGACGGCGAATGTCAACAGCAGCCAACAATATCGGCGGGATATCTAATTTGCCGTTAAGATAAAGACGGATGGCGCTTTGTTCCTGGTGGCGTTCCCCCACAATGCAACAGCAGCCGGCGGCTGAATCAAATTAACATCTCCTCCGACTCGCAAGGTGTTGCATTGCAAACAGGACCCGAGCAACAGAGCAAATCAATGCCTTTGTGCGTGTGTGTGTGTGTGTGTGTGTTTGTGTGATTAAAAGAAGTCTCTCCATTTGTTTGTTTCCAAGGAGGCTGCAGATTCCACATGACTGGCCAGAGAGACATAAGTAAAGTTTATTCCACTTATCACAGACTAAGGGTCACAAAGTGCAGTACAGTAGTCAATTAAAACAAATTGGCAATAACAGGAACCAAAACATTTCAACAGTTAAAAGTGCAAAGTACAATACACAGTAAAAGATGGTGCAATAAAAAAAACAATAAAACAAATAGGAAAAATAAATAAACAAAAAAGATAAAAAGCAGGCCATAGAATATTTAAATTAACCAAATGCCAGTGTAAAAAGGGATGTTTTGAGATGGAGTTTAAATGATACTATTGAATCTGAGAAACGTAGTGAGTAATAAAAAGGGTTCAAGTGAGGTCCTGGTGAAAAATCTGATTAGTAAGTCAGTCGGCCAATGAAAAGCGAAATACCTGGTGTGGGGACGCCGAGTTGCGAAGGCCAATCAGCGTTGAGATGCTTCGCCTGTCATCACTTGAGGGAGGACCTCAACAAGTATGAAGCAGAACTAGTGGTTAGTTCTTCCGTGGTGGACGGCGGAAATTCTAACTCTTTCCACGTAGTAAAACCACAGTTATAAGCCACGCCCCCTCTAAGCAGCAAATAGAGCGAATATTCGCGACGCTTTTGAACGCAGCACGAGAGGTTTTGTGATACAGCGTCACAAGAACGCCTCGCCCTCAAACCGGCGCCGCGCCGTCACCGTCTTTGCATCGTTTCCCTTTTTCCGCGACAACGTGTGAGCCGACAGGAACGAGAAGTCCTTAAAGTGATGAAGAGACAAAAACAGAAAAATAGAACTCCAACTGTCAAACTCTACGGATGAAGACTGCCAAACTAAATAGAAACACGGATAGTTTTACAAGGAAGTGACAAACAACCAACTTTCTGGCAAAACGAGGTCACTTTTTCTTTTTTTCTGGGCAATCAAGCTCAGTGGCTGTTGTGATGTCATCACTTTATTTTTCTTCATTGGTGTTGGCTGAAGAAAACTGCTCTGTGTGCCAAGACAGTGACCAATTAATTCCAATAGTATATTTTATATCCAATATGACTTACATTAAGAATTCCAATGGAAGTCATATAGGATTTAACTCACAAAGAACGATTTTCAGGCTTCTGGTTGGCCGCCTGCACGTATAATCATTTACTGGTGTGGCTCTTAGGAGCCTTTTGGAATTTGTTTGTTGAACTTATAGATCAAAACTGAAGACATTTCAAGGTGTCTCTGATGCTCACACATATGTGTTTGTTGTTTTGCAGAGTCTTTTTGATTAAGAGCACAGTTGACCTGCTGTTCCGAATGTGGCCACCAGGCCAGAATGTCCTCTCAGCCCGTTTGTGGTTCCAGGGGGACATCCAAACTCTCTGATGAAGACCCTGCTATCCAGTACCCAGAGAAAGCAGGCAAGTTGAACGTTGAGTTGGAATTATTTTTGTCAAACTGTTTCCAGGGTGGAGAATTAATTGTCATGCTTAACAACCTTGTTTATTTCTTGGACTTTTACGCTGAAACACATCAATCATTAAAGTACTTTTTTGTTGAGGAAAATGATCCCAATGAAATCCTTATGAAATAGAATCTTGAAATAGTGAATATTGTCCATTTTATTTGTGTGTGTTTTGTCTAGAAATGAATCCATAAACAATCATGGAAACATTCTTTTGAGAGTTTCTCCGGAAAAATCTGTCCGATTACAACGCCCACGTCAAACCGCCTCCCCTTCTGCAAACATCTCCACTTTAGGACCATTAGTTGGAGTATTAAAGTGTTACAAAGTTCATTTCATTTTTATTGCCAAAGCTGACATTTAAAAACAAAGTGACACGATCCTAATCAATTCCTTTTTTTGCCTCTCCTTTCCCTTCAACTGAGGGAAAAACACATTTACACAACTTGTATTATTTTCGGTGGCATTTCAAGAGCTGGCTGAGAGCCGGGCCCGTCACTGGAAAAATAAAGTTTCTCCCTCACGGACTCAAGACTGGGGCAAAAATGGGGACACCAGACATAAATATTTGTCATCAGAGGCAAAAAATAATAATATATACACTACCGTTCAAAAGTTTAGGGTCACTTAGAAATGTCTTTATTTTTCAAAGAAAAGCACTGTTTTTTCAATAAAGATAACATTAATCAAAAATACACACTATACATTGTTAATGTGGTAAATGACTATTCTAGGTGGAAACGTCTGGTTTCTAATGAAATATCTCCAGAGGTGTATAGAGGCCCATTTCCATCAACGATCACTCCAGTGTTCTAATGGTACATTGTGTTTGCTAATCGCCTTAGAAGACTAATATCTGATTAGAAAACCCGTGCAATTATGTTAGCACAGCTGAAAACAGTTATGCTGGTGATATAAGCTATACAACTGGCCTTCCTTTGAGCTTGAAGTTTGAAGAACAAAATTAATACTTCAAATATGAATCATTATTTCTAACCTTGTCAATGTCTTGACTATATTTTCTATTCAATTTTCAATTCATTTGATAAATAAAAGTGAGTTTTCATGGAAGACACGAAATTGTCTGGATGACCCCAAACTTTTGAACGGTAGTGTACATATAAATCGTTTTTTTCGGGGATGGAGAAAAGAAGGTTTTGCTCTGACTGATGATTCTTTAACTGGCTTCTAACATTCGGAAGGGCTCAGAAGAAATTGCGGCATAGAAATTTCTTGATAACGACAGCCTGTGACGCGTGAATTTATCAGCAACGACATATTCTTCACGTTAGAACGTAATCCTCAATAGAGGCTCCGCTCGCCCTCGTAGGTCAAAGATCACTGAAGCGCAACGAGGCATTGAAGTGGGCTCTGTTTGAAGTTCAGCCACTTTGAACCCTCACAAATGAAATTGAAGCGCAAATCCCAGACAATCTTCATGAGAATTACTTGACTTCATTTTCTTGTTCACCTCATTATGATATTCCTTTCAGAGCAACGGTTACTTTTCTTTCTTCGATGCTTTTCAAAACACAAACGGTTGAAGAAGCAGACTTTTCCTTCGCCAGAGTGAGGTCAAAGTTTGTCTTTTTCAACCAGAGGAGAAGCTGGACCCTAGTGCATTTTTCCCGTGGTGATTGTGAACATGAGGGTCAACAGGTCAAGTGTTCACGGAGACACAACGTACAGAAACTAAACGGATATTTGTCGCCACATTACAGATGTTGAGTGTGACTCGACTTAACCTTTTAACCCTCCTGTTACCTTTCGGGTCAATTTGACCCCATTCAATGTTTAACGTCGGTGTTCTTTGGGGTCAATTTGACCCCAGGCTGTTTTTCACTGTGTCAAACATATAAGAAATATCAACTTTTTTATATATTTAAAGGGCTATTTAGGTAGTCAACAAACAAACATAAAGTACCTCACACTTAAACTTGGGAAACAATATTAATTCTAATAATTTCCTGGAGGTTTTAATTGCTGTCAAACTGACCCCGAGGGTAAAATATATTAGTAAATGTGAAGGTAACAGGAGGGTTAAGAACCAAGCTTTTTTTAGGCCTCTGCCCTGAAAATTGCAGACCCAAATAAAGGCGGTATCTCTGCAACCACTATGGCTATTTTAATCATTTTTACATTTTTACCTTTTCTTTTGTTCAGATGTGTATTAGAATTAAAGAGTACATTAACACTAAGCCAGTAAACATATGGTCCCTATCTAAAGAGTAAAAATCGTAGACCCCCTAGGGGGTCTGGGGTCTTTATTGTTATAAAAAAACAAGCAAGTATATTAATGTTGCACATCAAATTAAACAACAGAGCCTGCGCTACAAGAACCAGTCAGCCATTTGAAAAAAACTACAACAGAAAACTTAAATAATCATAAATAGGCCCACTCAACGTGTTTCCGGAACCAGCGACCCATAGCTGGGTGCTACCAGAAAAAGCCTGATATTAAAAAACACGACCATTCCTCACTGATTCCACACACGTCTTCCAAATCCCTCTACACCAAAGCACCAGCCAGATATGAGCCAAAGAACACAGAAACATACATCGCGTTATCCTTTTAGAATCAGCAAATTCTTCTTACCATTGTTCTCTACAGCATCAATAAAAAATATCTGACTAGCTCACCTCAGATGTTTGTGATCAACATTTTGTAGAGGTACAGCTGATCTAAAATAATTGTAAATATATTATTCTTATGCATCTGTGTCGAATGAAGTTTCCCAGAAGGTTTTCTTTATTTTTTTATTTTTGAATTAGAAGTCCACCCAAGTCTGACAAGAGTGTTGCATCCCCTTTGATCTGATAATGGTTGAGCAAATAGTGGAGCCGGCTCTCTTCTTCCATCCTTTAGCATCCTGACACACACACACACACACACACACAAAACACACACACACACACACATGCAGAAGTGAATGTAGACCAGCTCCAGATCTGCTTTCAGGTATCCGTATCAAATGAATGCATCACTGTATCCCTGTGAACCGCCACGCGGCAACGTGTTGGATATCACACACACTAACGCGCACAGTTCACAATCATAACCCAGACGCACTGTTTTCTAAAGACGTTGGTTCTTACTCAAAGACCGTTTTCAAAGAGCGTCTCTTTGAATGTCTGATGTCTGGAGAAAAAGTTGGAAGTTTTGGAAATCACCAATCAAGAAACTTCAAAACCACTGCGTAGTGTTGACACACACACACACACACACACACACACACACGTGTGGACTCACATCGACCACACATCCATCCCGCACACAATTATTCCTTCTCAGATAAGCCATAATCTTGGTTCACAGACAGATGTTCTGGCTCAGATAGGAACTGCCTTCCTCAGACATATTATATCAATCACCAAGCGACCGGTGGGCGTCGAGCGAGAGCGCCAGAACGGACGAGACTTTGAAGTCGGTCTCTACCGTCCATCTTTCTCCATCCCACAGGATAAAACTGAGATTCATTTCCATGTGGGCGTTCAGATATAATAAACTATTTCACTGCAGGGGTCAGAAGTCACAGAGTACAGCGTCTGGACCGAGAATGCTGCGCCTTCAGAACGTTTTCAGATCGCAAATAAATTTCATACCACGAAGAAAGTCTCCGATATTGAAGAAATAGGAAGCAGGAAACCTTTAATGTGTTACTTCTGCTCAGAGACCAATATCAATACGTCCACAATAAGCTGGTTATGATCTCTGTGAGCGATATACACTCACGGTGTGGCGAGCGTCTCTGCTGACCAGCAGGGGGCGACTCCTATTGGATAGAAGTCGATGAGAAAAGGACTTTTCCTCCCTTTCGTCTTTTCCCCGTCGCTTTTTGTTGGATCAGCAGTAAAAAAAGTTACAAATTAAAACCAGAAAACGACATCAATAAGAGTTTGTGGTTCCAGCTGAAAAATACGCACATTTTAAAAAGAAACAAGGTCGTTTCCACAAGTCTTTGAGAAGCTGACGGCTCCAATGAGTCGGAGAATGGAACCGGGAAGATCTACACACCCCCTGTTTGTGTGTCTGTGTTTCAGAGGGAGAAGAAAAGGTGTGTGTGTGTGTGTGTGTGCAAATCTCCCTTAAGACTCTTCCGGCTTTATTAGGGCCAAGTGATTATGCCATAAAAAATCACGTAATTAAACCCCAAAACACACACACAAACACACACACACACACATGGGGGACCGGGAGATTGCAAGTGTGCGTTTGAGGGTGAATAAAAAGTAGGAGTTGGGAAGAAAAGTGGAGTGTGTGTGATTGTGTGTGTGTGTGTGTGTGTATGTGTGTGTGTCCCCTGTGTGCTAGTTATGGCAGCCTTCCAGTGGCAGCCACTCTCATTTGGTCCCGAGGGGATGGAACACACACATGTACACACACCTGTCTGTTTGCATCAGCAGGACAATGGAGCCCGAGCTCCGTCACACACACGCTCGACACATGGAAGCCAGCGAGGGATTAAAGAGTTGTTTTTTTGAAGCCCGTGGAATAGCGAGCGTCTATTGTTAGACAGCCAGGTATTCTCTCGTCCTCACCCTCTCGGCCCATCGAGACAATGCGCTATTGTGATGCTTTCTCAGAGCGTTGAATAAAGTTGAGCGAAGACGCATGCGAATGAGTGAATGTCGGCGAAATCCGTCCGACGGGAAGTGATACGCCGCGCGTGTTCTGGTCGTTTTCTTCGGAGTACGCAGGAGAGGAAGTGGACGGAAGTCGTCCTCGGGGGAAAAGATTTGAATCGTTGACGAACTCACACTGTTGAGACCAGTTGGTCCCCTGTGATCTAATCAAATAACAAGCTAAACAGGGAAATTAATGAATGAATAAGGAAAAATAATGAAATGCTGTCCTGGCTCCTGATTGGTGGAACGAGCTCCCCACTGACATCAGGACAGCAGGAAGTCTCTACATCTTTCGCCGGAAACTAAAAACACATCTTTTCCGACTATATCTGGATTAAAACACAGATTAGCACTTCAGTGGCACTTAAATGGCTCTTATTATGATACTCTTGTAGTTCGACTACGTTGAAGAAATGTTACTTTCTGTATTCTTGTTGTTCTGAGTTTGTGCTCTAGGTTGAATGCACTTATTGTAAGTCGCTTTGGATAAAAGCGTCTGCTAAATGACATGTGATGTAATGTAATGAGGAAGATGAACTCAATGTCAACACAACACAAGCCTTCATGATGAAGAACAGGGGCACTAAGTGTCCTTGGTGGGAGGTTACTGCTCACTAGAGACTGATGTTAGGATGCCGGACTCACGTTGGAGTCGCACACATGTAGACGTCTCTTCCCCACCTTTGTGTTTACGAGTGGAGCTTTTGTCGGCAGTAGAACAAAACTTTAACCCTCCTATTACCTTTGGGGTCAATTTGACCCTTTTCAATGTTTGACGTCTCTAAAAAAATTGACATAATTTTTTTTGCTTCATATTTCAGGAATTTTCCTAATTTATTGGGGACAACTGGGAAAACATAAAATTCACATGATATGTTTTCAATGTCCTGTACAATTTGACCCCAAGCTGTTTTTCACTGTGTAAAACATATCATAATTATCATTTTAAAAATCTATTTAAAGGGCTATTTAGGTAGTCAGCAAACAAACACAAAGTACCTCACACTTAAACTTGGGAAACAATATTAATTCTAATCATTTTCTGGAGGTTTTAATTGCTGGGGTCAAAAAGGATAAAAGATGTTAGTAGATTTGAAGGTAACAGAAGGGTTAAAAATCTCTCCGGCTTGTGTTCACCACAAACCTAAAAAAAAAAGTGCAACGATGCTGAATAATTTATCTCCTAAGTACTAACCGATGAGCGACTTGAGGGTGGAGCTACGAGTCGAGTCACCAGCTCTTTTTATTGGTTAGATATTTGTAAAATATCCATTGACACAGGTGCAGAGGTACCAACGTGTATCTGCAATGCATCGCTTTATATGGTGGTTAAAATGAAAGTATAGTGTTTTATTAGTAGAGGGCATACATTTGGATCACTTTATGCAAAAGCAATACGTGATAAGGGCAAATTATTGTTGTTTTTGAATGAACGCACACCTTTGGATCACTATAAACAATAACTATTATTATTATGAATATTATTATTATTCTCACATTCGTTTTATGTTCTGAAGTTCTTTTTTAGCAAAATAAAACTAACATTTGGGTGTTTGCGTTTCTTCCTTGTTTCCTCGTCAAAATATGTCTTCCAATTCACGTTGCGGGTCACTTTTTTGTTAAATTTCCAGCCACAATTCTGTCTGACATTGTCGGTTCAACGTGAAACAACGCTGGATGTGCCGTCCCATTATCCCCGTGCACGCACACGGCCAACATGGCAGCCAGTAAAAGCCTTTTCCACCGAGGGAGAATTCGGCTGAATGACGAGAGGCTTTTAGTGGGTGTTTTCGAAATGCTGTCAAACACCCCAGGTAAGGAGAGGAGGAGAGGGCAAGGAAAGGGAACAAGGAAATGAGGAGGGGAGTGAGGACATCCAAACTGCATGAGGACAACCACCCTGGGAGTGAGGACATCCACACTGGGAGTAAGGACATCCACACTGCATGAGGACAACTACACTGGGACTGAGGACATCCACACTGGGACTGAGGACATCTACACTGGGACTGAGGACAACTACACTGGGACGGCCAAAGTTTAAGACCACTCCAACACGTTGACGTGGTCGTTTATGCACGCCATATGCTAATGAATGACCAAATCACAATACAATATAGGAGACACAAGCCAGTACACCAGTACAAATACATGACGTAATAGAGATTATATTGATATGATATGATAATTAATTAATTAGAGAGAAGCTCGTTTATTTAGGATCATTCATCACAAAAATGTTCCCTTCACCCGAGGAAGACCATCTGTGATTATTTTGATTTGCTGTATCTCTCATCATTTGCAGGTAAAGATGAGGCTTATACTCATGGATGTAATCATCTCTAAAAATTGACAACACATCTTTTCATACTTAAATCCTTATTTGTTGGCATTAAGCGTCATTTTCACGACAGAAAACTCGAAGATAACCCGAAGGCAGCCCTGTGTTGTGTCGCTGTGTTGACTGACAATAACGGATCCCTAAACCCTGGGAACAAAACCTGTGCTTGTGTCATTAAATTGAACACAGTGTTGGGCTTTTATGGAAGGAAAGAAGTCCGTGGAGAGAGAATGTGGAGACACACACACACACACACACACACACACACTGTCAGCCAGAAAGCAGCGAGGAGACACAGTGGGACCGACAAACAGCTCGGGGCAGAAAAAGGTTCTCCTGGGGAAAAGTATCACCGGATAAAGTCCGACCCCCGTGTAGTGACATGGAGGCTGAAGCTGAGCGTTTATATCGGCTTGTCCTTTCCCGACAACAGTCGTGTTTCCCCACGTAACGCCGTGTCAGCATAATTCCACATTCCACTTGTCAAGAGCCAGTGTGTCTTTGTGTGTGTGTGTGTGTGTGAGTATGTACAGCTATCTTTGTGAGGACAAACTTGAGTTTCAGACTGACGACATTTATTAGAAAGTGAGGACGTGTTGGTTACTACCAAGGCTCCGTTTGAGGGTCCAGACTTGGATTTAGGGTCCGGGTTAGAATCCGGTTTGGTTTTTGAGGGCGAGGGCCAAACCGCGGCCCACTCCCAGCTCCCGACGAGTGTGCTCGCAAAGAACACGCATGGTTGTTTGTGTGTGCGTGAGTCGGGGGCGAACACCTGGCTAAGAGAGGAGATGCAGTTCGATGAGGCCTACAGGCAAAACCCTTTGATTTGAGTTCGATGTACACGGCCTCTACTCCCTCTTCCAAAAGGTCCCTCTCTCTCACGTTCACTCCATCCCTTCATCTCCCGCTGGTTCCGTCTCTCGTCAAACAAACGCGTCGCCGTTGGACCCATCGGGGACGAACGCCCTCCCTCTCCCATCTCTCTGGCTCTCGGCCTCTCTCGCCCTCCCCGCCGTCGGACTTGTGACAGAATCAGGGAAAATATTGAGAATCCGTGATGAAGAGCTGAGGAGTTGTCCATCTCTAAACGAGTTGACAGCCAAAAAACAAGCCACATTCTGAAAAGAAACAAATGCTGAGGCATCAAAAGGGTAAAGAATTAAACTCAAGAAGGCAGGGGAAACATTTTATTTGAGGTCAGATTACCCCAAAAAATGGGAATGGCACACTAAACACCTGAAGAACCTTGTAATGTCCTGTACAATGGATGTGCCCAATACATCATTGGGCCCCTTTTTTCCATCCCCGCTGTAGAAAGGGCATATCACATTTATGGTGATTGTCTGCTGTTTATGGACCCATAAACCTAACTTTGCCCATTTCCTCTCTGAATGATGTTGATCATTTATCTAAATATCTTAACTGCTCTAGTAAAAACCGACGCTGGACGACTGTCCCACTCGAACCTCTGAGAATCAACAGCATATTGGCATGCCGCTATCTTTATTTCAGTTTCAGGATTGTATACACGTGGCTGTTCTTTTATTGAAATCTATTCCTTGGATTGCTTTTTTTTTGGACTGGTCAGACTCAACACACACAATTAAAACAACGGCTCTGAGTAAATGAGCCAGAACAGCAGCGTTAGCCAAACGGACCCGAGCAGGCTTGTCGGGAATTTGGGAGAACATACCAGATGGCCGGTCTGCCTCCGGGTCACGTTTATTGAAACAGGTAAGGTGCTTATTTAATACAACGAGCAACTGTCAGTGTTGGCCAGAGGACAGGTACGGCAACCACACGGAAGCTCTGTTCTATACGGATGGGACTGGGAGGTATTACTTGATGTATCGGTACTCCTAAATAACTAATACCAATTCCTATACTATTTACATTCTTAATTTGAATATGCCCTGCTATTTAATTTAATTTAATTTAAATGTATTGTATATTTGTACAAAATGTTTTTGCTTCTGCTTCCATAAATTTCCCCCTGGGGATGAATAAAGTAAAATCTAATCAAATCTAACCTTTATTATTCTGTGGTAGCATTACAAAAAGTTTTCACAGATTTTCCAAACCTGTAGAGGTACTTTCTACAACAAAAGTGTAATAAAACAAAGCATTTTGTGTGTCAGGGACAATAAAAAATAAATAAAGCATTCTTCAACAGTGTTTCCCATTATGTTCCTAACATTGTGAATAAAGGAGTACGTTCAATGTTCTGTGAAAACAGCAGGAAAATTAGTGGTTAATGGTATATCTGTGCTAGAAAATTACTTTCCGAGAAACATTTTCACTCCTGCCATCCCTAAATGACAAAGTAAGTGATGCCAAATACAAGTCATTTCCTAAAGCATTTTGGGGAAAAAGCACATTTGCTTATTTTTTGTTGAGCAGGAGAATGAAACTCTAATGTCCTCACGCATCCAGGTAGCTTAGCTTAGCACAGCTACTGGAAACAGCTGGCTGAAGGGCACACCGTCTGCCTACCAGCACCTACAAAAGCTCATGTCATATTGTAATTATCGTTATACTAATATATCTGGATAAATAAAATGTGATCTGATGTATGACCTTTGGTCATAGCCAGCTTTTCCCCAGTCTTTATGCTAAGCTAAGTACCTCTTGGGTGTAGCGTCACGTGAGTGGTGTCATCATTTCAACACAAATTATAGTTCCCATTGCGTCAAACTATTCTGTTGATTGTGCAGCATTAATATGATTCAAACGAGACCACAGTGAAGATGATTCATTGCCTCAAACTCACACCATTGTGAAATAAAGTTTTTTTTTTTCACGCATGAACCGAGTCGATCTCCAGCGGTGATATTTGTTCCTTTGCCCTCAGCCGGCCGCCATGTCATAAACTGCTGATGGAGAGATCCGTCCGTCCGTCTGCTGCCCCGTTAGGTACAAGACACGTGCTGAATGTAGCAAATTCTAGGTGTCGCCCGAAACCCAAAACCCTTTGGGAGAACCGAACCACCACCCATCAGGGTCTTGACCCCCAGAAGAGCCCTCCAACACATCTTAAAAGTGGAAGACGGCGAGGTATGAAAACCGCTTAGTTCGCATTCATCTGTTTCAATAAAACATTTTTTTTAAATAATTTTGAAAAACTCGGTTGCACCTGCTGGGCTCTGGCCTTTAAGCAAATTTAAGATGCCAAAAGCATCCGTCAAATTTAACGAGGAGGCGAGACGGATCAGTAAACCACATTAAACTGACTGAACGCCCTGTGGCGGTTCAGTCCCTCTTGATGTTATCGTTTCCCAGTCTTCCATTGACCCCGTTCGTGGTAACAACCCACCAGGATACATTAATCACCTTCCAGTCCAGAATGCTTTGTCATTCAATATATATTTTTAAATCAAGCAAAAAAAAACATAAATTCATACGTTAATTATTAATAAAAACAAATATGGCTATGGAATCATCCCAGAAATAAACAAATGAGTAAATTAATATTAAAGAAAATGTTGGTTGGTTAAAGATGTTTAGTCTGAGGGAAGATGTGAGGAAAGGGCGAGGGGAATTTATGGAAAGGTTACTGACGAGGAATGATAGATAACAGAGGACTCCTGGTCTAACTTTAGTCCGTCCCAGATTGATCATCTTGTTGACAGTGCCACAGGCTCTCTGAGAATGACACTGGACTCGATAGCCCCTCTGAAGAAGAAGACAGTGAGGAAGAGGAGGTTTGCTCCCTGGTATAACCCTCAGACCCGCAAACTGAAGCAAACGTCACGAAAGCTTGAACGCATATGGCATTCAACTAATCTCATAGAATCCCGCTTAGTTTGGCGAGATAGTCTTAAAACATATAAGAAGGCCCTCCGTAATGCCAGAGCAGCCTATTACTCATCAGTAATAGAAAAAAATAAACACAACCCCAGGTTTCTCTTCAGCACTGTAGCCAGGCTGACAGAGAGTCACAGCTCTGTGGAGCCGAGCATTCCTATAAACCTCAGTGGTAATGACTTTATGAACTTCTTTAATGAAAAGATTTTAACTATTAGGGACAAGATTAATATTCTCTTGCCCATAACCAGTGCCAATCTGTCCTCAAGTGGAATGGCCTTGGAAACCGCTGTATGCCCTGGTGTATATTTGAGGGCTTTTCTCCCATCAACCGTGACCAATTATCTTCAACGGTTTCTACTTCAACACATCTACCTGTCTCTTGGACCCCATCCCGACGAGGCTGCTTAAAGACGTTTTGCCTTTAATTGGCGGCTCTCTATTAGATATTATCAATGTGTCTCTGCTAACAGGCCACGTACCACACTCCTTCAAGGTGGCTGTTATTAAACCTCTCCTGAAGAAGCCCACTCTGGATCCAGAGGTATTGGCTAACTACAGACCGATCTCTAACCTTCCCTTCCTCTCCAAGATCCTTGAGAAAGTGGTCGCAAATCAGTTGTGCGACTTTCTACATCATAATAGTTTATTTGAGAAATTTCAATCAGGATTTAGAAAACACCACAGCACCGAGACGGCACTGGTGAAAATTACAAATGACCTCTTAATGGCAGCAGATAAAGGACTCCTCTCTGTCCTGGTCTTGTTAGACCTTAGTGCTGCATTCGACACCATTGACCATGACATCCTGTTACAGAGACTGGAGCAGTCGATTGGCATTTCAGGCACGGCACTACTTTGGTTTAAATCCTATTTATCAGATCGATCTCAGTTCATATTTGTAAACGATGACGCCTCGATAACCACCAACGTTAATCACGGAGTTCCACAAGGTTCTGTGCTTGGACCAATTTTATTTACCTTATACATGCTTCCTTTGGGCAATATTATCAGGAAACACTCCATAAACTTTCATTGTTATGCAGATGATACTCAACTATACTTATCGATAAAACCAGAGGAGAGCAACCAACTCAGTAAAATTCAAGCATGTCTTAAAGACATAAAAATATGGATGACCTGCAATTTCTTGATGTTAAACTCAGACAAAACCGAAGTAATTTTAATCGGCCCTGAGCACCTCAGAGATCAATTATCTGGTGATGTGGATTCTGTAGACGGCATTGCCCTGGCATCCAACACCACTGTAAAGAATCTTGGCGTTATCTTCGATCGGGACTTGTCCTTTAACTCCCACGTAAAGCAAATCTCAAGGACTGCATTCTTTCATCTACGTAATATTTCAAAAATCAGGCACATCTTGTCTCAAAAAGATGCAGAAAAATTGGTTCACGCGTTCGTTACTTCAAGACTGGATTACTGCAACTCCTTATTATCAGGCTGCTCTAATAAGTCTCTTAGGTCCCTCCAGTTGATCCAGAATGCTGCAGCTCGTGTTCTCACTAAAACTAAGAAAAGAGATCACATCACTCCTGCACTAGCTGCTCTGCACTGGCTCCCAGTAAAATCAAGAATCACTTTTAAAATTCTTCTCTTAACGTACAAAGCCTTGATTGGTGATGCACCATCATATCTTAAGGAGCTTGTAGTACCATATTGCCCACTAGAGAGCTACGCTCACTAAATGCGGGACTACTTGTAGTTCCTAGAGTCTTAAAAGTAGAATGGGAGCCAGAGCCTTTAGTTATCAAGCTCCTCTTTATGGAACCAGCTTCCAATTTCAGTCCGGGAGGCAGACACAGTCACCTCGTTTAAGAGTAGACTTAAGACCTTCCTCTTTGACAGAGCTTATAGTTAGGGCTGAATCAGGTTCACCTGGTCCAGCCCCTTGATATGCTGCTATAGGCTTATAGCTGCCGGGGGACGTTTTAGGATGCACTGAGTACCTATCTCCTCTTTTTTCTCTCCTTAAGGATGAATTTTCATCTCTCAATCACACGTTACTAACTCTGCTTTGTCCCCGGAGTCCTTTTGACTTCACGTCTCATGGGGTCATCGGACCCTATGAGACGACATAGATCCTATCTGCCTGATGGATCATCGAGGTCTGGGTCGTGGAATTCCTGCTACCAACTACGCCACTGCCCTGTTGAGACTCCGCCCACTGTTGAGACTCCGCCCACTCCTCCCCACCGCCATCTGCCTGATGGATCGTGGAGGTCTCCATCGTGGAATATGCCTACTATGAACTATTCATACACTCTGTCATATTCATTGAATGTATTTTAACTCTAAATCTGTCCTTCTGTACACATTACATCTATTGCATCTGTCCATCCTGGAGAGGGATCCTCCTCTGTTGCTCTCCTGCAGGTTTCTTCCCTTTTTTTCCCCCTGAAGGGTTATTTGGGAGTTTTTCCTGGTCCGATGTGAGGTTTTGGGGCAGGGATGTCTATGTGTACAGATTGTAAAGCACTCCGAGACAAATTTGTAATTTGTGAAATTGGGCTATACAAATAAACTGAATTGAATTGAATTGAATTGAATTGAATTGAATAACCGTCTCCTGGTAACTGGATCAGTATCCGCCTGCATCCATCCGGTGACCCAATTTAAAAAGAAACCCACACTGAGCTCAACCTAACCGGTCCGACCTGTGGTTCAGTGGTAGTTTTAATCCGGCTCTAGTCCGGGGGCAAGACTCCACGTGGTGTTAGATCAGTGTGTGAATGGGTGAATGATGCTAAATGCTTTAAAAGTCTATTTTTTTGATATATTGTGCATTTGACATTGGTCCTATTTTATTGCTTACCTGTATGTATAAATGCTGCAGGTGTGAAAGAATTCTCAACAAAACCTTTTGCACTGGACACTCTTCCTGTATTCAGAGTGCAGGGAGCAGAAGAGAAAAAGAAAAGGCTATAAACTGAAGGCCCGCCCTCTGTCGATCACGCCGTCCTGTTACCTCGATGGTCATCACCATTTGTTCCCGCTTTCGTAAAAAAGGAATCAGCGCCCCCGACACCGAGTTAATCCTCTAGTCTTTCGCCTCGTGTGTGTGTGTGTGTGTGTGTGTACGTATTTTAATTCATAGCCCAGGGTGAAGCAGATTGTCAGGGGGGAGAAATGACCGTTGCATGCTGGGAGTTGCAATAAGAGAGAGTGAGAGGACTCCGCTGTGTGCCCTTGGGGCGAGTCTGAAATGACTGTGAAAGACTTCCTCTCTCTCTCCGGTCGGGCCTCATTGTTTCTCTTTTATTCTCTTCTTTGTTTCTCCTCACGAAGGTTTTTTTTTTCTTTCAGAAATTAATTCACAAAAGGAACAACTTTTGGAAACGTCTATATGACGATAAGTTCAGAACATGGAAGACACACCTGTATTGTATGTATCCACTGTTTCCTTCCATCTTCATTCTGCCCCTCTCTGTGTCGTCCCTGCATTTCATCCCCGTCTCGTCTCTCGGACTCTTTGCCAGTATTCGTCTTTAAAAAGGTCCATCCCATATTTCCTACGCATGCCGTTGAATAAGCTGATGCATCTGCAGGTAACAACCGGGGGCATGAGGCCCCGCCTA
This sequence comes from Pseudoliparis swirei, assembly GCF_029220125.1. Classification (NCBI taxonomy): domain Eukaryota; kingdom Metazoa; phylum Chordata; class Actinopteri; order Perciformes; family Liparidae; genus Pseudoliparis; species Pseudoliparis swirei. The sequence continues at coordinate 6,359,188 of NC_079406.1, read as the reverse complement.
CCGGTCCCTTTCTCGCCCGCTCGCAGCATCCAGAGTGGACCAAGAGAGTGGGATTTCAATTCAGTTTATTTTATATCGCGCAATATCACACATTTGCCTCAGAGGGCTTTACAGTCTGTACACATATGACTTCCCTGACCTTTGACCTCACATGGGATCAGGAAAAACTCCCTAGAAATAGAAAAAAAACCTTTCACAGGGGAAGAAAGGGAAGAAACCTTCAGGAGAGCAACAGAGGAGGATCCCTCTCCCCGGATGGACAGAAGCAATAGATGCCATGTGTACAGAAGGAATCATTACATTCAATGAATCACAGTGACTTTAACTTGATACTATGACTCCAAAATGAATCTAGAGAGATGAAAAACAGTCACACGTATTTCTCTTGGAAGCAGCACGCCAATCCTGGAAGATGCACATGAAATACTTAAATTATTCTTTTGGCGGTGCAGTAATTAATAATCATCTTTGTGAATACAATGTACTCCGCTCAGGTCTGAAACTCACTGATGCGTCACACTGATTATCATCTGCGAGAACAGAAAAAAGCTATTTGGCAGATGGTGAGAAATCTTTCAAAAGCTGAGTTTAATGTCGTTTTTTGTTTATTATTTATGCATTTCTCACAATCAGTGTTAATAATGAAGCACGGCAGTAAGCCGAGGTGAGCGGTTCTCTTTCCTGCAGGGCCGGGGCGATAAGTCGGACGAGCTTTAGGAATGTGAAAGTCTCTGTCAAGGTTAACTGTGAAAAGTGGAAAAAGAGGATAGAGATGCTGTGGCCTTTGCAGGCCTTTAAAACCGAGAGGATCTTTATCATTACCGGACTCTCACCATTCTAACACATGTATGCAAAGTTAGGATCTGGAATCGCGCCTCGCATGAGCCTCCAGAAAGAACCTCGCGATACAAGATCACACACATGCATGGTTACAGTGGACTATGAGGTGTGGACCTTTGTGTCGGGTCATTTTGAAAGAAACTAAATATAGAATAGATCATTTACTCATGGACGAACTAGTTTGGTGATCGAGATTGGTTTACCAAAGCCTTAGGTTCACAAAAGTGGCCGAATATATGAATAAAAAAGAAGATACATATGGATAATAAATTGAAATAAAATGGAACTGAGAAATGACGACGACAGATCAAGCATCGTGGGGCAAACATTAACATTACAACCGTTTTTGTTTTCAAACTAAATATTTATTATATATTTTAGTCTATTTTTCAAGAAGAGTTTTCTTGAACAGAATATGTCCTTATATGAAAACAAACGTTTTACGAACTGAAAACGGCAGTGTGGGTAGGTCTTTAGTGATTTCTTAAGTGCATAGTTTAGTTTCACACAAAATGTTGTGGGACACACGATTCCACCAATTACGTTGAAGGGCGGAGCTCGACACAAACTTCACGCGGCACGTCTAAGCTCGTGAATCATGTCCGATCTCGTGAGACGAAGGACACGGAAGTAGAACGTCTACAGACTCCGGCAACATCCAAACCATTTATGTGCAGTTTTAACGTAAATATATGAATATAAGCGTTGGGTAAACACCGTCCATGCACTCCAGCGGGTTGAGCCAAAAGAAAGAAGCAGTTAGTTGACCCTTCAATCTGCTGGGCAGATATATAAATCTTTTTAAGAATGTTCTCACGGGACCCTCCTTTGGCGTATGGGTTGAGACCCCAAATGAGATTTACAACATCACCTCAGAGTCTACTCTCTCGCCTGTATATTTCGTTCTCTACCAGAGACAATAAAGACAAAAAACAAAGTAATCCGGTGATGCTGTAGCAATTGAATTTACGCCTTGCCGACCACGACCAGCAGATGAAACATGTGCTAACCTGAACCATAATCCATAATGCTGCTTTATTGCACTGTTGCACATTCTTTTGTGCTGTTCCCAAACCGTTTCAGGCCCCCACGGGCCCCCAGGTGCACCGCCTGTGATCATGTTGGGACCCTCTTACCTGTTGGTTCTCAGGGAGGAATTTTACACCGACTCACTTTCATTGTTTCTTGCCTCCGTTGCTTCGAAGTGACTGAGCTGTTTATGTTCATTTCCTTCTCCGAGGAACCTTTTTTCACATTTAAGACGGGCAGACGGGCAGACGCACTCAGTTGGTGAAGCTGCCACGCAAAAAAAGTACACTATGAAACTAAGTGACATCTAAAGAAGGCACAGACAGGTCATTATGATCAATTAGAGCCGTCTTTTAACCAGAGAGCCATCTGAAGAGGCGAACACAGTTGATGGGTTGACGGGCATGTCAGATGTGTCTTCGGCTATAATTGCCAATGAAAGTGGAGTTCTCTTTGAGTGAAGCTGACATTAAAGTCAAAGCAACTATGATCACAGTGCAGAATGCCCTGTCTCATATTTCCTCCTTTGGAAATTGAGACTTGACTGGATGGAGTCTTTTTTTGTTCATACACTTTTTAACCAATTAAGTGATGTGATGAAATACCTTGAGTCCTTTTTCCTTGTTTCTGTGTTTTTAAGCAATACTTTGTATATTGCTACTTAGTACATGTATAACGTGTACTTTACTTAACATATTGGGATTCTACAACCACTACCTCTTCCTACTCTTTCAAGGACTTCTGTGGAACTGCATTGTGACATGATCATAGCGTACGGTCACAGATTCAACATCTATGTGGCCCCAAATGTTTTCTCAAAAGCCCAGAATGCTTTGTGTCATTTCCCATCCGCCTCTCTGACTGGACCAGATAATCAATAGAGCAAAAGCTGGTGAAAATGTCCATTGTTCTATGGTGCTAATAATAATAATAACTTTATTTATATAGCACCTTAAAACACTAAGTTTACAAAGTGCTCGACAGAGAATTAAGGAAAAACAAATAGAATAGTTAGATACAAATATAAACAATTTTTTAAAATTAAAATTAAATAAAAAACAGATAAACTAAATTAGGGGAACCAAAAAACTGCATAAAAGCACAACATCACTTAAAAGCTATTCTATAAAAAAGGGTATTAAGAAGTGGTTTAAACGAAGTTACTGATTCTGCGATTCTAATACTACTATTACTACTAATAATAATATAATATTCCCGAGAAAAATCCAATATAATTAGGTAAATATTCTTCTGTTGGCCTAATTGTTAATTCAGAGTATTAACCACATTTACTGGACATTGTTGGGTATCCTTCATTATCATTTTGAGCAGCCCATATATTTTTCACATAGATTCAAATGTAGAAGATTTTCCAGCTAATCACTCATTCTGTGAAGTCTATTCAGCAAACTAAAATGGTTTCAAGATTAATAATGCTGTTCATGCCAAACTTCAGCATGGAGGCTCTACGCGATTATATTTTTATCGTCTGCAACTATCACATTTTCCACATCTGGCTCCGCCCCCTGACCAGCAGTGATGCCTGGCTGTGAGTTGACTAATGTAATCTCACTATCAGAGGAAAGCAAAATGAGCTCTCAGGCACGTCGTTGCCTTTCATGTTGGGATGGCGGTGCGTTCAGGTTTGGTTGTTTCCGACTCCTCTTAAGAGACGGTATAGAGTTCCCCTGCACGATATTGTTTTTTGTAATCTTGTCCCAAACAAGGACATTTTCCAAGTGAACCTGAAGTCTACAAATGTATTATCTTATCTATGCTAAATGTATTGTTAAAATCAGAATTTCCATTGGTTGCTCAACATCTGTTTTTGAAGAAAATAAGAAACCTTGAGAGTCAGACACAGGTAGCAACAGGGATCGTAATTAAGGTTTTTCATGGTGAGGCGATGGTGGGCGAGTGTGGTTCAAGTACTAAATCAAGCTGCATAAGGCAGTGGACTAAAATGTATATTTATGGTTTTAGTAGTTCTCCTTCAGGCAAACCTTGCTGCCAGGGGGACGGTGAGTCACACACACAACCACGCACAGTGACCCCAAAGGACCTGCAGTACAACTTAATCCAATGTTAATCCAGACGTCCACCTTGTGCGTCTCTATCTCTGCAGCCTCAATGTTCCACAGCACAAAACTAATCCCGGCCTCTCACAGTCAGGAAATGAGATACGGTACAACGACCCAAATGTCTTGGTATGTTCAGCCCAGCCGCACTGAACTGACTTCCAACTGGAGGAGCTGGCCTTACAAATAGGCTTTCAAAAGTTAAATGACTTTTTGATGAATATAAAGAAAAAGAAGAGTTTTCCCATCTGCTCTCACGACATTTTCAGACTGCTAGGTGTTACGAATCAATATTTGAGTTCACGTGCATAAGTTATATGTTTGATGACTTTTGGGATTTTTGTCCTTCTTATTTGGTACTGTAAGAACAAACCTGTATTCCTGAAAAACTGCCTCGAATGTGATTTTGGGTGAATTAAATATGTGCCATTTTGTTATGGAGTACATGAATCTACATCTACTATATCACCTCTGTTACAGATTAGCTCCATGCCTTCCTTTTTGTAGTAGTTGTTATCATCCTGTCACTAAGTATCATGTCATTCCAGATCCTGCTTCCCATCTCGTCAGTCCAACTCCCCTCACCTGCCTCTGATCACTCCCTCGTTAGTCCCTCATTCCCTTCACCTGGTCCTCACGCCCTTCTCACCTGCAGCCCATCCCCTCATTAGTCCCTCACTATTTAGCTCCCTCACTCGCACTTGTCCTCTGCCAGATTGTCTTGTGTTTTCGTGCCAAGTTCTCCAGCGTTATTAGAGTATATTCCTGACCCTGCCTGCCTGCCTGCCCTGACCTCTGATTCTCTGCCCTGCCCCTTTTTGGACTTGTTTGATTCTTCGACTGATCTCCCGGTTTTGACCCAGCCTGTTTTCAACCAAAGACAGTCATCTTTGTTACTCCTGTCTGAGTCGTGCTTTTGGGTACACTCTCATAGCACCGTGACAACCTCCTTCACTGCCACACACGGCACAGTGGTACACAATCCCCATTTAATTCATACATTTTGGCATTTAGCAACAACCATCTGTACCACTTAATGTGTTTTTGCCAACATTTGTATAACTTGCAAAAGCACTGACTCATTGCTTCCAAGCCAACCTCTTGACAGACTTTTTTTCCTTTCAAGTTGAAGGTGGATTAAAAACCGGTCCGTCTTCAGCAGGGTTTACAGTATTGTATATTCCAGGCGATGTACCGTCGGGGTTATCCCTATCCGGGTGGATACTCGTTCCTTTTATCTCATCCTTTTCACGTGGTGGTGATCTCAGTATTGTGCACTCAGATGTTGTTGCCCTGCTTGAATTGTTGGAGGCTGCAGGCTAAAAGCATCTTGCTTCTGTTTCCTTTCTCAAAGAAGTCACATTTCATTAAAGGCAATCGGAAGAGAAAGTCCTTGATAGAACTCCTCGGACCGCAGCCCTCACAACGCCAGCATATCTCATTGACCTCAAGGTCCTTTGATTCACCTTTTGATCAGTGCAAACTTTGAAATGTAACGTTCCACGAGTGGAGCGGAAAGATGCTCTGCAATTTGGTCTTGCTGGCCATGTCTGTCTCGTCTTCATGTGGTCATGGCACCCGCACATTTGGGCTGTTGGGCACGAACAGCGGCCTCCTGGGTCAATGTTGTGTGTTGGCTTGACCCATTCGTCCACTCTGACCTCCACCTACTGTCTTTGTTGCATTAGTCACCTGACGTCATCACCATTTCCTAAAGAGCAATGCCTAAAACAAATGTAAATAGTAAAAATGAGTCGTAATAGGTTGTCCGTAGATACCATATGATAGGGGCGACTGTGGGTAAGTGGTTAGCAGGTCCGTCTTTCAATCAGGGGGTTGGTGGTTTAATCCCCACCCTGGTCAATGTGTCCTTGAGCAAGACTATTATGAATGTAACATGATTCTAAGTCGCTTTGGATAAAAGTGTCAGCTTAATGACATGTAATGTAACGTATGACTCAGGGGCCCATTTGGTTGGCTGAAGGCGGTCTTCAAGAAGAAGCTCGAAAGAGATGAAATGTCATCAACTTGGTCATAGCTCAATCAATATGGCAGCGTACGTGGTCATGGTGGGAGTTGTGTTCGAAGCAGGACTGGTGCCAATGGTACCAGCGGCTGCAGAGGGGACAGTGATAGCAGCAGACGCAGCTCTGTGGCAAAGCAACGACTTCCCTTTGAAACACTTTTCTTCCTTCATCGACTTCTCATTCCCTTTGCCAAGGTGACCCCGGCCCTCCTTCCTCCCTCCCTCCTCCCTATTTCCATCAGTCACTTCCCTAATACTCTGTCAGTCACAGAAGCGACTGCCCGAAACTAGAGAGCGAGGTGCGTGCGCGTACGTGCTGGCGTTAGCCGGTGTTTGTGTGTGTGTGCGCGCACCGTGGTTTTGCATGAAGAGGCAACCGGGGAGGGAGGAACCACTGTGAGAGGACACGGGGGGCAGAGCGGAGAGGGTTGATGGACAAAAAGACAAGGGATTAGGAAATGATTGCTCAAAATCACAGGTTACAGGTTGATGGCTTGACAAGTGCCGCTGCTAACTTGGCGTCTGTCGTATGTCTGGACAATCGAGCTAAAGAAAAGGTGTGTATATATATATATATATATATATCTATAAACCCAAATGAGAAAACAAATGACTACCCAGTTGTTATTACAGTATTAAAATGACAAGGCTAACAGGCTAGTTAGGCTAATGGTTTTGCTCCAGCCATCCGGGCACGTTACTTTACGTGTTACGGAACGTAGCGTTACTTTACGTGTTTCGGAACGTAGCGTTACTTCATGTGTTACGTAGCGTTACTTTACGTGTTACGGAACGTAGCGTTACTTTACGTGTTACGGAAGATATTCCAGCAGTGGACTCGAGTCCAAACAGAATTCAGACCTTTGTTTAGGTTAAATGAGTGACCGTGTTAACTGGCGACCCTCAGTGGAATCAGTTCGTTTTGGTGAGCGTAGATAATAAACACAGATGAGTTTATGCATTTTCAAAAATGTATTGAAGGCTTTTAACCCGCACGTCGCTACAAGCAATCGCTGACGCCTTAACGCACCTTTTGACATTTGATTGGTCAAAGATTCTCGTGTTTATCACTCAAAATATTGGAAAGAACTCAATGAACTAAAACTCTGATTCTATGCCGTCGGTGAGATTTGGTTGGTAGACTGTCAGCAGTCCAAGGTCAAGACAACAGATCAAACTAAAAACTTTAGTCAAGATCTTCCTTTTTTTTGTCAAACTCCCTTTGTAGATGACAAGAACCAACATTTTCTTTCATTCTGAATAAATATTAGAAGCTCAAAGCAGCAACCCATGTCCTCCAGGTTCTGAATGCTGTTTTTTTTAAATCTCTCATGTCAGTATTGGAGATTACTGAAAGTGCTGCAATAAATCCCACCATGCGTTTCACCCCTTCGAATGTAAAGGGCAGCCAAGGTCCTACCGGCTATCTCTGACATTTTATTTACCCATAGCCCCCTTATCACCCCCACACACACACAAACACTCACTTTATTTGATGTCTCTTCTCAGTATTCATGGTGTGCATGGCGTATGTTTTTTCTCCTTCTTTATTTATAAAGTGTCCCGCGGCCTCACCCTCTCAAAAGTACGCTTCCATTAAACAGACCCCCCAACCAACACACACAAACACACCATCCTCACCTCAGTCAGGGTTAAATGGATGAACATTGTGTAGAACTGACATGGTGTGTGTGTGCGTGTGAGACAGAGAGGTGCCCATTACTCTGAAAGCCTCCCTCCATCTGATTCACTGTGGTCCTGATCATATTTAACCTACTGGGCTATTTTCGAAAATGGACCCTGGCCTTAAAAACAACACAAAAAATAAGGTCCTGGTGTATGGTCCCATCTGTGTGCCCCTCCACACAAACACACATGCAAATGCACACACCCAGATTGGAGATCTTGTGAGCTACTTTCTACCTCGCCGCTTTTATCATCAAGCACAGCTTCTGTCTGTCACGCGTCGTGAGAGCGGGTCATTCATTAGTTTCACCTCCAGCACTATTATCTGCCCGGTGGATCCGCTGGGCCCAGCAGCTGCAGCCATAGTTAACTTGCCGGCCTCACTGATGGCTGCTAAATAGGATGTGCTCCAGCAAAGAGAGTCTTTCATCACACCATGGATGCTGTGTTTCTTTCCTTTGGGAAAGAGGCGAAGGAGACATTTCCCCAAAATTTAATCTTTTTTGAATTTGTATTCACTCAAATGGCGGGTGTCCATTTGAAATCGGCTCCCGGTGTCTGTGAATGATTAGTAGTCACAAAATTGTATCTCTTTTATTCATATATTAGGATGATATTGTTATTAGCCTACGGATATATAAAAATGACACTTGAGATGCAACAACGTCAACGTTTCCGATACAACTGCTGCTGTTGAGACGCATGCTTCAATCTATTTGAAATTTCTAAATATGTCATATGTTGTGCAGATTGTAAAGCCCCCTTGAGGCACATTTGTGTTATTGGGCTGAGCAAATAAAACAGACTTCATTTTGAGGGTATATTACAGACTAATAATGGTGAAAAATAATAAATTTAGTTTAATTGGTAATTTAATTAATTAATAAATAATTTAATTTAAATACGTTCCCTGACACTCCTATTTTCATGGCCTCGAGTGAATTCAGTCTGTTGCCAGTAGGAACTGTTTCATTCAATTATCTACAGATTTAATTAACGACGTATTAATAGCTCAGTAACCAGCTGTCTGCAACAAGGCCTCCACGCATGGATTGACACACATATTGTGTGGTGCAATGTGTTTTCCTATAAGGGTTGGTTGACTACGAGTGGGACAGAACATGACTCACATCAATGTTAGTGTTGAAAATGAGAATATTACTTAAATATCACTTATTGTGGCGAAAAACTGGACATTTCAGTGTTTAGAAGATATTTGTTGGGACGCCTAGTTTTGAAACCGTAATCAACAACAATGCGATCGCAACCGCTGTTGGACAACAACAACAACAAGGCTACCTGCTGCGGAGGCCACCGCACAGAAAACAAACCCACAATGAACACAACCGGTTTGTCAAAAGCAGCCGAATCATTCCCAGGAGAAAGCTCGTCCGGAAATGATTAATTTCTTGGATGCTGATAAAGTCAAAAGCTATCACTTTCTAAAGTGTCTTCTGAGTGGATTAGAACCCTATCGGGTTTACTTCTCAATATGGGTGTGTTATAAGCCAATACCCCCATTGTGGCAGCAAGCTAGCTCCGCCCTGAGGTGTGACACCTGTTGAACAAAGGATTTCATTGGCCAACATATTCCTGCAGGCGACAATTATCTAACAACCAGACATGTTTCGAATATCTGCAAGCATTCATAAAAACCCACATAATCAGTTTTTAAAGATGTACACTACCGTTGAAAAGTTTGGGGTCATCCAGACAATTTCGTGTCTTCCATGAAAACTCACTTTTATTTATGAAATGAATTGAAAATTGAATAGAAAATATAGTCAAGACATTGACAAGGTTAGAAATAATGATTAATATTTGAAGTATTCATTTTGTTCTTCAAACTTCAAGCTCAAAGGAAGGCCAGTTGTATAGCTTATATCACCAGCATAACTGTTTTCAGCTGTGCTAACATAATTGCACAAGGGTTTTCTAATCAGACATTAGTCTTCTAAGGCGATTAGCAAACACAATGTACCATTAGAACACTGGAGTGATAGTTGATGGAAATGGGCCTCTATACACCTCTGGAGATATTTCATTAGAAACCAGACGTTTCCACCTAGAATAGTCATTTACCACATTAACAATGTATAGTGTGTATTTTTGATTAATGTTATCTTTATTGAAAAAACAGTGCTTTTCTTTGAAAAATAAAGACATTTCTAAGTGACCCCAAACTTTTGAACAGTAGTGTATGTGTGAATTCCTGATTGCCTGTCAGTGGCTATGCTACATGTTAGCTTCTACCTGACTCTCTTGCTACATCCCACGGATGAACAGACCAGTGTCATTATGGCACAAGTCAGTGCTGCTAGCTAGTTTATCGCGCAGAAGTTCTACATTTCTACATTTCAATACATTTGACCACATTTATAGTCATAATGTAGTGTTTAGCCTTTGCAGGGCGAAGCTAATAATTAAAAGTGTAACTTTTCAGCCTGGGTTTTCCTCAAATAATCTGTAATGTGGAACAACGTCAACGTCTCAATTCACAGGTACAGCATCACTCTAATCGATATCCCGACCTGCAGCCTTGATTTGGGAACTCTAAACTCCCGAGATTAGAAGTTACAGCAAAATAATGGACACAAACTTAAGCATGTGTACACACATTCCCACACAAGCAAACCTTCTGCTCTCAGATTCGGACAGACACACACACACACGGACGTACACACATATCAGTATGCACCGAGTATCTGGGTGCCTAAAGGTTGGCTCTGTTGGAAAGATTATTGTGGCCCAGAGAGTGACCAAGGCCTGGACGAGCCTCTGCATCTCTTGGAAAGGGAGCCCCTTCCTGGCAGACACTCCCAGTCTACCGAGCCCGACTCATTTCCCCTGAAGCCAGATGAATTAAGATGCCACAGAAGTAACATGGAGCCAGTTTCTCTGTATCCAATCCTCATTATTGTATTATCATGGCATGCATGATAATTGCTCGGTTCCAAAAAACCTGCTGTTGGAGTATTTGTGTGTGTTTTGTTTCATGACCGTCGGTTCTAGTAATTCCCTTGAACCACCCCTTTAGGATTCTCTCTGCTGTACGCAAGAACATCTGTTTTAATCACAGGGAGAACGAGTGGCGTTCCATTTGGAAAATGAGCCCTGCAGGAGCAGCCTCCGTCAAATAAAGCCTGAAGATTCTCTAAATAACGGACACACCGTTTCTTGCTTTCTTTCTCGCGAGGCTAGGGTGGCCTTCAATGAGCCGCTGGAGTTTAATGAGGCGCTGAATCATTCAGTGTTGATGTAAGAGAGAAAAAGGTGCTCCTCAACACATCCCGGCTGTGAAGTGAGCGATGGATCAGCTCCAGGTTTCTTTTTTTCAAAGCTATTCGTGGGTGCCGTTTGAACGTGACAGTCCCCCTCCCCCTCCCATCGTATGGCAAAATGGTTGTCACTCCCAATATCGGGCATGGAAGTGTGAGCGGAGGGCCTTAAAATGGAATGCGAGAGGAAACTGTCTCACGTCACGTCACAGCTTGCGATGAAAGAGGCTACTGAGTCCTTCCGCAAACCGGGCGCCATCTTTATGTTGAAAACATCACATTTTGAATCCCCCCCAAAAAACTTTCATATGGCAGAACTCGCTGTGCATTTTGAATGGGCTCAGTGATTCTCAAACTTGTTCTGTCACGCCTTTAGATGTAGAACAATATTCATGCCCACTCCAGCAAAATGGTCTCTGCAGACTTTTTATTGAAATAACTTTTTGTATGTCCTCCATCTGTGCTTTTTCAAATAATAGAAAAAAGAAAATTGCAATCACTTTCAAGCAAACCAAATGTGCAATCCCTGTGTTAGAACAATGCAAATAAAGTTATGCGGATGCAAAAAAGCACAAAAAAATGCAAAACAAAACAAGTTCACACGGCATACATTTTCAAAAGAATAATGTGCAACTTGTGCAAAACTAAATTAGTGCAGTGTGTCAACTTTTATTAGTCGCAGCAATGAGTCGGCTTTCCACTCCAAATCTTTTTTAAAAGGGCTTGATACGGACACTCTCAATTCATCCTCAAATTTGAACTTTTGTTTTGAAGGACAACAGCAAAAAAGCAGATCTCACAGAAATTGTCTTTTGGTAAAACGCCAAGAATCGGCGCGTCCTGGCCGTCGCGCATGTGTAACCCTTCAACCCTGTATCACAAAAATTACGTTCCCCCAGACCTAAAATGCAATTTGCAGTTACGTTTGACTGAAACGTATTTCTCTCCAAATTACGTTTGACTGAAACGTATTTCTCTCCAGATTACGTTTGTATTTGACGTATTATAATAACAAATACGTCTCTGATCAACGTATCTTTGCCGTTTGTTATCTCTCTTTTCTACAATGCTGTTATGAATTGTAAAAAGCGTCCTCTAGTCTTATTTATTATTATGTTATATATGTTGTTTCGCCTCCGTATTCTGACAGCAATAAGCGTTGTCGGATCATATGAATTGGCGTGAAGACTTGCTGCTGGTGACTCTCCTTTATTTTCTTTTCTTAGGTGACAATACATTAATTAAAACTCGTAAACTATCACCACCTCATCACCACCTTAACAGAGTCAGTCCCATACGGGTCAAATCAACTATTAAACTTGTTATAAAATGCGCATCTGTCCGTAATCTATACCATAAAGTTCGCATTTTAACCTAAAAAAGTGCGCTTCCTTGTTACCTTTCAAAATAAAGTCCGATTTGTCTGTTAAGCGGAAGTAGTATAAAACGTCTATATTTATTCAAACAATACAATATAAAAGGCATACATCAAAATCAATAAGGAAAATGCTGAACAGTCAAACTACTCAAAACAATAAACCCTTCATGGGGTTATTTACAGGGCGTGTTTACTTCTCATCAAACAAAAAGAGCAGGTATCTGGAAAAATCTGGGAAATAATTTGGGAATTGTTAATAAAACATGATTTACCCTTCAACTTCCACTGATATGCATGCAAATTAATACATCGCTTCACACACACACACTGACAGAAACACATAGACACTCACATACGTACACACACACACACAGGCAGAGACACACACATACTCACACACACAGACACACACACACCATACACACACACACACACACACACACACTACACACACACACACAATGACAGACACACAGACACACACACACACACAGAATGACAGACACACAGACACACACTCACACACAGACACACTCAGACACACATACATACAAACACAGGCAGAATCACACACACGCACACACACACACACACAAATACACATGCACACACGCATACTCTGCAGACTGACCTTTGACCTCCCAATTGTCTCTCAGATATAACCCTACTGCTATATATTAAATATATTATATTTACCTAACTATAAGACTTTGAGGTCGTGAGGGGAATCCCCTCCAAAAGATTCACAAGAGAAAATTGTCACCGTGCCAATAACCCTTGTACGATCCTTAAAACCAGTATTTTAGTTAATTTTGCACACTTTCAATCAACTTAAAGATCTGGATTCTTTTCAGATTCAAAGAGGGGCCTCTGAATATGAATAGCCTAGAGTTTTGGACCGATAGCTCTGAGCTAAGGGCCCCAAAAACAGGTCCAAAGGGTCAAATTGGGTAAACATGTCAGAGCTTAGCTTTCTTTTCCACGTTGTAGCCACTCCCAAATGGGGTAGAATACAATTGTAATTGTTCATATAGTACAAACATTTGAGGAGTTGTTAACCTTTGAAGGAAGGAATTTTGTTTTTTTCCGGGTTTTTAAACCCTTCCCAAGCAGGGATGCTAAGTGCTATATGTGGCCAGCCTACATGGTTGGGACCCATTTGGGAGGGGCTACAACCTGCAAAAGAAAGCTAAGCTCTGACATGTTTAGAAGAAAAAAAGCTAAAATCAGCCCAAACTCACAACAGGGTCTCAGATTTGTTCAACCACACACCGTCTTCAAGTCCTGGATTTCAGACAGCCAATTAACTCTTGTGGGTGTTTCGGAGGAAATTTCACCCCATCACCTCATTGTAGGCTCTGTCCTGAGTGTCTGTGTTCAATTTGGGATTTCCAGGACTAATATTTAGGAGATTATGGCCATTTTTGCACTTGTCAAAAAATATGCAAATTTAAGAGAATAAGGCCCAATTTGACCCTTTGGACCAGTTTTGGGGGCCCTTAGCTCAGAGCTATCGGTCCAAAACTGTAGGGTATATCATATTCAGATGCCCTTCTTTGAATCTGAAAAGAATCCAGATCTTTAAGTTGATTGAAAGTGTGCAAAATTAACTAAAAGATTGGTTTTAAGGATCGTACAAGGGTTATTGGCACGGTGACAATTTTCTCTTGTGAATCTTTTGGAGGGGATTCCCCCCACGACCTCAAAGTATTGTATTTAGGTAAATATAATATATTTAATATATAGCAGAAGGGTTATATCTGAGAGACAATTGGGAGGTCAAAGGTCAGTCTGCAGAGTATGCGTGTGTGCGTGTGAATGTGTGTGTGGGTGTGTGTGGGTGTGTGTGATTCTGCCTGTGTTTGTATGTATGTGAGTGTCTGTATGTGTGTGTCTGAATGTGTGTGTGTGAGAGTGTTTGTCTGTGTGTGTGCGTCTGTCATTCTGTGTGTGTGCGTGTCTGTGTGTCTGTCTGTGTGTGTGTGTGTGTGTGTGTGTATGAGAGTGTGTGTCTGTGTGTGTGAGTATGTGTGTCTCTGCCTGTGTGTGTGTGTATACGTATGTGAGTGTCTATGTGTTTCTCAGTGTGTGTGTGTGTGTGTGTGTGTGAAGCGATGTATTAGTTTGCATGCATATCAGTGGAAGTTGAAGGGTAAATCATGTTTTATTAACAATTCCCAAATTATTTCCCAGATTTTTCCAGATACCTGCTCTTTTTGTTTGATGAGAAGTAAACACACCTGTAAATAACCCCATGAAGGGTTTATTGTTTTGAGTTGTTTGACTGTTCAGCATTTTCCTTATTAATTTTGATGTATACCATTTATATTGTATTGTTTGAATAAATATAGACGTTTTATACTACTTCCGCTTAACAGACAAATCGGACTTTTATTTTGAAAGGTAACAAGGAAGCGCACTTTTTTTTAGGTTAAAATGCGAACTTTATGGTATAGATTACGGACAGATGCGCATTTTATAACAAGTTTAATAGTTGATTTGACCCGTATGGGACTGACTCTGTTAAGGTGGTGATGAGGTGGTGATAGTTTACGAGTTTTAATTAATGTATTGTCACCTAAAAAAAGAAAATAAAGGAGAGTCACCAGCAGCAAGTCTTCACGCCAATTCATATGATCCGACAACGCTTATTGCTGTCAGAATACGCAGGCGAAACAACATAATAATAAATAAGACTAGAGGACGCTTTTTACAATTCATAACAGCATTGTAGAAAAGAGAGATAACAAACGGCAAAGATACGTTGATCAGAGACGTATTTGTTATTATAATACGTCAAATACAAACGTAACCTGGAGAGAAATACGTTTCAGTCAAACGTAATTTGGAGAGAAATACGTTTCAGTCAAACGTAACTGCAAATTGCATTTTAGGTCTGGGGGAACGTAATTTTTGTGATACAGGGTTGAACCCTTCAACGGCATAACGTAAACATGTACACCAAGGTACAGGCATTTCAACATGTATATATTAATGACTTAGTTTTATGGCTGTGCACTTGGAACAAGTGTAAGATGTGAAGTTCTCAATAAAGGTCTTTCTGCATTTCCACCTGCGCCCCACAGTTTGAGGACCACTGGGTTAGCTGTTGACTAGCGGCAGATCCAGATACATTCTCAGCCAGCTAATGAGTTCCAAGCTCTCTCATTGGGGCTAAATCGACTCTGTTGGCCTTCAGGGGCGGAGGTCAGGCGAATGCCATGTGTCCTACACTAGCTGCCTCTTGTCACCTGCCAGCAAGGGGCCTCAGGGGCCTCAGTTGGAGGGCAATGCACATGCAGAGGTTCACATCACCCCTCCTTCAGATGGAACCCCTGCGTGGCCCCCAATCAATACACACCGACAGTTGGGTTTGTCAGAAAGATGGATCGGCTGGGGATTGAACCCGGGTCACTCCAGGTGATTTGTAGCTGGATGGTCTGCTTCCATTATTCAAAGATAAACTCTTCCTTCTTACCCTCCCTTGTGACACATATATGACACTAAGGCTAGATCCATATGAAGCGCATATCTTTTGCCACGTTTACGCCACACTGCCTCAGAGCTTTAGAGCCGTCTCGGTTGAACTAGCTACCGATGCCGCGGTAGATTGAGAACTCCGACGTGTGTTGACCCACATTCTTGACTCATTCTAGTGAAACGGCGTTGTGAGTGTTCATCTGTTTGAGCAAAAACAGTACAGGGAAGATTTTAGAATATCGATGCCTGACATTTTTCTCAATTTCTTACTTTTAATTCTTAAAGAAAACTTTAACCGAGCAACCAATCTACTTCCTGTTTACGCTGGCAGCCGCAGTGTGTGTGTATAGTCACGTGACGTATGGATGGTAATCATCTCTAAAACTGACCATTTGAAAAGATGAAAGTAAGGTGATGATATGATATGTGTGTTTACTTCTCCAGTGACAGAACCCCATAGTTACCGTTACACGACAGTCAGTAAAGAGGTCATTTTAAAAGGCAATGAAGGAAGGCACGGTAATCATGACTACTTCAATATCTGAATACTGTTACTGTACAAAGAAATCACAGATCACACTCTAACAATGACTTGACTTGCATTCCTTGGTGTGGTTTTAGTCTTCACCGATTGGTTACAGAAACGTTGGGCTTAGTGGCTACACGAAACAGAAAGAGAGGGTTATAACCAAAAGGAAAAAATGCAATTTTGACTACTTTAAAACACCTTTTTTTACGGGGTATAAAAGTCCCCAAGAAGAACACTGTAAAAAATGCCTCAAATAGGTTCAATCCTAACATAAATGGTGTGAAGATAGAGGCGTTCAATGGCCCTTTTGGCCGGCTTCCCGTACTCATCTCCCACAAGTCCTTTTCAAGGTCAGTTTGTGATGAAATCAAATACGGGCTACACGTTGTACTTGGTATGAACAGACATGGAAAAAGGGGAGAGCCTGAACAACTCCCCCCTCTCTCTGGTTGTTTAGTATGCCGTCCATTAGCGATGGAGAGATGGTTGTGGAGCCTGAAGCTGACGGAGCAGCATTATTATTATGTGTGTTCATTTAGCCTCATCCAGGCTTCATGCTTCATTAAACCGACTCCGGCGTTAAAGTGACACTCACACGCCCGGTCATTGAGAGGCAGATACGGACACTCAAACACAAATGAATTACTGCAACGCTTTAAAAAAAAAAATTTAACAACTTTTTAAATATTAAAAATGAATCACAACCCCTCACAGCAGGTACAGTAAAAATTTAGAGCCAATAAATGTTTTATATGCTGTTACTTTACAGTGTTGGGTTTTTATGACCGTCGTGAGTGGGTTATACTTGAAGGATAATTTGCAATCCAGCTGTGTCGATGTACATTTAGCCCGATGAATAGAGTTGATGTTTATTAGAGGAATATGTTTGCCTTTGCATATGTATTTATTAAAATGAAAGGTTTCCAGCTGGTTCGCCTTTGTCGTGTGTCTGAAATGATCTGAAGTTCCTCATAAATACCATGTATAATAAACAACATTTTCACTATACTGTTTCAAAAATAAATAATTAAAAAATGTGGGATTTGCACTTCGTAGATTACATTTTTTAAAGAAATTCAAATATACAACAGTGCAGTTCTAAACAACTCCTGAAGAGTTTTGCATACGTTTTGCATTAGTTACAATATATCTATCGGCTATAAATAAAGATAATTTTCTAAAGTATTCAGTTAATAATAGTTATGTGCACTTTTGACACATCTAACTTCACTCAGCCTTGTGTGCATACATACATATATATACATATATATATATATGTGTGTGTATATATATAGCTAGATATATACATATGCATTTATATACATGTATACATATGTATGTATGTATACACTGTAGATAAATACATATGTGTATATGTATGTACATATATATATATTTATATGTATATACATATATTTACATATGTATATATATATATATACATATGTATATATATGAATGTACATACATATATACAGTATGGATAAATCTAGTAATATATGTTTGTATATTTATTCATTTATATAGATATATGTATATTTATTTACATATACATAAAATATTTCAGTGAATCAGAGCATTGTTGTGGCTTCCAGAGCACCAGATATATTTAGAATGTGAGGAGCGTTGAGTCGGCTGCAAAGGAGAGTTGGTCTCCGTGATCCCGCCGAATGCAACGGACTAAAGTAAGAGGGGATATAGATTTGTGTGAACAAAGAGAGACGGAATCAGAAATATGGACAGGAATGTCTGAGGGGGATTATGGAAATGCAATATGCAGCTGATGAATCACCGTGGCTCTGTCAGGTGCTCAGTCATCTGATAATATGACGGCTTCCTCTCCAGCCCAAAGCTAATTATAGACAGATATAATGAACTTGTGTGTGTGCGCATGGGTGTGTGTGTGTGCACAGTAAATTCCCAAGTGGTAACACTTCATTGAAAAAGTATATTAACTCTTTCAGAGTTATTACAACAACAGCAAGTAAATAGCCCCCAGTGTTGGTGTAAATATTCAGAGTTAACTCCCCAGTTTTAAAAATGCAGCACTAAAGTTAATTGACTGTCAGTCATTACAACTAGAGCAAGAGAAAAACCCCAGTGATGACAACATTCACTGTTACTCTGGAAAGCTCCGCCCCCTCCTTCTCTTTTCAAATTGAGTTTCATCACGCGTGTGTTTTTTCTGGAAATACCGCAGTAAGTTTCTCTAAATCCTTTTTTTAAAGATATCAAAAGTTGATATTTCAGCAGAAG
The DNA here is from genome assembly GCF_029220125.1 of Pseudoliparis swirei. NCBI lineage: Eukaryota > Metazoa > Chordata > Actinopteri > Perciformes > Liparidae > Pseudoliparis > Pseudoliparis swirei. Next base: position 6,340,608 of record NC_079406.1, on the reverse strand, counting down.
AAACATTTTTAAATGATATTATACTGAGTTCAACTTACACTCGAGCTGTTTTTGTGTCTTGAAATATCGAAGTGCAGACGGCTAACGTGACCGAGTCAAAAGCTACACGGTAGAATTAAAGAGTACATTAACACTAAGCCAGTAAACATATGGTCCCTCTCTAAAGAGTATTTAAGAGCAGGTCTGTCAGGAAGTTGGCGGTTCAATCCCCGCCCTAGTCGATGTGTCCTTGAACAACCCTGAATTCTTCCCTGTAGCTGTGTTTATGATGTATGACTGTAACATGAATATAAGTCTCTTTGGATAGAAATGTAATATAAAGTACGACTGAAACGATTGATAATGCAATTTTGGTAATTATGAAGTTAATATTCTACAATGAAAAGTGTCAAATATAAATCACACTAAAAGTGTGATTTATATTTGACACTCTGACTCGTGTTAAGCAAAATTGACACTTCTCAGCGTAGTGTAGAGTAAAATAATAACTCTTCCCACAGTTGCGTTAACTCTGAAATGTTAACACTATGTTCAGTGTTACTTTAACACCAAAGATAACGGACCATATGTTCACTGGCTGTTAAAATGTACTCTTTCAGTGTAAAATTGACACTGTCAGTGTGTGTGTGTGTATGAGTGTGTGTGAGTGCGTGTGTGTGCGTGCAGTCTCTCGTCTCTGTTCAAAGTATCTTTATTTGTCTACAGTTTGACGTGACGGTGTGATGGAGTGAGTAATCTGCGAGGTGTCTCGTCCTCGTGTGGACGCTTGACAGGACAGCAGCGCCTTTGGAAAATGTTTTTGTTTTTTAAAGTGAGCTTGGCAGCTGAACATTTCGGGGGTGAGGAAGTCACAGACGTCCTGATTGCTGAGCTGACAGCGTAATGGAATCAGCGGGAGGGAGAAAAAGATGCTGCTGGTACGTGTCTGCTGGGGCGTGGCCTCTTTAAGTCGTCTCTGTTTTTTCAGCCTTTTGTGGTTCGGTTGGAGATGAAACCAGTTTGTCTGTAAAGGTCGGGGCTGGTTATCGTTTTAAAACATACGATGCCAGCGCCGATATGAAGTGACACCGATACCTGCAGAGTGCTTCATTGGATTCCCGTCACGTGAATGGAAGTGGTGGGCGTGTTCCGATGGACATGGGCGCATATTAATACGGGCAATTTTGCTACAGCGCGCGACCCACACATGCAGGTTATGAAAATATTTGATTGCAATATTTAGATTGTGTATCCAAAAAAGGTAAATCAGGAGGAAAGAGAGTATAGGATGGAAAGGAAATGGGTCGGAGGCGGACTCCTCTGCCCGTTGCTCTTCTTAGCGCACGCCCTACTTAACTTGCCTCGCCCTCTTTGACTTGCCACGCTCTCCTTAACTTGCCACGCCCTCCTCAACTTGACACGCCCTCCTTAACTTGCCACGCGCCCTCAACTTGCCACACCCTCTTTGACTTGCCACGCTCTCCTTAACTTGCCACGCCCTCCTCAACTTGCCACACCCCCTTTGACTTGCCACGCCCTCCTTAACTTGACACGCCCTCCTCAAATTGCCACGCCCTCCTTAACTTGACACGCCCTCCTCAACTTGACACGCCCCCCTCAACTTGCCACGCCTCCTCAACTTGACACGCCCTCCTCAACTTGACATGCCCCCTCAACTTGACACACCCTCCTTAACTTGACACGCCCTCCTTAACTTGCCATGCCCCCTCAACTTGCCACACCCTCCTTAACTTGCCACGCCCCCCTCAACTTGCCACGCCCTCCTCAACTTGGCACGCCCTCCTCAACTTGACATGCCCTCCTTAACTTGCCACGCCCTCCTCAACTTGCCACGCCTCCTCAACTTGCCACACCCTCTTTGACTTGCCACGCTCTCCTTAACTTGACACGCCCTCCTCAACTTGCCACACCCTCTTTGACTTGCCACGCTCTCCTTAACTTGACACGCCCTCCTTAACTTGCCACGCCCTCCTCAACTTGCCACGCCCTCCTCAACTTGCCACACCCCCTTTGACTTGCCACGCCCTCCTTAACTTGACACGCCCTCCTCAAATTGCCACGCCCTCCTCAACTTGACACGCCCTCCTCAACTTGACACGCCCCCCTCAACTTGCCACGCCCTCCTCAACTTGACATGCCCCCTCAACTTGACACACCCTCCTTAACTTGACACGCCCTCCTTAACTTGCCATGCCCCCTCAACTTGCCACACCCTCCTTAACTTGCCACGCCCCCCTCAACTTGCCACGCCCTCCTCAACTTGGCACGCCCTCCTCAACTTGACACACCCTCCTTAACTTGCCACACCCTCTTTGACTTGCCACGCTCTCCTTAACTTGACACGCCCTCCTCAACTTGCCACACCCTCTTTGACTTGCCACGCTCTCCTTAACTTGACACGCCCTCCTCAACTTGCCACACCCTCTTTGACTTGCCACGCTCTCCTTAACTTGACACGCCCTCCTCAAATTGCCACGCCCTCCTTAACTTGCCACGCCCTCCTCAACTTGACACGTCCTCCTCGACTTGACACGCCCCCCTCAACTTGCCACGCCCTCCTCAACTTGCCACACCCTCTTTGACTTGCCACGCTCTCCTTAACTTGACACGCCCTCCTCAAATTGCCACGCCCTCCTTAACTTGCCACGCCCTCCTCAACTTACTACGCCCCCTCAACTTGCCACGCCCTCCTCAACTTGACACGCCCTCCTCGACTTGACATGCCCCCCTCAACTTGACACGCCCTCCTCAACTTGACACAACCTCCTTAACTTGACATGCCCCCCTCAACTTGACACGCCCTCCTCAACTTGCCATTCGGTGGAATATTAGAGGAAAATGATGTCTTCAATTGGCAAACATCATATGTTTAACTCATGTTATAATTTAAGCAGGTAAATTGACTCCCGTCACATCAAGGTCCACGGGAAGGGATTTTTATTTTTTGGAAGCGTCCATGTTCCTCCGTGTTCCAGTTGGTCTTGTGTTGTTACAAAATGAGTCCGATTTAGAACATCATCGTGTCTGTAGCAGTTTGATGAGTTTCACCTCTAACCAGAGGTCAGCCTCGCTCCTGATTCGGAAACTCTCCAGGACAGGACAGGGAGGTCTGCCACCTCCAATCTCTCGCGACTCGCCGATATATACGGAACTGGAAAGTAGTTTACCCGGAGACAAAGAAAAAAAGAGATAAGCAAAAAGACACGATCTAAGCAAAAAGGAAATAATCAGTTTGATCTCAGTGCAATTAATTCCTTCATTTGGCAAGTGAGGGCCTAAAAGTAGACATAAACCTTACTTTTGTGTTTTTCTTTTAATGCATCTTGCGCTGTTTTTTCCAACCACTCTATCAACGGAGGAGCCGTTAATGATCGTAGAAGGCCGAACAGTGGAAGGGAGAGAGCTCTTTCTATTCACGAGCTCATGTAATATTAACTAGTAATTAAAAGTGCTGAGCTGACTCCAGGAGAATGGGACGGAAAGAGAGAAGCCTGAGCGCTGTGCATTTGGCCTCACAGTATGCATTAAAACCAGAAGTAGTAACTTGGCCCTATGCTCTGTCTTCTAAAACAATAATGCTGAAAGAAGATTTTTTTTTTAAAAGGTCCCTTTACTGGCTTAACAAACATCTAGATGTTGAAGTCTTCACTCTCCAGTCGTATAATTATACGTCTGATGTAAACCAAATAGAAGCCTAATTTTTGGATTATTCCGTTTTACAACCGGGCAAATTGCAAAAATGGCATTAAGGAATAATCGCTTCTACTCGCCCACACACACACACACTCACTCCACCCAGCTCCCATTACCTCGTGTCGCCCTGAGTACCAGACCAATACCTCTCGCTGCTTTTAAAGGAATGATCAGCATCAGTAGGAATTTCTCTATAAGCAGAATTTCTCCCTCTCCCTCTCCGCTGCTCTCCCTCCGGGCAAAACATTTTGCTGACTGAGACTCAGCCAGCTATCGAGAAGTTACAATTTCCCCTTTATCTGCAGTTGGCTTTGTGTCAAGTGCGCTCATAACCGGGGCCGATGAACTCCTCCCGGAGTAGAGCTCTCCGAGCCGTTGGATGTTCGGTGTCGCCCGGCTGTTATAGAGTCGGAGAAAGTGTACACACACTGGGGGACGTTTCCCCTCAAAACTTTCTTGGTGTCTTTTATATTTCTCACACCTTGTGATTGAGGTGAAAGTGACCGGCGAGATAACGGGGAGCGGCGTCAAGTGGACCGAGTCTCGTGTACGGGTATGGGTTAAATGAAGCGGTGGGGGGGGGGGGGGGGAGGAGGTTAACTCAATCTTGTTAATAGAGCTTATAGTTAGGGCTGAATCAGGTTGACCTGGTCCAGCCTCTAGAGATGCTAATAGAGCAGGGGTCGGGAACCTATGGCTCTTCCGGTGACGGCATATGGCTCCCAGACAATTTTAGGTTGAAAAAAAAAAAATTCTCCGCCCGCCCCCCTGTAATTTTCTCTATCGCGCCAGATTACAGGACAAGTAATTTAAGGTCCCTTTCTTAAAGATGTCTTTGTTCTTTTATTAAACAGCCGTCTGTTATTGATCGTCTCCACATAACAGCATTTCATTTCTGTCTCTACGTGTCGCATCTCGCGCGCCGCAGAGCGCCGATGCTGGCGTGTGCAGAAGTCGCATTAAAAGCAAGACATATTTAATTTATTATACGTTAAAAATACTATATGGCTCTCAATGAAATATATTTAGAAATATTTGGCTTTTAAAGGCTTTTCAAAAAGGTTCCTGACCCCTGTGCTAGAGGCTTATTGGCTGCTGGGGGATGTTTCAGTATACACTGAGCACCTCTCTCCTCTTCTCTTTCTGTTTATGGATGAATTTCCATCTCAACATCACACATTATTAACTCTGCTTCCTCCCCGGAATCTTTGTGACATCGGACCTGGCTGGGTCTGATGCCTCCTGTCATGGCCCTGCTGATGCGATATTGGGCTGTATAAAATAAACTGAATTGAACTCCTCTGAACAACAGTTAAGTCTCACTACTACTCTGTAGTATGAGCCAGCAGCAGAGGGGCCTCGGGCCCCCCGAGGCGTTCGGAAGGATACGTCTTGGCTTTTTATAGAAAGGTTTTAGTACTTTCGGTGGAAATTGTTTAACTTCCCGTCGAGACAAATAAAGGACCAACTGGCATCTCGTCTAGACACCTGGGTCCTAAAGGTGCTTTTTGTCTTTCAGGGTCCATTGAGCTATTGTCTTCTTGATAAAGCTTGGACCACTTCAAGACAAAATAATGCTCTGCTGGGGCGTTCAGGAACAAATTAGTATCGCGCTTTGTAGCCCGCAGATGTGGTCGGGCTGTTCGTTGCCAACAAAAAGAAACAAATAGAGGGCGTTGAGGGAAGTTACTTCTAATAATTCAGAATGACACATGGGAAATATTAGTTGACAGCGCTTTATTTGCTATATATTCTCTTGAAATGGCAAACCCATCTCCATCAAGGGCAGGGGATACAATAATCAATAACTACAACAAAACGAGAAGCTTTTTCCACATTAGCTTTGCTAACTAATAAACTTTAAATAAATAATGTAATAAATGATTGAATTATAATGTTGTGGGTTTATTTGTCATATACAGATGCAATAATGATTGCTGGGTAATATGTATGTTTCTATTGTTCAATGTCAAGTCTCTACTTGATCATGTGACGCGAGGATAAGATGGTGTGTGTGTAGGGGTGTGTGTGTGTATGTGTGTGTGTGTGTGTCCTTCATAATAGTGTGCACTGAGGCCCATCATGACTACCTTATGCCTCTGGATGGGCAAAGTATAAATACGCTGTGTCACTTCCACCAACACTTCCTGCAGAGAGAAGAAAGGGACAAATGTAAATCCATTTATAAATATTTCATATAATATCAAATAATAATGTTGTTTTCTTCGTGATGCGACTCTCATAACACCGCATCACTGCGTCCCAAAGTCCATGCGTGTGAGTGGACACACCTTACATATCAAACCCAGGCCGACGATCAGCTGTGAGAGCCACACAGTTTGTTTTGGTCTCATCGATGCAGTTTTAGAAGCCACAAATGTGCATTTTCAAAGCCTGCAATAGCATTCCCATCACGTCGCTTTTATTCCGGACTTTGTTTCCACCCATTGAATGCAGGTTAAGTCCAACACTGTACATTTTTTTCTGCCAACTCCTGAGGGAAATCTACCTCTTTCGCTGCTGAGAGGTTCACCACATGGCCCCTAGCTGTGGCTCGGGCAGAGAGGTACAGGAGGTAATGACCAACCGCTGAGCTTGTCGGGGACACGAAAAAAGATATTTGAGTTGTTTTCCTCTCCCAAGAGCAGCACGTTTACACACAACGCACCATGAACAACAAACACATACAGAGGATACAATAACCTGCATATGTAAGAGTTCCCTGGTGCAGTCATTCCGTGTTTAATGCCTGTATGGCACGGGGAATAAAAGTCATCCTATGCTTGTCCCTGCTGCCCTTTGGGACTCAAACAGAGAGTGTGGAGGATGTGAGCTATCTGCAGTTTTACATGTCGGCCTTTGTGTGTCCAGCACTGTGAAAAATATTGCACAATGTTTTTTCTGCGCCTTTGAAACTGTTAAACCTCTGAGTTTCAAGCCTTAAGATGGAGGTGTATACCTAGTTTCACTCAACACAACCATGTTATTTTTTATTATGCCTTCAAGTACAACCCATACAAGACAAAGAGGAATTGGATCATGGTAATATTAACAAACTGTTGTTGTTTTTTCTCTGGCAAAATGTCATCTAAAAAAATGAATGACTGAACCTGTGGCAGAACACGTGTGAGAGGGAACAGAATCATCCCGGGTACACCACCGCCCCGGGGTGATGTACTACTGGCGTATGTGTGTCAGTTAGTGTATGATGGAACACACGCTCTCTGGAAATGATATGGTGTGTGTGTGTGGTTGTGTGTGTGTGTGTGTGAGAGAGCTATAGTGTAAACTCAGCATAGATCATGTAGAAAGCTGCTCGCTCCCGGTGGATGAATGGCTTTAGTTTGCATCTTACCCTTCCTCTCTCCTCTGCTGTTCCATCCCTCCTGGCCTCCTCTCCAATCCCTCTCTCTCCCTGCTGCTGCCCTGGGTGATGGAGTGTAGGACGCGGGGGGGTTGGGTTGGTGGTGGTATGGGGGGGGGGGGGGTATTTAGGGAGGGACGAGAGAGTAATGGCAGACCCTTTGCCTCGCCTGTGTGTCGCTCTGCCAATGCCCTCGGAAACGTTCCAGAACGTGACACTTATTACCATATATGTATTTTTGTTTGGACACCGATTGAAAAGCAGATGCTAATGTCAGATGAGTGTTGGCTGGACTTCCTGGGAAAGTTTGCGGGTAAGTGCTTTGCAGTCTGCTTTTGCCAAACTTACCCAGGAAGTTGTCTTATCTTCCACTTCTCTGGGAGGTCAGCTGAGGTGGTGCCACTCACAGGAAATATATTTCTGGAAGAGGTGTGTGTGTAATATGATACGATGGGAGGCAGCGAGGGCTTGAGAGATCACGATGGCGCAAAAAAATATATATATATATTCCATCATTTTTTAGGTATGTCTGCAGTTAACTTTCACAGCGATTTGATCTTGAAAACACCACATGTCTGGATTTTGTAAAAAATATTTCAAGACCTGATTAAATGATGAAAGTAGGAGGAAGAAGAAAGGGAACGTAAGTGGAGGGGAAAGATGAGAGGAGGGGAGGGGGGAAACCAAAATCTACAAAAAGGAAAAGACAACATAGGAGTTGAAGGTGGAAATAGATTAGCTGAGAAGGACGGAATCAAGGAGACGGGGAGGAAATGGAATAAATATATAGGATCTCTAATCAACCTCGAGGAAAGTCTCTTCAAACAAAGGACTCGGATGCATTGGGGGGGGGGGGCAAAAAGAGAACGAGTGGCAGATTAGAGCGATGGAGTGACGGGTGAGACAGGGAGGCAGATCTGACTGTCCTTTCCATCAGAATGAACAGCATCTGTCTGTCAACAAAACCATTAACTGGCTTTAATGATGCTTAGAAGAGCACACACACACATGTGGAACACACACACACACACACACACAGTATCACACCAGATTCTGTGCACATCTGAGACTCATTGGATATTGATTATGCCTTGGGATTTCTTTTTTTATTATTACATCACAGACATTAAATATATTTTTTATTACATCTCTTAGCGCATTATGTGCCGTTCTTAGATTATGAGTCGCTTCACACTCGGAGCCTCTGATCAGGTTCACAACAACGTTTCCGCTGGTTTTGAAATGCGATCAGGGTCATGTCTCTGAGAACGCGACACAGTTTGTCTGCTTGGGAGATTCCAAGTGATTAAAGAAATGAAGATCATCATAATAATACAAATAAAAAAATAAAAAAATAATAATACAAATATTAATAATAATAATAATAATGCAATTAATAATAATAATAATAATTCACATCGCATCTCATCAGGATCGAGGCGAGGAGGAACGTGTGTGACAGACAACAGTGCCTGCACGAGTGAAGAGGGACCAGGGACTCAAGGTTCCGTCTCCGATATCAGGACATGTGAGCCATCACCATGACAACCACATGCACTCCATTTGCTGATGAAGATTATGGAATACAATTGAAGGTTTATAAAAAAAAAATTGGTTAAATCCTCTTAGGTTGACCTTGAGTTAAAGCTGCTACGAAGAAGTTACCGATTGTGTCGATGTTTTGCGGCCCATGTACAACCCCCACCCCCGCAAATGCCGCACCACTAATAAAGATGTCTCCCAGATCTGGGATCAGAACCCTTTGGTCCTGAGATGAACGTCGTCGAGAACACGGACACCGAGGCGGACGGCCAGAGACTCCTTCCGTCCAGGTACGGTATGAGGTGATGCAACAAGGAGACATGTTTCAGCCTGACAGCGCTACACTGCTAGGATTTAATATCTTAAACCCGAATAATCTCGATAGCAAACATTCTTAAACCTCACTCCTCCAACGTGTGATACTGTCAGAGATGAACGCATCATGATTACCAAAGGGGAACTGGATCGCCGTAGTGGTGAATACTAATAACACGGGGAAAACAAATGTGAAAATCTGTATAAAAGCAATATAAAGTATGTCTTACCCTTTTTATGAAAAGATATGATTACTTGTATACGGTACATTCATCTCTACTTGGTCAGAGCGGTATTTGAACTGTAGTGTATGTGATCTTTTAGGAGGTGATTTTAAACATTCGATATGTAAATGGACTTGTATCGCACTTTCACCCCACGATTCACGTTGACACTTGTCATCATTCACAACTTCAAACTGCCGATCTTCTGACTGAAAGACAACCTGCTCTACCACTGAGACACAGCTTTTTATAATACCGTCATAATCACTGCAGCTAGAACAAACATATGTAAATATGAGTCAAGATAAGCAGCTTGCGCGGACAACCTAAATGGACCGTTGCATTTTTCTAACGGATTCAATGACTTCAAGAGCCTTGAAAGTGAATTATTTTATAGGAAAAAGATGAACAAATTGCAGCTAAAAACAAAAACAAGGCCAGAAACGTACACTTTACAAATGTTGCTGTGTGTGTAGCCAAGTGATATCATCCAGATCGTTTTTTTATTTCTGCATTTCTCCAAATTTTTTTCCTCCTTCATATGGAATGTTGCCAGTTGACATTGGCAGAGAGCCAATGACGTATGTGGTGAATCCCACTGTTTTTTTTTTTTATATAGAGAAGGAAATGAAGGTCAAGCTCCATGTGTTTGTGAGATTTGATATGATGAATGGACCGAATGAGTGTTCAACACACCGACTTTGACCTTTTCGCAGGCTGCCGACTATCATACATTCTCAGGGAATTGGGACGTGAAGACATTGCAAGTGCGTGTTGTAGTGTGTAAGTGTGCAGGGCGTCGACACGCGGCAACACAAAGAGAATGGTTTCTCACCAGCACCGGTCCAACCCTGTATCACAAAAATTACGTTCCCCCAGACCTAAAATGCAATTTGCAGTTACGTTTGACTGAAACGTATTTCTCTCCAAATTACGTTTGACTGAAATGTATTTCTCTCCAGATTACGTTTGTATTTGACGTTTTATAATTACAAATACGTGTCTGATCAACGTATCTTTGCCGTTTGTTAGGCCTATCTCTCTTTTCTACAATGCTGTTATGAATTGTAAAAAGCGTCCTCTAGTCTTACTTATTATTATGTTATATGTTGTTTCGCCTGCGTATTATGACAGCAATAAGCGTTGAAACGGATCATATGAATTGGCGTGAAGACTTACTGCTGGTGACTCTCCTTTATTTTATTTTTTTAGGTGACAATACATTCATTAAAACTCATACACTATCACCACCTTAACAGAGTTAGTCCCATAGGGGTCAAATCAACTATTAAACTTGTTATAAAATGTGCATCTGTCCGTAATCTATACCATAAAGTTCGCATTTTAACCTAAAAAAAAGTGCGCTTCCTTTTAACCTTTCAAAATAAAGGTCCGATTTATCTGTTAAGCGGAAGTAGTATAAAACGTCTATATTTATTCAAACAATACAATATAAAAGGCATACATACATCAAAATCAATAAGGAAAATGCCAAACAGTCAAACAACTCAAAACAATAAACCCTTCATGGCGTTATTTACAGGCGTGTTTACTTCTCATCAAACAAAAAGAGCAGGTACCCGGAAAAATCTGGGAAATAATTTGGGAATTGTTCATAAAACATGATTTACCCTTCAACTTCCACTGATATGCATGCAAACTAATACATCGTTTCACAGCGGGGGCTCTAAAATATGAATATCCCCATTGGTCCACAGAAACAGGGTAAACTATTCCTCCCTTCACAACGCACTGAGCTGTAACCTAAAAGCAGGCCGGGGGGCGGCGGGGGCACGACTTATGTCACTTTTGAGGGTTTTTTCATATTAACTTTCGTGTAAAGAAAAGAAAATGCTGCCGGCGGTTTGAAAGAAGGGGATTAACATGATGAACGTGACCCACAGCCACGCTGCTTCGAGATGTATTTGCATATACTGCAACACCCTGTTCCGTGTCTCCTATGTCTCCTCTGTGTCTCCTATGTCCCCTCTGTGTCTCCTATGTCTCCTCTGTGTCTTCTCTGTCTTAATTGTTTAATTCCCTGCACCTGCCCTCAGCCACTCTTGTCTCGTTAGTGTCTGATGTCGTACACCTGTTTCCCCCCCTATATATTGTGTCAGTCTTTCCCTTGTCTGCTGTCGGATTGTCATCTATAGTTCCGTGTCCTTTTCCCGTTGTCCTGTCTGTGTTCCTGGTTCTGCCTGTTGACCCTGCCTGCCCTGAACCTGGATTCTCTGCCTGCCCCTTTTGGACCTTGTTTTTTTGTAAACTGTTTTGCCTCATTAAAGAGTGCCTTTTTTTTGTTATTCATATTGCGTCCCAGCCTGTCACTCTTCGCCTGAGCCTCACCCTGTGATAAGAACCTGACATATACACGAGTTAAACTAGCTCAATGGTGACTGACCTCTTATCATCTCTCGGCTTCTTAATCTGCCCCCCCCCCCACGCACATAAATGGGACCGGAGGTCAATTATGAACTCTACTTTGGCTACATTTGACTTCGGACTATTGACAGATGAAAGTAAAAGTGATTCTCTTTAAAGTAGCATTACCGGTAGGAGTGTATATAACATCCAGCCAGAGAACTTCCGTCACCTTGACTCTTCCGTGGACTCGCCTCGCTGTGGCCTTGAGACCCTACGGGTTGCGTTGGTTTATGGGAAATGATGTTTGCTGCATTTTATACTATGATGTACTCCTAGTTTAGTGGCTCGGGGTACTCAAAAAACTCCTGCAACTTTATACATGTCAAATTGAACAGGCTTTTGGAATATGTAATCTCATATTAATGTGATCTCATAGTCAGGTGATCTCATATTTCAGTGGAACATAACAGGAACGCTGCTCTTGACGCTTGTTTAGTTCAGACTCTACTCTGAGCTGAAGGACTTGAAGAACTGTGGTGACACAGAACGCTGAGTCAAATGTTTTATTGAAGCAAAAGAAGCATCGTCACCATGAATAAACACACCTTTACCCATAAAAGAGATACATTCAGAGTTATGGATGTACACACTACAGAAGAAGGTTCTTCATTATCAAAAGTAAAAGTACTTTTTATGCAGAATAAACTCTTTTAGAGAGCTCAAATATAATAAACAGCATGTTATTGGATCATTATTACTCATTAACAGGTAAGTAGCATTTTAAAGCTGCAGTAGGTTGAGATGCTAGAAAACAAAGCTTCATATTCTATAAGCTCATCACATATTTTATATTTAACATCTTACTGTGCAAAGGAACTACACTCTGACACACTAATGTGCTAACTAGAACTCTGATAGAAACCAAGCGTTCTATCTGGAACTAACGATGGGTTCCTAATGAGGTTCATGAAGAAGATTTCTGGAGAAGGAAAGGGATCCTCAGAAGCAAATGGTTCTGGGGAGAACCTCAGCCCTTCAGGAAGAAGCTGTTTGGAACCCTTATTTCTGAGAACGTAGAAACTGAAGCTGATGGATCGATGTAATGGATTAAAAGTCTAAAGGACTATGGGATGGAAACAGGGTACTTTACAGAAAAGGGTCTGTACTTTGGTACTTTTGGTTCTTTCTTCCAATGATTGAGAGGAAGAAGAAAAGGATGAAGATAAAGGAATCCTCGGACCAGAGTGGATTGAAAGAACATTAAAGCTCATCTGTTCTCTTCTTCTTGGTCTTCTTCTCTTCCTTGTGAAAGACTTTTCCATCCGACTGCTTCTTCCAGCTCAGTTTGATGTCGTCGTTCAGCCCTTGGTCCTTCATTCTCTGTTTGAGCTGAAACATGGAGAGAAGAACTCTTCACTAGACTGTTGTTCCCTTACATCCTGCATCCTTTCTCTCTCTCTCTGTCCTCAAGTGGAAGCTCTGCTCTAGAAGAACTCTGGTTTCCACTAGAGCATCTTTGTTGTTGGCATGTATTTTGGACACAAGTCTAGCTTCAATAATGACGTGGTCACGTTTGCTCTGAACATAGCACCTCTACATTGTTCTGAGTAGTCCACTACATCTCATGTATCACCTGTTGCCATGTTGTTAATTAGAGGAAGATGTACCTTCTTCAGGAGGTCCTCCATCACCACAGGGTCATTCAGATCCAGAGAGGAGCTGCTCCTCTCCAGCCTCACTTTAATCACTCGCTTTGAAACAGGAAGAACGTCTAAAAAACAAAAACATCACAAGTCGCAACATTTCAGGTTGTTAATAATCAACATCCCTGAATGTTTAACACTTTGAATGATAAAAAAGACAAAAGTATGGTAATTTTCCATTAGCTAAATGTCTACATATGGCTGATGCAAGACCACCTTAGCTTAGCTTAGCATAGACTTAGCATTAGCATTGTTGCGTCACTCAAGCCAGCACTCTCTAAACCTAAATCCACCATTAGAGACTTTTTGATTGACAGCTCACCGCTGTAGCAGATGAACGCTGACTTGACGTTACAGTCTAGGATCTCCCAATGTCCATCGGCACTGAAGTCTGCTGCCACACAAGTCTCAGAGGAGCCACCAGTTACATGAGTTTTCAGAAGATTCCAGTTCCTAAATGAGGAGTCACTTCCATCAGACCACTTCCATGGACCTCTGAAAAGGCCGATCCAGACTCCGTTTGTAGTGGAAATCTGATGCAGGACCATCTGGTTCTCCTTCACGTTCCTCACACTGGCCAGGTCTGTGTGGTGTTTCCTGCAGTAGCTCTGGGCTTCAGTCCACGTCATGGTGTTGATAATGAAGACATATGTGTTTGGCCCTGAAAGTAGACCAGAGGGAAGTGCTGAGTAGAGGAACCATAACAGGCCAAATGATGCAGACCTGTTTATTGTTGCTTCATGAATCTTAGCATGAAGGTGGAATCAACACGGAGCTGTGTGAATATGAACATTCATAAAGGCAACATACATGAATCTCCTTAAAAGGACCTTCATGGAGCTGAAGACTAGTTCAAGTAACCGTGAGGAACTTTGAATGGTTCCTAAACCAGTCTCAGTCTAGTCCTGATCCTCTATGTCTATATGACCCCAGTCTAGCCGTGGTCCTCTTCAGACCTCCTCTAGTACTGACACCGCACTGCTGGACTCCCAGGACTTATTGCTGGACCTGCTGGAGGGAAGGCGGACCCGGGAGAACCAGAACCAGGACAGAGGGGGACAGACTGACGGACCCTGTTGCAGTGCAATAAAAGCTTTTCTAAAGACATCCTGGTGCTCAGAGACCCGACCATTTTAGTCAACAGGGGGCGCCAGAACCAACCCAGAAGGAAAGTTCTTTGTAGTAACTTTAATATTCTCACCTTTGACATCGAAGCAGACTGACCTAAGGCGAGCATCACATGGCGCGTCAAACCAGAGCCCAGCTGGAGTAGTCGCTCCGCAGTGTTCTTCATTCATGTAGTTGTCCGGTTCTCCTTTTCTCCATTGACTCAAACCTATCTCCCCGGGTTTGGAGACACTTGTGTTTGACAGTGACCACCTCCAGTTGTTCAAGTCATGGTCCAGTCCGATCCAGGCTTGCTGAAAGCAATATTTCATTGTGATATAAAGAAAGATACTTTCTAAAGATGCTAACAGCGCTAACAAAGGCAACATGACTCCACTATATATTTGCATGGATGATGTTTGATTGATGAGATATCAATGCTGTACATATCCAGTACAGATTAGCAGTATAATGGGTAACATGTTATAATAACTACACACTATTTAAAAGTAAAACTACAACATACCCAAACTTTAAAAGGGTGGATCTAATCAACCACAAGGGCTATTTTAATAATGTTGGTGTTATAATAACAATAATAGCTGTGATCTTTTGTTATGATTTGTAAATATCAGTCTATAAGTTACTGGCGATTCGTTAAATTGGCACACAGCACAAATTAAAAAGTTTCAGGTTTGTAGGAAAATCAATATTTTGGAGTGATACAGCTGCCTGTTGAAACATTTCCTATATCATAAGACAACATGTGATGATCTTTCTGCAAAGGTTGACGAGTAAATTGAAGCAAAAAAAGAAATTAAAGAGTATTCAGGAAAGAGAAAAACTTCACAATAGGCGAGATCTGCCAAATCTGGCGTTTCCTCTCCTTTCCCCCCTGGTCGGAATCCTCTCAGCCCCTCAGATTTTAGTGTGGATAGATAGCTAGATACTCAAACAATAATAATAATGTGTACGTGCCAGCAAACTAAGAAGCAAAAAACATTATAAATGATCTCATAATCATCTAAAAGTTCTTCATAAAGGGTTTGTAATATATATTACTTAATTTGCAAAATGCATCATTTATAAAGTAGGAAATCACAATCATAAAACGCATAATAGTCAAGCTTATTAATCAAGAATAAAACATTCGTAACTGTGTTCATGAATTGTGGACTAATGAGCGTTATTGTTGGAACAATGCTTTATATATGATGAATTCAATGTTTACTCATTCTAAATGTATGCTAAATAGCGTGTATTTATTCTAAAGGGTTTGCCCTCTGAGGCAAATTTTACATTTTGTGATATTGGGCTATATAAAATTAACTGAATTGAATAACCCGTATGTTGCATTAACTCATGTCTTTTCAAATAAATGTCCCTCTGAACTGTAAGATAAATAAGCATTGCACTAAAGTACTCAACTGAGGTCCAGTTCATCTGCATACTTTCCACCACTGTGTAAATGTACAACGTTCAGACCACTGACAGCATGAAACTCACTGAGTGGAACGTTGCCTTCAGGGTCTTCAGGGTCTCCAGGTCCTCCGGGTCTCGTATGGTGGCCAGGTCCATGTAGTTCTCTCTGCAGTGACGCTGTGCTTCGGTCCTGGTCTTCAGCTCATTAACAACAAAGTAGCGACGTACAGCAGCTGATGAGACGGCACACAGTCCTGGATGGACTAATGGCATATTGATCACATTTAATATTAATAACTTAGCTCACTCATACAAATTATCATTTTACATTAAAGTAAAAAAAGACAAACAAAGAAGTGGAGATAAGAGGAATGTCGCAGGGACACATTATGAAACAGTGTTATAACAATGTAGTAGATGGTAAAAGAATGAAAAGATATTAAAGTCTTGCCTGACACGACGATAACGACGGTCAGAAGAAGTTTGTCCATCCTCGTCTCCTCTCCTCTCTGGTTCTCTCTGTCAGTCTGACATATCATCCTGCATCCTATTGTGAGGATAGATGACATGCAAAGTTCCGCCAACAATCATTTTCTTAATGGACTTTAACATCATTGAACGAACAAAGACGACACTAATAGGAGCATTGGATTCAAATTGTCTCTTGAGCGATGGAACTAAGGTAATCGTCAGATGACTCGTCAGGTGAGAGACTTCTGTCTCTAAAGTTTATCTCTCTCTCTGCGTCACATTCTTTTTCTGCCACACACACTCACACACACACACAAACACAAACACACCACTCCTATTATACATTTGTGTGAAATTGACAGATGAAATGATATTTCCTCCAGCTGTTGCTGATCAGCTAGGTCAGTGGTTCTCAAACTGCGGCAAGTTCTTTCTTGAGAACTTCACATACGACAAAGTACACAGATATTTCAACCGCTGGCTGTCGAGGTGGTGCCCAGCGAATAATGTGGGCTACGTAGACAACTGGAAGACTTTCTGGGGAAAACCTGATCTGATGAGGAGAGACGGCATTCATCCCACGTTGGACGGAGCGCGTCTCATTTCTGCGAATATGACCAAGTTGATCACCGGACTTAATCTATGACAACCCAGGGTTCAGATCAGGAACCGGGAGCAGAGTTATAGTTTAACACCCTTCTCTGCTCTTCCATTCGAGCAGTTACCCACCCTTGACTTTAGAGTAGAGACTGTGTCTGTCCCACGCCACTTCAATTAAATAAATCAAAAGTAAGCAGAAGAGGAGTCGTACACAATAACCTTATACAAGTTAACACAATTATTTCAGCAGTGCAACAAAATAGGTCTATTAAATGTGGTCTCCTAAATATTCGATCTCTGTCATCTAAAGCTGTGTTACTGAATGATTTAATATCAGATAATCACATTGATTTATGTTGCCTAACTGAAACCTGGCTGAGCCATGAAGAATATGTCTGCCTGAATGAATCGACTCCTCCAAGTCATATTAATACTCACATTCCTCGAGGCACCGGTCGAGGAGGTGGAGTAGCAGCCATCTTTGAATCGAGCCTATTAATTAATCCTCAACCAAAATTACACTACACCTCATTTGAAAGCCTTGTTCTTAGTCTTTCACATCCAACCTGGAAAACACTACAGCCAATTCGATTTGTGATTCTGTACCGGCCACCAGGTCCATATTCAGAGTTTATATCTGAATTCTCAGAATTTATATCAAGTTTGGTTCTTAAAACCGATAGTTATTATTGTTGGAGATTTTAATATCCATGTGGATGTTGATAATGATTGCCTTAGTGCTGCATTCATCTCCTTGTTGGACTCGATTGGCTTCTGTCAGAGAGTACAGAAACCCACTCACAGCTTTGGCCACACGCTTGATCTTGTTCTTACTTATGGCGTTGACATTGAGCATTTGAACGTCTTCCCACAGAATCCTCTTCTGTCAGACCACAACCTCATAACTTTTGAATTTATACTACGAGTGTACTCCGTTAGTCAAAAGTTTCTACACTAGATGTCTAACTGATAGTGCTGTAGCTAAATTTAAAGAAGCGATTCCTTCTGTATTTGATTCGATACCACGTCTCAATATAACAGAGGACTCCTGGTCTAACTTTAGTCCGTCCCAGATTGATCATCTTGTTGACAGTGCCATAGGCTCTCTGAGAATGACACTGGACTCGATAGCCCCTCTGAAGAAGAAGACAGTGAGGAAGAGGAGGTTTGCTCCTGGTATAACCCTCAGACCCGCAAACTGAAGCAAGCGTCACAAGCTTGAGCATATGGCGTTCAACTAATCTCGAAGAATCCCGCTTAGTTTGGCGAGATAGTCTTAAAACATATAAGAAGGCCCTCCGTAATGCCAGAGCAGCCTATTACTCATCAATAATAGAAAAATAAAAACAACCCCAGGTTTCTCTTCAGCACTGTAGCCAGGCTGACAGAGAGTCACAGCTCTGTGGAGCCGAGCATTCCTATAAACCTTAGTGGTAATGACTTTATGAACTTCTTTAATGAAAAGATTTTAACTATTAGGGACAAGATTAATAATCTCTTGCCCATAACCAGTGCCAATCTGTCCTCAAGTGGAATGGCCTTGGAAACGCTGTATGCCCTGGTGTATATTTGGAGGATTTTCTCCTATCAACCGTGACCAATTATTTTCAACGGTTTCTACTTGAACACGTCTACCTGTCTCTTGGACCCCATCCCGACGAGGCTGCTTAAAGACGTTTTGCCTTTAATTGGCGGCTCTCTATTAGATATTATCAATGTGTCTCTGCTAACAGGCCACGTACCACACTCCTTCAAGGTGGCTGTTATTAAACCTCTCCTGAAGAAGCCCACTCTGGATCCAGAGGTATTGGCTAACTACAGACCGATCTCTAACCTCCTTCCTCTCCAAGATCCTTGAGAAAGTGGTCGCAAATCAGTTGTGCGACTTTCTACATCATAATAGTTTATTTGAGAAATTTCAATCAGGATTTAGAAAACACCACAGCACCGAGGCGGCACTGGTGAAAATTACAAATGACCTCTTAATGGCAGCAGATAAAGGACTCCTCTCTGTCCTGGTCTTGTTAGACCTTAGTGCTGCATTCGACACCATTGACCATGACATCCTGTTACAGAGACTGGAGCAGTCGATTGGCATTTCAGGCACGGCACTAATTTGGTTTAAATCCTATTTATCAGATCGATCTCAGTTTGTATTTGTAAACGATGGCGCCTCGATAACCACCAACGTTAATCACGGAGTTCCACAAGGTTCTGTGCTTGGACCAATTTTATTTACCTTATACATGCTTCCTTTGGGCAATATTATCAGGAAACACTCCATAAACTTTCATTGTTATGCAGATGACACTCAACTATATTTATCGATAAAACCAGAGGAGAGCAACCAACTCTGTAAAATTCAAGCATGTCTTAAAGACATGAAAACATGGATGACCTGCAACTTCTTGATGTTAAACTCAGACAAAACCAAAGTAATTTTAATCGGCCCTGAGCACCTCAGAGATCAATTATCTGGTGATGTGGATTCTGTAGACGGCATTGCCCTGGCATCCAACACCACTGTAAAGAATCTTGGCGTTATCTTTGATCGGGACTTGTCCTTTAACTCCCACGTAAAGCAAATCTCAAGGACTGCATTCTTTCATCTACGTAATATTTCAAAATCAGGCACATCTTGTCTCAAAAGATGCAGAAAAATTGGTTCCGCGTTCGTTACTTGAGACTGGATTACTGCAACTCCTTATTAGCAGGCTGCTCTAATAAATCTCTTAGGTCCCTCCAGTTGATCCAGAATGCTGCAGCTCGTGTTCTCACTAAAACTAAGAAAAGAGATCACATCACTCCTGCACTAGCTGCTCTGCACTGGCTCCCAGTAAAATCAAGAATCACTTTTAAAATTCTTCTCTTAACCTACAAAGCCTTGATTGGTGATGCTCCATCATATCTTAAGGAGCTTGTCGTACCATATTGCCCCACTAGAGAGCTACGCTCACTAAATGCGGGACTACTTGTAGTTCCTAGAGTCTTAAAAAGTAGAATGGGAGCCAGAGCCTTTGGTTATCAAGCTCCTCTTTTATGGAACCAGCTTCCAATTTCAGTCCGGGAGGCAGACACAGTCACCTCGTTTAAGAGTAGACTTAAGACCTTCCTCTTTGACAGAGCTTATAGTTAGGGCTGAATCAGGTTTGCCCTGGTCCAGCCCCTTGATATGCTGCTATAGGCTTATAGCTGCCGGGGACGTTTTAGGATGCACTGAGTACCTATCTCCTCTTTTTCTCTCCTTAAGGATGAATTTTCATCTCTCAATCACACGTTACTAACTCTGCTTTCTCCCGGAAGTCCTTTTGACTTTACGTCTCATGGGGTCATCGGACCCTATGAGACGGCATAGATCTATCTGCCTGATGGATCGTCTGGGTCGTGGAATTCCTGCTCATGACTACGCCACTGTCCTGTTGAGACTCCGCCCTCCTCCTCCCCACCGCCATCTGCCTGATGGATCGTGGAGGTCTCCATCGTGGAATATGCCTACTATGAACTATTCATACACTCTGTCATATTCATTGAATGTATTTTAACTCTAAATCTGTCCTTCTGTACACATTACATCTATTGCATCTGTCCATCCTAGGAGAGGGATCCTCCTCTGTTGCTCTCCTCAGGTTTCTTCCCTTTTTTTCCCCCTGAAGGGTTATTTGGGAGTTTTTCCTGGTCCGATGTGAGGTTTTGGGGCAGGGATGTCTATGTATACAGATTGTAAAGCACTCCGAGACAAATTTGTAATTTGTGAAATTGGGCTATACAAATAAACTGAATTGAATTGAATTGAATATAAAAATAAGTAATTATTAAATAAAGAGCGAAATGCCTGTACTTTAGTGTAAATGTTTACTTCACGGCGTTAACAAGAAACGACGGCCGGGGCGATTTGCAGAATCTCCGTGAGTTCGGCTTTCCTGCTGTTGCCCTTCAAAACAAGAGCTCAACATTGAGATTTATTGTTAGTGGCCGTATCAAGCCTGCAACCCCGTTTAAAAAAAAATGTGAAGTGGAAAGCTCTTTGCAGCGTATAATAATAATAAAACGTGATGACATATCTCACATATATCTGCACTCGTTTTGTTTTGCAAAGGTTGCACATTCTTGTTTTGAAAAGATATACAGTGTACAACTCCATAAAACTCTTTACTGACAACTATTTGAAATTGTTTAGTTTAGTTTTTTACAGGTTGCACTTTATTATTATTATCTTGAAAATATATTTAGTGCAAAACAGGTTAATTGCAGCCAAATTAAGCAATTTTTTGGACAAATATTAGCTATTTTTGCGGAGATAGAACTGTATTTGTATTCTAATAAAGTGATTGAAAACATATTAGTTTTTTGTCGAATGGAGAAAGTAATTGAAAGTGATTGTAAAATATTAGTAGTTACGAAAAGTTTTTATTTCAATACAAATTCAGCATGGACCGTTTTGTTAAAATTGTGTTGGGGTGGTGGGGCGTGGACATCTTTCTTCCTCCGAAGTCGGGCGCGACAGAAAAAAGTTTGAGAACCACTGAACTAGGTGCATAAGAATGTGCCAGTCAGCATTTAAATAGCATATTCTGGACTTCTATTCTAAAAGTTGGCTTTTAAAATAAAAGGTTAGAATAACTATGAAATGGTATTAGCAACATTTAATATTAATAACTTAGCTCACTCGTAAAAATTATCATTTTACATTAAAGTAAAAAAGACAAACAAAGAAGTGGAGGTAAGAGGAATGTCGCAGGGACACATTATGAAACAGTGTTATAACAATGTAGTAGATGGTAAAAGAATAAAAAGATATTAAAGTCTTGTGTAAAGAATATATATTATAGCTTAGCATAGCCTAGTATTGTTTGCATAAATATTATGTGGAAGATGGAAAAGACTGGATGAGGGTTAGAGGCTCTGGCGCCTGACTGATCTGGGGAGGATGGCAGTGTTACACTTGGTGAGGTTTTGTGCGCCCCCTCCCCCGCACCAAGCTCATCCGAGAAGATGACTAGAACAAAGAGCTCTATATACTCTCAGAGCAGGAGAAGGCAACTGGAGACAATTACTGAGCGCAGATAAGATAAGGAACGGTCCAGCTTTGGCAATAAATATCCAGATTCAACCACAGGCCTTTCTCTGACCCATGACACACGTGAAGAGGCCCTTTGTTTAAACGACCTTCTAGCAGCGCATCCCACCTCGGAAGAGATAAGACTATCTTAGAAAACTCCCGAGCTCAGTCAAGGGAAGCTTCAAGTGAATTCCATCTTTCTTCCCACACTTTTTCACAACATATGCTCTCATTGGCGGGCCGAGAAGGACCAATGAATGAGCGACAGCGATGGAAGCAGAGAGACGAAGAACCAATGAGAAGACACCGCCCTCTCTTCGCTGGACCAATCAAAACTGCCCTTGATGGCTATTTAAACCGTCGCGCCCTCTGCTAAATCGCCTCTCTGGTCCGAATACTCTAGGTATCGGGCTGGAGGGGGCCCATGCATGATGTCTACTTGCATCCTGATTCCTGAATAAAACGCTTATAGATGTAAAGTAGAAGTCTACCGCTGTTTCTTTCAGTCAGTGCCGTCCGGGTGGTGGTTCCTGATCCTCCAAAATCAACACTTGCCTGACACGACAACGACGAAGACGACGGTCAGAAGAAGTTTGTCCATCCTCGTCTCGTCTCCTCTCTCGTCTCCTCTCTGGTTCTCTGTCAGTCTGACATATCATCCTGCATCCTATTGTGAGGATGGATGACATGCAAAGTTCCGCCAACAATCATTTTCTTAATGGACTTTAACATCATTGAACTGACAAAGACGACACTAATAGGAGCATTGGATTCAAATTGTTTCTTGAGCGATGGAACTAAGGTAATCGTCAGATGACTCGTCAGGTGAGAGACTTCTGTCTCTAAAGTTTATCTCTCTCTCTGCGTCACATCCTTTTTCTGACACACACACACACTCACACACAAACACAAACACACCACTCCTATTATACATTTGTGTGAAATTGACAGATGAAATGATATTTCCTCCAGCTGTTGCTGATCAGCTAGGTCAGTGGTTCTCAAACTGCGGCAAGTTCTTTATTGAGAACTTCACATACGACAAAGTACACGGATATAAAAATAAGTAATTATTAAATAAAGAGCGAAATGCCTGTACTTTAGTGTAAATGTTTACTTTACGGTGTTAACAAGAAACGACGGCCGGGGAAACAAGCTGAAGTGCCCTCTAAGATGGCCTTCTAGTGAAGGAACCATGCTGAAGTGTCCTCTAGGATGGCCTTCTAGTGAAGGAACCATGCTGAAGTGTGCTCTAGGATGGCCTTCTAGTGAAGGAAACATGCTGAAGTGCCCTCTAGGATGGCCTTCTAGTGAAGGAAACAAGCTGAAGTGCCCTCTAGGATGGCCTTCTAGTGAAGGAAACAAGCTGAAGTGCCCTCTAGGATGGCCTTCTAGTGAAGGAAACAAGCTGAAGTGCCCTCTAAGATGGCCTTCTAGTGAAGGAACCATGCTGAAGTGTCCTCTAGGATGGCCTTCTAGTGAAGGAAACGTGCTGAAGTGCCCTCTAGGATGGCCTTCTAGTGAAGGAAACGTGCTGAAGTGCCCCCTAGGATGGCCTTCTAGTGAAGGAAACATGCTGAAGTGCCCTCTAGGATGGCCTTCTAGTGAAGGAAACATGCTGAAGTGCCCTCTAGGATGGCCTTCTAGTGAAGGAAACATGCTGAAGTGCCCTCTAGGATGGCCTTCTAGTGAAGGAAACATGCTGAAGTGCCCTCTAGGATGGCCTTCTAGTGAAGGAAACATGCTGAAGTGCCCCCTAGGATGGCCTTCTAGTAAAGGAACCATGCTGAAGTGCCCTCTAGGATGGCCTTCTAGTAAAGGAAACGTGATGAAGTGCCCCCTAGGATGGCCTTCTAGTGAAGGAACCATGCTGAAGTGCCCCCTAGGATGGCCTTCTAGTGAAGGAAATGTGATGAAGTGCCCCCTAGGATGGCCTTTTAGTGAAGGAACCATGCTGAAGTGCCCCCTAGGATGGCCTTTTAGTGAAGGAAACATGCTGAAGTGTCCTCTAGGATGGCCTTTTAGTGAAGGAACCATGCTGAAGTGTCCTCTAGGATGGCCTTCTAGTAAAGGAACCATGCTGAAGTGCCCTCTAGGATGGCCTTCTAGTAAAGGAACCATGCTGAAGTGTCCTCTAGGATGGCCTTCTAGTAAAGGAACCATGCTGAAGTGCCCTCTAGGATGGCCTTCTAGTGAAGGAACCATGCTGAAGTGCCCTCTAGGATGGCCTTCTAGTGAAGGAAACAAGCTGAAGTGGGAGTGGGAGAAAACCAAACGGAAAAAACAACCTTCTTCTTGTGGGACAGTGCAGTTTTCGGACTGAAAGACGGATTAAAAAACAAAGATGCAGACACATTCAAAAGTGTGTGATATGAGAAATAAATAATGAAATAGATAAGACAAATGTTGGTTGTGATTTCGATGTAAAAGCTTGTTGTTGTTGGACTTCTTTACACGGCGATCCTTTTAAAGCTCCCACCTCTCCCACGGTGAGCGTAGCCAACAACATACGACCACTCATATTTCTCTGGTAATCCTGCACACAATGTCCGACGTCCGCCTGCGCCCATCACGGTGTGCGGAACAGCTTTTTCGGACAATAAACACGTCGGAGCTAATATTTGATTCATGAGAATCCATTGAATCCTGTATTTTTTTAAAATTAATGTTGCTGCTTCAAAACATCTCACGAAAACACAAAGAGAAAAGGTGGAGAGGTGGAATAAAACGTTAATTCAAATGTTCTCCGTTGATTTTGCACTCAAGCAGAATGTAAACGGGAGAACACAAAAGAATAATCTGAAAACCGTCTTCTTTGAGTGAGAGAGAGTCGGGTCTCAAGAGCGTAACGTTCGACATTTCTCTCAAATGTTTCTATGTTTTTGCAGTGAACTTAAAAGTGGTTTGGAGAATAGAATATATCTCCTGCACTTTCTTTTCATCAAGCAAATATATACATGTTACAACATTATGCTCTGAGTCACAGCGGGGGCTCTAAAATATGAATATCCCCATTGCTCCACAGAAACAGGGTAAACTATTCCTCCCTTCACAACGCACTTAGCTGTAACCTAAAAGCAGGCCGGGGGGCGGCGGGGGCACGACTTATGTCGCTTTTGAGATTTTTTTCATCTTAACTTTAGTGTAAAGAAAAGAAAATGCTGCTGGCGGTTTGAAAGAAGGGGATTAACATGATGAACGTGACCCACAGCCACGCTGCTTCGAGATGTATTTGCATATTCTGCAACACCCTGTTCTGTGTCTCCTATGTCTCCTCTGTGTCTTCTCTGTCTTAATTGTTTAATTCCCTGCACCTGCCCTCAGCCACTCTTGTCTCGTTACTGTCTGATGTCGTACACCTGTGTTTCCCCCCCTATATATTGTGTCAGTCTTTCCCTTGTCTCCTGTTGGATTGTCGTCTATAGTTCCGTGTCCTTTTCCCGTCGTCCTGTCCGTGTTCCTGGTTCTGCCTGTTGACCCTGCCTGTCCTGAACCTGTATTCTAATGATG
The DNA here is from genome assembly GCF_029220125.1 of Pseudoliparis swirei. Classification (NCBI taxonomy): domain Eukaryota; kingdom Metazoa; phylum Chordata; class Actinopteri; order Perciformes; family Liparidae; genus Pseudoliparis; species Pseudoliparis swirei. The sequence goes on along the minus strand of NC_079406.1, from coordinate 6,315,231 downwards.
GTGAGATGAAGCCTCATGAGGCATCGAACCACTTCAGCCAATTGGTTCGAGAAAGGGTTCATTTCTCGAAGCTTCATGTGCTCACGAAACCACCTACTGGCCAAGTGTATAATCACAGGCAGCTGTATCTGAACCACATAATGTGATGCATTGAATTCTTGTGTCTGTTATGGCTGTTGGGAATGACTATGAATTACAAAAATGTATGACCAAATCATTTCTGTACATAAATTATCACATATGTGCATAATAACATATTTTTTTAATGTATTCTGTGTGTGTAAATGTTCCCAAAATGGTAGTATCATATGATACGGCAGGTTGTGTAATAAATGTTATTATGTCACTTTAGGAAAATGGCATGGGCTTAAGCAGGCAGAGGACAGTGAACGTGTGTGTGTGTAACTAGGAAGAGGGGACTGAATATGCTTGTGTAACTTGGACTGTGATGTACAGGACAAGGGACATTTTATTCATTTTTATTCAGAAATAACAGTTTCTCAACAGTTACATCTTATCACCTAACCTTCTCTCCTCACTCTCCTAACTCTCCAAACTATCTCTCTCTCTAAACTCTCAACCAACAACACACATTTTGAATGGAGCCTGAGGGGTTTATATTGCTGTCAAACCTCCCGGCAAAATCTGAACCACTTCCCGAAGCAGTCACGTGGTACAGTTGGGCAGCGAGGCTTCGGACGTCATCATTTTTGGCTCCTCCCCTAAATGAAGCAAGCCTCGATACGCGCTTCGAGGAAACGCCCCCTCCATTACTCGACACACGCTTCGAAGCGTCGGCACATCTCGTAACAACACTACTGTATTCTCTGCCTGCCCCTTTTGGACCTTGTTTTTTTGAAACTGTTTTGCCTCATTAAAGAGTGCTTTTTTTGTTATTCATATTGCGTCCCAGTCTGTCACTCTTCGCCTGAGCCTCACCCCGTCACAAGAACCTGACATACACGAGTTAAACTAGCTTAATGGTGACTGACCTCTTATCATCTCGGTTTTTTAATCTGCCCCCCGCACACGCACACAAATGGGACCGGAGGTCAATTATGAACTCTAATTTGGCTACATTTGACTTCGGACTATTGACAGATGAAAGTAAAAGTGATTCTCTTTAAAGTAGCATTACCGGTAAGAGTGTATATAACATCCAGCCAGAGAACTTCCGTCACCTTGACTCTTCCGTGGACTCGCCTCGCTGTGGCCTTGAGCCCCTACGGGTTGCCTAGGTTTATGGGATATGATGTTTGCTGCATTTTATACTATGATGTACTCCTAGTTTAGTGGCTCGGGGTACTCAAAAAACTCCTGCAACTTTATACATGTGTCAAATTGAACAGGCTCTTGGAATATGTGATATCATAGTCAGGGGATCTCATAGTCATGTGATCTCATATTTCAGTGGAACATAACAGGAACGCTGCTCTTGACGCTTGTTTCGTTCAGAATCTACTCTGAGCTGAAGGACTTGAAGAACTGTGGTGACACAGAACGCTGAGTCAAATGTTTTATTGAAGCAAAAGAAGCATCGTCACCATGAATAAACACACCTTTACCCATAAAAGAGGTACAATCAGAGTTATGGATGTACACACTACAGAAGAAGGTTCTTCATTATCAAAAGTAAAAGTACTTTTTATGCAGAGCTCAAATATAATAAACAGCATGTTATTGGATCATTATTACTCATTAACAGGTAAGTAGCATTTTAATGCTGCAGCAGGATGAGATGCTACAAAACAAAGCTTCATATTCTATAAGCTCATCACACATTTTATATTTAACATCTTACTGTGCAAAGGAACTACACTCTGACACACTAATGTGCGAACTAGAACTCTGATAGAAACCAAGCGTTCTATCTGGAACTCACTATGGGTTCCTAATGAGGTTCACGAAGAAGATTTCTGGAGAAGGAAAGGGATCCTCAGAAGCAAATGGTTCTGGGGAGAACCTCAGCCCTTCAGGAAGAACCTGTTTGGAACCCTTATTTCTGAGAACGTAGAAACTGAAGCTGATGGATCGATGTAATGGATTAAAAGTCTAAAGGACTATGGGATGGAAACAGGGTACTTTACAGAAAAGGGTCTGTACTTTGGTACTTTTGGTTCTTTCTTCCAATGATTGAGAGGAAGAAGAAAAGGATGAAGATAAAGGAATCCTCGGACCAGAGTGGATTGAAAGAACATTACAGCTCATCTCTTCTCTTCTTGGTCTTCTTCTCTTCCTTGTGAAATACTTTTCCATCCGACTGCTTCTTCCAGCTCAGTTTGATGTCCTCGTTCAGCCCTTGGTCCTTCATTCTCTGTTTGAGCTGAAACATGGAGAGAAGAATTCTTCACTAGACTGCTGTTCCCTTACATCCTGCATCCTTTCTCTCTGTGTGTCCTCATGTGGAAGCTCTGCTCTAGAAGAACTCTGGTTCCCACTTGAGCATCTTTGTTGTTTGCATGTTTTTTTGGACACACGTCTAGCTTCAATAATGACGTGGTCACGTTTGCTCTGAACATAGCACCTCTACATTGTTCTGAGTAGTCCACTACATCTCATGTATCACCTGTTGCCATGTTGTTAATGAGAGGAAGATGTACCTTCTTCAAGAGGTCCTCCATCACCACAGGGTCATTCAGATCCAGAGAGGAGCTGCTTTTCTCCAGCCTCACTTTCACCACTCGCTTTGAAACAGGAAGAACGTCTAAAAAACAAAAACATCACAAGTCGCAACATTTCTGATTGTTAATAATCAACATCCCTGAATGTTTAACACTTTGAATGATAAAAAAGACAAAAGTATGGTAATTTTCCATCAGCTAAATGTTTACATATGGCTGATGCAAGAACATCTTAACTTAGCATAGACTTATTATTAGTGTTGTTGCGTCACTCAAGCCAGCGCTCTCTAAACCTAAATCCACCGTTAGAGACTTTTTGATTGAAAGCTCACCATCATGGCAGATGAACGCTGACTTGACGTTACAGTCTAGGATCTCCCATTGTCCATCGGCACTGAAGTCTGCTGCCACACAAGTCTCAAAGGAGCCGCCAGGTACATGAAGTTTCAGAGGATTCCAGTTTCTAAATGAGGAGTCACTTCCATCAGACCACTTCCATGGACCTCTGAAAAGGCCGATCCAGCCTTTGGTTCTAGAGGACATCTGATCCAGGACCATCTGGTTCTCCTTCACGTTCCTCACACTGGCCAGGTCTGTGTGGTGTTTTCTGCAGTAGCTCTGGGCTTCAGTCCAATTCATCGGGGTGGTAATGAAGACATATGTGTTTGGCCCTGAAAGTAGACCAGAGGGAAGTGCTGAGTAGAGGAACCATAACAGACCAAATGATGCAGACCAGTTTATTGTTGCTTCATGAATCTAAGCATGAAGGTGGAATCAACACGGAGCTGTGTGAATATGAACATGCACATTCATAAAGGCAACATACATGAATCTCCTTTAAAGGACCTTCATGGAGCTGAAGACTAGTTCAAGTAACCGTGAGGAACTTTGAATGGTTCCTAAACCAGTCTCAGTCTAGTCCTGATCCTCTATGTCTATATGACCCCAGTCTAGCCGTGGTCCTCTTCGGACCTCCTCCAGTACTGACACCGCACTGCTGGACTCCCAGGACTTATTGCTGGACCTGCTGGAGGGAAGGCGGACCCGGGAGAACCAGAACCAGGACTGACAGACCCTGCTGCAGTACAATAAAAGCTTTTCTAAAGATATCCTGGTGCTCAGAGACCCGACCACTTTATTCAACAGGGGGCGCCAGAACCAACACAGAAGGAAAGTTCTTTGTAGTAACTTTAATATTCTCACCTTTGACATCGAAGCAGACTGACCTAAGGCGAGCATCACAATGCACGTCAAACCAGAGCCCAGCTGGAGTAGTCGCTCCGCAGTGTTGTTCATTCATGTAGTTGTTCGGTTGTCCTTTACGCCATTGACTCAAACCTATCTCCCCGGGTTTGTAGACACTTGTGTTTGACAGTGACCACCTCCAGTTGTTCAAATAATGGTACAGTCCGATCCAGGCTCGCTGAAAGCAATATTTAATTGTGATATAAAGAAAGATACTTTCTAAAGATGCTAACAGCGTGAACAAAGGCAACATGACTCCACTATATATTTACATGGATGATGTTTGATTGATGAGATATCAATGCTGTACATATCCAAGACAGATTAGCAGTATAATGGGTAACATGTTATAATAACTACACACTATTTAAAAGTAAAACTACAACATACCCAAACTTTAAAAGGGTGGATCTAATCAACCACAAGGGCTATTTTAATAATGTTGGTGTTATAATAACAATAATAGCTGTGATCTTTTTTGATGATTTGTAAATATCAGTCTATATGTTACTGGCTATTCATTAAATTGGCACACAGCACAAATTAAAAAGTTTCAGGTTTGTAGGAAAATCAATATTTTGGAATGATACAGCTGCCTGTTGAAACATTTCCAAAATCATAAGACGACATGTGATGATCTTTCTGCAAAGGTTGACGAGTAAATTGAAGCAAAAAAGAAATTAAAGAGAATTCAGGAAAGAAAAAAACTTCACAATAGGCGAGATCTGCCAAATCTGGCATTTCCTCTCCTTTCCCCGCTGGTCGGAATCCTCTCAGCCCCTCAGATTTTAGTGTGGATATATACTCATAAGCAATAATGTGTACGTGCCAGCAAACATTATAAATGATCTCATAATCATCTAAAAGTTCTTCATAAAGGGTTTGTAATATATATTACTTAATTTGCAAATGCATCATTTATAAAGTAGGAAATCACAATCATAAAACGCATAATAGTCAAGCTTATTAATCAAGAATAAAACATTTGTAACTGTGTTCATGAATTGTGGACTAATGAGCGTTATTGTTGGAACAATGCTTTATATATGATGAATTCAATGTTTACTCATACTAAATGGATGCTAAATAGCGTGTATTTATTCTAAAGGGTTTGCCTTCTGAGGCAAATTTTAAATTATGTGATATTGGGCTCTATAAAATTAACTGAATTGAATAACCCGTATGTTGCATTAACTCATGTGTTTTCAAATAAATGTCCCTCTGAACTGTAACATAAATAAGCATTGCACTAAAGTACTCAAGTACACACTGAGGTCCAGTTCATCTGCATACTTTCCACCACTGTGTAAATGTACAACGTTCAGATCACTGACAGCATGAAACTCACTGAGTGGAACGTTGCCTTCAGGGTCTTCAGGGTCTCCAGGTCCTCCGGGTCTCGTATGGTGGCCAGGTCCATGTAGTTCTCTCTGCAGTGACGCTGTGCTTCGGTCCTGGTCTTCAGCTCATTAACAACAAAGTAGCGACGTACAGCAGCTGATGAGACGGCACACAGTCCTGGATGGACTAATGGCATATTGATCACATTTAATATTAATAACTTAGCTCACTCATTCAAATTATCATTTTAAATTGAAGTAAAAAGACAAACAAAGAAGTGGAGGGAAGAGGAATGTCGCTGGGACACATTATGAAACAGTGTTCTAACAATGTAGAAGATGGTAAAAGAATAAAAAGATAATAAAGTCTTGCCTGACACGACGACGACGATAACGACGGTCAGAAGAAGTTTGTCCATCCTCGTCTCCTCTCCTCTCTCGTCTCCTCTCTGGTTCTCTGTGTCAGTCTGACATATCATCCTGCATCCTATTGTGAGGATGGAGGATGGATGACATGCAAAGTTCCGCCAACAATCATTTTCTTAATGGACTTTAACATAATTTAACTAACAAAGACGACACTAATTGGAGCATTGGATTCAAATTGTCTCTTGAGGGATGGAACTAAGGTCATCGTCAGATGACTCGTCAGGTGAGAGACTTCTGTTTATCTCTCTCTCTGTGTCACATTCTTTTTCTGACACACACACCACTCCTATTATACATTTGTGTGAAATTGACAGATGAAATGATATTTCCTCCAGCTGTTGCTGATCAGCTAGGTCAGTGGTTCTCAAACTGCGGGAAGTTCTTTATTGAGAACTTCACATACTACAAAGTACACGGATATAAAAATAAGTAATTATTAAATAAAGAGCGAAATGCCTGTACTTTAGTGTAAATGTTTACTTTACGGCGTAAACAAGAAACGACGGCCGGGGCGATTTGCCAAGAATCTCCGTGAGTTCGGCTTTCCTGCTGTTGCCCTTCAAAACAAGAGCTCAACATTGAGATTTATTGTTAGTGGCCGTATCAAGCCTGCAACCCCGTTTAAAAAAAAGATGTGTAGTGGAAAGCTCTTTGCAGCGTATCATAATAATAAAACGTGATGACATATCTCACACATCTGCACTCGTTTTGTTTTGCAAAGGTTGCACATTCTTGTTTTGAAAAGATATAGTGTACAACTCCGTAAAACTCTTTACTGACAACTATTTGAAATTGTTTAGTTTAGTTTTTTACAGGTTGCACTTTATTATTATTATCTTGAAAAGATATTTAGTGCAAAACAGGTTAATTGCAGCCAAATTAAGCTATTTCTTGGACAAATATTAGCTATTTTTTGCAGAGATAGAACTGTATTTGTATTCTAATAAAGTGATTGAAAACATATTAGTTTTTGTCAAATGGAGAAAGTAATTGAAAGTGATTGTAAAATATTAGTAGTTCCAAAAAGTTTTTATTTCAATACAAATTCAGCATGGACCGTTTTGTTAAAATTGTGTTGGGGTGGTGGGGCGTGGACATCTTTCTTCCTCCGAAGTCGGGCACGACAGAAAAAAGTTTGAGAACCACTGAACTAGGTGCATAAGAATGTGCCAGTCAGCATTTAAATTGCATATATTCTGGACTTCTTTTCTAAAATAAAAGGTTAGAATAACTATGAAATGTAGCTCAGCGAAAGTTCAGACAGGAAGACATTGGGTACAGCTGGTTCATTCACAAGTCTTGCAGCGATTACTCCATTAGCTGATTGGGGGCGGGCCCGATGAATGAACCAACCATTTAGAGCCAGCCCAGTTGGATAAGCCTATCACAGAGTCGTTGGTAACACTTTAAAGTTGTGTTCTCTGCTGCTGTCAGTTGTCGTTTCAGCTCGCGTCAGTTCGTCCCTCCGCCACCCCAGGCTCCTCCAATTGGCGTTGCGGCAACGCTTCTTCGACACCACCACCAGTGTCTGGACTCCATGGGGGGATTCTGCCTGCGCAGATATCAGCATCTCTGCCCCTGGTTTATCCAACTTCAGGATGGAGTCCAATCGCCAAAAAGACTTTGCACTATTGCAATATCCTATTGTAATAAATGATTGTTAAACTCTAAATACCCGTCCTCCTGATTGAAATGGTATGAGCAACGGTGACCCGTCAAAGATGAAATAACACATTTGATTTCCCGGATGTTTCTGTTAAGTGCCATGCGGTGGTCCCCGACTATGCAACCCGACTCGACCTGCGGCCTGAGAGTGACCCCGATTCTGTTCTGCGGTCTATGAAACGTGACCCTCGACTCTTCTGCGGTCTCCACAGGACCCCAACCTATTGTTGTCTGACTTGAACCCCACCTATCCGTTCCTTGGGTGCGACTAGACCCCCTGCTTTCAATTCTAAGATCTTAAGATCCCCCAAAAAACTTCAGTGGTAGTTCTGATCCACACTATCCTGTTCTGCGCTCTACACGGGACCCCAATCTGTCATCGTCTGTGCATCCTGACCCCAAGCCTATCTTTCTGCGGTCAGTCGGGACCCAACATCATTTACCGTCTGTATCCCGCTATACTTAGTGCTGTGTATCTAGATGGCACTGTTATATTCTGCGGTAATAAATTATTCTGAAACTCAAAAATAAGTCTCTCCTGATAAAAACTACCCCTGTTACCTTAAATACTACCGTTTGAAAGTAATTACATTATGATAAATGTAGTTTCATTGAAACACATTTGGATGTCTTTTGAGTTTACGTCCGCCATGTCAGACTTATGCTAACCTTTCCTTGCAAAAGGCTTTTAGAATAAATGCAAATTAATTGTAAGTATTGAACTGAAAAAGCACGACCAAGAGACAAAGCACTCCGATAGTTCTTTTCCTGGTACTTCAGGCAGAGGTCAAAGCTCGGAGATCAGACTATTAGGAAAATGATTGTTGGCAGAACTTTGCATGTGCTGCACATCTACAGTCACCGACTGACACGAGAGAGGAGAGGAGACGAGGATGCACACACTTCTTCAGAGCCTTGTCGTGTCAGTCGAGACTCAGGCCACGTTTACACATAGCCGGGTATTTACAGAAACAAATATTTCTGCCCCTCCGTTTTCAAAAATAACGTCGTACACACAAGGTCGTTTTCAAAAAAGTTTCTGTTTATATGAACCCGCATAACTACGCCCCCGGGGGCCATCATAACTATGCCAAACCTGTAGTCGGCAGTGTAACGAGAAGGATAAAGACATGCAAACCAATCAGAATTCTCAAGACTCGAGACCTCCGAGGAGTATCCTCATGTCAAGGAGGAAATAACTCGGGCGCACCTGACAACGAAAATGAAGGCAGTCGACACTGGACGTAGGAGCCAGTGTTGCCAGGCTACTTTTAAAGTGTTGCCGCGGGTTGAATTTGTTGTCCGCTGGTTCGGGTAGACCTATTTTGCATGCAAATTACATGAATAGCTTTAAATAAAAATCCATATTTTAAATGAAATTTATTTATACACAAATCCTACCAAACTGACTCCAGATCAGCACGTACACACATGGACATTGGACACGTCCACATACACACACTTTAAAAGCAGTGTATATGGTTTGGCACGGGCATATTTTGAGTTCTGATATTGGGCTGGTTTTGTCACACAGACCTGGCAACCCTGGTAGGAGCGGCCAAACTAACTGTAAACATAGGACGCTCACATGACGTGAAGCATTTTTAGTCGCATACTGTGACGTTCGACAACCTAAAACTCTGTTTGACCTAGTTCACACGCAAACACAAAAACTGAGTTTTCAGAAATCTCCACTTTGGCCGGAGTTTTTCGAAATGATCGTTTTCCGTGATAAAACCTCCGTTTTTGGGTAAATGAAAGGCCAAAACGCATGAAAATATATGCGTTTTCCCATCGTGTAAACGGGGCCTTAATAAATTGTAATTCTCTTCCCATCTTCTACATTATTATAATACTGACTCCTCTTACTTCCACTTCTTGGTTGTTGTTTTTTTACTGTAATGTAAAATGATCTTTTGCATGAGTGAGCTCAGTTATGAACCCTTGTGTAGTCCTTACTCCGAAAGCATACACCCCGTGTCCTGGGGTCAAACTGCCTCAGGAGCCTTTGATTAGTGCGAGCACACCGACGAGGCTGACTGCGAGGTTTACGACATTGTGTTAATATTAATCTGAATTATTGATGATTTATATTAACAATAGGCTCTCATTTACATGTGAAAGTTCGTAACAAATCCACTAGAACTCGATACAGATGTGAACACGTGAAGCTGGAAACCAGAAACTCCACTTTTTCCTTCACTGCCACACACACACACAAACACGAGTTTTGACCCGAGGCCAACGGTAGAGAGGTAGAGGGGCCCTAAGCCTCGCCCGATTATTCCGCACACGTCGGGCAGAATGCCAGCGTACGGCCCTTGCAGATGCACACGGTATATGTTTTAGAGTCCTTCTTCGAGGGGCAGATCTGACCCCTCTTCCTCTTCCACGCCCCCCCGTGTGGCGTGGCGGCGAAGGAGTCACTCTCTAATTGTGTGTGTGTGTGTATCGTTGCTTGTAACGCTGGAGGTGATGACTAAATAAATCAATGTTTCAATTAATGCTGCCGTCTGTGTCCTGTGATCATCGGGATCATTTTTTTGTGTGTGTGAATCTTACGCATTTCTTACTAGGCGTGGTGTGAAACACTTGGCTTTTTGTGATGGGCAAATTAAAAAGCGAGTGTGCCGGTCTGTGATTTTGCTATGTCATAGACTATTGCTTAAACAGATCCAGTCCTTCCAAAATAAATCATGCACGATGCCAGTCAAGGCCTGAACACATTTGCATGAAGTAACATTCAAATGTGTGATAGGAACACAAATGCATGGAACGCTGGAGGTGATGACGAAATAAACCAATGTTTCAATTAATACTGCCGTCTGTGATCATCGGGATCATTTTATTTATTTATCTGAATAAACAAATGACCATAATGTGTTCTACTTCCCCCATAATGTTATCCCCTAAAGCAGAGCGTTTGATTGGCTCAACATGATAAACATGTGACCAGCGACGCAGAGACCTGTGTTCACTTCCAACCCAAGGGCATGTTTTGCATCACTTTTAAAAAAAAACATTCATTTACATGACATGGTCTTGACTTCACGTAGAGACGCATGATGCATGAATCTGGTCAAATATTCACAGCGCCACCTAGTGGCTCAACTGGACTTGCTTGAATCTGCTCCAAACTTATCAAACTTGTTACAAGTCACGGATTGAGGATATCAACCAGCCTAAATTCACTCAGTCAAAGTGCCACCTACTGGCAAAGGGAAAGGTCACATTTTTGATTATGATGTACTCCTAGTTTAGTGGTTTGGGGTACTCAAAAACTCCTGCAACTTTACACATGTGTCAAATTGAACAGGCGCTTGGAACTACACTGGACTGTAACACCCTGTCCTGTTTCTCCTGTGTCTCCTGTGTCTCCTCTGTGTCTTCTCTGTCTTAATTGTTTAATTCCCTGCACCTGCCCTCAGCCACTCTTGTCTCGTTACTGTCTGATGTCGTACACCTGTGTTTCCCCCCCCTATATATTGTGTCAGTCTTTCCCTTGTCTGTTGTCGGATTGTCGTCTATAGTTCCGTGTCCTTTTCCCGTGTTCCTGATTCTGCCTGTTTGACCCTGCCTGCCCTGAACCTGGATTCTCTGCCTGCCCCTTTTTTTACCTTGTTTTTTGTGAACTGTTTTGCCTCATTAAAGAGTGCCCTTTTTGTTATTCACATTGCGTCCAGCCTGTCACACTGCGCCTGAGCTTCACCCCGTCACAAGAACCTGACATGGACTTCCTCAAATCTGCCCCAAACTTGTGGTGCTTGATGCAAGTCACGGCCTGAGGATATCGACATGCCTATTTTCACTCCTAATCAAAGTGGGAGAAACATGACCGCGCTCATTACTGAACAAGAAATAATCACCTCTGCTTCGAGGTGAAGGTTCTTTCCCTTCAATGATGTGTTTTCAGTTACGGGCAATGTATTTTGATATAAAAAAAATTAAAAGGCAAAAATGTTGCTGGATTTGGGTAATGTTCATCGGTATTTTGAAATGTGCGCCTGTGGCAAATGTTAGCATACAAATCATGCTAATGAAATCAAAGTACCGCTACAATATTTGCTAGAAATGTACATGCATTGAAACAATAAAATATCAATAAATTGAGAAATCAAACTTAAATGTATTTTGCCTTCTCCCCATGGCTTTTTTAGTTATGCTAAATTCCTCATAGAAAGCCAAAGAGGGAAGGCTGGCTTCCAGATGACAGTGTGAATTTAAATAACTTTATGAATTAAAAAGCCCGTCTGGATTTCAAAACGTCTCCGTGTGCGTTAAGAGGGTGATCAGTTTTCAGGGTGCCGCACTAACCCGACTCCTGAAAACACCAGTAAAAAGTGAGATGATCAGAGCTGTCAAACCAATCAGACAGCCCAGAGGGAAAAGACAAACAGGCTCCACCAGCCAATATTCCAAGGGCTCAGAGAAAGATGATTGAATGAGGCCTCCCAAGATCTGTGACATCCAATTGGAGATTGGCTTGATGGCTTTGCATTGGAGAGTTCTCAAATTGAGCATTACCATAAATATGTATTAGTTTGACTGAGAAGTTTTCTCTCTTTTTTCTTTTTTGCTGTTCAGCTCAAATCGTGTCATGACTCCTTTTGGTGTATTGTTGTTGTAGTTTCACTACATTTTAGCTCCACTTTAAGCATATTTCGCGCCAAAAATATTGTCCAAATTGACGGTTTCATGCCGTCATTAAATGCTGACTACTCACTCACTCTGTAAAAAAAGGCTTTTTTGTCATTCGGCTAAAAACAAGCCTTATCGAGTCTGACGCAGCACACATGTTGCCCTTTATCGTGGCTGAAAATGTGATATCCATAGAAAAGTTTGCTCTCAAATATTCCACAGCATCTGCTAGAAAAACAACTGAAGAAGAACTCATCGTACGATGTATGTGTAAACGTCCCCAGCCTCATATCTGCTGTTGTTTTGTATTTAAATCCTTATTTAATTTGACATATTCCATCCATTTACCTTGATGTGCAGGAAAAACATTTGAATGTTTTCCCAAATTTACTATCAGACTTCATTGCTTCTCCCTAAAGCCTCTTCTGGTCACACGTCTTCCATCCCTTCACGCGTTTCCTCCGTCTCCAGCTTTTTCTCACCAAATCTTGTCGATGAATGATGATTGATGGATTATCACTCACTTATCATGATTATCAAGAGTAGCATGGCAGATTCCGTCCAAACACCAACACTCCATCTGCACAAATGTTCCCATCCAGATGGAACATGCACACACACACACACAGCCTGTGTAGGTGTGCAGTAGCAGTCCTACATAAACACACAGGAGAAATGTGGGCGGACATTCTGTGCACATTGAGAAATTGTCAGTCAGTTTTTTTAAATTTTTGCTATCCTTTTAAATGATAAGGCATCTACAATGAGTCGGGTGATTCTTGAAGAGAAGATAAGACAAGAGCTACTTTGTCTTCAGACATGTTGAGGGGGTGTTGTCACCTCAGTGAGACGGCTTGGTCCTCAGAAAAACCTGTGAACGAGCAATTTGATATAACCAGTGTTGGGCAAGTTACTGAAAATTAGTAATTAGTTACAGTTACTAGTTACTTCTTTTAAAAGTAATTTAATTACTTTACTAGTTACTGTATATCAAAAGTAATTAGTTACGAGGGAAAGTAACGTTTAAGTTACTTTTATGTCTGCTTTTTTTAATGTAATGAACAGTACTGAACAGTCACACACAATAAACATATTTTGGAGACCTATTTATTGCAATCAACAGGGCAACAGGCCTTCAAATCAAGCAGTAGTACAAAAGTCCCTTTTAATACTTAACTATACAAAATAACTGTCTCTTAGATGTGGATAGGGTCTTTGCATCTGCACATAATTTACAACTCACCACGACATTTTTGTCTTTAATTTCGACGAGCGAAAAGTAATGTCCATACTTCCAGGAGAGAAAGCTCATTCTATCCGCACTGTCGGCCATGATGTGGTTTAATGCTCATTGATTGATTCGATTGGTGTATATTGTAGCGACCCTGTGAAGTGGCTGTCAATCACAGTGTGGCACCGTGCATGCTGGTCGAGGGGGCGGGCCTGTGATTGGCAGAGTAGAGGGGAGGCAGGGTTAACCTGCCGGAAAACGGGAGTTAAGGTTGGTTGACGGGAACCGTTGTTGTTGACGTTCGAGCTGCTGAGCCGAGAGGAGCACGCTGTCTGTAACATGTAAATCCGCATCATGTAAACACACTGTTGGTGGATGCCCAATAAAGTGAGGATTAATAACGTCGTCCCGTCTCCGTGTCATCAGTGCCATAACGTCCGAGACGTTACAATATCATTGCGCCACCAAGGTCCTGCGATGTCAGATCAGAAGCAGCTAAAGTAGGCCTAGCTTGTCTTGTCTGCAAGTGTTCATTTTTCACAAAAGAGAGTAACGCGAGTAACGAACTCATTTACATTTCAGTAATTGAAAATGCCGGAAGGTTATGTTTTGATCGCCGTGTATTTATTTATTTATTTATTTGTATGCGTGTTATTCGCAAAACTCAAAAAGTATTGAACCAAATCGCATGAAATTTGGTGGGATGATTGTTTATTATCCGGGGACCAGTTGATTAGATTTTGGGATCGATCGGGTCAAAGGTCAAGGTCAAAGGTCATGAACAGGTCAAAATCTTTCGCAGAACTCAAAAAGTATTGAACCGAATCGCATGAAATTTGGTGGGATGATTGTTTATTATCCGGGGACCAGTTGATTAGATTTAGGGATCAATCGGGTCAAAGGTCAAGGTCAAAGGTCATGAACAAGTCAAATCTTCTTGAATCACATGGAATTTGGTGGGATGATTGGTTATTATCCGGGGACCATTTGATTAGATTTTGGGATCAATCGGGTCAAAGGTCAAGGTCATGGTCATGGAAAGGTCAAAATCTTTTTTTTACCATAGCACGATACATTTTTGTCCAATTGGCATGCAACTAATGCCAAAATGTTCATAATTCAATGCCCAATCTTGTGATATGTGAAGGTATGCGCTCTACCGAGTGCCCGTTCTAGTTGTAACTGCGTTAGTTGAGTTTAAAAAATACTTTGTTACATGTTCGTTACCGCTAAAAGTAGTGGAATTACAGTCCATTGTTGTTATATCCAACACTGGATATAACAAACATCCAACACACTAGAATATGTCACTTTCTAATTACCTTCGCATTGAAAATGCGGAAGGTTATGTTTCGATCGCCGTGTATTTATATATTTGTATGCGTGTTACTCACATAACTCATAAAGTGTTAAACCGAATCGCATGGAATTTAGTGGGATGATTGGTTATTATCCCAGGACCATTTGATTAGATTTTGGGATCGATCAGGTCACAGGTCAACATCTTCTTTTTACCATAGCACAGTCAATTTGTATCTAATTGGCATGCAACTAATGCCAAAATGTTCATAATTCAATGCCCAATCTTGTGATATGCGAAGGTATGCGCTCTACCGAGTGCCCGTTCTAGTTTCCCTTGAAGTGATGTTGCGTTTCACAGCAGGTGACGGCAGAGCAGAGAGGTAAAGCTCTGTTCCTGGTCGGAGTGTAACAGGGTGAGGCTCAGGTGCAGAGAGACAGAATGGACAAAATAAGTAACAAAAAGGCGCTCTTTAATGAGGCAAAACAGTTGAAAAATGAACAAGGTCCAAAAGGGGCAGGCAAAGGATCATCGGCCAGGGCAGGCAGGCAAGCAGGATCAGGAACACAGACAGGATGACGGGAAAAGGACACGGAACAAGAGACGACAATCCGACAGCAGACAAGGGAAAGACTGACACAATATATAGGGGGGGAAACAGGTGTACGACATCAGACAGTAAAGAGACAAGAGTGGCTGAGGGCAGGTGCAGGGAATTAAACGAGAGAGAAGACACAGAGGAGACATGGAACATAGGAGACACGGAACATAGGAGACATGGAACATAGGAGACACGGAACCGGGTGTTACAGTATCCCCTTCTTAAGGGACGGATACCAGACGTCCCAAAGGATCAACAAGGGTGGGTGGAGGGGAGCTGGCGGAGGGACAAAGGGCATGGCAGAAGCAGTCCGGGGGGTGGGCCGGCGGGCGATCACCAGGCGAAAGGCGCGCCGGAGGGTGGGCCGGAGTACCGGGATGGGTAGCTGGGGTACAGGAGAGGCTGGGGTCTGGAGCCAGCTGGGATGGTGACGGGACACTGGGAACTGGAGCAGGATGAGATGGCGACGGGACACTGGGAACCGGAAGCGGGAAAGGGGATGACTGCGACGGGACAGTCTAGAGTGGGACGGGGGAAACGGCCGGGACAGCAGTGGAACACGAGGAGCTGGGACACAGGGAACTACCACCGGGCGGGAAGGGGACGGAATAGGAACAGGAGGGACGAGAGCCGGCCGGGGCAAAGATGGGTGAGGGGGAACTAGTGCCGACTGGGAAAGGGCATGGGGAGGTCGGATCGGCCGGGACTGAGACGGGGCAGGAGAGGTCGGATCGGCCGGGACTGCAGCACGGCGGAGGCGGCAGTGGGAACCGGTGGCGACTGCGGCACCGAAGCGGCAGCGGGAACCGTCGGGGGCTGCGGCACCGAGGCGACAGCGGGAGCCGGCGGGACACAGGGAATGCCGGACAGGAACGCCGGCGGCTGCCAGGGGGCAGTGGAGAATGGCCGCGGCTCCAACAGGCACGGCGAGGGCTGCTGGGGCTTGGGCTGGTAGCCAGACAGGGCTGGCGGCGCCGACCCATCAGGCGACCGGGAACCGCAGCCGGCCCGACCCGGCTCGCTTGAGAGTTGCAGATCCCTCAGCTGTACGGTCAAGGAACTCTGTTGGTCGTGGAGCTGCTTGTACTTTCCAGAGATTAACCGCTCAATTCTTAAAAGACGCTCCTCTTGCGTCTGGAGAGCTGAGCGCACACTGTCCTCTGCTGAGCCAATCATGGTCCGATTGTTCTGTCGCGGGGAGCGTAACGGGGTGAGGCTCAGGCGCAGAGAGACAGGCTGGACGAAATATAAGTCACAAACAGGCGCTCTTTAATGAGGCAAAACAGTTGAAAAATAAACAAGGTCCAAAAGGGGCAGGCAGAGGATCTTTGGCCAGGGCAGGCAGGCAAGCAGGATCAGGAACACAGACAGGACGACGGGAAAAGGACACGGAACAAGAGACGACAATCCAACAGGAGACAAGGGAAAGACTGACACAATATATAGGGGGGGGGAACAGGTGTACGACATCAGACAGTAACGAGACAAGAGTGGCTGAGGGCAGGTGCAGGGAATTAAACAATTAAGACAGAGAAGACACAGAGGAGACATGGAACATAGGAGACACGGAACATAGGAGACATGGAACCGGGTGTTACACGGAGGAGGAAGGGGCGGCTGTGGCTCATGGGGTACCACAAGGTCCGATCCATGGCCTCCTACAGTTCACATGTCGACACTGAACCCCAAGTAGCTTCCCGGGTGCTTCATCGCAGCCCCTCTGTCCCTGAAAACCCTCTGAATGGGTGAAATGCAGAGGTCAAAGTTCATGTATGTCTGTATGTCAATGACAGTTGTCATAAAGTTTAAGGAGGAGCCTGGAGGCAGCAGTAAAGCGAGATCTGGGTCCGCCCCCCGCTGGAGGCTGAGCTGAAGGAGTCCCTGCCGACACTTCGTGATATTGTCTTATTTCCTCTGAATCGGACTTTTGAGAATAACTCTATGGATCTTCTTACTTCTTAAATAGGTCAAATGGAGGCATCAGAGTTACCCGGAGACCGTTTCATCTCCAGTTAAAAGTTACTCACAGAAACTTCGATGCACATTTCCTCTCAAGCGGAAGTCATCTACGGGGATGACGTCGCTCCAGGTAAAAGCCGTGACACGACATCTGTTTATCACATGTGTACAAAGAGACGTGCAGTACAGTCGGCAAAGAGCAACTCTATCTTCCTTGAGCTTTTTTTTCCCTCCTGCCCATGTCAAATCTAAACCCAATAAACTATTTGTTACAGTCAGCGGGGTCTACTGTCTGCTGTACAGCAGGTTAGCCAAAACCTTCCTATTAGTCACTGCTTTGTGAAAACCTATTCAAACAGCTGTCTCGGTGCTCATAATCCATCACTTTGAACAAATGTTCCGTTTTTCTTTTCTCCTTTCACAACTTGACAAATGCCACAATCATGTTGTGCTGCTCGTTGATGGATTGGTGAAAACAACCCGGGCCTTGAATGAAGCCGTGTGCACGGGTTGCCGTGTGTTTATTGAAGTTACGTATTCATATATTCATACATTGCTGAGCTATTACAGCAACACACTGTTTAACCACCATCCATCCATCCACAGGTAAACACAGGGAGCAGTTTATGGACCACACGGAGAGATACCCGGGGGCCATTCAGGTCATTGCCAAGATGCTCATTAACTGTGCAAGCAAACCGCACTGGGGAACCACGGAGGATGGGAAATGAAGGAATAAAAAATAACACCTCTTTGTCAATCAATCAAACTCAGAATCAGACTCAAGGTCCAAATAGTAGAACGCATTAAAAAAATGCTTTATAAATAGACAGCTGTACCAGTGTCTCCACAGCTGGGACTTATACCGTGTAGTACTAAACTTTGTTTGATAAAAACATGATGATTTCATTTTCTGAGTCTTCAACCCGGCAGATAAATTCATACAAAAGATTTCTTAAAAACAGCTTGGAAAGTATTGACTCTTGCAGCCACAAACATGTCACTGTTACAGCTCCACCGTGGTCTCTCTTATTATAATTATTATAAGTGTATATTTCAAAACGACACCTTTTATAAGCTTTTTTCTTTTTTGGGGGGGGGTGGGGGCTTTGTAAATGTCGTTGAAGTTTCATTATAGGGAATATACATCATGGATGAATGCATTCTGTCTCCATTGAAGAATGTTACAGCTGAAAGGAAAGTCACAGGTAAGATGATATTTAAATGAGGTCGATAACGCAGGATTAGATCTTACACATTTAATCTATAACATTAATATAAATAACATTGCTCCATGCTTTAATGCTAATTACCTTCGCATTGAAAATGCCGGAAGGTTATGTTTTGATCGCCGTGTATTTATTTATTTAATTATTTATTTATTTGTATGCGTGTTATTCGCAAAACTCAAAAAGTATTGAACCGAATCGCATGAAATTTGGTGGGATGATTGTTTATTATCCGTGGACCAGTTGATTAGATTTTGGGATCGATCGGGTCAAAGGTCAAAGGTCATGAACAGGTCAAAATCTTTCGCAGAACTCAAAAAGTATTGAACCGAATCGCATGAAATTTGATGGGATGATTGTTTATTATCCGGGGACCAGTTGATTAGATTTTGGGATCGATCGGGTCAAAGGTCAAAGGTCATGAACAGGTCAAAATCTTTCGCAGAACTCAAAAAGTATTGAACCGAATCGCATGAAATTTGGTGGGATGATTGTTTATTATCCGGGGACCAGTTGATTAGATTTTGGGATCGATCGGGTCAAAGGTCAAAGGTCATGAACAGGTCAAAATCTTTCTGTGTGATCGAAAAGTATTGAACCGAATCGCATGAAATTTAGTGGGATGATTGTTTATTATCCGGGGACCAGTTGATTAGATTTTGGGATCGATCGGGTCAAAGGTCATGAACAGGTCAAAATCTTTGGCAGAACTGAAAAAGTATTGAACCGAATCGCATGAAATTTGGTGGGATGATTGTTTATTATCCGGGGACCAATTGACTAGATTTTGGGATCGATCGGGTCAAAGGTCAAGGTCAAAGGTAATGAACAGGTCAAAATGTTCTTGAATCGCATGAAATTTGGTGGGATGATTGGTTATTATCCGGGGACCATTTGATTAGATTTTGGGATCAATCGGGTCAAAGGTCAAGGTCATGGAAAGGTCAAACTCTTTTTTTACCATAGCACGATACATTTTTGTCCAATTGGCATGCAAATAATGCCAAAATGTTCATAATTCAATGCCCAATCTTGTGATATGCGAAGGTATGCGCTCTACCGAGTGCCCATTCTAGTTTGTGATATGCGTTCAGGTGCGTTCACACCATCACACTAAAATTTGTGAAACAGACCAAGCCCAAAAAGTATAAGCTTTAGTGTTTGTTCAAGGCAAACCTTGCAGGTGTTTCGCCATTAATTAGACAATTGCAGTGATTTGTTTAATATTGCAGCCATCTTGCACCTTGATATTGGTCTAATATTTAGAGATCGGAAATCTCCAGAGGAATTTCCAACAGCTAAATGAATAAAAGGCTTGCAAGTGTGTTTTTTAGTTTTTTTTTACCGTTCTTTTTACCCTAAATAATTGTCTTTGTCCCAAAGTAGTTTACAGAAAATAAAGAACTTCATCACAATATTCTAATTTTCTGAGACAGTCCTGTATATATATATATATATGTATATACATATATATATGTGTATATATGTATATAAATATATATACATATACTGTATATATATATATGATATATTATTCAGCAACAATTCAAACCGTGTGATGGTTGAGTGGGTACTTGGAGATCGAACGTAATAAATATAGTTGACTTGATCAACTTTAAAGGCGGAGGACTATCTCAGGGCTAATACCACATCCATCTGACTGACCCAAGCCTGACCTTGGATGTTCCTGTGCATGTGTTTCAGAGCCTGAGTGAGTGCGTTAGTGTGTGTGTGTGTGTGTGCTATTGATTCATGTTCTTAGTATGGAAGCTATAGCTGAAGGGCACCGCTAATGGAGCAGGAACAGCGGCAGCCATATTTCTTTCCTCACATCTCCAGCACACATGGACTGTATCCCTCCCTGCAGGAACTGCCCCCCGCAATATAAATTGTTTAGGGCGTAAGTGCTCGGACCTTTTCAGTGAAGGAACCCGGCTTCAGATTTACAACGCATTGACTCACCCTTGGACCAGGGCTTGTTAAAAACAGACGGGTATCTCTGACCCAACAGAAGCAGGATTGCACTTGCAGCATTATCGACGCGCTGCTCTTGCCATATTAAATGCAGGGGAAATGAAACCAAATGATTTATTGTGTTTCTGACATTACAGAACTGTGAGATATTTGCTTTGTATCAAAAACAAACTAGAAGTTCACCTGGTGGCCAACGTGCAGCACGGCCACCAGGTGTGTTACAGAAACACGGCTCGGGTCTCTGACTTACCAATCTTCAATATGAGCAACACTGGCATTGGATTATAGTTGGGACAAAAAAACAGATAATGGCCCCAACACACCTTTATTACACACTATAACATGTGCATCCCATGACAGGAAGCCGGCTCACAATTAGGAGGCATCGGACCCAGCTGGGTCCAATTGACCCTCTGAGACGTGAAGTCACAAAGACTCCGGGGAGGAAGCAGAGTTAATAATGTGTAATGGAGAGATGTAATACATCAATAAGTAGAGATAGAAGAGGGGAGAGGTGCTCAGTGTATCCTGAAACATCCCCCAGCCGATAGCAGCATCTCTAGGGGCGGGACCAGGTGAACCTGATTCAGCCCGAACTATAAGCTCTATTAAAGAGGAACGTCTAAGTCATTGATACTTTGTTTTAAGGTGATATTAAGATAAGGGAAAGCAACATGTGAGCAGCTGGAATCGAGGAATGTTCATCATTTTTACTTGAAAAAGACTTCATGAATTCTATTCAACATATTTCATTTAGTCCGTATGCTTTTACGTTGTGTCTCTGACATGTTTTTATTCCGTCCATGTTAACATTGTTCTCCCTTATTTTATTTGCTTTGTCTGTAGATTTTTAGGTTTGTTCTTAACATCAGCATCATTGGGACTACAGATGTAAAATAGCCTCTTGGCTAACTCTGGCACATTTACTGAAATGTTTTTATAAATGTGCACTGTCCCTTATTAAATAAACCCAGTTAAATAATTTTCTTGCTGCTTCAGAGCAATAATGTCAAACTGTGTGAAGGCATTGTCTCATTAACACCCGAGCCTAGCTTGGTGACTAACGGTGAGCAACTTCTGCTCCAACTGCTCCCCTGACTCGTGAACTAATACTCCGGTTTCCTGTATCACTGCAGCCAACACTCATCATACAAATTCACAGCAGCGGCGTATTGAACTCTGCTTCTCCTTTTATTTCACCTCTGGCATATTTCGGGGTCAATCTGAGTGATTGATATTCAGATGCACACACTCTCAGTGTGAAGGGGTTCGCTGGCCGACATGATCGTCACCATTATTCATCACAATGAATCATTAGATTTTTTCTTTAAAAAAATAAAAGTTGTATTCCCGTTTCACATGTAAACAAGCGGAGCGCTGCCCTCACGTCGTTGCTGCGCTGCCTTCCTGCGTAGGAATCAGACTCGGGAGGCACAACGTTGGAAATAACTGTACGAAATGTTCCCCCTACGTCTTCGATCGATCGCTCATTCCAATTTCTTCGTGGTCTCGGTTAATATCCGATTACGTCGCATGTCCAGGTTGTGTGTTTGTGTGTCTGTTTGTGTGTGTTTGTGTGCATCAGAGAGAGAGAAAGAAAGAGAGAGAGGAGGAAATGTGTCACCTCATGATATGAGATTTTTGAAGAAAAAGGCTATATTTATGGTTCAATATTGTCGGGCAATAACAGGCCATTCCAGACAAGTAGACGGGATGGGGGGGGAGAGCAAAGAGAAATAATGCTCTGAGAGAACGACGAGAGGGAGAACGATGCAGAGAAACCCCCCCTCAGGTTTTCTCCCCCCAAGCCGACACAGAGAGCAGGTGAACGCACACACACACACACACACACACACTGCAAAGAGTGATGATGAGGATAACTCAGATATTTCTTCTTTGCTATTTGCAGCGACAATGGAGTCCTACATGTGTGGGAAGGAAAGATTAAAGTCAAAGATTTGTAGAACACTGTATTGGTGCACCCGCTTATGACCACACCAGAGCGCGCGTGTTTGTTTGATCTTCGGTCGGCTTATTTATGTCGGCGAAAAAATAGAAGGGAAAAAGGTTGGAATGAACAGAGGAACGAGAGACGTGGAAAAACTAAAATAGAGGGCGAGACAGCGAGCGAGCGCCACGGAGAGATTCCTCTGGTGGAGACGCCACGGGGGGTCGGAATCAAAGTTTCACAGAACTTTAAGTGAAGCCTATTTACGGGAACAATTTTCATATTCATGCTATATTTCACACCCCACTCCCAAACACAGTCCCACACAGACACACACAGAAACAGACACACGCACACACACAGACACACACATGCCCCCACTAAACACAAGTTCTTTTCTCGCTGATGAGAGGTTATACACTCCACGCACACTCGCTGAGGACAATCCAGCCGGCTCACTGCATAAGTAATCAAGTGAAAATCCCAAAATAGCAAAGATGGCAATTCACAAAAATATAAACACTCAGCGGAGGCCAATTTAATGGGCGAGATGCGCTTCATATTCATCGAGATTCTGCAGCCGACTGTGGAAGTGTGACTCACCCTTACGCAACCGGACTAATGAAGGCACAGTCACCCCCGTGTGCCTGGAAGCCTGACATCACAAGAAGAAAACCAAAAGTTCTTCTTTCCTTCCCGACTGCAGCAGCAGGAGGATTCAGCCAGGTCATTAGAGTTCTTATTATTTTGGTTATACTTATTCATTAAGCTCTAAGGATGCTTTATTGGAATTGTTTTTACCAGCGGGATCGTAGGGCAAGCTCCACGAGATCTTCATTTACTGCAGCTTTAAGCAACATTTGGGGGTCAAACCCACTTATTTGATAATAAAATGCCCACAAATCTTTAAATAATTTGGGGGGAAACATGATAGTTGCCAAGGGGAAAACAATCATCCTGTAGTCTAGAGGCTCCGCCCTCCCACGTGTCTAATTGTTCCCCAACTGCCTTGACCCCTTAACCTTCATCTCTTCACATCCTCTGTCATACGTGTTCATTTATTTTGGTTGCTTGCCACTGATTGTGTTTTTGCTGAGTCGTGCTCCTTTGGGGGTTTTTCTTCATTACCCCGGTCTTCGTCATCCTGTGCGATTTGGAAATGCATCACATGAAAACTCAATAAAAGTTATTCCTCATTCGCCTTCAATCGGCATGATTAAGAATAACTGGCGTTGCGGGAACAACGTTGTTCTTCTGTCTCCATCACCGGGTGATGTGGGCGGGTTCACTTTTACACCGTGATCATCAGTGATATCCTTTGGATGGGACCGTTGAGACCGTTCTCTCTGCGTATCTCTGACATATTGTTTTTTGATATTCATTATTGTCCTCAACATTCGACACACAACAACCCATAATGACAAAGTGAAAACAGTTTTTTGCAAATTTGTGCAAATCTGTTAAAAATAAAGAACGAAAACATAACATGTACATAAGTATTCACAGCCTTTGCCATGCCACTCAAAATGTAGCTCAGGTGCATCCTGTTTCCACTGATCATCCTTGAGATGTTTGATTGGAGTCCACCTGTGCTAAATTCAGTTGATTGGACATGATTGAGAAAGGCACACACCTGTCTATAAGGTATCACAGTTGACTGTGCATATCAGAATGTGTCTGGAGGAAACCAGGCACTGCTCAACACCTGGCCAATACCATCCCTACAGTGAAGCACGGTGGTGGCAGCATCATGCTGTGGGGATGTTTTTCAGCGGGAGGAACTGGGAGACTAGTCTGGATTGAGGGAAAGATGAATGCAGCAATGTACAGAGACATCCTCGATGAAAACATGCTCCAAAGCGCTCTGGACCTCAGACTGGGGCGACGGTTCATCTTCCAACAGGACAACGACCCGAAGCACACAGCCAAGATAACAAAGGAGTGGCTTCGGGACGACTCTGTGAATGTCCTGGAGTGGCCCAGCCAGAGCCCTGACTTGAACCCCATTGAACATCTCTGGAGAGATCTGAAAATGGCTGTGCACCAACGCTCCCCATCCAACCTGATGGAACTTGAGAGGTTCAGCAAAGAAGAATGGGAGAAACTGCCCAGAAATAGGTGTGCCACACTTGTAGAATCACACCCAAGAAGACTTGAGGCTGTAATTGCTGCCAAAGGTGCTTCAACAAAGTATTGAGCAAAGGCTGTGAATACTTATGTACATGTTATGTTTTCGTTCTTTATTTTTAATAAATGTGCAACAATTTGCAAAAAACTGTTTTCACTTTGTCATTATGGGATTTTGTGTGTAGAATGTTGAGGAAAATAATGAATTTAATCCATTTTGGAAAAAGGCTGTAACATAACAAAATGTGGAAAAAATGAAGCGCTATGAATACTTTCCGGATGCACTGTACATGTGATTTACAAGTTTCTAAATAGCAGGATAAATATTTTAATAAAGACATTGAAGACAACAGATAGCAACACATGCATGTACAATATAAAACAACATCAACAACAGTGACAGTGAATGGGGGTATTACTGCATAACGGAAGTGGTGACAGTGCAGGTTTGTGGATGCGTCTGATTAAAAAAACAATGTTTTGATTCCCAGAAGGATCTCCGTCCGGTTTGACCCGCTGCAGATCCCCTCTGTGAATCAAAATGCTGTTTTTATGATCTAATAAAGGTGTCAGGGGAGCATGACACCGTGTGCACGCTCACATCCTCTGATCTTTTGTACTGTCTTGCTCGGCCTGTCACATACATCCTATTTCGAGGTGCTGGGCTGTCTGTTCTTCTCAGTAGTCATGTGACACGACTAAATTACTTCCGCGTGTCATTTGAGATGGTTTAATTGCTGTAATAAAAGAGGTCCTCTGTCAAGGAGACTGACAGCCTCTGTTGCTCTCCACTATTTATTTCTCAGCACCCGGCATGCGATGCAAATTTCTTTACGGCAACGAACAGGTAGAGGGCGTGGTTTTCTCAGTTTTAGCCAATGATAGAGGTGAAGATTCAACACATAAACAGAAGGCATGTTTTAATGAACATTATTGTCTTATCTAGTCAAATGGGAGGTGGAACATTATTCAATTACTACGATAAATATTGGATTGGATTCAATCTATTGTCATTGCACAGAGTGCAACGACATGTATTCTCTGCAATTAACCCATCCTTAGTTATTAAGGAGCAGTGGGCTGCAGTGATGCGCCCGGGAAGCAACTGGGGGTTCAGTGCCTTGCTCAAGGACACTTCGACTTGCAACTAATGGGGAGAGCGGGGATCGAACCGACAACCTTGGGGTTGCAGGACGACCCCCTCACCCCACTGAGCTACAGCCGCCCGGCTATATATATATATAGTCTTAGATTTACAATCTACAATGCTACCAATCATCCCAACCAAGTCTCCTCATTTGTTTACAGAAATTACGCCGAACATTTACGACTTTGAGGACTCAATGAGGTCTCCACTCTTTTCAAGGCATCGTGAATGCATTCCTCAGTGGATACAAATCCAATGATGAAGTAGCAGTTTAGTTGTTCTTGTTCAGGAACGATCTGTCTTTATTGCACTGAGGCCAGAAGGCCACATGAGGTCCAGCATCACTCGAGTCAACCGGACATACTGACTGAGGGGCGTCGCCTGTCCAACTTCTAGGGGACGCTAGAGAAACATTTTCTATTACACTAATATGACACCTACATCGGATGTCGATTTTCACCAAGCCTGACAAGCGTGCAAATTTGGTGAGTTTTGGATTAAGCCAAGTACCCCAAATTTGTGCCCAATTGCATCCTTCGAATTTCAATAGGGTCATCCCCGACTGACTGTCAGTGCTCGGACCCTAATGAAGCTTTATGAAAGTAGCACTGGCTTTAGACCTACCATAACACGGCCTGGACTGGAAAATATGGTGAGCTTATTTCCCAGGACATCACCATCACAATGGTGCTTCATTAGCATGAACATTTAGTCACGATAGCGGGCCAAGACTCATTTCAACCTCGAGGAAATCATAACAATTATATACTGAACCTGCCCTTAAAGTCTTCCGCAAGTCCAACATATTCAAAAGATTACGGCAACGAGTTCCACATTGTACGGATGGCCTTTTAATAAAATAGAGAAGAAAAAAAGTCCAATTAATTTTCAGACCTCAAAATCGAAAGCGAAATGAGTCATCACCCTCTTCCTGTTTGTTGGAGACTAGTGATGCTGTACTGATGGGAATGATCTCCCAAATTGCTGCCGCCTTTTAGTGACGGTGGAGTTGACGCATCATCACACTTAACTTGGCTTAACTTCCTCTAAATAAGGAAGAATCTGTCTAAAGAAGCATTTTTCATTTAATGGGGCTTTTTCTTTCATTTTTTTATGCGCGCGTTAAACTTTGTGAAAAAGAGACATCCAAATAAGATTTCGCTTGACACATTTGACTACGGGCTTAATGTCCTGGTGGGGAAGCCAACAGGGTGCATAGACACACAGCGTAGTTATCTGGCAGTGTGAGTTAATTACGGCCCGAGTGTCGACAACTGAAGGGCTTAGCTGAGTCAATCCTTTAAAGTCAGTCTGCAATTTTACTTAAATTCATGCAAATGTGAGCACAAAAAAGGATTTTGTTTCCTGAATAGCATAACTGGCACATGAAATCCCTCCAGCTTTTGGAAGCACCATAAATTGATTATATGTCAGGTGAATGTCTCTTTACTGATGTTACAAATTCTAGCAGCAAAGTATTTATTGTTTCTTATGCACTGTTGCTTTAGCATTAAGTCCATTAGAACACGGTTAATCCCGAAGCTTGGATGTCTCAGCGAATTTGCTAAAAAGTGTGGCCAAGCAGAACATCTTTGTATGAATTAGAAAGAGCTTCAGCCGGGGCTTCTTGACCTTATTTTCAAGATGCCTTCAAACGTCTAAGTACATTACCAGAGCAGCTGTGTTAAGAGTTTAATGTTTCTACCGAACACTTGAGGACACTCACACCTCAAGGATACAGACGGAATATATAGATGGCCGAAGTTGTTTCATGTTCTTCTGGCCAGTCTGGGATGGCAATACTTTGGTTCAGCCTCCAAAAACGTTAACACCATTGTTGGTACAGATATTTAAGGTCCTCAGGGGATGAGTACTGAGGACGTTGTTGATCCCCTTACATGTCAGCTAATTAAACTATTCCATGATGCAGTGAAATATCTCAATATATGTATAGAGCCCTGAAACTGAAAGTATAAGGTTCTTGGAAATCTCTAAACCCTCGCTCAGGTGCTACATTCAAAATTCAGAGCATTCGTATAGTGTTAGCACCGTTAGCTGGTCATGTTGATAGCCACGTTGAAGCAATCCCTCCATCATCGATATCTTCCAAATTAAAAATGTTGCATCTCTAAAACACAGCATTGCTTTTTCCTCACCACGTTCAAATAGTGTAAATCAGTCCATCTGTGTTTTCTACATCGCAGGACAGAAGCTGCATTTCACCGCTGTCTCATTCTTGACAGCCAAGTTGTCGAAGTTAATTTGCCAATCATATAAGTTAGTTTTTTGGAATACAACACAGCATATGTTCAGCGTCCTAATGACTTGACAGCCTCGTGTTACGGGTCTTTAAAAAATGTCATACCGCGCAATCTTTTGAATATCGTGAAGAAGAAAAAATTGCTCGCTCGTTTCCGATGTGACGGAGCGTGATAAGCGTTGTGTGGGGATGTACTAATGTTGGCGGATCAGATGGATAGATTCAGAATAAGATCACCACACACAGCCCCCCCCCCACACACACACACACCCACAGTGTTTCTCTCTGGATTAATGAAGCTAGTTGAACAGCTCAGGATGTTTTCATATGCAAATCCTGCTGAGTAAGAGCCCCAATAAAGTTCCCAGCTGCTCTCGACTAGATCTGGATAGCTATGTTTACTACAATGTGTGTGTGTGTGTGTGTGTGTGTGTGCTGAAGGGCTTTACACCTCTGTTAACAGGTGTTTTGCCAACAACCCACGCTAACAAATGTCGATGCGGGCTGTTAGCCGTGTCGGTAATTGCGTACACACACATACAGAACATCACACACAGCATTAAACAGCTGGGTAATTATGCTACACAAGGTTACACACACACACACGCGCAAGTGTGGCTGTGGCTTGAGATGAAATAAATGGTTGATTGATTGAAGTTCAGATGTTTGGGGACATACTTTATATGTCTGAGGATGCACCTCGTGACAGTCAGATCGGCGTACACGCACACACATACGCAAAGGTGACACACACACACAAAAAGTAACAGCATAGTATAATCGTCCCTCACGTTAATGAGTTTGGGAAGATAAGTTTTCCAATCCTCATCTCACTTTCTTCTCATTCGCATAATGAGACGGGACCGAAAAGAAAAGAGTGAAAAAAAGGACAAAGTTAAAGAACAGGAGAGAGAAAGACACGGGCAATTAGCCACCTGCAAGTATGGGAACTCACAGACACACACACACATACACACACACACTCTGACAGAGGCACATGTGCAATCACAGAAGTCAAGCGTCACCCCTCCAGACTCGTTTACAGTAATTGCGGCTTAATGAGCGGGCGAATCGATACTGATGATTGAATTTTGGCAAGATCGCTAAACTGAGCAGAAGTTTGAAGTCTTAAGTTTTTCTCCCTTCGTGTAAGACGTCACCGCATGTCAAATAACCATAATGTGGCGAGACTACGGAACTTCCTGTTTCGCATGAGCAAAAGTACAGTGGCTGGTATGAAATGCTCACTAAAGCGATGCATTATGTGTTAGGGGTAATGAATCCAGAAGAGAGGGGACCTCAGTTGTTCATAGAGATCTGGAGCCCGTTCTCTATCTCAGCCTGATTCTGAATTGTATTTACATTTTTAGTTGTTACTGTTCTGGCTTGTATCACTCTTGACCTAATGGATCAAATTACAAGATATAATAGTCCAAGCCGGTGTGTGTTTCCTCATAAGAAGCTATGAGTTGGGAGCTGGTTGGCAAGGCTGCATCCATTATCCTCCAGATGCTAAAATAACTCTGGTTGTATAGAAGTCTATGAGAACATGACACTCCTTCTCTCGATTTATTATAATATGTAAACATGAGTTTCTGGTCTTAATCTCTAGTTTCAAGGTGAGACCAACATGTGCACTGATAATTCCATTGCACACTGTGCCCTATCTCACTAAATGGCTTTATTTCTTGCATCACACAGACACAGATGAGACCACCACCTAGCAGGGAAACGGCGTTCAATATGGTGCGTCGAAAGTAATCGGAGCCCCCTCCCTTTTCCATCCTCCAACTCCCGACGGAGCTAGCATGCTTACATTATCAAATGGATTTTTAATTGCCTGCTTAACATAACTGTGCCTCTGTAGCAAGTTGCACCATGATGCACGTTACAGACGGTTTTTTTAAGCCACGATTGACTTCATCAGTTTCATCCTATTGGATAGCGATGGTTGATTCAGGAATTTAAATTACAATGTGTATTAGTGTGATTTTTACATTCAAAAGGTGGAATTATATTAAATGGGCTGCACATAAATGTCTGCTCATGGCAATAATGTCATACTACTGGTGAGCCACATTTGACTTGTCAGATAAACGAAGGGGTTCTGTTGGCTTTCAGTCCCGTCTGTAGCTGCTAAGATAAAGTTAGCTCACGTGATAATGTCATAAGAAGCTCTCAGCCCTCTATGCTACACACAGAGCCTTGTCCATCCGATTAAGATGTTGACATTAAGTATCTAAAGTGGCTCTAAACTTAAATTCATACGATATATCGTATTAAATGGAAAGGCGAGTTGGTGGGGACCAAAAGATGAGCAAAAAGAGACTCAGATTGGAGTTACATTCAACAGGTTGGCAGAAACACAGCACCAAATGAATGAGCATGTTGTTCCCCAATATCAAGTTAAAAGGTATAACATTATTTACAACTCTTTTTCCACTGCTACCGAGGGAATTTCAAAGTATCACGAACAAATTCGAACCACTATCTTCTCGCGTTATCTCTTTTAAGACATGAATCACTATATCCCCCCAAATACTGTTGCTATATTGAAACGTGATAAAAAAAGACGTTTCAATTATACCCGTCTGGCCCTTTTTCTGGTAAATTGTTTACACATATGCTAACCATTATAATCTGCAGCCAGCTGCCGGCACATTTTTATTGGTGGTACGTCTGTAATGTGTCCATTCAGAACATTGTGGTTAGTGTTGGTAAAAGCCATTTTTATGCTGCTTTATGCTTCAACCATTAGCGAGGTAGCCATTCCCGGAGACCAGCTTACTCACCAGCTTACTCACTTCTCAATAGGGGGAGGTGCCCTTGCTGTTGGCCACTACTTCATTGCTCTCTAGATACAACATATGAGGTTGGAAATAATATATAGTCATACACAGCGACAGTCAGCTCACAACGATATGTTAAAAGACAGTTCACCATGAAAGCAGTACAGAAAATGAAATATTGTGCTAATGAGCCATCTTTGGTTTTATTTATATATATATATATATATATATATATACACACTACCGTTCAAAAGTTTGGGGTCACTTAGAAATGTCTTTATTTTTCAAAGAAAAGCACTGTTTGTTCAATAAAGATAACATTAATCAAAAATACACACTATCCATTGTTAATGTGGTAAATGACTATTCAAGGTGGAAACGTCTGGTTTCTAATGAAATATCTCCATAGGTGTATAGAGGCCCATTTCCATCAACTATCACTCCAGTGTTCTAATGGTACATTGTGTTTGCTAATCACCTTAGAAGACTAATGTCTGATTAGAAAACCCGTGCAATTATGCTAGCACAGCTGAAAACAGTTATGCTGGTGATAAGCTATACAACTGGCCTTCCTTTGAGCTTGAAGTTTGTAGAACAAAATTAATGCTTCAAATATTAATCATTATTTCTAACCTTGTCAATGTCTTGACTACATTTTATATTCATTTGATAAATAAGTGTTATTAGCTATTGGTTGTCCCTTCCCAGCATCCCGAAAGCCATTCTAATGAGGAGGCTGACACCTCCTGCTCTCAGGTCAGAGAACCTGGAGGAAGGCTCTGGTAAGGCCAAAGACCACATGGCACTAGTACGATAGCTACCTTTGCATCAGTCATTGTCTTCTTCCTCTTCATGTTACTGAATTGCTGATTTTGACCTTTTCCCCCAAACTTCCCAAACCCTTCTTATCCACTGACCCCGGCCTCCCTTTCAATTCTCTCCTTCTCCTCCCCTCCTCCCTCCTCTCTGTCTGACAGTCAGTGAGGTGTGCAAAGTAATTTTCAGGAGGCCATTTCTACACCCCGGGAGTTGCAGCATTTGCATTCATCGCGGAACAATGAAGAGCGACGAATGAGAAAATCTAACTCTCTCGAAGAGATAATGAGGAAAGACGCAGATAGCCAAGTGTTCTGTGGCAGATGGTGATGCGCATTGAGAGTAGGACAAGCAAACATGTTTCTTTACAGTCGGAATAGAAGTGAGTTTATAAACGTGGTTTTAAAGACACATCTGATCATCTCACTACTCGTCTCACCCCTCCTCAATAGCCTTCGGTAGAATCCAGCCATGTTCTGGTAACTTTCTGAAGCCCCAGTTGGTGTGCAGTGGTAACTTAAGGTATACCACAAGGGTTTGCTCTAAGATCATTTGGCTTTGGTCTCCACCCGTCCAGTATCGGCACATTCAAAACCTTGTTTATTGGTAATGACTGATGTCCTTGGCCGGTCCCAGCGCTGTCTCGCTCTCAGGGCATCAAATAACGACACGCTTTAAGGTACTTATCCAAGACAAGCATGATTTTCCAAAACCCAGGGCGAGTGTAGTTGTTTGAATTCACAACGTTATCCATGTATCTATTGCGTCCGTAGTGGAGTGTCATAGTTGGACACGCTGTGCTACCCCATTGTGTCAGAAGGCGACGCCAAGGGCCCCGACCTTGTCCCACTGTGTGAAGAGTTGGAAAATGAGAGTGCGTGGCTGAGTCTACCCACAACAATGAGACCAGAGAGCTGACCCATGAAGGCCAAACTTGATTTACGGCTGTGTGTTGATGGGTGACGGCATAGCTGCGGCAGGTAAGATACCGTGCATGGGACTGAAGAACTGTGACGAGTCAGCTTGGACTGGTCGGAACTCCTATTTACCCCTCCTGTCATCGAATTGGAATCAGGGCGAGCGTGTAAGTCACTTTGGGAAATAAATGTCTGGTTAGCGCCGTGGAGCGTGGGGACCTGCAGAGATGATCTACAGATGTGTGACAGCATTTTAACCTGGTGCCATGCTACAGTAATATCAGATGCCAGAACAAGCTGATCCTCCGGGCAACTGGATACTAAAGGAAATTGCTTCTGTCCATCCAGGGAGAGGGATCTTCCTCTGTTGCTCCCTTGAAGGTTTCTTCCCTTTTCTCCCCATTAAAGGTTTCTATCTATTTTTTGGGGAGTTTTTCCTGATCCGATGTGAGGTCCTGGGACAGGGATGTCGTTTGTGTACAGATTGTAAAGCCCTCTGAGGCAAATTCGTAATTTGTGATATTGGGCTAAATAAAATAAACTGAACTGAAAATACCCCCGCACGTCCATCAGACAAAGATATCTACATAGCTTTAATCAAGGTTTTTACATCATTTATTCTCCATCAATCTCCCTTTTCTAGGAATATTTATTTAACCTTTTGTTCAACTCAGGAAACAATGTCAAATGTGTCCCGTTAAAGTCTTAATATGATTTCCCAGATAATGCTATGTACTGTTGTTTTTAGGAAAGTGTTATTCTGGTGTGCCTCCTCTATATGCCTTCTATAATCCAATAAGGCAAAGCAACAAACAGGGCAGCAGGAAATAAAGTGTCTTGTTTGAATTCATGCTGTAAGACTTTTGTCTTTTTTTGGATATGTAAACACCAAAAGTTCCCATGTGGTTCAACAGGAAGGAACTGAAGTCTCTTTCTCACGGTTGTTGGATGGAGACATGAAGACAATGAGGCAACACTACTTATGCTCATTGCAAACAGACAAGACAGACAGACAGAGGTTTACAGTGTGTTTGGAAAAGAAGAAGAAAGAAGTGGAGGCTGGGAGACCATACCAGCTCATGTGCTGTGATGTCTTCAGTGGTCTGTGTTGCATCCTAGGCCTAAATGTCCCACGTTGGATAATCAGAGGACTTGGCAAGGAGATAACGTATCATAGGAAATATGCTCTCGTAATTTCATCACATCAGAACAGATGGATGAGCAGATGGAAGGGGATTGAGCAGACAGTATTAACCAGGCATAAGAATATATTCAGAGTGAAAATCACTTTGATTTGTCGAGCAGGACCAATACGCCAGACATTTTATCACAGGACACATACAAACACAGTAAAAAAAAAAAGTGTTCTTGTCCCGAAAGATCGTAAAAGTGTTGATTCTGAATGTCATTTACAACATCAGAAAACAACACTTTTATGCTATAATAATTTGACCCTATAAATATAAAACAAACCCATCTACACAAATCTACAAATTATATGTTGTTACCAAATGTCAGACCTTGTAAATCCTTCGCCAAATGTGATGCTATTGTGTTAGAATCCCACATCGTCAAACATCCAGATGAGATAAGCATCGAACATCCATTTTCGAAGCTGAGGAAGGATAGAGAAATGACAGAAGTCCACGTGCTACCTGTTTGATGGAGAGCCTCACTTTCTTTTATCAGGTATATCGGTTTGATTTGTAAAAGTCAAACCAGGCTGTCCGTGCGTGAGGCATTCTCTGTCCACAACCTGCTCGCCAAAATGAAAAAAATTCACGCAAAGTGATAATCCAAAGCAAAGTGATTAAAATTATAATGAAAACATGTCATATTTTAAACGCAAAACTGAGATGCCACTGGCCTTTCTTTAGCTTGTTTCTCTGACAACACAATCCAGACGTTCAGGAGTGTTTTTTTACCGTGGGCTGAATGAACGCACCTTGTGATTTAAACCACAGATTGTCGATGTCACAGTTCGAGGACTACGTTTTCTTAAGCCTTGAGGGACATGCAAGGGTAGAGCTAAGGAAAACAACTCTCACTTCCCAATGTCACAATGAAATTCAACTGTAAAAACTGGATATTGCGCAATGGTTCTAGCTGTAGTTTTGGTGGTTCAAATGTTCAAATCAAAAAGGAAGGGAACGTCTATCGTTTCAGAAGCACCGCGCTTTGAAACATCCAATCATTCATGAAGGATATTTCAAGCCGGCAAACTGAACAAGCTGACTTAGTTCATCTTTGCACCGTTTTTCGTACATCGTCGCACGTGTTTCCATACATTTCATGGTAAGGACTTTGTTTTAACGACAAGATACGGTTTAGGTGATGGAAACACAACCGTGTGTTTGAGTTTATGGGGAATGTATGAATCTTTATGATCACTTTGATGACTATACGTTTAGTTCACTTGAATATATTTTTCGTATGGAACTCATTACTATATGTGCAAACACACACACACACATACATCCAGGCCATACAGAGATATGAACACCTTTCTTTGTTGATTTCATCTCTTTATATGCTAATAGGTAAAGCTCCATGTGTGATAATAGAACGAAACAATTTCATTGATAAAGCTTTTCTCACAATGAAATCTAATTCAATCATATTCTTATCTTTTTCTTTCTCTCTCTCTCTCTGTTACTCAAGCATGAATCCCATTCTTTGCTAAACTATAATAAAGGTGACTGTAACGACTCAAATATCACAGAAAAGCACACATTTAGAAGCAGCCGAGTGCCCAACTCTTTTTAATCCAAGACAAAAAATCAGAAGAAACACCCAACAACTATCAGGGGTCACAAACCAGGTCACCCCGGCATATCATGCAGGCCAACTGGAGGAGGGATATAAACATTTAAGACATGAAACTAGTGATTGAGACCATAAACCCATGATGATAATGTTTACTGAGCGAATAAATCAAGAGAGAAGTAGAGATAATAATTAAACATTTGGAATTAAAGTTGACTATCAGCAAGGTGTTCCACTTCCAGGCCGTCTGAATCAAGAGTTCTTCTGTTATCTGGAGTTCACGTAAAAGTTGAAACTCCGGTCCTCGCCCGAAAAAGCATCAACCGTGAGACGGAGACTTCAGTTCCTTCCTATTGAACCACATGGGAACTGTTGGTGTTCACGTTTGCAAAAATAGACGAAAGTCTTACAGCATGAATCCAAACCAGACACTTTCTTTCTCGCTGGCCTGTTTGTCGCCTTGCTTTGTTCGATTATAGAAGTCATATAGAGTACGCACACCAGAATAACACTTTCCTAAAAAACAACAACAATGCACAGCATTATCTGGGAAATCAAATTAAGTCTTCAACGGGACACATTTTGGACATTGTTTCCTTAAGTTTGAGAAATGTTGCATGAATATTCCTTTTTCTTTTCTCATTATAGCATCAGACAGAGGTGAAAATGAAGTTGAAAATAAGGGACAATTATAATGACAGTTTTTTTAATGAAAGGCAGCAAAACCGATTTTTTTTTTAACATTAAAAGGGGCAATGCACTTCTACACGTCAATAATCAACCTCTGGGAAACATTCTTCACAAGTAGAAAAGTGCTGATCTGTGTCTCCCTCTCCCCTTCCCAAACAATCTCTAAAGGTTGTCCCTCCAGGCTTCCATACAGTCAAGATGCTTTCTGTCACCTGTTAGCTCCGTCATTGCTCCTCTTGTGCCGGGAGAGGACTGACTCTGAAAAAGGAAATTAAGTGCGATAGTTCCTGTTCCTTGCGACGCAGAGAAAATAATACGGCCACTTCTTAGAACAAATATGTTCTCACCTCACTCCATAATTGAGATTTACAGTAAGTGATTGAACCGTGTATATGCTCACGTTTAAAACTCAGTGTTTAGCACAATTTATCAGACGAATAGACGAAAAACCCGAGAACAGAGTTTTATTCATCTGGCACATGATTGTTGCTGATACAATGAAAGGTCTCACATTAAAATGCATGCGCATTCATTTAATTACTACGCATGCCTTTGGGGACAGTTATTGTTCTGGTGCCTTTTCGATTCATCACCTTTAGAAAAAGAGACGAATGTTGACACACACACACACACACAGTTTTCCGAGAGGGAAAGTGTTTCCCTAAACCCTGAGCTCCAATATGATTATGGGGAAGATCAAAGAGGTTTTTCTGCTCAAGTCCCGGCTCTAATTCGCCTGAGGGGACTCAGAGCATCAGAAACAATCGTATTTATTCTATCCACTCCGGTTCCATTTTCCTATTTCCTCTCTCTCATTCTTGATGTCTTTATTTGACCATTTCTGTATTTCTTTTTCTGCCCTGAGATGGACTGGCGGCCTGTCCAGGGTGTCCCCTGCCTTCGCCCCATGTCAGCTGGGATCGGCTCCAGCGCGACCCTGATGAGGATGAAGTGGTATTGAAAATGGATGGATGGATGGATCTATTTCTTTTGTAAAAATGTTGCTGTGTTTTACCATTCCCTAATCTGGTAAAACGCTGTTCTTCCTGGCAAACATTGGGGCAAAAGGAAAATATTAATGAAGAATTGCAATTATTGTAAATGTTTTTGTACACACAAGTCAAGAGCATATCAGAGCATATAAAATATACAGGCTCTTTGTCTCCATAGAGGTCAGAGGTGAGACTCAAGAGGGGGGAAATCGTGTCTTTTACCTTGAGCAATACAGCTGAGCATGAATAAGGACAACAAATACAAAAACCTTTTACAATGCAAATTTGATTTGCTCATTACATGACGTCTCGAGATTATGAATATTAACAGCGGGTTCAGTTTGAAACGACTCAAGTGACTGATCTGTACGCTCCATGAAGTTGTGTTGCAATCAGTGTATGAATGGGAACATTACATGTGGCGTTAAAGCGATTTGAGTGTTGGGAAGAATGGAAAGGGGTTGTAAAATTAGATGTACCATACACCATTATCAAAAAACATTGATTCTAGAAACTGGATATAACCAGTATCAAAAATTCCATAAATACATGGTAAATGCACCAATTCTTTGAACTACCTTGCAACGTGTCTTCCTGCTTTTAATAATGTGCTAAAGGGTAAGAACATCTTGCTTCTACTTTTGAGGATTACGAGAGAAAAAAAGGGGTCAGGCCTGAGTTCAGGCAGATTATTTTTCTCAATAATGCATCAAAACTCAAAATGATGCTGTAACATGTTACAGTGGCTGATGTAACCTTGGGTTGCAAATGTGTGATATTATATAAACTGACACAAGCTGAAAAGTAATATGAAAGGAATCTAAAGTTCAAAGGCTAATTTATTCTCGTGATTCAATGTGATCATCTCCAACAGAGAAATGGCGTCTTCATAATGTCACACATCGTGGTTGCTTGGCTGACAATGAATAAGCTGGAAGACAAACTGTTAGGGATATAGTAGGATACTCTACATGTATTGCTAAATATGTTCAATAATCTTGATATAAAACTATATCCTTATCTACCGCTAATTACATCCAAATGATGCAAACTAAAGGAGTTTGCCGTTTCACTCAAAACTTGGGAGGAAGCGAGGTCACAGCTTTGATTTTTCAGTTTCAATCATTTATTCAATGTTTTATCGAACTAATTCCAGTGGAACAAAGTTGTTGTTTTGAAGTCTTGACTATGAAGTCGTGGGTCAGGACCATCAGGTTTCGAGACAACCACAGTGAGTCCACACATCTCACAGGCAGCATCTTCTCCCGGGATTCGATCCGACATCACCATCCCCATCACTCCTGCTTCTGTTCTTGATGCATGCAATACGTCATAGTTCTCCAGTGATGGTCCAGCCCGTTCCTCAAGAGTGCCGGATGCCGATGCTTTTTCACGACCCCTCGATGTTGGACCAGTTGGCCGTTGTTTGAGTGTTATATTTCTGGAGTTATTTAGAAGTAACATATTTTGCGTATTTGTTTTGCGTTATTCATTTAGTTACTTTACAATGTACACATTTTAAGCAAAACCGAAGGAACGAGGTCTCGGCTACAAGCGGACAAAATGAGTTTCCTCCATAGGGTGGCCGGGCTCAGCCTTAGAAATGGGGTCAGGAACTCGGACATCAGGAGGGAGCTTGGAGTTGAGCCACTACTCCTTTGCGTCGAAAGGAGTCATCTGAGGTGGTTCGGGCATCTGATTCCGATGCCTCCGGGACGCCTCCCTTTTGGAAGGAGAACCATGAGACGCTGGAGGGATTATATCTCTCAGCTGGCCTGGGAACGCCTCGGGATCCCCCAGAATGATCAGGAAAGTGTTGCGGGTGAGAAGGAAGCCTGGGTTAGCCGACTGGGTCTGCTGCCCCCGCGACTCAACTCCGGATTAAGCCGATGAAAATGGATGGATGGATGGTGTTTTTCCTAAACCACGCTAACTTAAGTTTTTTAACCACACATCATGAGTATCATGGTTTGACTTGCTGGGCTACCCGGTGCCTTGGAAAGAAGGATCCTGAACACGTGCCAGTATGGAACCAGTTGGGATGCAAATGTCTTGGAGTGAGTGATCTGTGAGTTGGGCTTAAGCCTCTCCTTTGCTGACTTTACACCCTCCAGTAAATATCTACTTCCTTTAGCAACAACTTTCATTTGGGCCGATCTTGTTAAATCCGTCCCAGTATTGGTGTTGTTTAGCACCGTAGGACGTGTTTGAATAACGTATCCTCATGCAATTGTTCATATGATTGTTTTATTCCAACAAAAGTCTAACAACAGGTGACAATTTCCTGTCTTTTCATATTTAACTTCCGTCTTCACGGGAGACGTTGTTCGGCTAAAATACTTTTCCACACAATTTTTTTCTGACTCATTCAGTAGGTGTCGTATGTATAATTTAACTCAGTTAAATTGTGTGTGTGTGTGTGTCTGTGTGTGTGTGAGAGTGAGCCTTAACTCGGTTTCATTCCCAGCCTACAACTGGTGATGCAGTTTTAAAGTCGTATTTGCATTCTCCAATAAAGGCTTCATATAGAGTAAAAACAAATTGCAAAAGTGCTTTACTCAGTGTTATTGCTTTTACTTTTGCCAATTTGATTTTTCCCTCCACTGCTGTCGCACTTAAATATTACACACAGGAATCATTTGTTTCATTCCAAGCGCACACTTGTTGAGACCACTGCTGTAAAAATTTGGCTGGATGAGTGTGTTGATAATATTTTTCAAAGTCTGGCTGGTCTAATTATCGGTTCCAAGCCTAATCCAATCAAACCACGTTGGCACTTCATTGACACGCATTGTCACGGAAACTAGTTTAGAAACTTTTTCTGGATAATAGTTGGTGGAGAGCAACACAATCCTGCAGTAAACTGTACAATGATATTCTAAAACTGTTTTATACAAAGGACATGCTGTGCTCTGTTGTTGCGCTTCTATCAGTTCCCGACCCTCCCACCATGCTAGCGTCTAATGAGGGATTACAAGGCTTCTGGCAGATAATTGGAAACAGACATTCTCATTGTCAATTAAGTTCGAGTCTCAGTGGCAGGGAAAGCAGCGTTTCTTAATTACAACTAGTTTCATCATCTGCAACAAAGAACATTTGGTTTCCCCCGTCTGCCTCCTTAGATTTAGTTTATGAGGAACGGTGGAGGGCCAGAGAATGGGAAGGACGACAGACATACCATAGCGGAATTTGCAGAGTAATCTCATCTTCAACTTAAGTATTACTCCACTGTAGGAATGCTTGTGACGTGGAAAGTAACGGAATCAACAGAAAGTACATCTAACGTACTGGTTGAAGACACCAACACTGCTCTCCTCCCACCAAACACAGAGTGACAACTTAACAAGCTCGGCACCAACGGGACCTACTTGGTTGTTGGTGATTTTGACATACTGAAAGATCACAGCGGAGACGTCCTTTTTTGGTCTCCGATGTTTTTTCGGGGGAAGTGAATCCTTTGGGTCCTTAATGGTACCTGCCTGGTCTATGGACCATTATGTATTAGACCATTATTTGTGTCCCTTCGAACAAACTTTAGGTATGTCCAAAATACATCTCTTTATTTTATCTAGATTTGGACCATTTACATTTCTAATGGTCATGATAGATATTGGAATCAACATAGCATTTGTTGATTAAAGCCAACAGCAACACTCAAGAGGACTCATGGGGACCTCAACCTCAGCTTTCCGCTTCTTCAGCTAACACGCATGGTCTTGACAGAAATGTTTACAGTAATCGATAAGACAAAACAGACTTGGAGATCAAAAAGCCGTTAAGTTATTTACGGGACTCAAACAGCAGACTCTGGGAAGAAAGTCCCTTCTGATTGACCCGTTTGATCCATCCGTTGATATCTGACAAGCCGGGATTGGGTTCAGTGTCCACACGAACAAATGCTTTTACACAAATAACCTTTCTGCAGCTGCAAGTACATGAAACTTTCATGCGGACCATTGCACTTTTTTAGCCAGAGGAAATTATGCTGTTCCCCTGAGTCGCCTTGGACAGTATTTCTCCCCATTAAAATCACAACTAAATGAGAAAGTCCGACATCTACCTCCTCTTTCAAATGGCACACACATTAAGTTGAAGTCTTTAAGTGGTCTGTATTGGCAAACAGTTAATATTACATCGTTCATGAAACCCAAGCTGCTCAGGGGTTATCTATATATATAATAAATACAGATACATAATATATATATATATATATAATAACCTCCCTCATAAATGATGGACTCTGATTCTTTCATAATGACGACTCGCACACTATAAATGTAAGGAGCCCTCCTTAGAGATTAAAGATATGGTGTTGCGTGTTGGCCAATGTTCTCGGTCCGTGTCTAATGAGTCCAATCTAACTTCATTAAAGTTGTCCTCCTGGACAGTTGGAATAATAAGTGACCACGGACTTTGTTTAACTTGCTTTGCAGCTGCTTTTTCTTTTGAGGGGGGCATATTATGTTTTGTTTGTCAGATGTTATTTCCAACAATCATAAAGGGAACAATCTGATGTCAATGATGTCATTGTAAGAACCAAATTTGTATAGATATAGATTAATGGATGCCCATAAGTGGACTGTATTATTGATTAGATTGTGGATGAGAGTAATCAGGTGATATGCCGTTGCTGCCATTTAGGGCAAACAACCCTCGATTACAAATCTCTACTTGAGGCTCCAATCACCAAATCATTTGTCATTACACATCACCTGTTCATGATAAATGATTATCTTGTCTTAGTTGTCTGGCCCAGAGAAGAGGAATGTTTCCAAGGTAGATGTTGACAGAGCCCCTGAAATGAAAACCACAAAAAAGGAACCGTTTGCCCTGAGAACATTTGCAGCATAAAGCATCACAATCTGTTTACATCTGAAGCAATTTCGAGAAGTTTGTCCTCCGGACAGAAGGATGTATTTATGTTCAGCATGTCTCCCCTTATGTTTCCATGCTGCTTTGCAAACATAAAAAAGATCAACAGGGGCATAGTAAGCAATCAACAAAACAGGTGCTCCACTTGAGAATTCCATTAAATTATTACAACACATTAGTCATGATTACCCGGTGTGTGGAACTGAATCTCCAATAGTGTTAACCCATGAAGGGACAGTAAGAGGGTCAAACTAGAATTAGTAGTATTGGCCAACCATTATAGATGATCTTTAAATGTTGACATGTAGTTGCTTGGAGTAATTGCACTTTACTTACAATGTTGTCCAGATTGTTGGTACTTAATTCCTAGTTTCATATTCTTCCAAAATAAGAAATTGGTGCAATGTGAAATCTCACCAAAATTACGAAAATGAACATCTACAACTGACAGGATGTGAGGAAGAAACAATTGTGACGCTATGACAGAGATACCTGTGCATTTTTATCCAGCTAGTCTCATTTCGTGATACGAAAGTGGTCCAGTCTGCTCTCTGTCCAACATGAGGATCCTGGTGGTCAATACACTGTCGTTTGACATTGCAGTTCATGAAAGGTATTTAATTTTGAATGAACAATGTCTATCAAAAAACAATATGAGCAGTATTTATTGTGTCTCAGACAGATATGGTATGAGCTGCTCCTGCCTCCCACCATATTCAGGCTAGCTTCAGGGCACAGCGGACCGAGTCCAGCATGCGGTCTACAGACATGTTGTCTATGTGTCTCACGCAGTACAGTCTACGAACAAACTCCTGGTCAAAACACATTGAATCAACAGGTCTATTTACATTGTTATTATTTTCTGTCATTTGATACATTCACATGTATTTTTCTCAATAAATCGTACCCCGTCTTGCCACCACTGCCGGTGCTGCCCGTCTTTGTTTCGCTGAGGTATAAGGGCTTTGTTGTTGTCAGATACTTAAGACTGACTGCCCTACTGATTAACAAAGGGCCAACATCTGTTACATTTGCAGAAAGAGAGAGAGAGAAAGACCGCCCAACGCTCCCAAGTGTTTTCTGATTGACATCATTTGCAATAAATAGTGTTTCATCGAGGAAAGTAAATGTGTGGTGTTGAAAATCAAGGTTGCTTAAGCTTGCCCAGATATAATATGTGCAATAAAAATGATCAGAACTGCAAATGACGCATGCGGAATAACTGCCCGAGTCAATGAGGGATCCCAGTGAGCCCAGAACCTGCACAGACTCGTGGGATCCATGAAAACGGTTTGCCACCGACAACATTTAAAAAGAAGCAATATTAAG
The DNA here is from genome assembly GCF_029220125.1 of Pseudoliparis swirei. Classification (NCBI taxonomy): domain Eukaryota; kingdom Metazoa; phylum Chordata; class Actinopteri; order Perciformes; family Liparidae; genus Pseudoliparis; species Pseudoliparis swirei. Next base: position 6,272,346 of record NC_079406.1, on the reverse strand, counting down.
AAGTATGTTATACGACAACTATCAATCTATTAGTCTGGCAGTTGATGCCAATTTAAAATAAATGCTGTGTGGTCATTCATTTGCCCTATCGGTGGTGTTTAATCAGAGCGCTGAACCAAATCCTGAGCTTCCATCCAAAGAGGAATATTAAATATGCGGAGGTACATGCAAAATGCAGACGTTCATCACGGTCCGATACAGCACACACTGTTATGATTTCACTCAGGTGGTGGCAATCTTTTTATAATACATATATATCCACGTTGCATCTTTTTTTCTCCAATTGTTCCTAATGAGGACGGAGCGTATGCATACAGCAGCTTAGAGAAAGGGAGCTGCATCCGGTGGTTTTCTTTTGTGTTGCTGCTGCTCATTTGTGGAAGCACATCGGCCGGGTGGACACTGAATTTTGTATTATATGTATATACATTGTATTCTTTTTTATCTTTATAAAAAATAAAAAAGATATATCCCTATTATAATAACCCTCCAGCCTGTTCAGTATATTGTAGAGTGTGTTTAGAATCCGAGACACTATTTCACCCCTGCTTCTTACATGCAAAGGCACTTTTTCCTCTCTCTCTCTCTCTCACACACACACACACACACAAAGACCTTGCCAGCAAAGTCATTGCTGTATTTCTGTTGCCATGGAAACACTTCCGAAACCTGCAGAAAGTAGGGACTAAAGAGTGAGAAAGTTTGCACTGTTTTTTTCTCCTTTGTTTCTGCTCGTTATTCCTATTTCCAAGATGTATTTGTATTTAAACTTTTATCATTTTAGTTTTATTTGATGGATAAAGAAACAAATTATGTTTCTATAAATACATATAATAATGATCTATATTTGACAAAGAAACTACAATTTCTAAAAACATGTGTCAGATCAATACCATGAGAAACACGTTGTGTAAATGACAAAATATGAACATTACATTTTCTCCCTCAACAGGTCTGGACCACTGGCCAATTGTGTTCTCCATCCATTGCCATCCGCTTATTCCGGGGTGGGGCCGCGGGGGCAGCAGACCCAGCAGGCTGACCCAGACTTCCCTCTCGCCCGCAACATTTTCCAGCTCATTCTGGGGAAGGCGACGACAGGGTGTACATGGGATAAAAGTTTGAAGCAGAATATATGTATATAATGAAACGAATAGCGAGGCAGATGCCACGGGCGAAGGAAATGGAACAAGTTTTAAACTTGCCTTGCGCCTGTCAATCTGTTGTGTGTGTGTCTGTGTTTGTTTGTGTGTTAGCCAGTCTGTCATCTTGTTCAGGAATCTGTTCAGTAACTTTCATTTAATTTAACCAATTTATTCATGTAAATCTGATATTAAGAGGAGTGGAATTAAATAGTGGCTAGAAGGATGGAGGTCACTAAAAAAAATCATTATTTGAATATAACAGAGAGAAACAAAATAACCATAATATTGTTTGTGTAGCGTTAGTTATTTGAGGGCATTCGAGGAATTCTTATTTGGTGCTAACCCCAACACACACACTACACTGACATTGATTTATATGAAAATGTAAAATATAAAATGAATATTCCAGAAACAAAACAACTGAGGTGTAAGGGTCTCCAAAGCCAAAAAATAATAATAAAAAATAATAACTAGAAAATGAAAACTCTATTATCTAACTGAATCACACAAAAAGGCAATACAAATCTTCCTCCTTAGCGACCAAATACAGGAGAAAATACGTTATTAATAAAAGGCATTAAGGCAAACAAAGACAAATGATCAAATATTACCAGAGCTCTGCCAAGGCGCTATTTAAAAATTCAATTTCACCAGTTCATAAAGATTAACTCGAGAACAACAACAGCAGCAACAGATGGAACAGGGGACCAAGAGGCGAACACTGGTCCACTGATCAGATATGCAGCTCCAACGAGGTTCAGGTGTGGGGGATGTAGAAAAGACAATAAAAGAAGGGCAACAATCTCTAACTACAGAAAATTACAGAAGTTAGAGGAGAAGGTCAAAGTGTTCAGCGGAGGGAAGCACATTTAAAAAAAGATGTCAGAGGTTAAGGTTGAGGTTGACATCAGACAAGTCAAATTATCTGAAAGACCCTTCTTTTTCACAATATACTTATGCACCAAATCAAAACAAAAGTCTGTCAGCTATAAAGAGAAAAATGCATTCAGAAGAACTTTCTCAGACAGTATATATATTTCCAATCTGACTTTTAACCACTTCGGTAGAATGGCCCATCAACAGTCTACGGTAAACACACACACACACACACAAACCCATTTTGCACACAAGACCCCTCTTGAGTACCACAATCCCATGACATTTTAATAAGCATCTTCAGTGGACATTAAGATAGAAACTCTAAAGAGGCGATGGTTGTAAATATGTGTTCCATCAAGTGAGCTCGAGCAATGGCTTATTAAATATTACCACGCTCCATTACACACAGTCACTTCTGTCCGTTTCATTCCAAAATGACATTCTCTATTGTATTCGTCCAACTTGCGTCACATCTTGACTCTTTAGTTTAATTCAAGTCTCTTTTTTGTCTTTACCGGGCAACATTGAGAGTGACGAAGACAAAGAGAAGCAGGGCAATAAAAGTAACAGAAATCTTCATCTGCATTTGAATGTGGGATGTTTTCATTCATTTATTTTCAATCTGTTCCCTCTCTCCTCTCGCTTATATTGCTTAACTGATCTGAAATCACATAATATATATATATATATTTTTAAAGATAGCCATTTCTGATATTAGCTGGATTGTGAGTTGTGACTGATGGGGTGAAAAAATTATCCTAAAACTGAACCCGATCGGACCTGAAATAAACACCTAATCCACGGCAGCGGTGCCTGACAAAAAACATGCAGTGGCTCTCTCGGGCTTTTGAAGTCTAACACTATAAAACATTATGAAAATATACATTTTAACATCCGACTGACAAAATGTGTCTTTGTAAAATGATGTCCCTTGCTCAGCTCTGCTCTGACATCCAGTTACCATATCGATATATACATATAGATATAGAGTGGGGATATGGTTGCAGCAAGAGGGGTAAGTAGAGAAGCGTCACGAAGCAAAAGCCTAGGTATGAAGAATAATATTTTTGGCATGTGAAAATAAAAACTGCATTCCTCCATGACTTATTACCGAGCACTAAGCAAAGACGACGCAGAGCATTCTCTGCCTCGTCTCACCCCGTCAATCACTCTCACTCTGTGAGGTTAATGATGCATGTTTACTCAGACAAGTCTGACCTCAAGACAATCCATCATGGATATATTTGATGTCAAATAAAGATCCAAATGCAGTTTTTGTGCCGGCATGATTTGCTTTTAACATTGGCTTTAAAAAGGTGCTCCATTAAAATTCGAAACTCGGAGGCAATCAAAAAGGACTCCCAACCTCAGATCGAGCAACCTTTATTAAAATAATTATGTTTCGGGAACACAATAAAAGTAAATTGGAGATAAACGTTGATCAAGCCTTGTGTTTTATTATTTCTGACCCATCTGCCAGCCCTGCCCGTGTGTATGTCAAAAGCAAAACATAATCTAGCATGAACAGAAACGTAAATTCCCAATGCAGTGTGGGAAATGTAATTTCCGGGAGACTGAATCCAACTTTGAACACATGAATGAGAAAAAGAGATGTTTTGTTAGGTCACCAGTAAGATAAAAGACGGTATACGTTAACTACCACCCTCGGCACCATCCATAGAGCCAGAAAAGAGTCTGCTAAACACTTGCAAATATGAATCCACACATGTCAAACTCTAATCTCATCAAATTGAAGCACATCCATCCTGATTAAAATAAAGCCATTTGTGACACATTAGACCAAATCTATTTCTGACACAGTGCCTGTAACTCCTTAAGCATAGCAATTAAGGCACTTTGATCTAAAAGAAAAAAAAACCTGCAAAATAATGTCGTAGCAGCCGGCCCCGTGCGTCCCCGAGAAGCATCATATTGATGCATTCGGCTGGTTGTCAAGGAAGACAAACAGCGTGGGCACAAAGTGAAACAGAATGCCCACATTTACAGGGTCATTATCAATCACAGTCCTTCAGCTCAAAGGCTGAACTGAGTGAATTGGTGCTTTTTAAGCATTTTGATGGATCCACTGTAAACATAACATGCGGCCAGAAGATGCAAATGGGATTGTTTCACATTGGAAGTGCTCAGGGGTTTGCAATTTGCTTTCACCATTTGTGTCCAACCATTTTTTTGTTGAAAAACCTTCTTCTGGGGATCCAACGTTTGAATGAGTTTAAAATCTTCTTGTGAGAGCGTATCAATCCATTCATGTTGTAAGAAATATCAATTGTAATATAGTCTCTTGAGTCCTATTTGCACTTTTTTTTTTTTTAAATGGCTGCTTTTTGAATGGCTGTCAGGACGTCAGTGACGACATGAACATTTCAACACTGATTTGGATTATGTTGCCCGGCAGCGAATTTACGTTTATTCGCGTCCGTGCTTTGACTTTGCACGCAGTCTACGCCGTACAAACAGGAAGTATGCATCAGTGCATCGGAGAGAGGTGACAATCTCTCCGCTCCAAAAGGTTCCAAAAAAGTTGTCGCTCGCTGTAACTTTGCAGTTCAACCATGTAAAATGTCTACTGAAAGCAAATTCCGCGTCTGCGTGTCAGTCTGAACAAGTTTTTGAGTCGAATGTGACAACATCTCCATCCAGACAGAGCATTTCATGCATTCTGCTCCAGCCTCTCACGAGGCTTTGAGAAAAAGGGGCGTCAATCACCTGGATCTCTGTTGTGAGGCCCGCAGACCCGCTTTTCGTCTCGTCTTGCCTTGACAGTGCTGATCATGTGCGCCACGTCTCGTGGGATCAAGTCTGGAAGACATCCAACGTCTAGGATCGCTTCTTTGTGCACTTTGCTACGTGACGTCGAATAACTTTTCAAAAGGTCAAAAGTCCATTTTCACGCTCAATTTAAAGCACGTTTGAATCTGTGTTTCTTTGGCATTCTTTAAGTTAACGTTCGAGTTCTTAGAGGTTTATATAATGAGACACTTGAGGCCATTTCTTTTTAAAAACTGCGCTTGTTGAACCAGCGGGACATCCAGACTAAAAGCTGGCTCCAGGTTCTGCCTCGTTGGGTCATTATTCCCCTGGGCCCCCCTCTCTACTCGAGGCTGTGTTTGTCGTTATCCCCTGCTTTACTTCTGCTGCTTTGATGTGATCCCCACTCCTTTTGGGCCGTGTTCTTTTGTGGCTACTTAGCATTAAAGCTCCTAAGCGTGGAGACGAGATCGGCCCGGTACGCTGGCCTCGACACCGGGCCGCCGTCGAGTGGATTAATATTGAGGGGAAGTACTGCACAGGCTTTGTTATAAACCACACAGAAACACGCTGATCCGATAATAAGTGAGATCCTACAAGACCCCCAACAGACTGAGAGAGATTGGTAAGTAAGCAGAGAGGAGGAAGGAGGGTCATTAGCCACGAAATCTGTGTTAGATTAGTGCAAAAACAAATATGTACCGTTCCCGTTGGACGATCCCGGAGGGAGGAGGAGGAAACAGAATCAGATAGATTAGCCTTAAAACTCTGCCGAGGGCTAATAGCGACTGAAAGGTGAACCAGCAGGGTGTTCACGGCGAGTTGTTTATTATGGAGCCAAGCAGCTGTCTGAGCATGTTGTCGGCAACGTGGACGCAAACGCCCGAGTGCCGTTGTGTTGCTCTGCAGAGCAGCCGGGCCAGCGTGGCTTGGAGGAGAGGCTTTTTCTTCGGTTTTCCGGGACTCGTCCCAAACTACCATTGAGCTCCCTACTTGTCTTTGTGCTGTGACTGAATGATTTCATGGGCACGACGGTCCAGATCATGTGTGATTGGGAGTGTGTGGCGAGACGCACGATTCGCCAAACTCGCCTTCAATCGAGGTGAAATCGGCCGGCAATCCTCCGGTTCTGCCGAGTGAAGCCAATGGGGGAAGTGTCTTGAAACATGCATTCTGATTGTTTTGCAATTCTATAAGAAAATGACTTGATTTACATTTCTTATACACGGTCTATATGGGTGAAGAGACTGATGTACAGGGTCACCATTAGAAGTGATATAGGAAACAAAATAAAATGAGGGACTCGAAAAAGTTTCAACACAACAGCAACAGATGGTGACCACATATCATGTTATTGTTGGACCACCTATATTATATTGGCCTGCTGATCTTAATCTTTATTTTTAGCAGTACCGCTCAACACCACTGGATGGTGGTTCTGGCATTTCGTATGCTATATTTGTTCTGGCCATCTTCCTCCTTGTTCTTTGAGGTGGCTCAATGATAGGCAACACCATGGCAACCCGCTGCATCTTTGGTGTCTTTCTCCACAGAACTATTGTTTGAATATCGTTGCTATGAAACCACTATCAGCTTGCACATCTAGAGTGTTAACAGCCAGGAGAAAGACTACGTTTTGTACATTACCTTTCATCATCCCATTAAGATCGTACAATACATAAAGATCAACATGAATGACCTCTCTTTTCTTTACTACCTTATAGCACCCACCTTTTTATACAATCACTCAGCCACAGAACTCCCGCATTCTCACTCCATTCCACCCCCTTCATCTTTCCATCTCTCAGTCCATTCACTCAGACTATACGATAATAAAATCTGTTATTGTCCCTCTTCGCTGGCGCCGTTGAGGCTAGGTCAAGATGAGCTGAACGAACTCTGGCCCAGTTTCGGTTTTAGAAGAACACTGATACATTTCCACCCCACTGTCCACAAGAGAGACATATAATGTCATGGCCTCTGCTAATTCATCCGATCCCTCCCTCCAACCGTCCAGCCATTCCCTCTCTCTCTTATCTCCGACGATAACTTTAAAGCAGAGAATATATTTCCTTCCATCGCGAAGGATTTAGGAGACGATCTCAAGTGAATGAAGAGTATTAAAAAGTAAGAAAGAAACAATGCAGGCGATAATAGAGAAGTTATTTGATGTGGGGGAAAGTGATCGGCAATGCACGGATAACGGGGTTGATATTGTTATACGTTGGGAGTTTTCACTTAGAAGTTGGCTATTCTGATAAAACAAGTGATTCAGCTGGATCAGAAATCGTCCTAGTCCACAAACCACCCAATGACATATGGCCATGACCGATCTCATACATCCGTGTGGTCCCTATAAACAGGTTCCATGCCTCCTCTACATCTCTACATACCCTCATGCGTACACTTCTGCCCATCTGAAAGGTTCCCAATTACACTGCCCTCTATCTCAGCTCCAGCATGAATATGTGGTTTCAGGATATTTCTCGCTTCTTGTTTATGTTCATAGCTGAGATCTATTCCAGAGCATCATATGAGCATATCGATCTTTTCAGGCGAATATACACAAATATACACAAGTCAAAACATAATTCTTATATTCTATTTCCGAAAATAGATCCCCCTAAATGGTCCTTCAAGACCGACCTTATCATCCCCACACATGTTTGGCTTAAAACTTATTTCTAGCCCTGTTCCAGTGTCCATGATTTCATCAAATCCTCACAATCTTACTAGAACAACAGCATTTTTATTTGAATACTATACATGTGTAATGATTTTCTTTCAAGCAAAATCCTAATATAATATATAAATCTCTTTTAGAGTTGCACCAGCCTTGCGATGGCCTCCTACAGGCCTGCAAATATAGTTTAATGGAGAAATTCATGAACAGAAAGTCCTGTGTCGGATTACATAGCCTCCATGTTTGTTTTCTGATCCTTGTGTATTTATATATATATATATATATATATGACACAACCCAACGAGTTCCACATGAAGGAATTGGTTAATGACATTATTGGTGGTGTTAATGCTCAGAGAAACAGATTATAATTCTTTGTGATGAACAATTACACCAATTAGTTCAATAACTTTCAATCCACACATGGACATGTTCGTTTGCTATTGAACTCCAAACCTACTCTTCAAGTCTTCAAGCGAACAAGAGGGATGTTATAGTATTAGCAGATCTGCTACCTATGAAATGTAAACATGTTAAAAAACATAACAGGCTGTTGTCTTCCAATGTCTAATTTGAGCTTTTACATTTCTCTATGATTATACCATATTGATGCCTATCGGTGGTTAATGACGGAGTGGAAAAACTGGCTTGGATTTATTTTGGCTCTTACTATTGATAGTTGCGTCCAGAGAAAAGTCATTGGACACGACTACAAAGCGAGAGAGAGAGAGTGTCAGAGGGAGAAGATGGAGAGATTTCCAATTTGAATGAGACAACAAAGTTGTACAGAGGGATAATTTTGGTCTGGCCAGAGAAAAGAGAAAGTGGTGCCAATGTGCACAGATGGTAATGAATGGCTTTATTTATGAGTCAGAGACATTGTATGGGAGTATGCTCAGTGCAGCTTTTGCTTCATGACTGCTGATTATTTAGATTTCTTTTGACCCACTGGTTCTGTGAAAGGCTTTGAATTCAATAGAAGCATAAAGTGATGTCGACCGGCCTCTCGTTAATATAAATCTTAAATATTGAAGGTTCTTATGTTCTTGTCAGGTTACTCAAGTTCAGAACAACAACACGTAGCAGCTGAGGTATGTCTGAGAAGAAATATCCTGATGTCTGCTTCTCAAGTATCGATAGAACACAAAACTCACGCATGTTATCGGTATTGTTACATGAGGGAGGGGGTCTGGGAGCATCCCGTGAGAAGGGGTAAGGAGAATTGTTGGAATTCTTCTCCTCCAAGACGGTTCAACACCAACCTGAGGTCACGATGACGTGATGTGACGAAATCTGTGTATTAAAGGCCGAACTTTGCTTGGGAGAGGGAGTTCTACACCTGCCATCCTGTGTGTTGTCGTAAAGACTCCCTGTGATTGCAATCGCAGCGAGCGCCTTATACTTTGCTTGTGATCAGAGAATAAATCTACCAGAATGAGAGAAGTTGTTTGCTGAATTATTCCGAAGGCTCCACCAGGCATCCACAATTTGATGCAGGCTTTCACTCTGTAGATTAAAGGAAGAGTTATTCAATGCTTGCTGCAGAGGCTACAGACAGATATTACTGCTTTTTGTTGTTGTGTGATCCCCATTTTAAAATGGTGTTTAATCTCCAAAATGTGCCAGAATATAAATCACTGCTGTGATAATATTCCAAAGTGGCACATTTTTGCATTTATGACTTTGTGTCCAAACAGGATTCATGCACGGAAAAATCATTGATGAGTCAGGTGAGGTGGATTATTTATAGTTTTCTGTCCATGAATTTCTCAATGCCTTTTGAAGTATGATGAGGCAAATTATTTTTGGGATTAATTAAGCATAACGATGACTCATTTAATGACTGACTTTCAACCGGGATCTTAAAACACTGCGGATGGATTATGTTCGCATTAATAATCATCAACGAGAACAGAGATAGGGTTACATGATACTGTCTTCATTAGTATGTGTCTGTGCCCGAGGTATTAATTATTGTGTTATGCAGGTGAGAGAGCAAACAGTTGGATTAAAATGGAAGTTGTAAGACTGCAGCATTTTAATAGTTTTATATCTGGGGCAATGGAAATCATTATGGCATAAAAAACATTTAAAAACAGTGTTGAATCAGGATAAAATATATTAGGAATGTCGAGTAATGTTCGCCTTGGGGTTTGAGACCGAACACAAACTACTCAAGGATAAGACGCTCGGTTAAGAAACACTCCAACACTTTAAATTGAGGCGATAGGCATTTTTTCAACCAATCACAGCCACTCTGAGTTACGAGTGGCAGCTACGTGATGATGATCTGCACAAAGTGAATCCTTAACTTTGACAACTGACTTCCAAATCCAATCTTCTGATGCGGGCGTTAGCATGAAGTGCAGTGATAAAGCTAAGTGGACCTTGGTTTTAGATCATTTAGTCAAACTGCCTATTAAAAGAAATTATGAAAGTTCACACCAAAGATTTACAAATTAAGCAAACTCACTCAGTAATGTGCCTTATATATATATATATATATATATATATATATAAATATATGTTATTATACTCTTATCATTTACCTCTTTTTGTATTTTTTATTTAAATTATGTTTTTGCTATACATTTTATGTTATTGTAATACTGTGTGGCAGGAGGACCGAGCAAAGTATGTTTTTCATTGTATGGAGTAACTGTCCTTGAATGAGTATGTCACAATAAAATATTTTGAATCACATAGCAATACATTTTAAGTTTTTGCCACTAGCAGCTAACTTTAGCCACCCGTCACCAAGTTTCTCTTTACAGTTGGGGACGCACCCAACTGTAGCGAGGGCCATTATAAAACTTGACTGCATGCATCTTGCAACGTGTGCCGAATGGAAAATGAAGAGGCTTTACTGGCAGTTAAAGTCGATGTTTGTAAGCTATATCGTGCAGGTTGCCTATTGACCTGTTCGGACTGGAATAAGATGTATTAGGATGTTTTAGATCAGCGGTCCCCAACCTTTTTTGAGCCACGGACCAGTTCCGTTCCCGGGGGTTGGGGACCCCTGTTTTAGATGACACCAGGTGAGAGGCAATAAGGCAGTGTAGTGGTCATGAGCATTAGTCCCCGCTGTAGATTGCCCATTAGGGGCGGCAGCTTTTAAAATGAATGCCTGCAGTGTTTCCCTCCATTTTGCTGTATTTCTCAGTGTGGTGGAAAAGCATTGTGCAAGTGCATTGAGACGCTCACATTTGGAACCAATATTAATGGTATTGTTTTCTCTATATTAGAGGAAATATTCCACTTCAGTGTTTTAAATCGTAGATCTTTGACAAAGACTAATGTCCTCCATGCAGTGCCCTTTGCAGCTCCTCACAGCCATAGGAGGAGTTTAGAGGGAGTAGATGAGTTGTTATTTTCCTTCCGAACGATGGTCGATGAAAATCTGACCCACTAGCGAGACTCCAAATGTAAGGCCACAAAGCTCAGACCTCCTTTTTCTTATGTCCACAACAGTTTTTCAAAGAAAGAAACTCCCATTGAATACGTTTTGAAAAAAACATGCAGGCATGCGGAGCCTGTAGAGCAGGGCTGTGTCAAACTCATTTTCACCCTATGCCTAGATTCTTGATCTTATCGTCAGCGCAAAACAGACACGGTTTACATCTGGGGAAGATGCTGGAGGGTCCTGAGGTCGTTTTTGAGGACCTTGCAGCTACGCTGGCCGACAATGACATCATTGCTCAGACAGAAAAGACTCTTGACCCTACGAAGATAAAGAGGATAAGTCTGAATGTGCCAGCATATACAGATGGTAATCGGCATCTTTGGTCTGAGCCTAGGCTTAAAATCGACAAGCTCCTCTCAGACAGACCAGGCGTTTTAGCCGTTGGTGGACTTCCGCCTCCCACACATTTAAGAAAAACATCTTAAAACTTGGCTTTTTCTTGCTATTTCATCCCAATTTTCTATACATTTGGAGTAGCGAATTCCTTAAGCATTGCAGTCTCGTCATGACTAACTCCACTCGGAGATGTCTAGCCACAAGCTCGGGACTACGGCAGCAAACTCACCTGAACGGATATCATTAAACATTCTTAAAAAAAGCCTCATGTTTTATGGGTAAACGTTTGAGAGAACAGTGATTGCAGCTGTTAAAAAGGCACCTTTATCCGATTTTGCGGCAGTCTCTGCCATTTAAATGTTTTTCCTTGATCAGTTCTCGCGAACATGTTTCTTCAGGGCTGTTTATTTTGGCTGTCATGCTGTACATGTAAGCATTGCCTTACTTAGAGTAGTGCGCTGGGTCATTTTATGACTTTTGAACTGTTAATTGTACATTGAAAAGATACACGATAAAGACATTAATCTCAGGTTGGTTCTCTACATAAAAAGCCTGTTTTGTTCGATATGATGGAATGATCTGTTATCAATACATCAAATGCTGTGGAGAAGAAGAAGAAAACTCCGGGGATGAGCATTAAGTCACCGGAGGCTTTCCTTTCTTCCACAAACTGCCATTTTATTAGGCATGAGTACTTCCAACAGCCACGTTGCTAATGATCATCATTTTGGGGAAGTGTCTTTGGAGGGAGACCTTTAAGAGATGGGTATTGAAAAAGAGTTGGCAACACAGGGCTGGGTTTGTCTGTTGAACCATTTTTGTTGTTGTTGCGTACTTCAACCCTAGCAACAATAAATTCAGTGGAGTTTCCGATAACATGGAGGAGAAAAGATTAAACTCTTGCATTGAATTGGTGCTTTTCAGGGCATCAGATATGAAACATAAAACATTTTGTCGCGCTCTCGGTGTTATGGAAAGGGCAGAGTGGGTTCAGACGAGCTGGTTTGTAACATCTGTGACCCTCTCTTGTGCTGTGTCTCTCTAATCAGCCCATCGGGGAATTTCATTTAAGGGGGTCGGCCTGGAGAAACAGCATTTGGCCCTGTGGCCGATCAGTCTGAGAGCAGAAAAAAGGTCTGATCTAAAGATTGCTCTGGAATTGGAGGGTAATGGTCCTATTCCATCTTTTTTTTTTTTGTCGAACTTGTGACACACTTTTAACTATACACTTCTTTTCAGTGCAGACATTCTGTGGAAAGCCTCTGTGTTTTAATACTTGGACCAAATTAAAAAATAATTTCAATTAGCATGTAATAACATGTTCACAGCAAAAGCGTTGTGAATTCTCACAAGTAGATACATGGAAAGTCGATGCACAGACGCAAATGGCACAGTCTAGATTGTGTGATACGAGACACACGTCAGGTTTGTTGTTGTGGGGTTTGAGTCAGATTGATGAAACATTTGATAAAAAAAGCCTGCACACTCATTTGCTCTTTTGTATCATATTATCTCATGGTTATTGTTATTTAATATAATAACATTGATTCCCACTGTATTTGTATCCATGTACATTTTAGGGTGAGACCTGTTGCCACAGAGGCACATGCACACTCACAGTGATTGAGGCTGATTGAGTCATATAAATGCCGACAGTTATGTATTTTAGTGTGTCGGTGAAGTAAATTTCCGGCTCTTTAAAACAGGGCGGATTAGCGGCAGCCACACACACACACACTCTGGATCAAAATCAAGGAAGAATATCCCGAGATCACCAAAGCGGGGCCCGCTGTTATAAACGATGCGTTTGAGTGAGCCGGTAAAAGCAGTGCTGAGCATGGAATTAAACGCTCACACACGTCAATTCAAAACATGACAATCATCGCAGAGTTTAAGGGTCGTTCCTCAGGCAACAAGATCCATCACCGCAGGGTTCAAAGGTCGTTCCTCAGGCAACAAGGTCAATCACCGCAGGGTTCAAGGGTCGTTCCTTAGGCAACAAGCTCCATCACCGTAGGGTTCAAAGGTCGTTCCTCAGGCAACAAGGTCCATCACCGCAGGGTTCAAGGGTCGTTCCTCAGGCAACAAGATCCATCACCGCAGGGTTCAAGGGTCGTTCCTCAGGCAACAAGATCCATCACCGCAGGGTTCAAAGGTCGTTCCTCAGGCAACAAGGTCCATCACCGCAGGGTTCAAGGGTCGTTCCTCAGGCAACAAGATCCATCACCGCAGGGTTCAAGGGTCGTTCCTCAGCCAACAAGGTCCATCACCACAGGGTTCAAGGGTCGTTCCTCAGCCAACAAGGTCCATCACCACAGGGTTCAAGGGTCGTTCCTCAGGCAACAAGATCCATCACCTCAGGGTTTACGGGTCGTTCCTCAGCCAACGGCCAAAGGGTCCCCGGTTGGTGAATGTGTGACAATGCCAAAGTCTCCCGTTGGATAGGAAAGGTAACAGTGTATATACACACACACACACACACACACACAGAGAAGCGGAGGTTTGGGGGTGTTGAAGGGTTACATTATTTACATGTCACTTTTAATATATATTTTTTTCATTTTATTGGGGGGAAAAAAACATTCCCACGCCAATGATACAGGGCCAAAACTGAAATGTTCGACACGGACGACAATGAGAGGTTGAAAGGGAAAGCAGTAAAGCGAGAGAGAGGGGGGCGGCAACGAAGCTGAACCGCAGGAAGCCGCTCTAACAGAGGGCGCCGTGCAGCAGCAGCCTACCATTGCTGCACTGCGATATGGCCCACTTTTTTTCATTAACGCTGTGATTTATCAACCCAGTTCTGAGAGGATCGTAGCGGGGGCTTTTGATTAAGGCCATTAGATAGCAGACATTAGCCGTGAGATTACTGACGCTGCCGGGGTGAGTTTGATTCTTTTTGTGCTCCTCATGCCGGGGCTTGCCCAGGGGCAATCTCTGTGCCCTGCTGACTGGCTGCCTTTGAAGCAGCTCTTGACAATGACCCCCCCCCCCCCTCCCGTCATTTAGTTCATTAGCTAAATGTAATGATAATTTGCGGCGAAGGTGTCACTGGGATGAAAAGAGAGATACGGGGAACATGGCAGAGGTGGTTCGTTAGTGGTCACAGCATACATGTACTTTAGTGAGCAATAAAAAGGGCAGCTGACCCCAGATCCATGTTTATCCATATTGTATTTATTAAAGGAACTCTTTCCTTGAGTACACCTTGAATACAACCTCATTCATTTACAGTATATGGGTTGAGAGTCCTTTCTTTGAGGGAGCATATTTTTTACTCTTGGTAGATTTTAAGACATACTGTTTACTTTTAATCCGTTACATTTTAATACATCCATTGCACTGTGTTTATTTTATTTTTTTATCTAGTCATCTGTTTCAATTAGTTGATTTCAGGTCTGCTGACGATCTAAATTGTTCTTAATTTCCAGCATTTAAATCGCCCTCTAATCATGTCATTTAGGGTCTCTTGTACTTAATAGTAGGCATCTCAAAAGTATTTCAAACATTGTTTGCATTAAAAAAAACTAGTTAAAGCATTTCTAGTTCCAGGTTTCCTGTGACTTCAAGTCAACTATGAATTGCAGTGGATATATTTCTAACACGGCGAGTTGTTTTTCATTGTGTTTAAGTTGGAGTTCAGTTTTTTTTCTGGAATCCTGCCTCCATCCAGCTGCCGGTGAAAGTCAACAAGAGAACAAGAGCTGCTGGCGTCGTCACGATGCAGCTCAATGATCTCCAACTGCAAAAATCCTCAAAGCGTTTGGTAAATTCCACAGAAAGAGATGTGATGGCTGTGGCATCGCTCTCCACTAGCGCACCGACGTTCTCCTGCAGAAAAGTGTCAATGACCTCTTTCAGAGCTGAGAACTGAGCGGTGCCGCATGCTGCTTGTGACAAGTGTCTTCAAAGGCCTTGATGTGTGAATATAGCTGGCTCACCACTGCGTCTCGACCTCGAAGATTAACATTCAGATGCTTCACGTCAACACAACAAAAGCCAGATCTGCCAGCCATAAAGGATCCAACAGGTCTTGCATCGGTTGTCCCTTTTCATCCAAAAAATGTCTGATTTACGTTCCGAGAGAGAAAAATATCTGCAATCCGGACCCCGACAGCCGCCTCACATCGTTGAGATATTTTACGAGAGCCTGCTGTTGAATTATACAACTTGATAGTGTTTCCTCGTTGATAACCGTCGGTTTTATCTGCCCACCACAGAGGTAACTAGAACGGGCACTTGGTAGAGCGCATACCTTCGCATATCACAAGATCGGGCATTGAATTATGAACATGTTGGCATTAGTTGCATGCCAATTGGATACAAATTGACCGTGCTAAGGTAAAAAAGAAGATGTTGACCTTTTCATGACATTGACCTTTGACCCGATCAATCCCAAAATCTAATCAAATGGTCCCCGGATAATAACCATTCATCCCACCAAATTTCATGCAATTCGGTTTAATACTTTTTGAGTTATGCGAGTAACACGCATACAAATAAATAAATAAATACACAGAGATCAAAACATAACTTTCCGCATTTTCAATGCGAAGGTAACTACGTCTACGGGCTGAAATGGGTGAGAGCCGGGCCACCTCTCTCCAACAGTCCTATGTATTATGTTCTCAAAACATTTTACAAAAAGAAACAGTTTGTTCTTACTTGCATAAAAACAAACACACCTTATAGAGGCCACTGCCAGAGTGTGGTCCCTCAAAGAAATGACTCTCAATCCCCACTGTGGATTAATGGGGTTTTATTCAATGTCTATGTACATTAGAGAAAAACTAAAAACACGATTAACAACACAACATACAACTAAAGGAAAGAGTTCCTTCAATAAATAAAATATGTATAATCATTGTTGACATGAATCTTGGGTTAGCTGCCCTTTTAACCAAAGACTTCACACCTGTGAGAAATTTGTTTTAGTCCACTCCGGTCTTCGTTTGACCCATTGTGTGTTTACCTCCGTTTCCCCCAAGTCTCCTCACCTCATTTGTCTGTCATCCCCCTGTTTGTGGTGTGTGTTCTTGGTCCCGCCTCCAGACGCTGCCCATGACCACGCCCCCGAGCGGTGCCCAGCTGTGGACTCATCAGCTGCAATACACGTCCGTGTATTGCTCTTTTAATGTGACTCATACCGAGTGTGGTTTAAAACAGCTTGCTCAGCATTTTGCTTGTGATCGATTCAGCACGGCACCGGCTCATCGCGAACGGGCCCGATGACACCAGTAGGATCACGTGGAGGCGTGGCCTCCTGATGACAACAGAGCGCCAGCAGACCTGGGACCAGCCAGTCTCTCAGAGCCAGA
This sequence comes from Pseudoliparis swirei, assembly GCF_029220125.1. Lineage (NCBI taxonomy): Eukaryota > Metazoa > Chordata > Actinopteri > Perciformes > Liparidae > Pseudoliparis > Pseudoliparis swirei. Next base: position 6,255,753 of record NC_079406.1, on the reverse strand, counting down.
TCGGAGCTGGAGGGGGACCAGCTCACCCACCCGCCTCCGGATGTATCAGGATCACACAGACGATGAATAAATAAATACGACAGAATAATCTGCTAGTCTGTGTGGGTGTGTGTGTGTGCTGTGGCAGCGGGCTAAATCCTCGGGAGTCTCGTTAATGGCTTCATTAAGGCCAGTGAGATCTCATTTGGACTCGGTGAATTATTCAACCTGTGTGCCAGTCAGACCCCCGTGGACACACCTGCAGACCACCACCCAGGTGCAGGGGGGGGGGGACTGATTGAATTCACTCTTTAATCCGCCAAAAAAAGCAAGAGAGGGAAAAGAGGTAAAGGGTCGCTGTGTGTCGCTGCAGGTCGATGGACACAGGAGGAGGAGGAGGAAGAATAAGAAGAGTGGGATAGAGACAGAATAGAGACTCACAGCTGACATTACTCCCCAAAATAAATAAGCACGACGCACAATAGTCCTTCACAGCAGCCATTGTTCTCAATTCAGTTGCAGGGTAAACAGGTGTAGTAAAATATATATATATATATATCTTGAAGTTACGTTTCCTACAACTTTTTTACAAACTTTAGTGCAGACAGAACTTGGGCCAAATTTAGGAGAAATAGAATATATTATATATGAATATATACGTGTGCGTGTGTATTTTGCTGTCATCCTATAAGGAAAATATGAAATATGCAACACACTGAGAAAATGTGACAACCTATCCATTAACCTCATCCTCCGGATTTGGAAATATTCCGATGTGTTACGGCCACGTTCCGGGTCCCGTGAATTCTCATTTAATTTTTGCCAGAAAAATATGAACAAATCCAGATGAATATATGCACCATTGTGGATTACTCCTCTCCTATCTCCTCTTTTGCCTTTCTGTCTCTTTGCCCCCCCCCCCCCCGTCTCTCAATATAACTGTGTGTGTGTGTGAGTGTGTGTGCAAACCATGAAGTCAGAGTGGCAACAAGTCATCATTCAAATCTGATATTGCAACTTTAACCGTAAAGTATTCGTTGATTCCCAAAAAAGCACAAATGGGAACACACACACACACAGTCTTAAAAACAAGTTGATTTCATGAAGCACAAACAGAATGCGTCACTCCCTTCCTGCAGCGGCTATTAGAAGAAAAGCAAACACATGTGCACACACACACACACACAAACGCATGCAGGGCAATCAGTATGACTACACAGACTGTTTGGCGCAGTGAAAGCTCCATCAATCATTCGTGAAGTTCAGTGCAGGTAGGGAGCCCTAATGGCCCGTGTGTGTGTCTGTGTGTATGGAGAGAGGGATGTGTGTGTGTTTGCAACAGACTGGTGGAGGGATTACTCATAGCCTGCAATATGTGTATGTGTGTGTGATGCAGCCATTTACAACCTTCTCTCCAAATGGACTCATCCCATCTCACCGTCGGTCATATCACACGATGTTAATAGGACTGAACCTGGATTCTTCTTTATTATTTCAATTCAAAGTCAGCCTATTATTGTGGCCGCCATTCTTGCTTTCTCCTTTAACACACACACACACACACACACACACACAGGAAACCCCTTGAGCTCAGACTCCAGCAGACCGTCAGACCCTTACTGCAGTCATGTTCGGGGTTAGACAATTAGACACTACCGTCTTTGTCCACAGGGGGCGCCGGAAGTAGCACACAATGAAAGCTCCTCCGAGCAGCTTTACGTGTGATTGAGTGTGTGTGCAGTCGAAAATACAAGCAAACAAGACATGTGTTGTAATAGCAATGACAATCTTTGCAGCAATGTTATCTTCAGCAGCTCAGCGTACGGTTTAATGTTCCCTCTGGAAGACTCTTCTCTCAGCGGCTGCTAATACAGAAACAAATAAATTGGCCTTACAGGGATATTACAACGAAGGTGAAGCTGAATTGAAATGACAAGTTGAGCTGCAGAAAAGTTGATGTGTGTGTGTGTGTGTTTTGTAGGGTGATGGTGGTTTGGGGTCGGGTGGGTATCCGCTTGTCTCAGTAACTTTATAAAGAAAAAAGTTTGAGGACAAAAAGTCTTTCCGGAACTTCCCTGGGAGACTTTTCTTTTGAAGGCGTATTTTCAACGAGCCAGTTGCTGTTCACCCAACGTGTGTGTGATGGATCGCCCTTACACTTGTTCATGTAATGTGTGTGTGTGTGTGTGTGTTTGTGTCCGAAGGCTTTGCTCAAACTTAAAAGCCATACATATCTGACGTGTGTGTGTGTTATGTGTGTGTGTTCTCTATGCTTTCCAAAATCTCTCAGGGAGCAGATATATTTGAAAGGTGTCCTACACATGATGTATGTGTGTGTGTGTGTGTGTGTGTGTGTGGCCCGAGGAGCCTAATGAAGCAATGAAGGGAACGTTTGTTTCCTCGGTTAAAGCTGCACTAACACAGCTCCAGATACTCTCGGTCTCATTTGAAACAAACTTCCTCCTGAACTTATTATCGGCACCCAGAAACAAAGTCAGCGGGCGATGCGACATCTCACTCTGTCCATTACTCCGGAAGTGAGTAATTTTGTCACGGATGCACATGCAAAGCACGCTAAAAAAGAGAAGGGAAATGGGGAACAGTGAGCGAAGGATGAAGATGAGAAGAAAGAGCACGGGATGGATCGGAAGACAAGGCGGTTTCTTTTGTTATTCTAACCCAAGAGCGGCTGGATTGACTTGCAGAAGCATTCCTGCGTAAAAAAAATAGGGATGTTATCGTCTATTTTATGGTCAAATAGACCATCATTTACGAAATGAATATCAATCTGGAAGAAATAAGACTTGGAATCAGCTATTGAGAACATAAAAGAGAGAGAAGCGGAGTCATTTTCTCATACACTTCGATACAATCTTCTTTTGGCAACCAGGGGAGTCGCCCCCCGGTGGCCAGTAGCGAGAATGCAGGTTTGCCGTCTGCTTCTAAATCAGACGAACAGCCGCTGTCATCCTCTCTCAACATGAACCGCACATATTGTGTTTCAGAAAGTTATGTATACTGAAGCTCACCTGTAGGACAACATGAATGCAGATATAGTTACAATATGAATTCATCTTCGTGTTCCTGTCTTCAGATTTCTTAAAATATGCTATCGGGTGAATTTGTTTGATATGAAATGTATTTTTTTGTTATTTTTAACATTTGATCCATTGTTTGCAAAAAAATTAAGTCGTTTGTGCATTAGCCATTCTTAAATATTAATAATTATTATCAGTGTAGTAACTATTCTAACAGGAGTTACTCAACGTGCAGATCTATCCAGTAACAACAAACATTATCGATCAGACTTTTCCAAAAATACATCGCTGACGTTCTTTTCCTCGCTCTCCTCTCTGGGCGTTGCAAACTTTTACCACTTGCGTATACATCTGCACCCAAAATTTACCCAGCTTTCTGGGAAATTAACTTTTTTCTTTTTTTAAAGAAACATCTGGAGCACTGAACTTTTATTCAGCCTCGATAGATCCCATCACCAAGGAGAATGAAAATAAAACGTGGGGTAAACACATTGATAACAATAATAGCCGCTCTGTGAGGTCGGTGAGAGTCTGCGGGCCAAAAGAAAAAGAAATGATAACAAACACAAATCGTGATCCTGTGATGCAACAACGTGAATGCACGTGAACAAATAGACTGGTGGAAACATAATGGAAGGCATACATAGCTGCCTCTAGTCCGAAGATAATATGACAAAGGGACAGTAGTACATACGTTATTTTGTATTTTTAGAAATGTTTTCCATTAAGTGCCTTTTTAAAAAAAAAGTTCAAGTATAGCTGCCATTTGCTCGGGCTGTGACGACGTTGCACATCATCAAAAACGTACAACTTCCATATATAGATAGATATTATAGACGAATGGGGACAAAGATGTTTTAATATTTCGTTATATATATATATATATTCATATATTCCAAGCACAATAGATCAATATCTGCTTCCTTTCATCCAAATATAACTGACATTTAAACAGCGAGTCCTCTTCCCCTCACTGTATTGAAATGTGACATTCCAGATTAAGATGCTATGAAGATTTCCAAAAGGCTCCGCGAGACATGTGACCTTCACCTCGTCTCTGGGGCCGAGTGGTGTGGTCAATAACAAAGATTCAAAAAAGGAAAGCAAGGAAAAGCAGCTACTAACGAGAAATGAAATATGTCTGGATCACATGGCGGCGGATCTAATGGAGGCTCAGAACCCGGGCATTGAGCGCGGTGTCGGCCCCCCTCTGAGCAACAGACTGTCGTCCATCAAGCCGGAGCGGTGACTGACGTCTGTGCCGACGGATGGATCGGGATCTCGTCAGACCACTGGGACCCTTTAGGGCAGGGCTATTCAACTTCAGTAGCAAGTGGGCCAAATATTGATGAGTTGTTGAAGAGGCCTGCTTTAGGGGTATCCACCCGGTTCTGTTCGGTCCAGGTTCTCCTCTGCAGGGCTTGACATCACCGGTAGTGTTGACTCGCGGTGACGTAATGAGAGCTTGACCCAGAAGGAGAAGCGGAGCAGAATGATATTGGCGCAAGAAGTGGATGTAGTCACCATGGCATTGGTTTGTGGCCTACGGTTTTAAAGAGCAAAGGTCACCAAAGGTCAACCAAAATGTTATGTTTCTTGAACTAAAAACAAACTACTTTCTTTGCTTTTAAGTCTGTAGGCTGCATGTACTATTTTAATAGAAGGCTTCATATGTATGAATACATTATTATATACAAAACATAAACAACTCCCAGGCCGGACAATGCGACCTGTCAATCACCGGGTAGCCCCGCCCTCAAGCATACCCTGCTTTAAGGTCTGACGCTAAACGGACCATCATTTGCTAAATTAACTTGTTTACTGAAATTAAATCAAGTGAGAATTCCTAATACACTTCAATATAAATTACTTATTTTGAGTTAGCATGTTAGCATTGCTATTGTCAGCGTGCTAAAGGTAGCATTGAGCGTCATACTGGCGACTGAAACCAGGTTTTCAGGGCCAGTCGGCCATCCAAAGAGTCTGACCTCATTTATCATCATAGTTTATTCTGCAGTCCTTAAACATTCAAATATGTCAATTAAAGTTTCAGAGACAAAGTCTGTGCACCATGTTATTCCTTCCAGCGTTGCTGTGGGCTCCAGGTGACCTAGGCTCAATGGTGTTTTGAGCCCTCACCGGCGCCTTCCAGGCAGCCGCTGCCTGGAAGGCGCAAAACTCTGATCCAATCAATTATTCAAATCCACTTTATTTAACCCACTTGGTTCAACAATTTCAAAGGTACGTAGCTATTTTTAATGTTGTGGTAATGTTATTTCAACCTGCTAGCTAGCAGATAGATGATGCTAATCTTAGCTGTGGTAATGTCATTTCTACCTGCTAGCGAGCTAAATCTGGTTAAAACATTAGGTAACAAAGTAAGATTAATTACTGCAGATTAATCACTGTATTTGAGTGATTGTTAATGGTTAGTGGTTATCTTTCAAATGATGCCTGTGAGGCACTTGACGTTGAGACTGGTTGACTTCCAGGCTGCTTTGGAATAAGGATACCTCTGAGGCAGCCACCAGTTTTTGGATAACTCTGAGGCATCATAGGTAGTGTTGACTGCCAGGCTGCCTAGTCGTTGGTATACAGGTTAACTCACAGGCATCCAGTTGGTTTTAGATACCTGTAAGGCATCTAGACGGACATTAAGAGGGGCTGACTCCCAGGCTGCTTCCTAACACTGGTTAGCTCTCAGGCAGCCAATTAGCTTTGGATGCCTGTGAGGCACTTGATGTTGAGACACTTGATGTTGAGACTGGTTGACTGTAGACTGATATCCCTTAGTTAAATTGTCCTCATGCCTCCTCATACAGATAGGCCTATTGAATAAATCTGCCAGATTATTTTTAACATTGCATATGCCTAACATTATGTGATAATACTAATCACACTCATATTGCCTTTCTCTTTCAGTTCATGAAGAAATGGCGCCCAGGAAGGGTAAGGTTCAACCTAGACCTACTTTAATGACTAAAAAAAGTCTCTTTCACACACTGACATTTAACAATGACTTCAATAATTCCCAAAAATACTTATTAGTTCCTTGCAATGTCTTTATACAGTAGGACGGAAGCGGAAGGCCCTGCAGGTGTCAAAAGGTGGTAAGTTATTCTTTATCTTGCCATCTGGACTCGAGTACTACAACACTAGTTCATCTCCTCATATAGCAAATTTGGTTACTTCTTGTTACTTTATAGGACCATCTGCAAAGATCGCAATTTTCCACCAGTCACCACTGGTTGGTGGAGCCCCAACCCCATCTAGCCCTGCTGCTCCATCCACCCTTCCTGCCCCATCCGGCCCTGCTGCTCCACCAAGCCCTACTGCCCCATCCCAGCCGGCATTTCAGAATGTCCACAGCCTTTTGAGGACATGCTCAGGGCATCGGAGCAAAAGGTGAAGTGCACAGCTAGGCATAGGTTTCTTCAAGACAGGTTTATATTTTTAGTGGTAGTGTGGTAGTAACAGTGCTGAGACCATCTGTGATGGGATCTGGGAAAACCAGTCACATGGTGAAATTTGACCTTTTGGAAGCTGACTTCAAGCTTGTTTCAAATATGTTTTCATTATTTGTCTGTTTCAAATGTTATGATTGCCCAAAGTCAGCTGATCAGTTAGATTTCATGGAATAGAATTTTGACAAAAACAACTTTAAAGAGAGGGGTTCTAAATAGACTGGCTGGTTGAATAAAGCACATTTTAACACTTTCAATTAATGAAAAACAAGTAGATATGTTTAGGGATGATAGACATGTTATAGAATAATAATTGAATCAAAACCCAATTTCACCAAAATACTGAGTTTCGACCTACTAGTATTTTCACTCTAATCTCAAAAATGTCCCTTTTCACCATGTGACTGGTTTCCCCAGAGCCCATCACAGTTTTGGGTTATAGGAACATCTGTTGGGATGGCAGTAAAGACAGAAGGGCTATGTACAGACATTACATGTGTACAATACTGTACTGTATGTAAAGAAGATGAAATCCTAATATTGTTACGAATAATATTGTTGAAACATTGAAACCTTCTTTGAGTGTGACTCAGAAATTATTTTTACAAAGATACCAGATAACGGTGGAGGAGATCAGGAGGAGGACTGCTCCACCTGATTGCAAACTATTCAAAGACAGACCACAACAAGCGGCAGATACAAACTGTCCATCACGACGGGCATTTAAAGACAGCGAACCCGTAACTAGTCTTTCCCCAGTTTTCCGACCTGTCCCACACTGCCCCAATAAAATATTTAGATAATATTTATAGTGTATTAAATTCTGCCATCCTTAGTGCTTAGTAAACTAAGGAAATTTTGTTTTTACCATTTTACTGTGTGTATGAGGGTTGTATTTGGCCTTTATTTTCAATAAAGAATATGTCACACCCCATCAGTCATGTCTCTCCTCCATTATGTGTGTGTCCTCTGACGATACATTTAAAAAAAAAAATTAATGTAAGTTGGGGTTTCATTAACTTGTAACACTCTACTGGAATAAACCCTTATGTGAAGCTGTAGAAATTAGTGTTGACATATTGTGTTACCATGACTATTTGCCTTAATCCACATGCCTAACATGTCGGATCTGTAATTTACACCATGCGATTTCAGGCCCAGCTAGCTAAATTATCAGACTAGTTAAATCAAGATGCCAAGTTCAATACACTTCCAATTCACGACACATACACAGTGATGTAGAACATGAAGATATTTAATTAATGAACACAACAAACAACAAATTGCTAATTGTTAATATTTTCAATGTGTCAACACACTTTAAAATATCCACCACCACCTCTACCATTCCTGGCCCCAAGGTGTGCGTGAGGAGGTCAAATTGTGTATTTGACCTCACCTGGTTGGCGAGGTGCTGGAGCTGTTGTCTGGAGGAAAAGATAAAAACATAAATTCAGGATAAATAATGTCTATTAAACCTGTCAGAGCCCAGATATAGGATGTGGAATATTGCAAATTACTTGAACTCCGTGGCTCTCCCTGTGGCCACAGTGGGGTCTGATGCCGCAGCATGGCCACTTCTTTAAATTCGATGCTCCTGGCCAGAGCACGAGGAGCACAGGTCCTTAACAAAATGGGAAAGACATATCATGACACGAACACAGTATTAAATTCAGATTTGATGCACATACCAATGTGACAATGAAACACTTATTGACACTGGGGTGTAATAGTTTGGAGCTGGCTTTCTGAAGTTCTTTATTGATATAAAGTAGTCTTTAAAGTCTTTAAAGTAGTTATTTATTGATATAAAGTAGTCAACACTACCTATGATGCCTCAGAGTTATCCAAAAACTGGTGGCTGCCTCAGAGGTATCCTTATTCCAAAGCAGCCTGGAAGTCAACCAGTCTCAACATCAAGTGCCTCACAGGCATCCAAAGCTAATTGGCTGCCTGAGAGCTAACCAGTGTTAGGAAGCAGCCTGGGAGTCAGCCCCTCTTAATGTCCGTCTAGATGCCTTACAGGTATCTAAAACCAACTGGATGCCTGTGAGTTAACCTGTATACCAACGACTAGGCAGCCTGGCAGTCAACACTACCTATGATGCCTCAGAGTTATCCAACAACTGGTGGCTGCCTCAGAGGTATCCTTATTCCAAAGCAGCCTGGAAGTCAACCAGTCTCAACGTCAAGTGCCTCACAGGCATCATTTGAAAGATTACCACTAACCATTAACAATCACTAAAATACAGTGATTAATCTACAGTAATGAATCTTACTTTGTTACCTAATGTTTTAACCAGATTTAGCTCGCTAGCAGGTAGAAATGACATTACCACAGCTAAGATTAGCATCATCTATCTGCTAGCTAGCAGGTTGAAATAACATTACCACAACATTAGCCGGCCCAAAATACCTTTGAAATTGTTGAACCAAGTGGGTTAAATGCGCTCCAAGTGGGTTTGTTTCAATATGCAATGCGCCCAAAAGTGGATTTGAATATCCAAGTGGGGTAGCGCATTGATTGGATCAGAGTTTTGGGGGCGGAGGCAGCGGCTGCCTGGAAGGCGCCGGTGAGGGCTCAAAACACCATCGAGCGTGACCTAGAGGCCTGACCTTGTCCCCGTGGGTCAGACACTTGGCCCAGAAGAACATTGAAGATAGACTCAGTCAAAGAGGCTCGAGAGAGAGAGAGAGAGAACAGGAATAAAGTATGGAAATTAATTTAATTCCCCGCCGAGTCATCTTCCTTCACAGTCGGTCATCCTTGGTCATTATCTTTTTTCTCCCCGTGTCTGTTCCATCTCTCTGGTAATAAGAAGGCAATTCCATGTGGGCATAAGCGTACGCGCCAAAGACCACATCGGGAAGTGGATTCAAATGAAGCTCGTCGCAGCTCAAGTGAAGTTATTGAAGCTCATCTTGAAAAGGACACAAGTAATTACTGCACCGAGGCCGAGGAACCCTTCATTCATCACACGTTGTGTATGTTGTGTGTCACTGTGGATATGTCTCCGCTATTAAGTGCTACCGATCCGTTCACTCTGCATGTAATTCATTTTTAATTGCGTGGGAATTTTTAAAATGAGGTTTAACATTCAGTGAAATAGGTCTTTGTGTGCTCTCTCCAACTCAGGTTCACCGTAAAAAAAAATTATTTTCTTTTTCCAGTCTGTTGAACGCCGTTTTTAAAAATGCAACAGCTAGAAATTTATACGGAGGCACCATCTGCCTCGCAGGCAAATCTGCCCAGGTGGAGGCAGATACTTTTTTCCCCCCTCTGACGTGGATGACTTCAAATTGTCTACACTAACCAAAATATATATATATATTATTTTATATATACTGTATATAAATATATTTATATATATATTTATGAATTGATTTTTTGTTTGCTGGAATAAAAGCCCGTAAAACCCGTATAATTGAAACTGATTTGGCGTCTTTCTTTTTTGTCTTACAACAATTGAGCTCCGTAGATGAATCTTGGACCCGTACCTCGTCCATAACTTTAGTTAAAATGATTAAAATAGAGCCACAGGTTACACGTGCAGCAAAGCCATCGAGCTGAAGGTAAAATCCACCGTCTGTAGATTTCATAAAAACTGGGTGTTCCCTCTTGGATCTCGGTCCTCACGATGTGTCCCAGGGCCGAACATCAAGTGGAAGGTTAAATGTCTTCTTTTGGTTCAGCCGCGACTCCGAGTTGCACACATGTGACATCACCTCATAGGTGACTGGGCACAAACTTTTAATTGGCACTGCCTGAAACCAATTTTTTTTCTTCTTTTAATGAGCTCCAGTGTGCTGTGCATGAACTTCCGCGCTGGCAGAGTTTGTGCAGGTGGAGTTCTCGAAATATAAGAAGAATGGAAATGTGAGTTAAATCTTCCTCTAAACCAGTGGTTCTCAAATTTTTTCCGTCAAGCCCCACTTTGGAGGCAGAAAGACGTTCACGCCCCGACAGAATTATAACAAAACGGTCCTCGCTGAATTTTGTATTGAAATAACAACTTTTTGTATTTTGCAATCACTCTCAACTAAACCAGATTGTTTCAACAGAGCGACGTTGGCCATTTGTTCAAAGGGCTGGATTAGATAAGCACATTTATTGAAAGTGGTTAACGTTGTGATAGGATTGTTGAGGTTTAGGCTACAAATCTTGGTTAAAAAAAAGAAAATCATTCTCAGGAAAATGTAATATAAACTCAATTTAAGGTAAATTAACATAACAAAACCACGCAACGAAAGAACAAAACAAAACATAAATATACACGAAAACTGTCACGGCTGACTTTTTAGTTTTTCCCAGGCCGGGGATGCCAGTACCTCGTCGCCTGGAGGAACGCTCCTAGATTCCACGCGGCTCCTTCTCAGAGGCTTCACTTGTCCGGGACTTCTATCGGACGCTTCCAGGCAAGCCCGGCGGGCCGCCTGGAGGCGCCGTGAAAGCGTGCGTCAAATTGTGGATGCCTGGTGGAGCCTTCGGAAGAATTCAGCCAACAACTTCTCTCGTTCTGGTCGATTTATTCTCTGATCACAAGCAAAGTACAAGCGATCGCGATCATAGGGAGTCTCTCCGACAACACACAGGATGGGGAGAAGAACTCTTTCTCCAAGAAAAGTTCAGCTTTTAAGACACAGATTTCATCACATCATGTCATCCTGACATCGGATTGGTGCTGAACCGTCGAGGAGGAGAAGAATTCCAAGAATTCCATCTCCTCAGCCCTTCTCCCAGGACTGGGCCGCCCAACGGTCGTGAGTGTTGTGTTATGAGGCGCCTATCTATACTTGAGGCGCAAACATCAGGATATTTCAGCTGCTACGTGTTGTTATTCTGAACTTGAATAACCTGACGAACACATAAGAACATTCAAAATTCAATATTTATATTAACAGCCTGTTGAAGGGGGGGAGGACTCATGTCTTTTTGTGCCTCTTGTATCCCCTGTTCGTTCCCTGTTGTGTGTGTGTGTTTGTGTGTGTGTGAGTGAATGACATCTCCACACCTGTCTTCAATCACATCATCACTTCCTTCCTGTTAAAACACCCCGGCTTCCCTCTCTCTCGGCCCTGGTGACGGCTGGGGGCCAAGATGAGCCTGATTCACTGCAGCCATCTTGTCTTCCTTCAGTGCCAACTGCTAAGAGCAGCGACAGGCAGCTGGCTGGGAGTCTGAAGAGCAGCGGCACGTTTCTGATCCCGAGCCAATCAAAATCAAGCCCAAATGAATGGCTCCGAATCAAACGGGCTTTGATTGGCTTCCTGTTGTGTTGCTCCAAACAAAGTGGGATCGCCAAACTTTCTGCAGATTGTTGCTCCTCTTTTTCTTGTTCTTCCTCCATCGATGAATAGCATCCCCACTTTGACGGTACCAGAAATTATGGGACATAATATCATAGATCACAGATTTACTGCTGCTGCAACCCTCCCAATTGACTCTACAATGCTGAAATTGGAATAAAGAAGTTGTTATTTTGTATAATTATATATATATATACACATTATCAAATTGTGTATATATATATTATATAATGTGTATATATATATAATCATTATTATATAATTATATATATATATATAAAACATATAGAATTGTATATATATATAAAATCATATTTGATATGTATTTCTATAAATATATATATGTTTGGGGTGGCTTTAGCTCAGTGGGGTAAGAGGGCCGTCCTTCAACCGCAAGGTCGTGGGTTCGATCCCCGCTCTCCCCATTAGCTGCAAGTCAAAGTGTCCTTGAGCAAGGCACTGAACCCCCAGTTAGTTCCTGGGCGCTTCACCGCAGCCCACTGCTCCTTAATAACTAAGGATGGGTTAAATGCAGAGAACTAATTTCCCCTTGGGGATTAATAAAAGTGTATATTTTATATTTTCATAACTAAAGCCTCCCATTTGAATTGTTAAGTTTCGTTAAAACTTAAGTTTCAGTTACGGTTCACGGTAAACAATTAAACATTTTTAATGTTCTAAAGTTATTCTTTAGAATTAGTTAAGCTAAATTAGAATTAGTTAAGCTAAATATATATATATATACAGGACTGTCTCAGAAAATTAGAATATTGTGATAAAGTTCTTTATTTTCTGTAATGCAATTAAAAAAACAAAAATGTCATGCATTCTGGATTCATTACAAATCAACTGAAATATTGCAAGCCTTTTATTCTTTTAATATTGCTGATTATGGCTTACAGCTTAAGAAAACTCTAAAATCCTATCTCATAAAATTTTAATATTTCCTCAGACCAAGTAAAAAAAGATTTATAACAGCTGAGTGTTTGTCAAGGCTCAGGAAACCATTGCAGGTGTTTCGAGTTAATTAGACAATTCAAGTGATTTGTTTAATACCCTACTAGTATACTTTTTCATGATATTCTAATATTTAGAGATAGGATATTTGAGTTTTCTTAAGCTGTAAACCATAATCAGCAATAAATCAGAATAAAAGGCTTGCAATATTTCAGTTGATTTGTAATGAATCCAGAATGCATGACATTTTTGTTTTTTTAATTGCATTACAGAAAATAAAGAACTTCATCACAATATTCTAATTTTCTGAGACAGTCCTGTATATGTGTGTATATATATACATATATATGTATATATAAAATGAGCATCCATTGAAAAAAAGAATAGTTATTATATTCAATAAAACACAAGAGTAAGTTCATAAAATTAATTGAATATAATTCACAGGGGATACATACCTGAATACAAATTTAGAACCACTGGTTTAAAGCACTCAGGACAAACACTTAGAGAAAAATAATAACAATAATAATAATTATAATAATAATGTGTAGGGTGGTAAATGTTATGGATCTGATTTTGGATTTTGATATATAAAAATAAAAGAATGAAGCAAAAATGCATGCCCGAGAACAGAAGCTTGGGAAGTGGCCGCTGGTCCCGAGCATCTGCTTTGTCCTCGTCTTGACGCTCTGAACAGGTTTGTGTTTTTTTCCTTTGGAGTTTAGCCTCATTTGCAGTCATTAGTTTCAGCACAAATTTAACATCTGTGTGCGTCCACCACTTATTCTTGTGAACGAGGCGGCATCATTAGCACAGCAGATGGCCCGACACTCGCAAACACACTTCAGGGGCCATGATCTCCGGCTACCCAGTCGCCTTCTTGGACTGGTGGAATGTGTCCCAGCTCACTGACGTTTGTCCTTTTCTTTTTATCCCCACCGACACAAAAGAAATGTCTCCACCTTTTTTAAACGGATATTTGTTTTCTTCCAATAAACGTTTCCCACTTCTGTTCACTTTCTATGGACGTTCTTATCCAGCTTGAGGTGTTTTAATAACAATAATAATAATAATAAATATAATTCAAACTAAAATGGCGCTTTTCTGAATACACAAAGAGGCTTAACATGGGAACAAGAGACAGTGACAAACAGAACAAATAAATATAAAGACAAAGCAAACAAACGGGACATATTAAAGTTTCTCTCGTCGTGTGATTGGCCAAGAGAGAGAGAGAATGAAAACAATTTTAAAATGTGTCATAATTACTTGCACCCAATGTCTATCGCTGCGTGATGGTTGTGGATGTAGTACTCATTAGTATCATTGTGTACACGTCCCACGTGTGATTTTGTGTGTTCCAAAGCAATTTCCATTATCAGCTCTGGGAGGCTGTTCACTTTAATTCCTCACGTAAATCTTTTAAAATTAAAAAGAAACCCCCCTAGCCTTGTTACTTCCGCACTTGGGGGGTCTCGTTAATCCATTATTGACTTACTGATCAAAGCCACACGCGGGTCTTTCTATCAGAGTTCATTGAGTTGCGTAACACTGAGGTATCGACGCTCTAATTTGACCGCTCTCGCCTCTGTGTTTTGATGTGTGTGTGTGTGTTTGTGTGTGCGATCTTCCAAAACTTGCAAGCAAATGCAGGAGAAAGACGTGTTTAAGCCATATTCGCATTTTTGCGCTTGTTCATATTTGCCTGGTATACCTCCAACTATAGTTCCTCATCTGTAGGAGGAGTTGGTGAGGTCCTCTTTCGTACTATCTTAGGTCCTTGACACGCGTTATATAATCTCTCACGGGGCACAACAACAATATTACAGGCAATAACTATAAAGCTAGGACTCTGTATGTGTGTGTGTGTCCTTTGGATATCTCTAGAAGAGTTGATCCAATCTCAGGGTTCATAAACATGTCAATGCATTTCCAGGACTTTTTCATGACTTTAAACCAAATCTTCATGACCAATCATTTTGTGAAATCTCGGTTTATACATGAATATACTTTAAATCACAAATAAATGAGACAATAGTTTGATTGAAAGAATAAATATGATTATAAATGTCTATTCTTTTTATCAAATGTGCGGAAATGAAAAGATGAATAAAACTAATTTCCATGACTTTCAAACATTTTGGAACAAAAACATTTTCCAAGTACTTTTCCAGGGCTGGAAATAAACATTTTTAACTTCCAAGACTTTTCCAAGTTTTCCATGACCGCACAAACTCTGCAATCTACTACACTCGCGGCGAGGCGGGTGTATTGGTGGCGACCCGAGTGTGTGCGATGTAGACATTCTTTAATTTAATTGTGTGTGTGTGCGTGAGAGTACTCCATGCGTTATAGAACTTTAGTGGAGAGAGGGAACCAGCCACACAGCAAACGTCAGAAATGATAACAGTTTCCACGGATATAAGCCACGCCCCCTCTCCGGCACAAATATTCGCAATGCTTTTGGTGTGAACGCATCATAACACACACACACAAGGACCTGCATGGTCAGGGATGGCAAATATCGCCCCTCGTCTTCACGCACGAGTGCCATCGCACCGCGCACATGTGGGCACTCGTGCGTGAAGACGAGGGGCGCAGCCAGATAAATGAGAACATACCACAACACACACACACACACACCTCTGCTCTCAGCCAGCCTTACCATATGAGCTGAGAGCAAAACACTTCTGATGGGCGAGGAGGATGTGATGAACCCCCAGATATGCCAAAGTCGGCTCAAACCCATTTTGAGTCTTTATTAGTCCTTTATTGGCTAAGCGGCTGATTCAGCAGCGCAGTCGGCAGCAATAGAATCTGCTTTCTGGCCAATTCTCCACGTCCACCCCGCCAAGACGCCATCTTCCTGCCGCCTCATTGAACCTCGGCGGCACGAGGCGCGAAGCCCGGATTGCATTAAGGTCGGCGGGCCACGAAGGATGGATCTCGCTCATATCTGTGTTTTAATTGCCGGCTATCCTTCGCAATCAGATTAGCCGGAGAGAGCGGCGGAGAGCCGGATAGGACGGACGGCGTGATTGAATTAGAGGCGAGGCTAGGGGGAGAGGAACGGAGAGGAGAGTCAAATGGGTGAGAGATGTTAATGGAAAAATTAAATGCAGCAAATAAAGAATCTAGATCCACTTTGGTGTCCTGGGAGATTGTGGCTCCCAGAAACCTGAAGGCCTCCACAGAAGACACAGCGCTGCAGAGTGCGGTGAGGAAGGGCAGAGTTATGGTGCGTTCACACCGGACGAGTCGACAAAATTCTCGACGCGTCTGACGCAGCAGTCTCGACACGCGTCGAAAAAAGTGTGTTCACACCAGACGCGTCGGACGCGTCGGGGGCGGAGTAATAAATGGGTCGAGGAACGACAGGACCGCAGAGTACTTCCACTTTTTAGTGGACTGAGCTGCACTCTGACTGCGCTTCTCGCTGCTCTCTCTCTTCTTCTCTCTTTGATACGTGTCTCTGAGACTTTTCAACCTCCGGCGGCAGATCTCCTCTGCCATGAAACACATATGCCGGCGGTTGGTTCATAGTAAAATACAACAAATAGCGAGAATAAAAGCAAATACATACATTCAAAACTTACCAGGTAGTCCCACGGCTTCTCCGACCTTCTTCCACGCTTCATCTTTATAGCTACGTTTTCGGTAAGTAAAAAGAGTCGTGTCATAAAGTTCGGGGTGCCCACAAACGGCGACAATAATCTTTCCCTCCATTTTTTCAACCGCAGGACGATGACGGCGGAGCTGCTCAACGCTGATTGGCTGACGCAACTATGACTCACGCGCTTTTGCTGCCGGAGTTGGGAAATTTCAACTCGCGCGTCGACGAGCTGCGTCTGTTCGCTCTGTTCGCCCCGCGGCAAACCCCTCTGTTCGTGCTGCTTCAAACGGCGCTGCTCGCTGGAAAATACGCAGCTACGCAGCTTCTACGCAGCTGTGCATTGACTTTGCATGTAATCTCGCCGCGCGTCGAAATTTCGACGCGTCCGGTGTAAACACACCATTAGAGTGGGAGGAAGTTTGTGACCCCCCCCCCCCCCCCCCCATCTCACAGGTGGAGGTCGGCACAGTGAGCAGGGAGAGTCCACAGCATGCAGCATGTCGTCCCACGTTGACTGCATCCTCCACCGACCTGCTTGTCCAGTCGGCAAACTGCAGGGGGTCCGGTTTCCTAAAAACTCCGTTCCTCAAAATCTAAAATGCGATCTAAATTACGTTCGACCAGAAATTTTGGAAATGCGGTGGAGGGAGGACCGCTTTGCCCGGTGCCGCCCGGGCGCCTGATTCCTTCTGCTGGAGGCTCAGCCCGTGGACCGAGGGTAATCAAGGGTATTCCGGTTCAGCGTCTATCTCGCTTGCTCGCCTTTTCGGATGCCAACGCCCCATTGATGTCGGGAATTTCTGAAAGAGATGCAGCCAAGACGATGGGATAAGCTCCTCAAGCCTCCCTTCCGACACACACACACACACACACACACACGTTTAATCCTCCGGATCGGCGTCCTCGTGTCTGCATGCTGAGGAATACAGCGGGACACGTACAACAGCGTATCAGAATCAGAATCAGAATCAGAAACAGTTTTATTGCCAGGAATGTTTTCACAAACAAACGAGGAATTTTTTTTGGTGGAAGGTGCAACATTTGGACATGACAAAACAAACAACAATCAACACGACAGAAAGACAACAAATAATGTGAAGTGTTTGGGTGTGTGCTTCAAGTGGTGTGTTTTAGTTAAAGTGCATGTTAAAGTGACGTGTGTGGAGGAGGGAAGAAGAAGGAGGAGGGAGGAGGAGGAGGAGGAAGAGGAAGGAGCGGGAAGAAGGAGGAAGAAGAGGTGGTAGTCCTGGGGGTGACAGTCAGTCAGTCCGGGTTCCATTGATGAGCCCGACTGCCGACGGGAAAAAACTTTGGTGTGGCGGGTGGTCTTTGTCCTGATGGACGCAGCCTCCTCCCGAGGAGGGACTCGAACAGGAGTGTCCAGGGTGGGAGGGTCAGCGACAATCTTTCTGGCCCGCTTCAGTGACCTGGAAGTGAACAGGACCTGGAGGAAGGCAGATTGCAACCGATAACCCTCTCGGCCGAGCGGATGATGCTCTGCAGCCGCGCTTGTCTTTGGCTGTGGCTGCAGGGTGCCAGACGGTGATGGAGGAGCAGATGATGGACTCAACGATGGCCGTAGAATTGTACCATCATTCTCCCTGGCAGGTTGAATTTCCTCAGCTGCCTCAGGAAGAACATCCTCTGCTGGGCCTTCTTGGTGATGGAGCGGATGTTCAGCTCCCACTTGAGGTCCTGGGAGATGATGGAGCCCAGGAAGCGGTAGGACTCCACAGCGTCGACGGGGGAGTCATACAGGATGAGAGGGGCGGGTGGGGCTGCATTCCTCCTGAAATCCACAACCATCTCCACTGTCTTTAGAGCGTTGAGCTCCAGGTTGTTCTGGCTGCACCAGGTCACCAGGTGGTCAGTCTCCCACCAGGCGGTCTCGCCCCACCAGAGATGAGTCCAATGAGGGTGGTGTCATCCGCGAACTTTAGGAGCTTGACGGACTGGTGACTGGAGGTGCAGCTGTTGGTGTACAGGAGAACAGCAGAGGGAGAGAACACAGCCTTGGGGGAACCCGTGCTGGTGGTCCGGGAGCCTGAGACGTGTTTCCCCAGCCTCACGTGCTGCTTCCTGTCGGTCAGGAAGTCTGTGATCCACCTGCAGGTGGAGTCGGGCACGTGCAGCTGGGAGAGCTTGTCCTGCAGCAGGGACGGGATGATTGTATTGAAAGCAGAGCTGAAGTCCACAAACAGGATCCTGGCGTGGTTTCCTCGGGAGTCCAGATGCTGGAGGATGTAGTGAAGGGCCATGTTGACTGCATCGTCTACAGACCTGTTGGCTCTGTAGGCGAACTGCAGGGGTCCAGGAGTGGGTCGGTGATGGTCTTCAGGTGTGACAGGACCAAGCGTTCAAAGGACTTCATGACCACAGAGGTCAGGCGATGGGCCTGTAGTCATTGAGTCCTGTGATCTTGGGTTTTTGGGACGGGATGATGGTGGAGGCCTTGAAGCAGGCTGGAATGTGGCATGTCTCCAGGAGGTGTTGAAGATGTCGGTGAACACCGGAGACAGCTGGTCTGCACAGTGCTTCAGGGTCGAGTGTGAGACGGTGTCCGGGCACGCTGCGTTGGGGGGGTTCTGCTTTTGAACAGCGTATTGACGTCTCCCTCCAGGATGATGAGGGTCCGCGCTGAGTTGATGGAGGGTGCTCCAGAGGTGTGAGCCCCTGATCGGCTGGGGAGGTGGGCTGCTGGTCTGTGGCTTGTTGATGGGGCTGTGCGGGATGGTCTCAGGACTGCTCCATTGTCTTTCAAAGCGGCAGTAGAACTCATTTAGCTCGTCTGCCAGAAGCACATTGTTCATGGAGTGGGGTGATTTGGGCTTGTAGTTGGTGGTCTGCCTGAGCCCTCTCCAGACAGAAGCAGAGTCGTTTGCTGAGAGCTGCTGTTGCAGTTTCTCAGAGTACAGACGTTTAGCATCTCTCACCGCCTTGCTAAACCTGTATTTGGACTCTGTGTACAGGTCCTTGTCCCCACTCCTGAATGCCTGGTCCTTCTGCAGTCTTAGCTTCCTGAGCTCGCTGTGAACCAGGGTTTGTCGTTGTTATACCTCCCCCTGGAGCTGGGTGGAATACAGCTCTCCTCACAGAAGCTGATGAAGGAAGTTACGGCCTCTGTGTACTCATCCAGGCTGTTGGTAGCAGTCCTGAAGACATCCCAGTCAGTACAGTCCAAGCACGCCCGTAGATCCTCCAGAGCCTCACTGGTCCACTTCTTGAACTTCCTCACCACAGGTTTGCAGAGCTTTAGTCTCTGCCTGTATGAGGGAATCAGATGAACCATGACGTGGTCAGAGTTTCCCAGTGCAGCTCGAGGGACGGCGTGATAGGCCCTGCTGATTGTTGTGTAGCAGTGGTCCAGAATGCTCTTCTCTGGTAGGGCATTTAATTAACTGTCTATATTTAGGAGTTCGTGGCTGAGGTTTCCTTTGTTAAAATCCCGAGTACAATAACTAAAGAGTCCGGAAGGTCCGCCCACACACCGTATCTGTTCGGCGTCCGTCCGCTGTGCCTCGTGCGTTCCCCGCGCGGCATGTAAACCCGCCAGGATGAATGAAGCGAACTCACGGGGAGTAGAAGGGTTTGCAGTGAATGATAAAAGATTCCAGGTCCGCGAACAGTGCTGTAGGATCACCGTTACGTCGTTGCACCAGCCGTTGTTGAGGTAAAAGCAGATTCCTCCACCCTTTGCTTTTCCGGAGAGCTCTGTGTCCCGGTCCGCTCGGAACAGCTGGAAGCCAGCGAGCTGGAGCGCAGAATCTGGTATCGATCCACTTAGCCATAATTCCGTAAAACACAGGGCGGAGGATGAGGAGAAGTCTCTGTCTCTCCCCACCAGCAGCTGGAGTTCGCCCAGTTTGTTGCACAGTGAGCGGACGTTGGAGAAATATGCCAGCGCTGTACGAGATCCCGTTCCGTAGCCGCATAAGCGCCCTGAGCGCTTCCTCTCCGGGCGTTTCACCAGGCGAAGGTGAGCACACCTTTTACAAAAATGTCCAGTAACTCCACAGAAGTTAAAAACGTTGGAAATAAATCCGCTGGAGTTGTTCCCCTGATGTTCATGAGCTCTTCTCTGGTGAAAGAGCTCTGGGAATCACAGCAGAAAACAGTATTTAAAACGAAAACAACAAAAAACATCGCGCACCAACACACCGAGGCGGCCGTCCGTATGGATGGTGAGCAGGCACAAATACGTGGGTTTAATTCCGCCGCGTGTCCCGGTGGACGTGGTCGGCCTCGAGAAAAAAATATATATTTTATTGCAATATCAAAACTGTTATGCTTTTAACCGTAATATTCACTGCTTTATTTACACTTCTGAACGATATATGTACCTCTTTTATTGAATTGAAGACTGCAGCTTCAAGTTGTTGGTCCGTCACTCGCTGTCTTTTAACCCGAAGTCTTTACAAAAACCTCTGATTATTGCTCACGGACGCTGCTCTACACAAGCAACATTCAAATATCAAGTGTTTTTTATGTCCACATCACTACTGCCACTACGCATTTAGTTTGAAAACGAAAACGGTTGTAAAGTTAATTTTTCAAAACATTTCTAAATTTGGTTTTAGAGATTCACTTGCATGTATTCATGTAAACCACCACTTTTGTAAACCTAAGGCTTTGGTAAAGCAATCTCACAAGAAAAGAGCACATGGACAAAACTAAAATACAGAAATAAGAAGGTATTTGTTCTACTGTTGTACTGTCACCAACTATAGGAACCTACGTTGTGGGTGTATTGAGTTCAGTCTTAATGATTGATGTCTTGAGTTGCAGATAATTTTCAGGCAGAAAAACAACCAAAGGTGAAATGAAACTCAGTGGAACTTAATCTAAAGAACAAAGACAAACATCTCAACACTTAAATGCCTTTTATTCACACATTCAGGCTCCTTGGGTAGCTCTCTTCCACCGTCTAATTTCTCAGGCGCACTGGCAGGCCCCTTAAGTCGTATAGAAAATGAGTAGATTGGCTTAGTGGCAATCTTATTAAAAACCTGGTCACCCTGATTCAGTAATGTGCTTAAGGATTGTGAGCCGTCCATTGAGTTACACTGGGCTGTCAATCATCCCCTCTCTTGTGAAAGCATGACTGACACACGCGCATGCATACGCTTCCAAACGTCAGCTGTCCATTTATCAGAAACCATGACTGGTTCACTAATCTAACAACTGTGTGTGAACAGGATATTTTTAATCAGGCTGGTTGTATTAAATACCACAAAAAATTGACAAGCAAAGCAGTAAAACATCAGCAGACAAGCTGGAGGGCTGCTGGTCTGTAGCAGACCGTGACCTCTCGCCCTGACCCCAAAGAAAGCTTTGACAATACAATTTAAACAAATTTAGCATTAGGTTTTTTAATCATCATTTTTTGTTATTAATTACCGTTGAAATAATTCCAACAGTGCCAATGGCAAAATGTCCCCCCATTGTATTTGAGAAATTGTTATTACAACAAGCTGGAATCTATCCGTCCGAACTTTTTGTTTCCTTTAGATATTCCGTCTCCTCGGGCTTCTTCCACATATCAATGGTTCATCGGTTCACCAGATCGTCTCTCAAGGGCCCTCAACACATCACGGCTAATAGAGCCAACGGACTTTACCGTGGGGTAACCCCTAGTTTGAATCCAGCTGGGGACTTTTATTGAATATGGCCCTCCCAATACTTATTCTCTGCTAGAATAAATCAATTTTGTCGATGAATGACTTGAGGCAACTCAAGATGTAAATTGTTCCATCACCATGTGCTTTCAATGAAAATTCCCTGCATAACAGCTTTAACCTTCTGAAAACCGTAGACCCCCTCCAGGGGGTCTGGGGTCTATATTAATGTTACACATAAAATTAAACAACACAGCCTGGGCTACAATAATCAGTCTGACATTTTAAAAAACCTAGATGGGGTGCTGAGTGAACATTAATAAGAAATGAAATTAACTTTTGATTTGAGCAAATGGCAGCAATGAAACAAAGAGTGAACATTTGGAAGCGGTCTGAATACTTTCCGTACCCACTGTGTGTATATATATATATATATATATATATTAGGGCTGTGAAACGATTACAAATTTTAATCAGGTTAATCACAGGTTTCTGTGGATTAATCATTGATTAATCACATATTACCGATATTCTCGGTATATTTTTGTGAGAACATAAAGATTTATGACAAAAGACGGATATATACATTTATACACAGGGTTGCACATAACTTGCTCACCAGTGTGCGCTCATCGCGGCTGAGCTCTGCCGTGCGCGAGCCGAGAAGAGTTGTTGACGGGGGGTCTCAGCGATAAGTGCAGGTGTTTGCTGTATTTGAGAAAACACTTCATTTCAGATGCCCGACACAAAGGGAAAAAAACAAATGATGTGAAGAAAAGATGAGTAAAATGTGCCCTTTTTGTCCACACACAGGGGAGGTCGGTTGGATTCCTGTGGCCGCCTGGGAGTGACGACGCCTTCATAGCAGCGAAGACGAACTTGTGGACGTTATGCCTTTTAACTGTCAATCGAAGGTCCATCGTGATTGGTGAAATAGCCTTACAATAATCAAATGGTGCATTTGTATATTGATTTCATGTTATAATAAGCTTCAAACATCTTACAGTCAGTAGAACAGTTGCAAGAATATTATAATAATCATATCTTCAGTGACAGTGACTTTCTACTATGTTTTCATAATACATTCTTTGGAATACCCTTCACAATGTCCGTTCTTGATAATCGTAGCTTTCTTATGTATTATTTAAAAAACATAGACTTTCTTATTTGCAGGGGCACTGATACAAGTCAACATGCACACATACTGATCACGAGGAGGCGTGAGCCAAGAGGGTGGGCCACCCTGTGCTCAAACCAGAGGATCTAGAAGTCTAAACCAATGAGACTCCTACTCCCTAGTCCAATCACAAATACTCTTAGAGATTATAAAACTCAATGTTAGATTCAGTTTTACGGAACCCAGTGCTGTTGAGCCTCTTCCTACAGCTCCGTGTACACATATTAGATTTAGTTTGCTAAATGAATCCAATCAACTTCGAATTCGTCCTCTGGTACTTTTCTCAACGCAACAATCTTCTTGTGTTTTCGGTCCGGTTAAGTCTCTGGCTCGTTCTTTTCTGCTTGCAACAAGAAGGGGCGAATAGCACTCGCCTTTTCTGATTAGGTCTTTTAGTCAAGTGACCAGAGAGTAATCGTGTTTATATCAAGGCCCGATTCATTTAGCTTCAGGCATCTCTGTGAATAGATTTGAGAATTGAGTTCATAGCTACAGACATCAAGGGGCCAGGCGTGCGGCTCGCGACAATGGAGGAAAGAGAAAATATATTTCTCAAAGCTGATGAGATAATGATTGCATGGTCCATCGTTTGAGTGATGTGGGCCTGTGAAGGGAGACAACGGTGTCTCCCCGAGTCTGTTGATTTCAACTACAAAGACAATCAGCTGTCAGAGCTTTGGAGTGGAAAGGAGAGACGGAAGAAAGTCTTGAGGGTTTCTGTAAAATCGTCTTTTTTTAGTTTAACTTAATGAACTAAAAACGACACCATGTTTTTCGTGAAAAGTTCGATGTAGTTTCTAAAATATAACCACCAAGAACCTGGCCTTATTATAGTACTTTACAAAGGTGAATTTCACAAAGGCAGTGTCATTTATTTTTTGTACATTGTACATTAAACACATTTTATATTTTTTGTCTTTGCTTTGACACAAGTATGAAAAACACAATACTTCAACCCATGACACAGCTTTTCCTGTACCATCTGAAATATCTGTAGCAGATGGGGAGAAAAGAAAGAAATGCAAGGAAAAGAACAGTCCTTTTTTCACCGTGAGGCGGGGAAAGAGAAGTTCACCCTAACTATAAGCTCACCTCAAAGAAGCAGAATGGAGGAGTGAGTAGATAACAAAAAAAAGAGATCATTTCAGTTCCTGGAGCAGCAAAGAGTCTGGGTGCAACTGGTTTATCCTTGCCTTTGTTTGGCTGTTAAGAGTATACATTTATCAACTCCAACTGTCCAGGCTTCTGCTTTTTTTCCCAACAACATTCATTTGTTTTAGAAAGGACTCTCGCTTGAACTGAACACGTCAAAGTGACATGTTATAAGTGCAATTATCCTCCTGTCTGGCTCCCTACTCTGAATATTTGGAAGGAAAACCTACGCTACACGTAACTCATTGGAAGTTAAGTAACGTAACGTCCAAGCTAGATAACCAATAAGTAAGTAGGTTACCAGACCAATGGCATACAAGGAAGCAGCTTTTGAGTGGGAAAGATTGGGCCAATTTACGAGCCACCTGTACGGACCTCAGCACACAGCTGCTGCCCTCAAATCAGCAGTCAGGGAGCTGCTCATGACCAAGACATGGAGCCGGAACACAGACAAGGAGAACAATAAGACACAGAGCAGCCCCTAACAAAGGTCAAAGGACCGTGGAACGGGAAAGTTGTTTTTTTGCAGCCACAAAGCACCACCAATAAGAATCTCCACTTGACTTCCCTCGACGCTCTAGATTTACAACATAAAGATTCATCGGGAATACACCAGCGTGGGTATTTTTTCCAGCACTCATCAGATAACAATAATCACACTTATGGTGGACAACCACCCAACTGAGACAAATGGCCGGTGGAAGCCACAGGAATGGCGTTGCCGTCACAAAACTGGCGCTTTGTGGTCCGCTCCTCCGGTCTTGCAGGCGGAAGTGTTTTGAGTGCATTAGCTGGAATAGGGCGTTTCATGCGGCGTGCAAAATTATGTCGCTCCAAATCAAATTGTTCAAAAAGGCAGAAAAGCAGAGCAATAGTTTGGCAGACAGGAAGTAAACAAACATACACACATACTGGACGATAGATGGCCCCGGTGTTCCCTTGTGCATCTCAGAAACAACAGAGCAGAGTGAGCTTCCACAGGGCCAGATGGCAAAAGAAGCAAAGCCATTATTCAGACCATTACCTCAGCTAATCGAGGCACCACACATGCACAAACACACACACACACACACACCTAACTTCATTTTCTAAAGACGACTCTTTCCAACATCTGCACATACATCATTTGTATGATGTGCATCTGCAGCTAGACATACAGATATCTTGAAATATTCATGCGCATTAATTAGATCGATTTAGAGAGCGGTGGTTGGGTTGAGGAAAGGCAGGCTTTCACATCTGTGAGGCCTTATTCAACAGGTGGCATCGACGGAATATCTTGCAGGCTATTTCTTGCCTTACAGAGTGGATGAGAGGTAAAGTCTCAAATTTTTATTTACTTGCTTCAAAACAAGAAAAATGTGGAAAACATTGATGAACTAGAATGGGCACTCGGTAGAGCGCATACCTTCGCATATCACAAGATTGGGCATTGAATTATGAACATTTTGGCATTAGTTGCATGCCAATTGGACAAAAATGTATCGTGCTATGGTAAAAAAAGAGTTTGGCGTTTCCATGACCTTGACCTTTGACCCGATTGATCCCAAAATCTAATCAAATGGTCCCCGGATAATAACCAATCATCCCACCAAATTTCATGCGATTCAAGAACATTTTGACCTGTTCATGACCTTTGACCTTGACCTTTGACCCGATCGATCCCAAAATCTAATCAACTGGTCCCCGGAAAATAAACAATCATCCCACCAAATTTCATGCGATTCGGTACAATACTTTTTGAGTTCTGCGAAAGATTTTGACCTGTTCATGACCTTTGACCCGATCGATCCCAAAATCTCATCAACTGGTCCCCGGATAATAAACAATCATCCCACCAAATGTCATGCGATTCGGTTCAATACTTTTTGAGTTTTGCGAATAACACGCATACAAATAAATAAATAAATACACGGCGATCAAAACATAACCTTCCGGAATTTTCAATGCAAAGGTAATAAACGTGTTGTCTCTCCACCACACACAGGAGAGCAGATCTTTGGCATTTTTCATGACGTGACTCAAGCAGCGATGCAAATCCGGTAGCCTCGTGGAGTCTTCCTGTCCTTGTCGAGCCGCAAGGTATCTGCAGATCAGCTCATGAAGGCCACAGAAGTTGTACGTACGACAGTGGCTGTAGAAGCACCATAGAGCCATCGCATTAACATGACTGGCCTTTTCGTGACTCATTCTCCGATAAGTGATCAGTCACAAAGGCTCCCAGAAAATATGCAACTGATGATGTGGTGTGGTTATGTAAAGAATATATATTCTAGCTTAGCATAGCCTAGTATATATAATGAGAGATGGCGCGGCTGTTTCCAGACGCCGTCGTGGTAGCTCCGCGGAGATTGTGCGCTCTTTTAGTTTTTGTGTTTATTTTTAATATTTTCTTTGCCACGAACACATCGGCAATAACAGCATACGAACGCAGCACACTTTTGGACATAAACTTTTGCGCAAAACAAGGGTTTTTGTCCACTTTTTCCATCGATCCAGCGTGGCCGGCAGAGATCGTACGAGCGAACCACAACAACAACAGTGGAGCCGCTACTACGGGGAGACGACGAAACATCGAGGGAAACGGAGCGAATTGAACAGACTGAGAGTTCAAGCCCACCGTCCACCTCTGCCCAGCATCCTTCTTGCTAACGTCCAGTCTCTGGAAAATAAGATGGATGATGTTAGGCAAGGATCAGATTCCAACGGGACATGAGGGACTGTAACATCTTTTGTCTGACGGAAACATGGCTGACCCGCTGGTGCGGATCGAGTCATATGCCCAACCGAGTCCTTCTCTGTTTTCCGTGCAGACAGAACGGAAGAGTCTGGTAAATCTAAGGGTGGAGGGTTTGCTTCATGACTAACAACAAGTGGTGCAACCCCAAGGACATTAAGACTCTTTTCGTCCTGCTCGCGAACCTGGAACATCTGACGATCTCATGCCGTCCATTCTACCTTCCCGGGAGTTCAGCTCGGTCATCACCACAGCCGCTACATACCACCACAAGCGGACACCGACGTAGCACTATCGGACCTACATGATGTGTTATGTCGGCATCAGAACAAGTATCCCGACGGCTGTGGTGGTGGCTGGGACTTTAATAGGGCAAACCTAAAAAAGTCATGCCGAACTTTCACCAGCACATTACGTGCTACCAGAGGGAAAGAACGTTGGACCACTGCTATACGCCATTCAAGAGAGGCTACAAGGCTGTCTCTCTCCTCCGCTCGCAAATCGGACCATGCCGCCATTTTCTTGCTTCCGGAGTACCAACAAAAGATTGCACGGGAAGCGGTAGTGACGAGGGCGTGAAGCGGTGGTCTGACCAATCAGAGGCTGAGCTACAGGACGCTCTGCGTGTCGTCGACTGGGACATGATCCAATCCAGTTCCAGTGACGTCAGCGAGTTTTGGAGGTAGCAATGAGCCTCATAGCAACGCTTAGCGGACACCATCGTCCCCACGGTAAAAGTTAGGGTCTTTCCTAACCAAAAGCCGTGGGTTGATAGATCCATCCGTGAAGCTGTGAACGCCTGCATTGCTGCCTATAACTCCGGTCTTGTATCCGCAACATGGACGAGTACAAGGCAGCGGTCTATGGACTGAGGAGGGCGGTGAAGGAGGCCAAGAGGAGGTACCGAGACAGAGTGGAATCACAGATGGAGCAGCGCGACACCAGGCGCCTATGGCAGGGGCTACGGACTATCACAGACTACCAGAGCAGACCCCGCTATGGTGAGTGCCGACGCATCCTAGCGGACGACCTGAACTCATTTTATGCACGGTTTGAGGCTAGCAACAACAGCGCTAGCTCGCCTAACAACAACACCGGTAGCGTAGCCGAGGTGAGTTCTACCGCTGGGGATGAACACACACTCTCTGTGACCGAGCACAGTGTGAGGAGGGCTCTGTTGAGGGTGAACACCAGGAAAGCTGCAGGTCCAGATGGCATATCTGGGCGAGTACTGAAGACCTGTGCTAACCAGCTAGCTCCAGTGTTCACCACAATATTCAACCTCTCCTGGCTGAGTCCGTGGTCCCCGCCTGCTTCAAGAGATCCACTATTGTCCCTGTGCCCAAGAATGCTTCTCCAGCATGTATGAATGACTACCGACCGTGGCCCTCACCTCGGTGGTCATGAAATGCTTTGAGAGGCTGATAAAGGACTACATCTGCGCCTTCCTCCTTCCTCCATGGACCCGCTGCAGTTTGCTTATCGCCCAAACAGATCCACGGATGATGCTGTCTCCCAGGTACTGCACACCACACTCTCTCATCTGGACAGCCAGAGGGGGCTATGTGAGACTGCTGTTCATTGATTATAGTTCAGCTTTCAACACCATAGTCCCTCCAGACTGGCCGGCAAGCTGATTGAGCTGGGACTGAACACCCCTGTGTGCTTGGATCCTGGACTTCCTGACCGCCAGGCCACAGGTGGTCAGGGTGGGCAGACACCTCCAGCACCCTCACCCTGAACACAGGATCCCCAGGGTTGCGTCCTCAGCCCCTACTGTACTCCCTGTACACACATGACTGTGTGGCCAGGTTCAGCTCCAACACCATCATCAAGTTTGCGGATGACACAGTGGTGGTGGGCCTGATCTCCGACAAACGAGAAGGCCTACCTGGAGGAAGTTGCTGATCTGTCACTCTGGTGCCAGGACAACAGCCTCATCATGAATGTCACCAAAACTAAGGAGCTGATTGTGGACTTTAGGAGGGTACAACAACAGAGGACGTACTCACCACTGGGGATTAACGGGACTACTGTGGAGAGGGTGAGCGGGTATAAATACCTGGGAGTCCACATCACCGAGGATCTGACATGGTCAACAAACACAGACACTCTGGTGAGAAAGGCAAGGCAGCGCCTCTACCACCTCAGGCAGCTGAGGAAATTTAAAGTTTCCCAGAGGATCCTTCAGTCCTTCTACTCTGGAGCTGTAGAGAGCGTCCTGACAGGAAGCATCACAGCCTGGTTTGGCAACTGCTCCGCTCAGGACAGGAAGGCTTCAGAGAGTAGTGCTCGGCTGAACGCACTATTGGAACTACACTCCCACCCTGCAGGACTTGTACACCAGGAGGTGCAGAACCAGAGCCGCAGGATCATGAAGGATCCTCACCACCCCAACAACAGACTGTTTCAGCTGCTGCGGTCAGGCAGGCGCCTCCGTAGTCACGCTGCAAGAACAGAGAGACTGAGACGGAGTTTCTTTCCTCAGGCCATCAGGATTGTGAACTCCGACCTCACCAGGACCCCCACATAGACCCACACAACTGCCCCTCTTAGGCACACACACACACACACACACACTTACTGTAAATATTGTGTTGTTTTTTATTGTAAATAGTGTGTACTTGTTGCCCTTGCACATTCCTGCTGAGCATTGCCACTTTCATTTCACTGCACACCCTGTGTGTGTATGTGACAAATAAAACTTCTTGAAATCTTGAATCTATTGTTTGCATAAATGTTATGTGGAAAGTGGAAAATCACTGTGGAAGGTTTGAAACTTTAGCAGGGCAGTCCAGCGCCTGAACTAATCAAAGAAGATTACAGTGACACACGAAAGAACTTTATGCACCCTAGATTTGAATGGAACAAAGCAACACTCATGCTCACATGAACAGGAGAGCCACAGAGACAACTACTGAGCGCAGATAAGATAAGGAAAGGTCCAGCTTTGACAATTTAATATCCGGATTCAACCACAGCCCTCTCTCACACACACATACACACACACCGACACTGGCCCTTTGTAAATATCCTGGGAACGACATTCTAGAAACAGTTCGTCCCACTTCGGAAGAGATAAGATTATCTTAGAAAACTCCCCAGCTCAGTCAAGGAAGCTACATGTGAATTCCATCTTCCTTTCTCACACTTTTTCACAACATATGCTCTCATTGGCGGGCCGAGAAGGACCAATGAATGAGCGACAGCGATGGAGGCAGAGAGATGAAGAACCAATGAGAAGACACCGCCCTCTCTTCGCTGGACCAATCAGAACTGGCCTTGATGGCTATTTAAACCGTCGCGCCCTCTGTTATGGCGCCTCTCTCTGGTCTGAATACTCTAGGTACCAGCCGGAGGGGGGTCCATGCATGATGTCTACTTGTATCCTTATTTCTGAATGAAACGCTAATAATTGTAAAGTAGAAGTCTACCGCTGTTTCTTTCAGTCAGTGCCGTCCGGGTGGGTGTGTTCCTGTTGTTCCTCCAAAAAACCAACAGTTACTGGTTATGTATGTGGCTACAGGGACAGGGGATGGTCTTTATGACAGATGTCTCACTACCATTTGATAAACATGAAACGGTGCAGTTTGTCCCTCTTTGGACAATGCTGCCAGTCGCGTCCAAATAGACAATGTCATCCTTGCATCTCTTAACAGCTTTAAAGTCTTGTCAGACCAAAGCATAACGCTTTTGGTGTGCAAGGATATTTTTGGGGATGACCGCATCCTCAGAGCCATAAGGTTGACATTGCATGACAGTTTTCATGACACCGGTTGTTGGAACCTGATCCCATTACAGTCTTCCAGGTTTTCAAGATAAAGACTTTAAAGCAGTTTGGTGCCATCCCTTTCACCAGCAATGCACAGGTCTATCTTTTTAGCAGTTTTGTCTTTGATATTTTCACTAACAATGACCACGCTGGTAGCGATATGAGTTTGAACGGTTTATTTTGCGAAAGAGAGAAAAGGAAAAGGGGTCGAGGGGAAGGGATGTGGGGATGGGGTCGAGGGGAACGGGATGACGGTCGAGGGGTAAGAGGTAAGGGAGGTAGAGGGGTTAGATGGGTGAGAGGTCGGCAGGGTGAGACGGCGGGTTGCCGGTGTCCCGGTAGCTGCGGGAACGGG
Organism: Pseudoliparis swirei; assembly: GCF_029220125.1. NCBI lineage: Eukaryota > Metazoa > Chordata > Actinopteri > Perciformes > Liparidae > Pseudoliparis > Pseudoliparis swirei. The sequence continues at coordinate 6,224,584 of NC_079406.1, read as the reverse complement.
GAGTGGAGACTCGTGGGTGGGGGTTGTCTCTTCTTGGAGCTTCGGAGGGCTGAATCCCCCCGTTCCTGTGAGGGAGAGAGGATGGTATGTTTTGAAAAAGGGGTTGGGGGGAGGGATGTAGAGACAGAGACACAGGGAGATAGGCAGGTGTGCTCGGTTTAAATGCTTTAGTGCGTGGGAATGAGCTACGTTCGGGGCGTGGTCATTGCTCCCGAACTAAGTTCTGTAAAACTCCATTTATCAAAATTTCACACTCATACAATTTTACAAACATTGACATCATTGAAAAATACATTCATACATACAATTTGGTGGCTCCCTCCACCTCCAAAACATTAACTCATCAACATAAAATGGACGTTAAAACATTTCTCACAAAGAAAACATCGACCAAACCGTTATCTACATAATTTACCAAAAATACATGAAACCTCAGAACGATATGTTGTATAGTGTCGGGTCAAACCATACTAGACCAGAGGGCCCACACAAGGCCCAGGTGTTGGCTATGCTGCTGATTACCTCAGGTGTTTCCACTTTGCTGATGACCCTTGGCCCCGCCCACCTGCAGGGACACGAGCCAGTGGCGAGATAGTTTATTGAATCTAGAGGAGGATTGAATGAGGTAGATACCTTTTTCCATTATCTTTAGTTTTGTAGGTGTGAGGGAGAGAACAAAGCGAAGGTTGGTCGTATTGGATGAAGGAGGAGATGTGTGGTCACATTCCTCCCCCATTACCAGTTTAACGGCTGTTCCCAGTACCTGAATAACATCTCCGCCGTCCGGGGAACCCAGTGAATGTTGTCCCTAGTGTTGACCTGAAAAAGAAGCAGGATTATTTGGGGTAAAAAAGTTATATTTAGTGGAATTGGTGGTGTTGAGTTGCTTGAGGAGTGTCTGTTTCTAGGGGGCGAAATTAATGATGGGAATATAGACGGTGGCGTTGGGGAAAGTGAGGAGAGCTTTTCCAAAGTTGTGGTGGTTGTATTTTCTGCAAGGCAGTTCAAGGCCACGAGAGGCACCGGGACTAGCGGGGCTGCGTTTAAAAAGCCGGCTAAATGAATAAAACAAAATGGTTAAAACGGCAGGACAGCAGAGCGAGAACCAGCGGGGCAGTTGGAGAGAAGATGATAAAAGGCTCCATAAATTACCCTGGAGTTGTAGGTTAAAAAGGCAGGAGGGGTGGGCTACATTTTAAAAGACTAAAAAGAAGGCATGAAACTAACACAAGGGGATGAGGGAGTAAAAGTAAAATAAACACTATTTTTTCCCTTAATAAATATATCTAAAATATTATGGATACACTACTGGTCAAACGTTTTAGAACACCTCAATTTCTCCAGTTTTTATTGAAATCTCCAGTTATATTTCTCAATGTATGAAAGCATAGAACAAATATCTCAATATATGAAAGCATAGAACAAATAAACAATTGTAGATAACAAATAAATGGAATTTGTTTAACAAAAAGTAATCTAAATGTTTGACTCATCAAAGTAGCCACCAGACAACTTTCGTTCTACAATGGAAATCAAATATTGTTCATAAAATTCTTCCAACCCATTACCTGTTCCGTGAAAATGTCTTCGTTGGGAGTTTTTGGGTAAATAATCGACAGAAAAGAGAAATGGAGCCACTGAAAGGTTTGATTTCAAAGATTATATTAAGACTTTTTAAGTCCGGTTGATCTGGGCAGAGTTGTTTTACCGCCAAAGTTCTTCTCTAAAATGGGTCTTGGAGGAGAGATTTTAGCGGGTTGGATCTTCTTGGAAGAGAAGTGCTCTCACTTTGCTGATTGTTGTCAGGTCATTTAAAAAGTGCCAAACCAGAACGTGCAGCTTTGCAGACAAGCTGGCCCAAAGTGGAATCTATTTAGGATGTGGATTGTCTAAATTGTATATCTCATTTATATCTTTCATCAGTAATGGGCTAAACAGCTTCTTAGACCCATCTCTTCTGGGCCAAAACGATTCGACCCCAGCGCAACAGACGTCAACAGGCAGAGAGGACGTGCAGGAAAACATATTTTTATCCTATTTTACAGATGTTACTGGGTATATTCCATAGTTTCGAGTACACAGGCTTTATTCCACTGACTTGTTGGGTACTGAGCAACTGCTGGTAAATCCTAAATGTAATAATTTTCTTTGAACGGCTCATATTTCTTCAAATCTGACAGATATTGCCACCGTGTACAGCAATTGCAGCACCTGTGAAAACATATCGTGAGGCAATAAAACAAGCAATATTTGTCATGAGACTTTTATACCTCTTATGCTGCTCATCCACATCGTACAGTGGCTTGAAATGCTTCCCACGTGTCACTCGCCGTGCACTTTGTGAAGACGGGTATATTAAAAAGCACGAGTTTATCACCATTGGAATTTGTAGGGAGTACTTTCTGAGACACCGTCTCCACAGCATACTTCTTCCTTTTTTTTTACAGGGCAGGACCGGCATATTTTAACACTTCAACCCGTTGTTCCCTGATGTCAAATCCTGTGCCACCGTTTTAGGTCGTGGTGTTTCCTCTACTGCCAAACAACCATTGAGCATTTTTAATTTGGCAAAGGGTTTTTTGGATAGGAACTGGTGTCGGCGCGACACCATCCGGACAAAGAGGACCGCCGATCAAGGCAACAAAGATCTACAGGAGAATTAAGCTGAGATCAGTAAACTGTGAGGGTGTTTTTCAGATGAAAGCCAGAACGAGAAACAAAACGACAAGCTGCTGAGATCCCCCCCAAAACAGCCCTTCAAAAGTCCTGACAGCTGGACACACTGACATACCGCTGTACACGGCACACTTGTGGTCGAAGTACAAAAAAGCAAGCCTACGGAGACTGAAAGTGGCCTACAATGACGCCATGAGGATATTGTTGAAGAGACAGAGGTAGACTAGTGCCAGTGAGATGTTTGTGGCTGCAGGAGTTTACACATTTAATGCAGTTTTAATACATTTAATGCACAGGTTTATCTGCCGGGTTGATGACTCAGAAAATGAGATCATCATATTTTCATTAAATATAAAATTCAGCACTACACGCTACCAGTCCCAGCTGTGGAGACACTGGGACATCTGTCTATTTATAAGGCATGTGTAGTTCTTTGTTCTTTGTTTGGGTTTTGCTTGTGGTTTTGTATGTTTTGTACTATCTGGACCTTGAGGCTGTAATAAAAGTTTGATGATGTCTGTTGAGCAACCAGCTTGATCAGAGCGTCCCGTATCCATTTATAAACGGCACTGTTCTCTCACTTGCACATCCATGTGGTGTTGGTCATCTATCGGTGGTTCTCAACCTTGTTTCAGTGATGTATCCCCTGGGGAAAAAAATTAAAAAACAGCGCTGTGCCACAAGTGTCTATTTATCAAGGCTTTTAAAATGAATGCTCCTGGCCCCTTGAGTGCCCCAAAAAATGACCAAATGCTTATTTGATATATTTGACCGGTAGTTTAATATTATTCATGCATCAACCCTGTATCACAAAAATTACGTTCCCCCAGACCTAAAATGCAATTTGCAGTTACGTTTGACTCAAACGTATTTCTCTCCAAATTACGTTTGAATGAAACATATTTCTCTCCAGATTACGTTTGTATTTGACGTATTATAATTGCAAATACGTCTCTGATGAACGTATCTTTGCCGTTTGTTATCTCTCTTTCTACAATGCTGTTATGAATTGTAAAAGCGTCCTCTAGTCTTATTTATTATTTTGTTATATATGTTGTTTCGCTGTATTCTGACAGCAATAAGCGTTGTAACGGATCATATGAATTGGCGTGAAGACTTACTGCTGGTGACTCTCCTTTATTTTCTTTTTAGGTGACAATACATTAATTAAAACTCGGCCACTATCACCACCTCATCACCACCGTAACAGAGTTAGTCCCATACGGGTCAAATAAACTATTAAACTTGTTATAAAATGCGCATCTGTCCGTAATCGATACCATAAAGTTCGCATTTTAACCTAAAAAAAAAGTGCGCTTCCTTTTAACGTTTCAAAATAAAAGTCCGATTTGTCTGTTAAGCGGAAGTAGTATACAACGTCTATATTTATTCAAATCATACAATATAAAACGCATACATCAAAATCAATAAGGAAAATGCTAAACAGTCAAACAACTCAAAACAATAAACCCTTCATGGGGTTATTTAGAGGTGTGTTTACTTCTCATCAAACAAAAAGAGCAGGTACCCGGAAAAATTGGGGAAATAATAAGAGAATTGTTAATAAAACATGATTTACCCTACAACTTCCACTGATATGCATGCAAACTAATACATCGCTTCACACACACACACACACACACACACACACACTGACAGAAACACATAGACACTCACATACGTACACACACACACAGGCAGAGACACACACATACTCACACGCAGACACAATCTCACACGCACACACACACAGACACAAACACTCACACACGCACACAGAATGACAGACACACACACATACTCACACGCAGACACAATCTCATACGCACACACTCTTACACACGCACACACAAACACAGACAGACACTCACACAGACAGACAGACACACACTCACACACACACACACACAAAATGACAGACACACACAGACACACACACTCACACTCAGACACACACATACAGACACTCACATACATACAAACACAGGCAGAATCACACACACACACACACACACACACACAAATACAGATGCACACACATGCATACTCTGCAGACTGACCCTTGACCTCCCAATTGTCTCTCAGATATAACCCTCCTGCTTTATATTTAATATATTATATTTACCTAAATATAAGACTTTGAGGTCGTGAGGGGAATCCCCTCCAAAACATTCACAAGAGAAAATTGTCACCGTGCCAATAACTCTTATACAATCCTTAAAACCAGTCTTTTAGTTAATTTTTCAGACTTTCAATCAACTTAAAGATCTGGATTATTTTCAGATTCAAAGAAGGGCCTCTGAATATGAATACCCTACGGCGTTGGACCGATAGCTCTGAGTTAAGGGCCCCAAAAACAGGTCCAAAGGGTCAAATTGGGCCTTATTCTCTTAAATTTGCATATTTTTTGACAAGTGCAAAAATGGCCATAATCTCCTAAATATTCGTCCTGGAAATCCCAAATTGAACACAGACACTCAGGACAGGGCCTACAATGAGGTGATGGGGTGAAATTTCCTCCGAAACACCCACAAGAGTTAATTGGCTATCTGAAATCCAGGACTTGAAGAGGGTGTGTGGCTTTACAAATCTGAGACCCTGTTGTGAGCTTGGGCTGATTTTAGCTTTTTTTTCTTCTAAACATGTCAGAGCTTAGCTTTCTTTTGCAGGTTGTAGCCACTCCCCAATGGGGCCCAACCATGTAGGCTGGCAACATATAGCACTTAGCATCCCTGCTTGGGAGGGGTTTAAAAACCCGGAAAAAAACAAAATTCCTTCCTTCAAAGGTTAACAACTCCTTACATGTTTGTACTATATGAACAATTTCAATTGTATTCTACCCCATTTGGGAGTGGCTACAACCTGAAAAGAAAGCTAAGCTCTGACATGTTTACCTAATTTGACCCTTTGCTCCTGTTTTTGGGGCCCTTAGCTCAGAGCTATCGATCCAAAACTGTAGGGTATTCATATTCAGAGGCCCCTCTTTGAATCTGAAAATAATCCAGATCTTTAAGTTGATTGAAAGTATGAAAATTTACTAAAAGACTGGTTTTAAGGATCGTACAAGGGTTATTGGCACGGTGACAATTTTCTTTTCTGAAAGTTTTGGAGGGGATTCCCCTCATGACCTCAAAGTCTTATATTTAGGTAAATATAATATATTAAATATAAAGCAGTAGGGTTATATCTGAGAGACAATTGGGAGGTCAAGGGTCAGTCTGCAGAGTATGCGTGTGTGTGTGTGTGTGTGTGTGAGTGTGTGTCTCTGCCTGTGTGTGTCTCTGTGTGTGTGTCTGTCATTCTGTGTGTGAGTGTGTGTCTGTCTGTGCGTGTGAGAGTGTGTCTGTGTGTGAGTATGTGTGTGTCTCTGCCTGTGTGTACGTATGTGAGTGTCTATGTGTTTCTGTCAGTGTGTGTGTGTGTGTGTGTGTGTGTGTGAAGCGATGTATTAGTTTGCATGCATATCAGTGGAAGTTGAAGGGTAAATCATGTTTTATTAACAATTCTCTATTATTTCCCAATTTTTCCGGTACCTGCTCTTTTGTTTGATGAGAAGTAAACACACCTCTAAATAACCCCATGAAGGGTTTATTGTTTTGAGTTGTTTGACTGTTTAGCATTTTCCTTATTGATTTTGATGTATGCGTTTTATATTGTATGATTTGAATAAATATAGACGTTGTATACTACTTCCGCTAACAGACAAATCGGACTTTATTTTGAAACGTTAAAAGGAAGCGCACTTTTTTTTAGGTTAAAATGCGAACTTTATGGTATCGATTACGGACAGATGCGCATTTTATAACAAGTTTAATAGTTTATTTGACCCGTATGGGACTAACTCTGTTACGGTGGTGATGAGGTGGTGATAGTGGCCGAGTTTTAATTAATGTATTGTCACCTAAAAAAAGAAAATAAAGGAGAGTCACCAGCAGTAAGTCTTCACGCCAATTCATATGATCCGTTACAACGCTTATTGCTGTCAGAATACGCAGGCGAAACAACATATATAACAAAATAATAAATAAGACTAGAGGACGCTTTTTACAATTCATAACAGCATTGTAGAAAAGAGAGATAACAAACGGCAAAGATACGTTCATCAGAGACGTATTTGTAATTATAATACGTCAAATACAAACGTAATCTGGAGAGAAATACGTTTCATTCAAACGTAATTTGGAGAGAAATACGTTTGAGTCAAACGTAACTGCAAATTGCATTTTAGGTCTGGGGGAACGTAATTTTTGTGATACAGGGTTGCATGCATACGCCTGTTAAAAGTGGCTAGTCATGCTGCTAATGGTAAAATAATGCTGCCATTAGTCTTTACTGTGGAAAGTCCTCAATACCTTCTTTAGAAATAAAAATTTGACATGAAGTAGTCTACTCAGTTAATCTCGGGAGAAACCCGTTCTGATAGGAAGGCGTGTGACATGCACGACATCGCTTGTCATCTTCCGCTGCATCGTGTTTAGGCAACAACACTACGGTGAGCGCAGTAGTGAGGATTATGGATCAAAATATTCACCTTAACAGAAGTATGTAAATGCATGATTAACGTCAATAACTTAAAAAAAACATGTGGGAACACTTTCTAGAACATCAGACTCTGCCAATAATAATGATCAATTCTAGTCACGGTGTGAAAATCAACCAGTCGAGTATGAAATATTGTACATTTGTAAGTTTACAAAAGAACTGCGCTCTAATTGTACTAAACCCAGCAAGCTGGAGACCCAGTCTGACTGCGGTAACAAGGCGGCTGCCTCCTGGCACGCATAGCGGGACAGGAACATTTGAACATCAAACACTCATTTCCTGTGCCGTGGTGAATTTTTATGCACTAAATTATGGTGGAAATATATATTTCATTCATGTGAAGGAAAATGCATAATGCAGGGGACTCGTCCTTGAAAAATGACTTGACTGAAAATGTTGTGCTGCGTTATGTTATAACGTTGCAACATGAAACGGAACACCATGAACACGGTTTCTTAAAATATGATTTTTGAATAAGGCACACAACAGGGCGGTCCTGTGTTGTGCAACATGTTTATGTCTGAAACCAACAGACGGCACTGAAAAAGCAAAATCACACGCTTTAAAGTTGCACATGAAGGCAAACGCTGACCGTGAAAACAAAGGTGTAAAGAACAGCACAAATCTAGTTTTACTTCCTGATGTTCCTATTTTTACTTTTTTAAATTCCAGCAGTTAAGAATACTTTTACACGACGTGAACAAACTCGGATGACGATTAAAAAAAAAAGACGGCGGTAAGAATTGTGGATGCTGGGTTTCTCCCCCGTGATGCAGCTAGAGGTACTTCAAAACCGCCATGGTTTATGCATGAGTCTGGATAACAAACAAAAACCGAAAGAAGAAGGAATGGGAGAATGAGAGGAGCAGGGAGAAACCTACAAGTTGGCATAAATCAACACGGCGAGCTTCCCAGAGAGTGAGAGAACTTCTTTAAGGGTGTTCCCAGTAGAGCCGCCTTCAGAGAAGATCCCTCGAAAGTCTTCCTCCTCCCACCACGCCTTCCCCTACTCCTCTGTTAAGAGTAAACATGTCTATGTGCCAATAATACCTCAGTCATTTTTGTAAACGGTATTACGTTGGAGGGAATTTAATAACTGCCAGGGAAAAGTCCGGAAGTAGATCTGGTTCTCGTGAAGCAGGGCAACATTATGAGATTTTCTGATCGCAATTCAAAAGTATATATTGTGATATATATTTCATATCCCCTTCACACACTTCCTCATAGCATCCTCGGCAATTTTTCTATTTATTTCAATTTTACAATGTTCACCACCGGTTTTAATGTTACGTTCAGGGATGAAAGGCGAAACATCGTGTAGTTGAGAATGTAGTTAAGTTATTTTGTATGACAGTGTTGTACACACAGCCTGATTTACACTTCACTTTGCTTGAGCTCTATTACAGAACGTCTTTTCTTAACTCCTGTGGACCGACAATTATACTGTAAAAATTGACCGTTTCCTTTTTCACCCTTTTTAAGATGTACAAATAATGTGGTTTTCCTTTTTAAACTCCGGTTCCTCAACAATTCCTTTCTGGTCTCAACAGTAGACCTTTTTTTTTAACCAATTATCAAATAAATTCAAAAAAATGGCGCATTGTAGAATTAGCAAAGCAACAAGTCAGTGTTACGGTCGCCCTTCGTCGAAGAGTTTACGCTACTTCTGCCCTCGGTCATGAAGGAAACTGGTTTGTGTGCGCGTCGTCGTGTAATAATTCCTATTTAAAGTATGCTTAAGACCTTCTCCAACGGCTTCATAATAGGTGCTCGGCACACGGGTTCTATATTCATATGACATTAAAGTGATTTCATGCTTCAAGTGTGACAAATTGTGAAACTGCTCACATGTGCCCACACAAACACACACACACACACACACACACATCTATTTAGTTTAATTCCAAAAAGGTACAAACCAGAATGTATGTTTCTGAATATTTTAAGAATTTCAATAAGAGCCTTAGTCTCTTCAGTGGATTGGGTTGTTGTGTACTGTGGGGGTGGTGCTTGGTTAGAATACATCTCCATCAGTGTTCAGCCCCATGACAAATGGGATTTGGGAAATCTGAAGGTCAAATCGAATAGCAAACGGCTCCTCTCAGCCGCCCCCCTCCCACGAGTCCATAACAAGCCACTCGGTACAGATTTTGGGAGGCAGCCTGTTTCCCGGCTTGTGGCGTCTCTAATGGCGCAATCCATTCGCCATCATAAATAATGTAGGCGGAAGACTTATGATTCCACTGTTGTGTGTTTTTGCGGCACGGAATCTGCTTTCAAGGCCATTCCTCAGCGGAGTAAAGTGGAGATAATGTTGGATATTTTCAGCAGCTGGGAACATTTACCATTTCTGCCTTTTTGTCCTCTCAGAGGGCTGTTGGTCTGAGAGCCACCTCTGCATATTTAGGATAACAGCAAACATAAGTAAGGAAGTGGACTTTGAGTTTACATTTGTTTCTCGGGTCATGGGCGACAGGTATAGAACATAGAACAATTCTCCCTCCTACTTAAACCTATGGGGATAAAAGTACACCACTATTTTGAGGGTATGGGCAAATCTGATATTGAGTATTAAGTCCCTGCTTTATAGTGATTGAAAACAACTAAGAATGGCAAATGTGAAACGGTCATAAAAGAAACCAAACGGTCAATTGCGGACACAAAATGTTCTTATTAAATCAAATTTAATGTAGCATACTCTGAAACTCACAAAACGAACATGCATAACAAACATTTAACCCCTCCCACAGTATAATTCCATCCCCGGATAACCTTTAAAAAACAGCTTATTATTTTAGGTTTCTGTTCAAAATAACTTACCCAAACTAAAAAGGGTGTATCTCTGCAATTACAAAGGCTATTTGAATAATGTTGGTCTTATAATAAAGGCAAGACATATGCGCTTTTGCTCAGATGTGTAAATAGTTGTATATGTGTTACTGGTTAAGAGTAAATAAAGATTCAAAATGGCAAAAATAGAAGTTTCAGGTTCGCATTAAAAAAAAAGAAGCACTTTCAGGATGATTATCTCTTAGAAGGATGCACAGCAAAGGCCTAAACTAACCCAGATAATGACCCAACATGTGAACAGTCTCTCAGCAAGTTTGACATCCGACAAATCCACTCCTCCGATACTCTGATTGTAATCAACAATGCAGTCTGGAACTGGAATGTTCTGGTTTTGCCGGCCCCCCAGCCGTCTTCACCTTCCTCTGCACCGTCCGTCCAGTAGAGGCCTCATTGGCCGTGGAGCACAATATCTGTGTAGAAGCTTTATTTTGAAAAGCCTGTCATACGTAGCAGTGTTTTTCCTCTCACTGCCTTTACCTTGGGCTTAACAGCTTTGAAGAAGAAGAAAAAACAACAATTACAACCAGTCCAGGGACACCTGTGCGTCCACATCTGTTATCCAACCACAGCGGCAGAGACCCCTGTTAACGATTGTCGATCGCTTTTCCATTCTTGCAGTCCGTTTAAATGGCTCTGACTAAGAGTGACTGCTAAATGGCTGAAAATGAGAAATATTGACTTGAGGCTGGAAGGTTGTTGATTGGAACCTCAGTTTCAACAACATGTATATATTTATTTTTAACCTTATTAGTGGCGCCGATTATCGCTGTCTTACTAATCACTTTGTAAAATGTGTGATTTAAATATACAGTATCTATGGTAAGTTTTGGGCCATGCCATATTGTGATGGTAATCAAAATCATAGCTTTGCTTGGGTTTCATGTTTAGTGTCATTGGTCTACTTCGTGTCATTAGTCTCGTTAGTGACATGAAGCTTTAGTCACCATCGACACATGACCCATTGTCACGTGGGCTATTAGTAAGTCAAGTGAACTTCAACCCCAACCTTTTCCTAAACCTAACCAAGTAGTTATGTTGGCTAATCCTAACTTCCTTTGAAGACGGAAGATTATTTTAAAAAAGTCCCTACACAGGTACACGACACGCTCTCCCTGCCACGTTACTGATGCTGTACAGAGAGACATAGTATAGCGAAGGCCCACTGACCGATACACACACACTCACACACACTCTCTAAGCCAGGGTGACCTGAATGTGTAAAACTGCTCTTAACTTTCCTCCATTGCGGTGAAATATGGATGCCTTTTGGCCTCCCCGGTGGAGTACGCCGGCGTCACAGGTCGAAAGGCTGAAAGGCAACATGGTTTAAAGACTAAATGACTTTGACCTGGGTGTATGGGATAGAGAAGGAGCAAGAGCGTGGTCACGCACAGATACATACGTTCTTTCACACGCAGTAGCATAAACCAAAAGGTTGGAGAGTTTAATGGCATTGAAACAGCAGATAACACCAATGTTTGGAGGTTGAACCACTTTCCCCAAGCAGAGATGACTTCATTCTCGTCTTCAGCTCTCATCGTGTGGGTATGTGTGTGTGTGTGTGTGTGTGTGCCAAGTCACCAAGGCAGAGAAAGTAATAACATCTGAGAAATAGAGATTTTATTGTGTGCCAAAGATGCTACTTCAGATCAATGCTATACTTGCATGGCAAAGTTTGCTTTTATTATCGCCTCCCCAATAAGAGGCTATATTTCTTTTTTAAAAAGGGCAGTATTTCTCCACAATCTGATAAAGAGCTCCCATTTTTCCGTGTTACTTTTTCGCCATTGGTGTTTCAGAGTAAGTCATCGCTTTCTGACAGATTGAAATGTGCTTCTGAAATGCAACACTGCGTATCGTGAATGATCTGTGGCGCGGCTGGATGAGTGTTTCACGGAGAGAACATCCAATTTGGTCTCCAGTCAAGTGAGGATGAGAGCGAGTGTGCTAAATAATGTCCGGATGTTTTGTGTTTCTGACTTGAAAAGATTTGTCTACCAGAAATTTCCGGATTCGATTAATTGAAGTTAACGATATTTAATGGCAAAAAAGTTTATAGACAACTATTGTTCACCATCGTGGGGCCGGAATGAGACTAACGTCCACAGACAAACACAGTTGTGTTTTATCAAAAATAATAGCAGAAGGGAATCTGTGTTTTAAAAAACCTGCTGCGTAGCCACTTAATCATAATGACTGACTGATGGCAGTTGTCTGATTGGCCGATGGCTCTGCGTCTACACAACCAATCGGCATCCAGGCCTCAACCTGACTTCTGATGAGCCTAAACAGGACGCACACACAGTCTCTTACACAACGATTATCACGACTGTCTTTTCACACTTTCACTCTTCATTAACTCGCTGTGACGATTGAGGCCCGGCTGTCGGTAAACGAGTCGTGTTTCCTTCGTGATTTCACGACAACTCGTCGTATTCATTAGCGGCGGTTTTGAGAGAGAAAGTTGACGGACACGAGCTTTAGTTTTATTGCGTGGCAGAGAAATAAAGGGTTACCAAGCAACGCAGTGAATGCTGTCGGCCGGTGAGATGGGCCGCCTTCTGCCTCGTTGGTGCGACCTAATGCGCCCGCTTGTACGTTCCATCAGTGGAGTTCCATGCTGCCGCCCTCTCTGATGTAGCACAAAGAGCGTCAGGGACGACTGACGTGGTATTTTACCCTTTTGCAGTTTGATTTTAGTGCATTAAAGTTAATTGGAACACATGTTTGGTTCTCCCCCCTGAAAACACCAAGATGACAACTGCTGAACTCGAGGCTTCAAAACCTCAGTGCTGCGTCCACTTCTTACCTTTACACATGAGACGAAGCAACCGTAGAAAGAAAGGGAAGGAAGGGCGGATGAGGAAAGGATTTAAGATCGGAAAGAGGAGGAAGAAGGCAGCTAAAGCTAAGAGACATGAATGAAAGGGAACAATTAAGCGTTGTTGCTATTACCTCTGGAAATCTCTCCCACCGTCTCTACCTCGACGTGTCAGACTTGAACAACCAACTGGGAAAAAGCTGCTCTTCGATGCCTGAGCTCTGTCTGTGCGCTCCTCACATCTTTCCTCATCTCCGACTCCATCCTCCACTCTTTCATTGTACCTCTGCCGCTGACTCTCTTTCCAATATTCTCCTCCTCTCCCGATCCCTCATCCGTCTCCAGTCACATCTGTATCGCGGTTGTCAGTCTCATCTTCCCCATCTGGACTCTTGCTTATTCCCATCTCAGGTTGCCGGATGTTTAATCTGATTCAAGGGCTGGCTACTGTATATGACGTATGGAGCTTGGGGATATGTTCTGTTTGAAGAATGGTATGGTTGTGTAAATAAGCCAAAGTAGTTCAATAAAGCTGCAAAGTTGACTTTTTTAGGAAATGTTCAAGCATAGACCCTAAAATTACTTTCTTTCTGAGAGTTGGATTAAAAAAATAGATTAACATGGTTGTCGTGTGAGGGTTTTAGTCAGTATAGCTTCATGACTGGGAGAAGGAGGAAACAGACAGATAACTATACTTTTAACATAAAAGTAATGCAAAGTGTTTGCAAGCGTCTCTAAAACTCATTCAAACTAAACTCAATTGCTCACAAACCCGAAATGTAAAAAACGGAATTTGTATTATAGAGGAGTACATACTGTGTAGGCCTACATGCATTTTTGTTGTTGTTGCATTAAATACACTTTCTTTATTAATGAACATAACAGTTGTCAAAATAAATAAAATGATGGCTTATTCTTAAAGTCTTCTTCAATACAACGCGAGTCAAACAGACCATAAAGCTGGGTATGCTTTAGGGCGGGGCTACTGTGATTGACAGGTCACTGCCAGAGCTAAATATGGTGTCACCACGTCACTCCTCTAGAGTCCAAATATGATCACTTCTGTTCACTGGTTGCTAAAATCCAAGATGGCGAAGGCTGAAACACTAAACTGGAGGCTTCGAAAGGGCAGTCGTCAAACAGACGGGTGACATCACGACAACAACATCCACTTCTTATGTACAGAACGTTGAGTAACTTCCGTTTCCTCGCCGAAAAGACGAGGAAACGGAAGTATTTTTATCTAATGCGCTCAAATGTTGTCATCTACATTTCATTCATGTCCGGGGAAAGAAAAAGGCCGCCTCTGCGATGTGAAATCTTTCTTTTCATTCTTTTTCGGGGTGTTTCCACCACTCTGGCATCCGGCCACCTCGACAGATGAACGCCCTGCAATGCAGCTGCCGGTTGCGAACCGCGGTCCCAATGGCCCGTCTGCATGAAAAGACATGACAATTTAGGCAGTCAAAAGATTTCACGCATTGCGCTGTGCCTCAAGTCATTATGTTGCTTGATGAAATACCAACAATACAAAGCACTGGGGAGAACACACACTGGTGCTACATACCGTTTCACACGTACTCTGGCGGTTTAATGTCAAAGTATTTCGACGTGGGCCAAAATCAACACTAGATTGATAAATAGCACTGCAGGTGAGAGGGAAAGTTACGTAATTATTTTGGGGTGAACTGTTTCCTTTTAAGTTGGGCACACCGAGAGGTTTTCATCTACAGCTTACAACGCTCTATGACTTCAATTAAAATCTACATTTCAGTCATCAACCTCGCCCGTCAACCTATACACAATATATAATCTGGAGGAATATTCATCAGTCCTTGAGTGTTCCTGCTTCCAGCCATGCTGAGCGTCTTGTGTACTGAAGCATTTGGTAACAGGGGTGGAGGGGTGTTTATCTTTATCATGCAGGCTGTACAACTTCAAACACGTGTACCACCCACTGGAGATCACCGAGAGGTGAAGACGTAGCCCGAAGGTTCGCCGTCTTTAATTTACAGTGCGGGTTCATTTTTCCACCCTAATTAGTGGAATATTATCTGCTTAAATGCCTTCGCTGCCAGACAAAACACACACTTCAAGCAGATGTTTTCAGTCAATGTTTGGTTTCCCCCGTGAGGCGACGGATGCACCGACGTATGAACCCTTCAAAGGCCTTTAGAAATAGTTCAGCACTAAGCAAGACAAACGTGGACGGTTTTCATCATTATACTAAAATGTATTTACAAATCACCATTATTGATGGGTTTTTTTCCTCTATATTCACCCAATTACCAAACTAAGTTATTATTCATTCGCATTAACAATATGTTAATTGTTTTTGATGCAATGTTTATAAAGGATAGACAGCTGGCTCTGATTTTTCCAGATGTATGCATGTTCTCTACATTTCCTCACAAATGCACAACAATGCCTTCGAAAAAAAAGAAAGAAAGAAGGGCAGTTATTAGGGTATATTAAAACATTTAAAAAAAGATTTCTATAACACTAACATTTTTGGGAAGAAAACAAGTGTGGGCTCACTCAAATTCTTTACATGATACATGTGATGACTAATGCATATCATTTGTGGGAGTGGAAATTGGACACGTAGGGCCAATATTTGTACTTCTATGCCTCAAAGGTCACAAGTTATTGAGCCTAAATGTGAAGAGCTACACACACGTTCTGCATCGCCAAATAGGCCTGACATTAGAGATGCACTAATTGCAATTGCGTTGGCCCATTCAGATATTATAAAAGTTGGACATACAAAAACAAATATTAAATAAAACTTTAAATACAAAGTGTTACTTTCCCAAAAGAACTTTCAAGTAGTTGTCACAAAAAATGTTACGCCCCACAGCTTTTCTTGGTCTTGTAGTTGTAACAAATGCAAACTGTATGTCCTGTTGACCATTAAAAAGAAGCTCTTATGTCACCATAAGGTGGTGACTATCTGCAGCTCATCACTTAAATGCATTTATTGTGTGTGTGTGTGGGGGGGGGGGGCTGCTATTACCAACATGCTTAATAAACACAGTGACCCAGAACTATGTTGCGGTCGTGCTGCTGTTGGGTCCTCACACTATCTCTGTCATAATAATGTGTTTTAATGAGCATAATGATGACACGTGGGATGATTTCTCATAACTGGGTCAAGGTCTAAACATATTTAACACCCTCAAATAACATCACTGTGTTCCGTATTGTGACGGTGGGCATTTTCACTGCCAGATATTTTCTGGAACAATGTGTGAACTCCTGAGGCACACAAGGTATGTTACGGCCTTCAAAATATTTTAGGGGGCGTATAGAAAGATGTTCACAGACCAACATCTTCCTGTCTGGAATGATTAATGTATCGTCTCTACCTGCTCCGTCATGCAAATATGCACTGAAGAGCCTGCCATTCTGAAAAACACAAGTGAAAAGTGTAATGATTATTTTATAAGTCTACATTTAAGGGTTACAGAAGCCTCGTCACCTATAGAGTTAGGTTGCACATTACGGATTTGTTTATTAAAGCCGGACAGCGTGCTAAACACAGATGGAAGATTAGAGGATAAATAAACACAGATGGAAGATTAGAGGATGAATAATTCTGCTTCTGTGTTCTGGGCCTCGTCTCGCATCGAGGCACCTTTTGTGTCTGTTTGAGACGCACCAGGCTTTCATGTCACTCCCAACTTAAACCCATCTGCATCGGTGAGAAATGGTCTGAGCAACTGCTGTAGTAGCAAGAGAGAAAGCCCAGGCGGCTGGACTGGTCAAACAAACACAGGACTTTCACCCAGGATGCAACTGTTCTAGTCCAGTGTAAAACTCCATGTCCACACTGACTTATTTTAATGTAGTTTTGGTAAGTAACTGGTGCGATTTGGACTTCGACATAACACCATATTTATTCATAATTTTCCAAAACCAAACTAAGTCATTTTGTATCCAAACTATTTGAAAGGTTGAACAAATGGTTGT
Source organism: Pseudoliparis swirei (assembly GCF_029220125.1). NCBI lineage: Eukaryota > Metazoa > Chordata > Actinopteri > Perciformes > Liparidae > Pseudoliparis > Pseudoliparis swirei. The sequence continues at coordinate 6,207,723 of NC_079406.1, read as the reverse complement.
GTGTCTGTGGCAAACTCTATAATTCATTAATATGCATCGCACACTCCCACCTTTAAAAACATCCTTAGTGTATATTGAATTCTCCACCATGCAGAGCGCTCCTGCACAGCTACTGATTAGCCTGACGTGTTAATGGCGTCGGATAGCTTCACGCCCGAATAAATGCACCTGGACCATCTGTGTGGGCTTCCCCCAGACAATAGCCTTGTTTTGATGCAGTGTCCCTAGTATTATCACTCCCTGATGTATTCCAGTGTTGTTCCTGTGTGCTGATGAGCTTAATCACCGGCAGTAAAGTGGAGTGAGGGGACGCCTCCGAGTCCCCAAGCTGCTCCTGATGTCTGTACACATTATTATAATCTCCTATACTTTATAGATTGAGCTTCGATTGATGCAAATGCTGTCGGACGACTTCAGGCCAATTGTACATTGTACGTTTATTTACTTTCCACTGGTATACAACAACCGATTCACTTTTGTAAGATGGCGTTCATGTGAGAATTCAAGGCGAAGCTACACCAAAACATTAGACAAGGTATATTCTAACATCAAGCTGGGCTATAGAGCCAGAGCATTAGCACACCTAGGCCAGTCAGACCATGTGTCCCTACTCCTAATCCCATCCTACACCTCCATCAGAAAAAGGGTTCCCACCACATCAAAGACAGTTAAAACCTGGCCTGAAGGTGCCACTCCACAGTTGCAAGACTGCTTTGAGTCCACCGACTGGGGGGTCTTCGAGCACGAGGACCTGGAACAGTACACTTCAGCGGTCCTGGGTTACATCAAGCACTGCATAGACTCCGTCACCGTGGACAAGCGTATCCGGGTACATCCCAATACGGCCGTGGATGACGGGAGAGGTGCAGCGTCTGCTCCGAGAGAGGAACACCGCCTTCAGCTCCGCAGATGGGGAGCTATACAGCACGGCCAGAGCCGACCTGAAGCGGGGGATCAGAAGGGCCAAGGCGGACTACAAGGCGAAGATTGAGGACTGCTTCCAGAGTAACGACTCCAGGCAGGTGTGGCAGGGGGTCCAACACATGACAAACTACAGACCCAGCCACCCCTCGGCCGACGGAGGCGACCCTCAGTTGGTGGAAGAGCTGAACTCCTTCACGCCCGCCACGAGGTGGGACCAACGGAAGCAGCCACACCACATCCACCAGCCCACAGCAGCCTCATCCTCACGGAACACGAGTGAGACGCACGCTGAAGGCCGTGAACCCGAGGAAAGCAGCAGGGCGGACGGCGTCTCGGGACGGGTGTTGAGAGACTGCGCCGACCAGCTGGCGGGGTCTTCACCAAGATCTTCAACCAGTCCCTGTCCCAGGCCACCGTCCCATCCTGCCTGAAAACCTCCACAATCATCCCGGTGCCAAAAAGAAAACCATCAGCTGCTTAAATGACTACCGTCCAGTGGCACTCACCCCATCCCCATGAAGTGCTTGAGAAGCTGGTTCGTTCCCACATCATCTCATCCCTTCCGCCGGCCTGGACCGTCACCAGTTTGCATACAGAGCAAACAGGTCCACGGATGACGCCATCGCCACAGCTCTCCACTCTGCCCTGTCTCACCTGGAGGGGGGGGGGAGCTACGCACGGCTGCTCTTCATGGACTTCTGCTCGGCATTTAACACCATCCTTCCTGACAGACTGGTGACAAAACTGTCAGACCTGGGATTATCACACTCTACCTGCCGTTGGATTAAGGACTTCCTGTCTGACCGCCCCCAGAGGGTGAGGATAGGTCCCCACACCTCCACGGCCCTCAGCCTCAGCACCGGGTCCCCCCAGGGCTGCGTGCTGAGCCCCCTACTTTACTCCCTCTACACTAATGACTTCACCGCCGCCCACCCCAGCAACTCCATCATAAAGTTTGCTGACGACACCACTGTGGTGGGCTGCATCTCCGGGGGTGACGAGACCGCGTACCGCGACGAGGTGGAGCAGCTGTCTGTGTTGTGCAAAGCGAACAACCTGCAGCTGAACAAGCTCAAAACCCAGGAGATGATCATCGATTACAGAAGGAAGAAAACTGTCATCCAGCCCCTGTACATTGACGGGGACTGTGTGGAGAGAGTCTCGGTCTTCAGATTCCTGGGCGTTCACCTGGCTGAGGACCTGTCCTGGAGAACCAACACCACGGCGATCGTCAAGAAGGCACAGCAGAGACTCTACTTCCTGAGAATACTCAGGAATTACCACCTCAGACAGGATCTGCTTGTGTCCTTCTACCGCTGCTCCGTGGAGAGCGTCCTCACCTATTGCATCTGCGTGTGGTTCCTCAGCTGCACAGCCGCAGAGAGGAACGCGCTTCAGAGGGTCGTCAACTCGGCCCAGAAGATCATCGGGTGCCCCCTCCCCACCCTGCAAGAACTGTACAGCTCTCGCTGCCTTAAGAAGGCAGTCAAGATCCTCAAGGATCCATCTCACCCGGGCAACGAACACTTTGTACGGCTGCGCTCAGGCAGGCGCTTCAAGACTATGTATACCCGGACCAACAGACTTAAGTTCAGCTTCTTTCCGAGGGCCATAAGCGCACTAAACGCTGCTAAGTTTTTAGAGAGTCAAATGTCGCATCCCCGTTCAATATGAGGAATCGTGCAATAAAAAACTTAGGTTTACACTAAGAAATATGCCTAGTTTACATACGTAGTTAGTAGTATATAGGGGACATGTATGCGCGTATACGTACGTGCACGCGCGCAACCTCACATGCACTCTCACGCACGCATATATATGTCCCCTTATTATGCATATTTTTATGGAAAAAAATAAAAAAATTAAATAAAAATTTAAATATATTATTTAAAATATAAAATATGATGACAAATTAAAAATCTACAAAAGAAAATAATTCCCTATAGATAGGAGCTATTGTTTGTACCATTTAAACATTTATAAAACCCTTCCCTGTGTCTTTAATAATACATAGTGTTTAGCAACGTGTTGAAATGACTAAGGGGGTGTGTCACACATGCACTAATGTAACTCTGACAGCATACAGGCACGAGCTGTAGGGGGGCGGGCAGCTAAGGTATGGGGGCGTGTTTGGTGGGGGAAAAAAAAAAAAGGTGTGTCCTAGAGGAGTAGGGAACGATGTTATTGGGTGCATACTACTTATGAATAAGGGGGAGGGATGGAGGGAGGGATGGAGGTGTGTTCATTAAAAATGTACCTCAAGGACAGCTCAAGCATTAACAGTCTACAGTTATCTGCCTGCTAAGCACGTCGCTATACCCGTTGGAGCAGACCATTCCTTGAGAATAATTTTTCTCCAAAAAAAAAAAAAAAATTTAAAAAAAAAAGGTAAGTGATGTTATGTTTGATAAAATGTTGTATAATATATCTATTATAATAGGGTTGTGTACAGGATAGCGAGGGTGCCGCATGGCGTCGGTTGAATGTCCGGGGCTCAGTCTAGAACCGTTATACACCGGTCCGTTAGCCCCTCCGGCTCTATATGACATAGCTCAGCCCGTCCCGATGCCGTTGTATAATGTTTCGATAGCGAGGGTGCCGCATGGCGTCGGTTGAATGTCCGGGGCTCAGTCTAGAACCGTTATACACCGGTCCGTTAGCCCCTCCGGCTCTATATGACATAGCTCAGCCCGTCCCGATGCCGTTGTATAATGTTTCGATTGTAATAGTGGCGTGTTCCGCATTGGAGGGGCGCTACAGTCTATGGTCGTTAGCCCCGGTGCTACTGTATAATAGTCTAGTGGTCTTGTTCGTGAGGGTACCGCACGGCCTGGGATGTGTGTGTGTGCCCGCTAGCTACCGTACAGATAGTCCCATGGACTACAAGGAGACACGTGGTCACTATACTGTTGTATAATATTTCGATTGTAATTCATCTTTATATAAATATATATATTCAATCACTCTTTTAGTATAAAACATACACTGACGCTGTGTTTTTATTAATTAGCAGATCATGGATAATATAAATATTGGTAACACCGAAAATATGCCTCCATCAGCTGCTGTATGTTCCGGTAGTGAGTATTAAATAATTATAGTAATGATGATATGGGCTAATAGTGTTTTTGTCACGGACTATATGTATGATTTATCGTGTTTGTAGACAGGCTGAAACGTAGGCGTCCTCCTCCAGGCGTAAAGACATGCGCACCAACGCCGTTTGACTCCGCCCCACCGGTCAATGACGCTGCATCAGAACTAGATGCGGCCATAGCTTGTATTACCGGGGATGTCAGTGAGTATTTGGTTTAATTACATGATGGCTGCCTAATTATCCATACGTTAATATAGTGTGGTATGGTGCAAAAATAAAATAAAAAATAAAAAAGTGGTATTATCTTGTTTGATTTCTTCAGCTTTCAAGACACCTATGAGATCTGCCTGTGTTAAACTATTGACACATCCTGTTGTATACAGTCAGGACATCGGTGCACAGCTATCAGGTAATATATTGAACATGTATTATTACCTCCGTATATATATATATATATATATATATATAGAGCTGTAGATATATATGTATAGATATGTGTTTTCTCAGAGGCTGTAAAGATCCCTTTGAGACATGTGGGTGGTAAAATATTGACACATCCTGTAGCATACCGTCAGGACATTGGTGCACAGCTATCAGGTAATATATATATTGCTCCTGTATTATTACCACCGTATATATATATATATATATATATGATGTAGATATGTGTTTTCTCAGAGGATTTTCAGTGCAGACCAGTCCTAGCATCAGCCATCCCCTCATCAGATGATGAACCCCTGAGCTGTGCTCAGTTGTATACACCCTCATCACCACAGCCAAAGAAGAAGAAGAAGCAGAAGAAGCTGATACATAACAGGTCTGTTATGGGTAGACATAATGACATGTCATATTTGTTTATAAACAGTATATAATATATATATATGCTATTTCACCCCCCATAGAGCGGCGATTCCATTATCAAGGGAGACGCAGACCATTGATAATACATGCTCTTCTGAGACACAAACACCTCGGGAGCCAACGACAAGAACAATTGCTACACAGACGAAGCGGTGTATTCAAACCGTCCCCAAGAAGGCCATTAAAAGGTGTGTTTTTTTTTTTTAATTATTTTTCAAAATGAAAAATGTAATAATATAAATTATTGCTGTTCCACAGAACCGTGAAAGCCTCACAGGAGCCAACACAGACGAAGCAGTTGATTCAAACCGTCCCCAAGAAGGCCATTAAAAGGTGTGTGTGTTTAATTAACTTGTTGACTTTTTTTTTTTATTATTTTTTTCAAAATGAAATAACTTATTGTTATTGTTCCACAGATCTGTGAAAGCCTCCATTACCCAAGTCCACACAGGCAGCAGCAGCAGCAGCAGCAGCAGCAGCTGTAACGTCAACAATACACCCTACGACTACTGCGCCGATGACATTGAGATAAATTCAGGTTTTGACGCAACGTCCCCACAGATGGTGATACAACCTATGGTTCATACATCAACAGATCTATGTTTAGAGGCCTGTGATATACCATCCGAAGTGTTAGAGCTTTTGGCCAGCTTCTGTCCAGAGCCACTGGTTGATGGGAGGGGTGTTGTCGATAATCAGCATACAGAATTGAGAGGTTTGCTTGGGGACATACAGGTGTGCATTAGTACGCTAGACACATCACACATTGACTTGGTAGCCGACCTATCTGACCGTTACATGTCTGCGGATAAAACGGCGGCCGTCTTTAACACTACACTTTTAGAGGCCATCAATGCACTCGGTGTTGGTCTGTCGGCCGACATACACAGGGAGTTTAGTGTGCTAAACACATCACTCAATACCTTAGGCTCCACCCTATCTGCCCGTTACAGGGCTGAGGATCAAGCATCGGCCATCGTGAGCACTACGCTTTTAGAGGCTATCAGTGCCCTTGGGGTTGGTCTGTCTGACTACTACCGTGTCGAGAATAAAACCATTATTGATGCGGTAAATACCCTCGGTGTAACTCTCGTCAGAATTGCGCAACAGGTAGTCCTCAGAAGCAATGCCAACAACACAATCACTCGTGCTCTAATAACCACAATACACAATCATGTTTGAACAGATGTAGACTGCGGCAGTGTTATACCAGCCACCTCCACAGGGGGGAGCCACAGTTGTTGTTGTTTGTTTTTGTTGCCTCCATTTAAAAAAAAAATTTAATACGCTATTACGATCTAATGTAGTTTTTTCTTTGTTTCAACTGTGTTGCTTGTTCACATAATGTCGCCACCACGTAAGGTCTATCGTTATAGCCCTCAGGACCTTACTGTTGATAGGTTAACAGATACACCTGATGATGATGATGATGAGCTGGCGTGCCCTATACACACACAAATAAATCCTTTGTCAGCTCTTGAGATTGAATGGAATGAATGGTTAGCACGACACGACTCCCATCCACCGACCATTGTGAATAGGAGTGTCCCTGACGAGGGAATGATTGACACGCTAATAAATCCTTTGACAGCTCTTGACGATGTCTTGAATGAATGGTTAGCTCGAAACGACACCAATCCACCGACCATTGTGAATAGGAGTGTCCCTGACGAGGGAATGATTGACACTCTGATAAAGCCTTTGTCATCTCTTGAGAATGAATGGAATGAATGGTTAGCTCGAAACGAACCCAATACACCGACCATAGTGAATAGGGGTGTCCCTAATGCCTGTGTGATTGACGGGTCCTTGTGTGATGACGGTGCTGTATCCATAGATGAGCAGTTATACATTGTCGAACCACCTCCTGATATGACACACGACACCCCACCTGATATGACACACGACTCCCCAGGGATTGATGAAGCTACAAACTCTATGTGCGTTCAAAGAGGGTCTACACCCGTACAGAATGCCTCAAACGGCACACAGGAGGGAGGGGGTGTGCTTGAGCAGCCTTCGTCATCATCAGCAACAACAACAACAGCGTCAGCAGGGGGGTGTGTTACAGGCAGTTTACCTATCCGTGATATACCATTGTTTAATGCTTTTGAGCTACGCCAACGTGTTGATTTTCGTGACATACGGCTTCAGGATATTGAAATGATTCCCGCCATGATTCGTGATGCTGTGGGTGGGGCTATCGACCAAGCTGTGAATACAGCTCCTAGAGGTAGTGTTTTGAATGTCGTATTGCGAGGGCCGTCGCTGGCCAGCGATGTGCAAGCCATATTACGGTCCGATGATGCATACAATGCGGATTTGTTTCTTGAGCTAATATCCAGGGTATTGCAAAGCAATGATGACTCGTTATCTGACGATTCGTTGGACCTGATTGTGACAGTAGCCCGTAACAGGAGTGGGGGTGTTGGGGAACGACTAAAATTGGGAGGGGTGACCTATGACGAAATACTGTCTAAAAAAGGACGATTTCTCTACCATGCGGGTAACCTGGACAATCAACTGTGCTTTGCCATGTGTATAGCACGTTATAAATACCCCCAGACCTCAGCTGTTGATAGACTGACCTACGCTACACGGATACATCAGGCAGCCGGTTTTGATATAAACCATCCTATCACACTCACAGACGTTGGTAAATTTGAAAGACTTTTGGGTGTAAAGATCATAGTCTTTCACAACCGGGTAGGCTGTAAACGTCTCGAATGTTTTCAGACCCAAGACACTCCACACCCTCAAACAGTATGGTTATATCTACACAATAATCATTACTACCTGATCGAAAACAAGAAGGGTTTTTTCGGGGCGAGATACATTTGCGACTATTGTTATCAAACATACAGTACCATATTGTATCACAATTGCTCACAGCTATGCAATGTGTGTTTCAACATAGAGTGTCGGACCCGTGGCGAGGCAAAGCTGAAATGTGGTGATTGTAAACGCCTCTGTAATTCAAAATTCTGCTTCGAACAGCACAAAAAACCTGAAATGGTTCACAAGTATATCCCCTGCAAGACCTTGAAACACTGTGACGACTGCGGGACGCTCTACAGACTGGCCAAAAACCCCACACGTGTGCTGCACAAAAGTGTACACACTGTGGGGAGCCCCGACTGGAAAGTGTCAAAGAGCACAACTGTTTTATTCAACCTGTTGAGAAGAAAGTAGCACAGACAAACTATATACTGTTCGATTTCGAGACCCGGTTTCACGGAGGGAAACATGAAGCAAACTTTGTGTGTGCTATGGAGATGTCTGGGGACCGCTTTTGTTTCACAACTTTAAAGTGTGTTGGGGCATTTGTCCGGCGTTATCGAATGCCAAAGTACAGAGGCTACACATTCATAGCACACAATGCGTCGGGCTTTGACAACTACATACTCCTAGAGTATTTTGTCAAGCAAGGTATCACACCTAGTGTAACTATGAGAGGGAGCCGTGTCATTTTGATGTTTGATCAGGTCTATCAACAACGGTGGATTGACTCCTTTAGTTTTCTGCCCATGCGTCTGTCGCGGACTCCTGAAGCCTTAGGCTTTGTCGACCTAGCCAAAGGACATTTTCCCCATCGGTTTAACACTCGCGAACATGAAAACTATGTCGGAAAATATCCTGAACCGTCTGACTATGGGTACAATGAAATGATCGACAGTGACAAGGCCACGTTCATGATATGGTACAACTCAGTTTGTGGAGGCACGTTTGACTTCCAAGTGGAGATCGCACGGTACTGCGTCAATGACGTTGAACTATTGAGAAGGGCATGCACAACCTATCGTAGTAGTTTCATGCAATGTACAGAGTTAGACCCCTTCAGCTACACCACCCTCGCCTCCGCCTGTATGGGTGTGTTCAAGACACTGTTTCTGCCCCGCGACACTGTAGCTTTGACGTATGATGGGGCATACACAACTCAGAACAAAACATTCTCCGACGCCTCCATTCAATGGCTCGAGTACCTGTCGCTGTCAAACAACTGTGACATCAAACACGCCCTCAATCATGGCGAGCAAGCATTTGACCCCTTCTACGTTGATGGTTATAATGCTGAGGAGCGGATGTGCTACGAGTTTGCAGGGTGTTTCTATCATGGATGTGTCAAATGTCACGTACAGGGGGACGTGAACCCTGTTACCAAGGTCACCTATGGTAGAATGTACAATGCCTTTAAGGACAAAGTGCAGAGCCTGCAAAGACACCATGGTGTACGTGTCACGGTGATTTGGGAGTGCGAGTGGGCATCCTTAAAACGTCACAATGCCTCCGTGAAGGCATTCATGGCCACGTATAAAAGCCTGAGCGGCTAAACCCCGAGGCGCTCTTTGGAGGCCGAACAAATGCCATGAAACTGTACCACAAGGTCAGTGCTGAAAATGACGAGAAAATCAGATACTACGACTTTACAAGTCTGTATCCCATGGTACAGAGTACCAAGCCTTATCCTGTAGGACACCCTATGATTATCTTCAAGAACTTTGATTCTATAGATAACTATTTTGGGTTTGTAAAATGTGTGGTACTCCCCCCAAGAGGCTTGTTCCACCCTGTCCTCCCCCACAGATGTCATGGAAAACTCATGTTCCCCTTGTGCAGGACATGTGCCGAGGATTTGAACCAGTCTACAGCATGTACACACAGTGATGTAGAGAGACAACTCTCTGGCGTATGGGTATCATTGGAGCTCCAGAAGGCCCTTGAAAAAGGATACCTGATAGTACACATTGATGAAGTGTGGCACTTCCCCACCAAGACAGACACCCTGTTTAGGGGATATGTAAACACGTTTCTCAAGTGCAAGCAGGAGGCATCGGGGTATCCTGGTCACGTCAAGACCGATGTTGAAAAAGCAAAATACGTGGCGGACTATTTTGAGAAAGAGGGCATTCAGCTCGATCCAGCCAAAATATGTGTCAATAAAGCCATGAGGAGTTGTAACAAGCTTCTTCTCAACTCTTTATGGGGACGTTTCAGCATGAGAAACAACATGCCGTCCTGTGAACTGATCACCGATCCGACACGATTCACCCAACTGATGTTCAGCGACCAGTTTGACGTCCGTCAGTTCTGTTTCATATCGGACGATGTGGCGTTGGTGCAGTGGCGACATGCCGACAGTCGGTGTTCTCGCATTAAAGATGTAAATGTCTTTATAGGTGCTATGACAACAGCCCATGCTAGACTGATGCTGTACGATGTGTTAGACACCCTACAGGAGAGAGTGTTGTACTGTGACACAGACAGCATTGTGTTCACATCGGGGGCTGGCGACCTTGTACCACCGCTGGGGCCCTATCTCGGAGATCTAACCGATGAACTCAACAGTGGTGACGTGTGTGGCTCCCCTGAGGAGGATTACATCACAGAGTTTGTCTCGGGGGGTCCCAAGTGTTATGCATACACAACGAAACAGGGCAAGACCACTGTGAAATGCAAAGGCGTGTCTTTGACGGCACAAAACGCTGCGGTTGTCACACCGGCTTCTTTAATAGGTATGGTACACGCTTTTGTAGCCAATCAGCAAGCTCCAGCTCCACCCCTAATGACTGCCACTGACACCATCAAGCGGGATAAGAGGCACTTTCATCTGCGAAATGAGACAGTTTTCAAGAAAGTGCGAGTTGTATACAACAAGCGGAGAGTAATGCCGGATTACACCACGCTCCCCTATGGCTACTGATATAACCCTGGGTTTTGTCGCTCGTTTTCAACATCCCTTCAGTCTGGTAGTCAGCGGTCCTTCAAACTGTGGAAAGACATTTTTTGTCAAGGATATTATTGCCAACGCAGATAGGGTTATTTCGCAGCGTTTTGACAATGTGGTATACATATATTCGTGTTGGCAGCCTCTACGACCAGTTACTGAAGATACGCAAGATCACTTTTGTAAACGGATTACCCGAATCTCTGTGTGATGATGACTTGTTACCCGTAACCCAAAACAATCTACTAATCATAGACGATGTAATGAATGATGCCTGTAACAGCCTAGAAGTTCAAAATGTTTTTACTAAATATGTACATCACAGAAACCTAAGCTGTATATATTTAGTGCAAAATGTATTCATTCAGGGAAAGGCTAGTCGTACTATTAGTTTAAACACAAACTACCTCATTTTGTTTAAGAATCCTAGGGATAAATGTCAGATTATGTTACTGGCACGACAAATGTTTCCTGGTAACACGCAACATTTTTTAGAGTCATTTAATGATGCGACACATCTACCCTTTGGTTATTTACTCATAGACTATAAAGCCATGACACCGGAACACTTAAGACTCAGAACATCTGTGTTGTCAGACCACCCCGTGGTGTACATGGCTAAGAAGCACAAGAGATAATGTCTCTGCGTATGCAAAGGAATATTGCTCTGTTAGAGTTGATATATAAATCGTCTCCTAAGGTGCGGAGAGTCATTGTGTGTAATGCCGGAGCTGATTTTGTCAAGTCTCTGTGTGAGATTGCACTAAATGTTTTGAGCGGTAATATCCCCTTGACTGACAAGCAGTACAAACTCTTAAAGAAGAAGAAGAAGCTTATTAGACTGGTGGCATCAAAGAAGGGTTCACTCACTAGTAAGAAGAAGAAACTCAATCAGACAGGTGGTACTTTATTCTCTCTGTTGGGGGCGGCTATTCCTTTTATAATTAATCTTATCAGAGGTGGTCAGTGAGTGCAAAGTAGATGGATCATACGCAGAAAATGTTTCTGGTGCCGCAGCAACAATTGGACGCTCTAAAGCACACTATGCCTGACCAGCGACAAGGATCTATAAGACAGTCTGTGGAAAACGACCTTGATAGAACCATGAGCGAGGTGTTAGAAAAACCGGACACGGACGATATGAAAAAGCTAAAAATATGCGGGTATTTTACAAAGATACTTGAATTTTGTGAGACAAGGTGAGCGAGAAGAGCGTCTTGACTCTGTCGCTGCCGCCTGAGAGAATCATGCTGGTGCTAACCCCACAGCATCAAAAGAGGAATCGGGTACTTACGACATGGTGCCTAAAAAGGATCTTGTTCTGGGGAGTGTTATAAAACATTTGCCTAAAAAAAGCAAAAAACATGCTGAATGTATTCTGGATACGTTAAACAGCTCAAACGATGTGTCGTGGAACGAGAGGGGGGAGCTTATCATTAATAAACAAATTATTCATGGATCACACCTGCATGATTTGGTGAGAGGTGTCACAGCTACCCATAACGTCTTAGACAGCTCTAGACCAAAGGGATGGGCTGTTTTTTTAAAAACACTCGCCGATTTAAATGTACCATTGTCGGCTATACCCAATCCTGTGGTCCGCCAGATTGTAGCCAAAAATAAGATGAATGACCCAAATAACTTTAGTACAGATGAGGACACAGCACATACATCCCATAAACGTAGTGTTGATGAATATGACACCCCTTTTAAGACCCCCAAGACCTCAAAGGGTAGATCACGCCGACCTGTTAAGCCTTGGGTGACTTTTTAAGCTTTTTACCAGTGTATAACAACTTGTACCTGTCTTTTTATAATATATATATATGCATGTATGTATGTGTGTGTATATCCATGAGTGTATGTATTGCTCTATTTTTATTTTGACCGATCTACCTCGTTGTTTTATTACATGTATTAATTGTTTTTGTTTTAACTACTCTACCTCATTGTTTTATCATTACCCGTATTAATTGTACATATCATATACTCTGAATAAAAGGCTAAGCAATAACTGGGTGTCACATGTTTTATTTATAAAGTATCTGATAATACATTACATATACTCTGAATAAAAAGGCTAAGCAATAACAGGGTGTCACATGTTTTATTTATAATGTATCTGATAATACATTACATGATGTTCTGAACACTGCACACAGGGAAAATAATCGCCACAACAATCTGTAGAGTGTCTTTTGTTAACGAAACGAGTAACACCCGCATCATTAATAAACAAATTGTTACCGTAAAGGGCCAACACTTTAGAATAAGACCAGCCTTTTTGTATATGACACAGAAAAAACACACAATGCTGCCCACAAGTAGTGGCTAGATGGTTCTGCACCTGTTTTCTCGAATAAGATATGTGCTCACATGTTTCATTGAGGAACTCTTTTATTTCTCTGGGAACCCCACATAGTCGGGGGCATGCCCAAAGCTATCGAAAAAGTAACCGTGTTTGTGTTTTGTGATATAAATTGCCAACCAATGCTCTCCAGGTTTGTCAGACGCGTGGGTGTTTACAATCATCATTGCAGGGTACGTGTATAATTCTGCCTGAGGTAATTGATCACAGGCCAGGACCCCCACAAAACGTGTTCCATTAATCATGCATTTTCTGACTATACTAGTCAACTCTATGGTATTCATCGTATTTCAACAGGTACCCCTCAATATGCATCCATCAATACCTGGCGCTGGTTTGATATCTCAAGTACAGAGTCAAACACTGAATAACATATCAACGTCACTGTTCTAGGCAGAGGTACACGGAATCGAGCCTCCAGACGAACGTTGCCTGTTCTAATCAGAGACACATTCCCCGAACATCCTTCATCAGGCTCCAGATTAATGCAGAACATTGAGTAACCATTCCCAAAATCACGGCGGGTGACGGCCAGCGGTCTGTCCTTTAAATGCCTCCCTGTAGTTTGAATCATGTGGTAATATTCTCTAGTGTAGAGACCGTATTGGAATGAGGGCTGGAATGGTCTTGATGGGTGTGACTGTCCGTCTGCAGAGATGCTCAAATACTCTAAATCATAGTGTTCAAAATTAAAAGGGTTTCTTGCGTAGCTACCTGTGTATCCTTCATTGTCCACAAAGCATAATACCATGAATTTAGGGAGTTGACCCATGTATAAATTCTCCTGATTGCATACTCTTGTCCCCGCTGGTATGGAAAAGTTTTTAAAGCGACTCTGTCAAGAGCATATTTAGCATTTGTGTGCTGTAGGGCGGCTATGAGCCAATCTGACAGGAGGTGCCACAGTAACCTTTTTCACAAAAATACTGGCTGATACAATCTTAACTCTGTACAGCGTATCCGCTGCTGTCATTAGGGCAAATGCATCTTTTGATCGTATGAATTTCAGAGAAATATCGACGCCGTTAAGCAACAACTTCTCTTGAAAAAACAGATCAGAATGTATCGGTGCTATTAGCTCAACCGTCCGGCTAGCCCGTGTAGCTTCCACGCTCCAATAACCCTGTGTTAGCACCTGTATGGTGGTCACATTCATATGTGAGCCTGTGTCCTTGCAAAATAATCCGGTGCTGAATTGTGTATCCAGAGTGTCTTTGCTGTAGTTGAGCAGACATTCTATTATTCCTCTGTAGGGGTAAGTATTTGATGATTGTGATATGAGTCTATCACCCAGCATGATGTCTACTTGGGAAAATAAGGTGCATCCTGGGTAGTTTATGAATCCTACATCTGCGGCAGCGGTAAATCAGACCCGTCAGGATTCGTAATCTTCACCCTCAAAGACAGATATGAATCATTCAAATCAAGATAATCTTCGCTCGACGAGATGTAGAACTCAAGGGTCCGGTCTCCGTTATTGCAGACACTGGAGGAATTTCTAAAATGTAGATTTCTCGAGGATGTTTGAGTGTAAGGAACCGTAAACAGATCCAGCTCTGTCTTGACACATTCTGCAGATTGTTTATGTATAAGAGACATAGCTTCTTAGTTTCTTAATTTAGGTCTTGTTGTTTTTTCTTTTCTTTTTCTTCTTCTTTTTCTTTTTAAAAGATGTCTTTAGCAGTGAAGTGAGCACGTTTTCCTGTGATCTGCTTCGTTTGGCTGCTGTTTTCTTTTGACAGGTTTCTTGGTTCTACCGCCTGTTTCGTCTTTTATTTGTGGTGGGAACGCCCCTATTCACTGGTGGTCGTTTCAGTGGGCGCTCATATGCACTAACATGCCATGCCCCTCCTGCTTATCCATGTTATGTTTAGTAATTTTCGAGACAACATCACCCATGATATTAGAAGCCGCTGTCCGTAGGTGTGGTTTAGCAATGTTAAATCCTCTTTTAAAAGAGGTATGGCCATTCTGAAAAGACTTCGAAACATACCTCCCAATCCGTTTCCATACTGGGTACTAGCACCTATAAAACCCTGTAGGTCGCCACCAGCCTGATTCATGTAGTATGTCATATAACGCCATCGTCTCGAACGTAGGGGGTTCGACCCATCATTCAATAGTTTTAGAAATACTGTTTTATGGGTCTAAAATGTAGCTTTACAATCACTTTACCGTATAAAAAGGTATATATCTGTTCTGGTCGTCTTTTAAAGCTAACTCAATGTCATCAAACACCGTTTTGGAGAGCGGCGTGTAGTGTGGCTTGTCAAAAGTTAGAGTGGGTATACGTCGCACCTCGTCAGACACATTTATACATCTCAGGAGTGGTACATGGCTATCGCCAACCAGTTGATAGTCTACAATATCGCTATATACATATATGTTATAACAGCCCCATGAATATCGGCAGCATGTGGGGCGTAATTTCGATAGAGGGTCCATAGCTGTGGGAAAAACCGTGCTAGGAACGAAGCCTAGAATCTCAGCCAAACGGCCATTTATGACAATGTCCCTATTTGCCAGGCCGCTGATGTAGACCCTATTTTTAAAGCTATCATAGTACATGTATTCCTTGTAAGGCTTTTTGGTTAAAGCACGGATTCGGACGTTAAACTCGTAAACCAGCTCCTCTATAGACCCATAATAGCCCACCGTCATGACGATAGAAGCCCGGTCCCCCGTTGTTATATCGTAGGATATTTGAATACTGGCGTCGCTATCGTTGAAGCTGTTCCACATTTTGGGATATTGAATCTCAATCAGTCCGACCTCGTGTGGCTCTCTCAAGACTATAGTTTTTGCTAATTTGGTTCTGTAATTCCATATCTTATTATTCGGATATACCAGGAGGGAAGCGTTACTAGGAAGTGTAACATAGAAACCATTCTTATCCATAGCTATACTGTACCGATGTTGTCTGATGAATGGTGCTCGAGTGTGTGACCTTTTGAACGATGGGCCCTACCCTTTTCTATACAGGCACCATGTCTTTTTCAGGGATCCATGTGTTAAACTTCTGGGGCCACCCTAGCCACTTTACAAACACCATCTTTTTGCCCTGATAATTTTTTCTGTTCAATATCCTTTCTATTTTAAACGTCTTGTTTTTACCTATGATAACCTTGTGTAGTTCTCCTCGTAAAGGTTCCCTCACAGGATCGTTGGCACTATCGCTAGTTTATAAACAGGCGGATCCCTGGATAGACACTCTGATATGATGAAATGCTCATCTGTGAACGTCTGCTTATAACCTTTCCTAAACACCCCACGGAGTTTTGAGATTCTTCGTTGTCTCCTTGCTAAATTTAAAACCAGGGTTTCTGAGGCTTCAACTTATACAGATGCATGAATACTATTTTTTCATTGTTTTTATCTACAGTGCTTGGTGTCATATTTATAGACCTATGATGAGAGTTATTATAGGCATTAACAAGATCCTGAACCACCTCTACATATCTGCGTGAGTTAACAGACGTTAAATACCTCCACATGCGTGTCTTGAAGGTTCTGTTAAAACGCTCTATGATGCTAGCCTTTGTCTCGTTTGATGTTGAAAAATGCTTGATTTTATACTGATCCATTAACTGTTGAAATTTTTTGTTATAAAATTCTGTCCCCTCATCTGTCTGCAACTTCACAGGGACGCGACCCTCGTTCAAAACGTCTTTAAATGCATTTGTCACAGAAGCAGCTGATTTGTTAGATAGACATCTCACCCAGGCATATTTAGAAAAGACATCTATACACATCAATAGGTATCGTACATTATCGTTTTCCTCTGAATATTCGATCATATCTACAAGATCGGCCTGAAACTGTTGGTCTATACCCCTAACCAGTACTCTATTCCTAGGGAAGTTTATAGCTGCTTTGGCATGGAGGGTATAAACATCTTGTTCTAATAAAAAATTGTTGACCTTGGATAATTGTGGCATAATACCTGTTTGCTCTCTGACGGCATTACAGAGTTTTGCTACACTACCTAAGCCCCGGATGAGCTGGATCGTAATAAATCGTCTGTAGTGTCCTATCCATGATAAAGGTTTGTTAGAAATGATCACGGCAGTAACTGTAACAAGCTGTTTTATTGCATCCACACATAAACAACACATGTTTGATACCATAAGAAGAAACAATAGCATACTCAACGGTTATAGGGTGGCGATGTACAGACTTTAGCCACCTATCACATAGTTTCTCAAGCCTGAGGGCCCAATTGTACCCTGGGGCTCATACTCAGATGGCATGGGGTCATCGTAGCTTACAAGCGCTAAGGGCACATTATCAACGGTAAGCAGATTATGGCATATCATGGCTGCAGCTCCATTGATCCTATCAGCTGTTGTTTCAATACCATAGAGTGACACATACATTTGCACTGTTGGTATGAAATCGTCGGTCCACAAGGTATACATCAACTCCTCATAGTGCTCAGTGTAGAAGTCTTCTGGTATAGGCCACAGGCATGGATGGTGGATCTGACTGGGATGAGCAGTATAACATCCGTAACATTTTTTCTCCTTGTAGTACTGGACGGCAGCAGACAGCAGACGTAGAACTCCCGTTTTAACACATTCTGTGAAACACGGGTGTTCTTTTTTAGGGGAGTCGGGAGGTCCGATGATGTCAAGCCCTCGGGTGTTCGTTGCCACGGTCTCCCACGTGTCCTGATGATGCTGTATGGTCATAGCATGCCCGGCCATAAAATATGCAACCGGGTCAACAGTGCATGTGACCTCGGTGTCCGTATTGTCAGTATGAGGGGGGTTCTTCACTTGATCGGCCCATGAGTGGTTGGCATCTGTGTTTTCAGCGCCTGAAAATAAAATAAAAAACATTTGTGTCAATTATGCATCAAATTTTAAACACATTAACATATAAAAACATACACATGTTGAAACATACCTTGATTTCCCCCGTTTAGATGACATGGGCTTGTCGACTTTATCAGTTCCGTGTCCGCATGATAGCAGACACCCCAATTTGCATACCAATTGGCGCATCATCGTAGACAAGACGTTTTCTAAGAGCACCGTAAGTCTCATAGACTCTGTCTGCCCTGATAGCGTTGTCAACCTGGCTGAACAGACCCTGCATGGCCTGCCAATCACACCATTGAACAAAGAATGTGGTCTGAAACCACTTATCATACTCGCTACTATTGAACTGGTGGGTTGTCTGACCATAACCCGTCATCCCTCTACACACCAACGTGTATTCACGGTTCAGACAACTGCTAACCAATAGAAACCCTAGCGGTGATCGGGGGAGGGGTCCTGTATCTATATGGTATATTTGAGCCCTGTTTCACTATACCAGTGGGCTGTGGTCATACTATCAGACGGATTATCCGGCTCAAATGACCCACCGATTACTGAACGACACTGTCTCCAGTCACTAACAGACAATAACATGCCCTTCGCGTAGTCCTGGGATCTGGTACGCCCCATATGTGTACTCATTAGCCCTACAGTACCGTTAGCATAGGTAACCTTGTAAACATACCCATAGACCCCTAGGTGCTCAGCAACTACGCGGGGACCATCATCAGAGGTACCCCGCCCCTGTATGACTGTATCCACATCTGTATACACGGCTGCAGCGACACCTGCTGGCTTATCTATATTATTAGGATTACAGGACCCCAACGTACCTATAGAACCAGCAGGGTTGTCTTTATCGTTGTTGATGGTATCGTTGTTGATGGTGTTGTCGTTGTCGATGTCAGACATAATGACTGTATGTAGATAGCTCAAAATAAAAACAAACAATAAAATCAAAATCAAAAAAAGAGATAGATCAAAAATTAAAATAAAAAAGACGAAAAATAATCCTGGCAGATATCCAACACACTCCCACAAACAGTAGCAGCAGCAGCAGCAGGAGAGTTAGCAGTTAGCAATAGCTGTAACAATAGTAATAGGAGCCAACTACTAAGTACACACAAGTGACCAGGCTGTTGGAGACTGCCCTCTTACCCCAAACCCCTCTCTATATATATATATGCATACCGGTATAAGTCCCTCCCTCCCTCCCTCCCTCCCTCCCTCCCCCTTATTCATAAGTAGTATGCAACCAATAACATCGTTCCCTACTCCTCTAGGACACACCTTTTTTTTTTTTTTTCCCCACCAAACACGCCCCCATACCTTAGCTTCCCGCCCCCCTACCGCTCGTGCCTGTATGCTGTCAGAGTTACATTAGTGCATGTGTGACACACCCCCTTAGTCATTTCAACACGTTGCTAAACACTATGTATTATTAAAGACACAGGGAAGGGTTTTATAAATGTTTAAATGGTACAAACAATAGCTCCTATCTATAGGGAATTATTTTCTTTTGTAGATTTTTAATTTGTCATCATATTTTATATTTTAAATAATATATTTAAATTTTTATTTAAATTTTTTTATTTTTTTCCATAAAAATATGCATAATAAGGGGACATATATATGCGTGCGTGAGAGTGCATGTGAGGTTGCGCGCGTGCACGTACGTATACGCGCATACATGTCCCCTATATACTACTGTAGTTTATTATACTTATTTTTATATTTATATTTACATACATAGATCTCATTTATACTTATGTATAGTTCCCCTATGTCTATTTATGATTCATTCTGGTTTTTATATTGTCTTGTTTATATTGTCTTGTTGTTTTTATATTGTCTATTGTCCTATTAGCACCTTGGGATTGCATCTAAATTTCGTTGTTCCTTTGCACAATGACAAATAAAGATCATTCATTCATTCATTCATTCAAAACAACAAGCGTCAGTCATATTTGATACGGAGTCTTTAATTATTGTGTTTAGCCATGCTAGCGGATTGTCAGTTGGTCGATCCAACATTTTTGGTCCTGGACTAAAATGTCTAAACAGCCATTGGTTGGATTGCTATGGCCTTTTGTTGATGGATTTATTTATCCAAAGAGGATGGAATCTCCTGATTTTGGTGACTACTTCCCTTTTCTCAAACTCAACCAGCCAAACAAAGTTCTCACGCCAATTGTTGTTTTACGATACAATATTTTAACGTCCACGACATGAACTGACACAAGTTTGTGCGAACATTCATGGTTCCCAGAGGATGAATCGTACTGCATTTGTTAACCCTTGTGTTGCCTTCGGGTCATTTTGACCCGATTCAATATTTAACCCTCCTGTCGCCTTCGGGTCAATTTGACCCGATTCAATGTTTAATGTCGGTGTTCTTTCGGGAGTCAACAAACAAACATAAAGTACCTCACACTTAAACTTGGAAAACAATATTAATTCTAATAATTTTCTGGAGATTTTAATAGCTGGGGTCATATTGAATGTATTTTAACTCTAAATCTGTCCTTCTGTACACATTACATCTATTGCATCTGTCCATCCTAGGAGAGGGATCCTCCTCTGTTGCTCTCCTCCAGGTTTCTTCCCTTTTTTTCCCCCTGAAGGGTTATTTGGGAGTTTTTCCTGGTCCGATGTGAGGTTTTGGGGCAGGGATGTCTATGTGTACAGATTGTAAAGCACTCCGAGACAAATTTGTAATTTGTGAAATTGGGCTATACAAATAAACTGAATTGAATTGAATTGAATTGAATTGACCTCAAGGGTAAAATATGTTAGTAAATATAAAGGTAACAGGAGGGTTAAACATTGAATCGGGTCAAATTGACCCGAAGGCAACACAAGGGTTAAGCCTCTGAATTTACCCGTAGTGCTACCATGAGGTTCAACAACTTGATCTAAGATCTGAATTAATGTGTCCGCTAATCTCACAATTTAATCATCAGTGGCCAAAACAACTCAGTTTTCCAATGCATACTGGCTACATGGAGATTGTTAAGCAGTTTCTCCCAATATATCATACAATTAGGGGTATTTTGGTAAAAATAACACTATTTAAAACACATTAAAACAACTGTTAATAGGAATTGGGAAAATGGCATTGGGGCCGAATGTTTTATTTACACCCATGAAAAGCCAGCAGAAAATATCCACATCTATACACTCTACACCAGACTTACTCAACAGGCGGCCCGCGGGCCGCATCCGGTCCGCGGACGCTTATTTTGTGGCCCCCGACATGCCTGGTTATAAATGCATAATAATTATAATTAGCCAACCAAAATAGTGTGAAAATTAGGTAGTGCACCTTTAATTTAACCCTCTGAAAACGAAGCCCGCTACAGTGCGTTTTGACAGCTTTACGTTTTTATAATCTGTATATCTCCGCGACAATACGTCGCCGAGATACGTTTAAAATACTGGATGAATCCGGAGGATTTCCTCTTCCGTTCATTTCTCTACCGTAAGCTCCTCTGCGATTCACAGAGAAAGATAGGGGGACGAACGTGTCGGGTGACGCGGCACCGAGTACTGTGATTTGCCAATGCGGTTGTCCGTCAACATTTTGCGGAGAAGAACAACCAATGAACACTCAAGAAATCACAAGGACCGACCCACCTCCCAGGTGGAGCTCATTAGCAGTCTGTCAGTCAGAGAAGCCAGAGAACACGGCGCGAACGGACTTCACAACAAGGAAGCAGCTGCAGCGACTTTGGCGAGCAGCGCGGAGCCTCAGAGGAGCTCCAGAGCCACGAGGAGGAACACGCAGCCAGAAGAGATCCACTTGGACCGGGTAAGAGTCTTCACTAAACTTTACGTCGGGACGTGTCTGTTATGTGTGGCGGTGCTGACTAGTATTATATTTTACAGAGAGGATTCACCAGCACCTGCAGCCCCACCTGCAGCTCTACCTGTCCGGCCAGCAATGGTCTCGTGCCCCGGAGGACCATGACACGATGACATGATGCCATTATAGTGAAGCCATATTGTAAATATTCTGTATCAATATTTGTGTTCTGTTTTCTATTTCTCAACATGAATATTATGGAGAATATGTTTACTTTTTGTCATGTATAATACATTTATTTGAAGAAGAAAAAATGTAAATGGACATTTTTTTATTTGCACACATCCCATGAAACTTTATCTGCAATATTAAGTCATTTCTCAGTCCCATCTTTATCATTTTGGTGAATGTGTGACGGACCACATCATTTCTTCTCAACAAACGATAATACAAAATTTGTTTTTTGACATCTTTACATGTATCTAGCATTGTATTCAGATATTTCACTGCTTTTGTGAACCCATGACTTTGGGAAACCAATTTTAAACACCAAAACAGTTGGTCCACATGAGTAAAGGTGTGTTTTCAGAAGAGATATGAAGAATTTTTAGAAATCGAACTTACATTTTCAGCTTTAGGGCCATATTTTTTCTTTCCACTTGTACCTGAGGTCAATAGTGTCTCATTATATAGAGAGCTGAGATTGTTCTGGAATTTTTGATGTATAACACATGGGTATGTGTCATATGCAAAAGCCTTTTAAAGGTGAATTTAATTTTGTTTGTAAAATCGAGTCGAAAGGGCTGCGTTTGAGGAACAACTCATAGAGCTGCAGCACAACAACATCCTCAAAGAGAGACACAAGGAGGAGAGCATTGACACATTCTGGATATCCTGTGTTCTGAGGAACACAAACCCTGCATTAATCCTGTGTGCTCAGAAAATCCTGACCTGCTTTGGATCTACTTATGTGTGTGAAAGCTCCTTCTCTGCCATGGGAATAATAAAATCAAAGCAGCGTTCCAGTCTAACTGACAGACATTTGGCAGACTATCTCAGAGCAGCTACAACTGAGCAACAACCAGATCTGAAAGGACTTGTGAAAAGAATGCACACTCAGAGCTCTCACTAGGAATAAGTAAACAGTTGTTTGTTATATTGTTATTGTTATTAATATTTGTGAAATGCAGACCAAGAGCTCTCACTAGGAATAAGTAAACAGTTGTTTGTTATATTGTTATTGTTATTAATATTTGTGAAATGCAGACTCAGAGCTCTCAATAGGAAAAGTAGCAATTGCAAACTTTATCAATGGCATCAATGCAAAGCTATTCACTCCAGTGTTAATAAAACATCAGCTTGACCAACACTTGTCATCCTTGGAAACGCAGTCGCTACACTACATTTGTTCCTGAAATTGAGAATATTTGTTAAATATTCCATGATGCTTTGGAATGCATTAAAAATGACTAGCAAGACAGCATATTAAACAGCAGTAGTAAATACAGTGAATAAAATGGTACAAATATATGTTAATAATAATTTGTGGCCCTTTGCACCTGTTGTGGTTTAAATGTGGCCCTCTTGGCCTCCGAAGTTGAGTACCCCTGCTCTACACAAACCCTACCCCCCACCCCTTGAAACCTTTGCCTAAACTTTCTGATTGTTTTCCCTCCAGTTGGCTGCCTGAAGTTTTTCAGCTCACACTGCTGCTTTTTCTAATTTCTTTTGTTTTGTCTTCTTGTCCCAAATCAGTTGCAGATAACATTGTGTAATAGGAAACACTCGTTGAATACAATTAGAGCTATTGGTTTAACAATCAATACTGGCTCGCTAGAGGTGCTCTGGTTTGTGTATTTATAGGAGCTGATATAAAAGCCGGATCAGCAAAGATTTCGAAAAAAGGCATAGTTTTGGAATGCAGTGCAATAAAATAAAAATAAAAGTCCTAAGTACCTTAGTTATCTTAATTTTATTAAAGTTCTCAATGTCTTCCCCATGTTTTCCTCTGACAAACAAGGCAACATTACATTGAGAAACACTTGAGTTTAAAGGGGACAATCGAGTAAATTGATGTCACTTGTAAACACATTTTTCCACATGAAATTGTCACATATTCCCAATCCCTATTGGTTCCCCACACGTAATACAGTCCACAGGTGCATGCTCAATAGTCATCATACTTTTTGTACACCTTTCCAACCTTCACGTTACTCGCCAACTGCCCACACATGCATCAGGAAACGATACCAATTGTCCTTAAAAATAGTGTTCTTGTCCAAAACCACCCCTGTATCTACCTTTGCCCTTTAGAGCTGCAGTAGATTCAATCAATAAGCAATAAAGGTTTTGCCAAGATACACCAGGACAATCCCCTTTTTTTCCTAGAATGTACTATCGATATTCCAAAATCTTGTACCCTTCATGGCTAAACTTTAATCCTTCTTTCCTCAATTATCTCCCTCCGCTTTGCCCAGCACCAGGTGAGCTATACTGAGCTAAGCATGGCAGACACTAAATCAATAAAAGGTTGAATAAGGTTGTAGTGGTCCACATTTTTGCAAAAAGATAACCAGCCAAGTCAAAAAGAATACAAGCACATACATACACACAGCTGGCTTGGATAGTGTTGTCAGCTGAGAGATCACATTAATTAAAAAAGATAAGAACTCGGGCATCGTAACACACACATGCACACACAACAGATGCATGCTCCTAGGAGGCTCCGCAATCAGGTTGAGGTGCCACGGTGGAATGATTGCTTTAGACATTTTGGAAATTACCTTTGCAACTTCTAAAGCATCCATAGTCCCATGAAAATAAAACATTTATAGGATGTATTTACAGTGGTTCCAGAGGGCCGCAGAAACTGCATCGGGAGCTGTGAGGCCGGGTCAATCTAATACAAAGATGTCAATGTGCTGCAAGAGTAAACCCTGAGGGGCTGGATACTGTAAAGTCCATATTTCTTTGGCCATATACATCAGCGCAACAACTCCAATTCCAAAGGCTCCCCCAAATGCAACCAAGAATGTATCCGTCATATCACAGTTTTAAAGATACATCAGGGGGATTCTTTATGGCTCATTATCGAATGAAATCATTAAAAACAATAAAATGGTGAAAAATTGTAAAAAGAAAAAGATGCATCCTGATAAAGTTGTACATCAAAAATAATTGGCAAAACAACTCCCCATCGGGGGAACGTAATTGTCAGCCTACATTGTCACCATTATACCGTGTTTCTTTTTGTATAAAAAGTCCAATATAAGCCTATTGCATATGGGTTGACATTAAAACACCCCCTAAAGGTATATAAGACAATAACTGGAATGTCCACTTATCTACAAGGTGTGTCCAACTCAAAGTCCTCCTTAATGAGCCCACACAATCCAGCCAAATTACAGAAACATTGTATACATGTTCCTCCTTCAATATACAAATCAAGAAGAACAATGAATTGCAACATTATTGGTATTTACTGTTTTCCCCTTTAATCATTTCAATACTACATCCAAGAGAATGATAGCAAATGTGAAATGGACTGTACTAGCGTAGCGCTTTTCTAGTCTTCTGACCACTTTTAACACAACTTGTCATCATTCTCTCATTCACACTCGTTCATACACTGATGGGAGGAGCTACCAGGCAAGGTAGCACCTGCCCATCAGGACTATCTAACATGTATACGACATTCACACGCAGGAACAGTCTGCGAGGGCAAATCAGGGTTAAGTGTCTGGCCCAGGGACACATCGTCATGCATTAGTGGCTGGAATTGCAATACCTTTGATTAAAGAACGAGCCCGTTCTCCCACATTCAGGAGTCAATGACACGAGCAGAGGTCAGCGCTGCTATCCAGTGCTATTATTAGCTCAGTGAGACAAGCAGCATGTTTCACATGTCTCTGCTTTGACCAGAACTATTTCCAAATGTTGAAAACTCACATATTCAGCTTGGGACACAACTTATAAATGCTCCATTTAGAAAAGTTTGCAGAAATAGTTCAAACTAATCTGCCTTGCTCAGCCATGGCACTGACCTTTACCTTAAAGTTCAAGGACAAAAGGTTTGGCGGCAGTGGGATTTGAACCTCATAAAAGCTTTAATCAAGTGGAATCCACCTGTGGTTTAAGCAGAAAATGAAATGAAAGAAGAAAATAATGTGCTCCATAGTGATTTAGCCCTCATGGACTCCATCTTTTCTATCTGCCTCATTGCTCAGCAGAGGCCTTGTAAGGTCGTGCAAGAGGCCAACACATTGTGTGGTGAAGCCTGACCGGAGCGCCTTGGAAAGTGGTAGAAGGCCGACACAAGATAGACCTTTCCAGAAAACTGATGCTGTTTATTTACATAATGAGCAAATGTGTAACCTGAGGACGGATGACTCCACCTCCAATGGCATAGCCAAGGTACTGGTACTCCGGCTTGGCAGTGTCACACTTGTTAGCGTTGATGACTGGACCATCACTGGACGCGTTGAAAGACCTCAGCAAGTTGGACAAGCTCCTCCCTGATCCGGCTTAAAATGATGTCATCAATGTAGGATGCTGCAAAGTCTCAAAAAACGTCTTAAACAAATCTCTGAAATGTTTCCGGTGCTCAGTCCAAGCAAAAAGGTCATACCTTTTGCTTGGACTGAGCACCGGAGCAAAAGGTCATACCTTTTGCTTGGACATCCACCAGATCCCATATGTCAACCCCTTTGTTAGAGTGATTGGACTCGGAGAGTTACACACTTTAATAACCAGGACTTTTAATAAAGCACATGATGCATGACATTCAGATTTTGACCCATAATACACATAAATCTACAGTAAGGTTCTTCCCCTGTAACATTCAAAGGCATCTCCTTCAACAGAGCCTTCAATCAGCAGGATCGAGTTGCTACCATGAGTGTAGGTGGAACTATGTACTTCCTTAAATATGGTATGTGACACAAGCTCCACCATGAAACTGTAAAAAAAATGTTTCTCCCTGAAGTTTTAAATAGTCATGATATACATTGCAAACATGCATACAATGAACTTTAATACTATTAGATAATTTACATTATTTCTTCCCCATCCCCCCTTACTTGGACTACCCCATGATGCCCCTCTGTGAGAAATGATTGGTCGTTTCTAAGCCTCCGTCTCTATTTATTTCTCATTTCACACCTAATTCTTTCATTCTTTTTGCAGTGCCTCCACATCAATTCCAAACTCTCATTTTTATTCAAACCCCTCATTTATCCAGGAGCGGTTCTATCAATGACCTGCTTCAAATTCATGCACATTCACCTCTGAGAGTTTTGCAAATCCCGCCACGGTCTTCAGTCGTCGACCTCTGAGCGATGGAGTTGTGGTCAGCTCCTTGCTCAAGGGAATGTCGAGAGTGGTTACCGGAGTATTGTCACTCATCTTCATTCAACACCCACATTTCCCCTGTTGCAAGAAGTCTGCTGAGAATATAACCGACTGACACTCAGACTAAATCACTCGTTTCAAATTTTTTTGCAGCCGGAACAGAGCGAGGAGGAGAAGAGAATAAAAGATGACATAATTGAGACGGACGCCGAGCATGTGAACACGAAAGGTGAGAAAGAAGAATATAAAAAAAAGATATACGGTCAGGAGACGAGCTGGGCGTCCACTGAAGGAGGTGAGGGGAGACGAAAAAAGAGCGAGAGAGTTTAAAAAGGGGCGCGAGTGGAGGACGGACAGACGGATTGGTCGATGAAGAACTTGTACTTTATTTGATTTTGAAATAGTGGTTCATAAAGGAAAAGATGAAACATCCTTTTATAGACATCTCTGTATATTGTTTCTCAATATGGAGCGAACGATGGAAGAAATAAAAAAACGTTGTCAAACGTCTAGTGTCAGCAAAGAAATGATAATTTGTTACATCATGACTTAATTTAAACAACAGCTAAATAAGTCACAATAATAATAATATATAATAATAAATGAAAGCTTTCTATCATAAAAAACAAAAGTCCCGCTCTCTCCTCCCAGTATAACTGTTATATTCCCATTTTATTTAAATATTTGCCATCCTCCTCAGTATCTCTGCTCTGTGTGCGCTCGGTTTTGAAAATGTAAGAAATGAAGTTTCTTATTGTTTTTTTGTGTCGAATAGATTTCTACGCAGCGTTGTCGGTGAGTGGAGAACAAATCCGAATGAAAGAGTTCATGATTAAATACAGCTTGATGAGCTCCAGTTCTGACTTTATGGAGGTGGTGGATGGCTTTGCACTGGAACTGTGGGAATAAATAAGCTTTAACGCGTCTGGCTCCATCCAATTTCTGCTTTTTTTTTGAGGAAACGGCAGGATTTTCATACATGCTGACAAACATAATAACGGGAATGAGTGAATGATTGCCCCTTGTTTGTATTTCTGTATGTCTACGTACCCACTAATAACTTTATTTATATGCTACTTTTTCAAAACCTGTGTGTACAATGTATTTTGACAGACGAAGCAAAGCAAAAGCGGGATACATGGCAATATAATAAAATAAAAACAAAAGACAAAATGAGATGGGGGGGGGGGGGGAGAAAAGCAAAATAAATCCATACAAATAAAACGAAAATGCAATGAAAAAAATGGAAAAGAAACAATAAGACAAATAAAATAAATTAAAAGCAGTGAAAAGACGACATCACACGAACTCCAGTCTGTTAAAATGAGTCTTATGAAGTGATTTAAAAGAAATAAAAACACATTCTGTGAGTCTTCTCTACTCAGATAGGGGGGGGGGGATTCAGTTTGTGACGCACACGGCCCAGTGATGAAACTTTACAGGTTTACATTAAAAAGGCCGGGTTGTTTTTAATTTGGTTGTTGTGCTTTACACATTACATCCTTCATCATCACCACTGATAGTATGTTTCTTTTATTGGTATAAAATGAGCTCTATACAAAATATACTTACAAAAAATGCATTTTGTCTTTATTTTTTCCATCAGGTGTGAAGCCCAAACATAATGCCATTTAAAATTCTATTACACAGGTACACACACACACACATACACACAAGTAATTCAGGCTTAACATTAAGAAATAAATCAACAACAGAAGTCTTCCCTCGTGGCATCCGAGGGATCAGACCTTCTCAGCGGTTCTCACGCGTTCTCGGTGGTCTTAAAGGGCCGGCGTGCTCCGTGATAGCCGCGGCTCGTTAACCACCAGAGCGGAACGCAGCAGGACACCAGCTTTAAGTGTGACTAGCCCTAATGACTTTCTATTTTCAGTTCCTCAACATTAAATAGGCTAACCACGGGATTCACCGTGGCCCAGTGATTTGTAAATAAGTTTAAGGGGACACACACTGGTTCTCTAAAAGGTGTTCTAGTTTTAACAGTATTGATGCAGACTATTCAATACATTTTCTACCTGTTTTACTGTAGTTGAGTTACGTCCTGGTCCGTGATGTGAAATGAAAACTAACTGATCGGAGGTCTTGGGGTCAATGATTGAGGGCCACTCCTTTAGAGCTCGATGAAGAATCGATGTGAGGACCATTTTAAGTATATTCCACCAGAACACACTATTTACAAGCGGCTGAAATATTTGAGCATGGTACACTAGAGATCTTCTTTTTTTTATAAAGGTTTATAAACTAGAAATGAGCTTTTCTGGTACAATCCCTAAAACATGATGCCTTTCAAAGGCACTTTACAAAAAGAACTACATGCGAGTATGGGAGTTAAGAGTTGAGGTCAGAACAAGAGTACAGGACTTGAGTTGAGAAGTGTAGGTGAGGTGCAGAGAATAGACGGTGAACGAAGACAAAAAATGCATCGAAAATGAGCCCAATATCAGAAGTGAGATGATGCGAGAAGGTACGATTGTGAGGATAGTTGAGAGAGATCGGAGCACTTAAGCGAGCGAGATTGCCTTCTGAAGTCTCATATGACTGTTTCGAAAAGTTGTAATCGAGTCCTCAGCACTTTTTAAGTAGCCGGCAGTAGCGTCCAACTTTCACTGTCTTTTGTCGAGGACTTCTTCCTCAGCGTAGCAAAGGCCCATGGAGACGCACACCAAAAGCACCCTACATGTGGGAGATACCCACTCGTACAACAAAACGAAAAACAGGGACAGATTGCCTGATTGAGGGTTGAAAGAAATGAAAGCGACCACCGAACATCCGGCATCTTGAACGTTCTTCCTCGGGTGATTCTTGATGATGTGAAATTTTACGCCATTTAACCCTCCTGTTACCTTTGGGTCAATTTGACCCCATTCAATGTTTAACCCTCCTGTTACCTTTATATTTACTGACATATTTTACCCTTGGGGTCAATTTGACCCCAGCAATTAAAACCTCCAGAAAATTATTAGAATTAATATTGTTTTCCAAGTTTAAGTGTGAGGTACTTTATGTTTGTTTGTTGACTACCTAAATAGCCCTTTAAATACATAAAAAAGTTGATATTTCTTATATGTTTGACACAGTGAAAAACAGCCTGGGGTCAAATTGACCCGAAAGGTAACAGGAGGGTTAAACCATTTTGTTTGGCTTTGTGTCTGAATGAAAGACGTCGTTCTTCACACAAGCCTGTCATTTTAAGTGTCTCAGTATTGTACCAACTATTAAGTTAAAACAAATTAAAACAAGTTAGGGTTGGGGTTAACTGTTTCTGTCACGTCGAGACATTGAACCACCATATTTCGTCTAATTGTATTTGACCTCGAAGGCGGGTCTAAAGGTAGACGATGGATGGACGAGATGACGAGACTCATTTTAATCGAGATGTCACTTAACTTCTACACAATCTCGATAAATAATCCCACATTCAGTTCGGAACTGTCGATGTGGGCTGAGGAGGGTCAGCAGAAATGCATGATGGGAATTATCATGGCGCACATATGGGAATTGTGGGGAATTGTGAAGCTGATATTGTGTTTGAATTTGAAATTCAAAACTAAATTAAAGCTGCAAGCAGCGTCGAACGGGTCCTCGCTCACCCGCGCCGGTCGGGGGAGCCGGCGCCGAGGAGCCGGCGCCGAGGACCCGGGCGCGCCGGTCGGACTCGACTCGGGCCGCGACTTGTAACGAGCGCGACAAGTTTGGGGCGGATTCGACAAAAGTCCAGTTCAGCCACTAGGTGGCGCTTTAACTACGTGAACATATTCATGCGTCGTGTATCCCGACGTGAAGTATAGACCGCGTCATGTAAATTCGATGTAAAATGCATAAATGCTTGTCGTCTTGAGTTGTGCACTGACGTCTCAATTCAATTCAGTTTATTTGTATAGCCCATTTTCACAATTTACAAATTTGTCTCGGAGTGCATTACAATCTGGACACATAGACATCCCTGACCTTTGACCTCACATCGGATCAGGAAAACAGTAGTACTCACAATCTGACCCCGACCTCTCAAGGCATCACGTGTATGATTAGTTGGGCACAGTGCATCATCCAATCTCCATTTCAACCAAGCTGCTGAAGCAGACTGGTGTTAGCGGCTTGTAACGGTTCTTCAGCGTCATCTGGAAAACAAAATTGCAGAAACAATAATGGTGTCAATTGGTCTCTTCAAAAAGCAAATACTGGTATGATTCATAAACTTCAAAGCACAATAACATAACAAACCTGCGGCTGGACAATCCTCCTTAGTGCCACGTCCTATAAAGAAACAGAATAAACAAGAAAGTAACGGATTTGCTTTAAATAAAATTCAAATATTGTCATAATATTAATAATATTTATTTTTCGCTAACTTTAAATTGAATTCATTCGAAATCCGCATGGTGATATCTCATGAAAATAATTCTGGGCCTAGTTGAGGTCACCAATAACAAGACTGCAGTGTAATTATTTTAAAGAAAGTTACAGATTTGCTTAAAATAAAATTCAAATATTGTCATAATATTAATAATTAATACTGAGCACCATTACGATGACTGTGCAGTGGATGCACTGCTCTGGAGGAGGTCGGGCAGTCTTGGTCCTGTGCTGGTCCCAGTCCACAGGAACTGGGGGCAACCATGCTCATTATACTGCAGTCCAAACATCTCTATAGTGTCTGCACTAGAGAGATGAACAGCTGGACACGGGATGTGTCCCCAACACCTGTTCGGAGACTGAGCTGGGCCATTGATGCAGGATCAGAGACAGTTGGGAGATGAGCACCTCACCTGTCTGTGTCAGGTCCAGCGTGTGTTCCAGTGATCCACTGTGCCTGGTGGGATTCATAACCTCCTAGTTAAAAACTTCATTACATTCTGGTGTTCTCTGGTTCTAACATTGGTGATGAAAGTATACAGATCTCGTAAACAATATACAGGTTAAAAACACCAAATGGTATTAATATTCTTAAAGAGTAGTTAAAGAATATTTAACATATACTCATTAGAATTCTGAAATAAAATAATGGCTCAAGTTGAAGTAATTCACTTTAGCATCACTACTAGTTTTAATAAGCTGCTGGTAGTTTTATCTCTAATAACACTTCATGTATTAATTGAGTATATGTTGTATGACAGCCGTAATATGCAAAGTAAACAGTAATTATTCTTTCAAATGGTTGTGGAGCAGTTAATATAGCTACATGATTAACTGCATGCACCTTCAAGCTGCATCAGAACACATTTATCACGTGACTTGACTTGCAAACATCGTGATGCAGCCACGTTCATATTGTACCTGATTTTTATTAGAGTCCTGCATTAAAATAAATGACTAAATAGAAGTACTTAAGCATGAAAACAAACGTGGTCGCCAAAGAGCTCCGACGCTGGTCTGCGCGCATCGGGACGGAGCAAAGAAAAAGTCACTCCCCCGCATCCCCCCAGTCAAAAAACCAACGAAGACATGCACTATAACGTGACGTGAATTAAAAGACACACCGTGACTCTCTGTTCAGAGTTCACCGTTCTTTCACTGCGGTTATGTAACGTAATATCCACAGTATTTATGTGTTCATGCCGACTGGCGTACAGGAGAAACCATTATATATTTGAATGGAGAGTCGCATTGTAGCATGGAGCTCCTCGTGTAGCACAGCATTGAGCAACCTCTTACAGTCACACGGAGAAAGAGCACCGGATAAACACGGCGGACTTTACAGCGGTCACGTGAACAAGAGACTGCCATGACTAATTATTGTTGGATTGTAGTTCATTGTAATACATTTGAAATTCTTACCGTCACAGACCGCGTCTGCCTCCACAGTGTTGTTGTTCATGTCATTCTTCTTCTTCAGTCTAACAGAGGTGTGCATCCATATATTTGGTGCATTACCGCCACCTGTTGGCCTGGAGTATGAAACGCAGGTGGATGCCTGGAGGTGGAACTGACTAAATGTGACACAGTGACACAGAAATCAATATTGGCGACATCCGGTACAGTTTAGAGCATGGTGCCAAGAGACTTTTCTTTCCGTCTACTTGTGTTACATATACCTACCCAGCGTTATACATGTAGGTCAAACGTAGCACCGGGGCTGCCTAATTGAATATTGTAAACAGAAATCAATATTGGCGACATCCGGTACAGTTTAGAGCATGGTGCCAAGAGACTTTTCTTTCCGTCTACTTGTGTTACATATACCTACCCAGCGTTATACATGTAGGTCAAACGTAGCACCGGGGCTGCCTAATTGAATATTGTAGGTGGCGCTATGGATCAAATTACCATTTTTGAAGAATAAAAATCCTATCTGGTAACTACATCTTTGATTCTTAATGTGTTTGCCAAGGGTATTTTCACAGGGAGCATGTTTAGTCCCTCCAAAGCCCCTTCGTTGTTTGATGGGAAGAATGGGTTGGCATGGCAATAGTGTAACACCGAACGTAAAAGGCAATAGTGTAACACCGAACGTAAAATGGGTGTTCCTGGAAGAAATGTGCTTGTTTCTTCATGTGAATGTGTTCAGGCCTTGACTGGCATCACACATGATTTTTTGGGGAAGTATTGGATGAGTTTAAGCAATAGTTTTTAACATAAAGAAATCACAGAAAGTACAAAATTATTGGCAGTAAAAAAACGGAAATATCCTACCGACGAAAAGTCCGTTTTTTTTCACAGTGTTCATTATTCAAGTCTTGAGATTCTATAAAACTGATTTTTAGCCGATTCTGTTGGCGTTTTGTGGGAGAAATAATCGATGGGGAAAAACTGGAAAAGGGCCAAATCAAGCGAAAAACGCCAAAAAACGCCAAAAACGGCCAACTTTGGTGAATTATTGTAGCGCCCCCTACGGTTCAAATTGCACAAAATTTGCTGTGAATGTTCCAGGCTCCATTCTGCACATATCCTGAAAGTCTGTTATTTTTTTCCCCAATAGTTTTGAAGTTATGAGCATTTCAAAACAGGACACGCCCCTAAAATGTTCGTTGGGCCATAGATCCTTACCACAATGATATATTTGAAAAAAGATGATAGATCTTAGATGATATAGCTTCCATAATCATTATCTCCAATAGGTTTGGTATGAATTGGACACCGTCTGTCGGAGCAAACGCCTCTGATGTGTTTTTCACCAAAAAAAATATGGCGGAAAATTTAAGTAGGCGGAGCTTAGGGTCCTGAGAGGCTTTTTTGTAGAGCAGGTCCAAGTGGACTTGGGAAAAAAAAAGCTAGTCATTTGAACATACTGGGTGAGGGGCGTCGCCGGTCAAATTTTTAGGTGGCGCTAGAGAGCAAGCCGAATTTCGAGGTCGGTGTCATCCGTCTATTTTCACCAATCCTGACAAGCTTGCCAAATTTGGTGAGTTTTGGGATATGATACGTACCCCCAATATGCCCCCAATGTTCTAAAATAAGATGCGGAATTAAAGCTGCAAGCAGCGTCGAACGGGTCCTCGCTCACCCGCGCCGGTCGGGGGATCCGCGCCGAGGACCCGGGCGCGCCGGTCGGACTCGACTCGGGCCGTGACTTGTAACGAGCGCGACAAGTTTGGGGCGGATTCGACAAAGTCCAGTTTCGCCACTAGGTGGCGCTTTAACTACATGAATATATTCATGCATCATGTGTCCCTATAAACAAAAATTCACGAAATCCGTGATTTAAAAGCCTCGACCAGCTGTTTACTGACGTTAGTTATGTTAGAGAAGAGAGAGAGAGAGGAGAGAGAAGAGAGAGAGAGAGAAAAGAGAGAGAGGAGAGAGAGGAGAGAGAGAGAGAGAGTTATTCCATTCTAAATAACGGGCTAGTCTAGGATTTGCCTGGCCAGACTGAAAAAAAAATCATAATGCCTCTGGTATTGTTCAGAGGGCCGGGCCAAATGTGGAGGTGGGCCTTAGTTTGAGGACCACTGCTCTTGGCTGTCTATCAATATAGCTCATTTTGAAAATGACGTAAGAGGGCAATACGGATCCGTATCAGACCAGCGAGGAGGGCAGTAGAGAGAGGGAGAGAGAGGAGAGAGAAGAGAGAGGAGACAGAGAGAGAGAGAGAGAGAAGAGAGAGGAGAGAGAGAAGAGAGAAAAAGAGAGAGAGAGAGAGTTCTTATTCCATTCTAAATAACGGGCTAGTCAAACAAATTTGGGGCGCACTGAAGGAAGTCCAGTTGAGCCACTAGGTGGCGCTTTAACTACGTGAACATATTCATGCGTCGTGTGTCCCTACGTGAAGTATAGATCACCTCATGTAAAAAAAAAAAGTGATGAAAAAAAGCTGCCTTGTCTTGGAATCGAACACACTTCTCCAGGTGTCCAGACCAACACTTATCTTGTTGAGCTATGAGCCAGCTGATTTACAGGCAGCCGTAGCCGCTCACATTATTTTGGGGAGAAAAATGTGGTTATTTTACTTCTGAATAGGTGATCAATAGGTGTTCCTCCAAGAAATGTGCTTGTTTCTTCGTGTGAATGTGTTCAGGCCTTGACTGGCATCACACATGATTTTTTGGGGAAGTATTGGATGAGTTTAAGCAATAGTTTTTAACATAAAGAAATCACAGAAAGTAAAAAATTATTGGCAGTAAAAAGACGTAAATTTTCTAACGACGAAAAGTCCGTTTTTTTCACAGTGTTCATTATTCAAGTCTTGAGATTCTATAAAACTGATTTTTAGCCGATTCTGTTGGCGTTTTGTGGGAGAAATAATCGATGGGGAAAAAGTGGAAAAGGGCCAAATCAAGCAAAAAACGCCAAAAAACGCCCAAAACGGCCAACTTTGGTGAATTATTGTAGCGCTCCCTACGGTTCAAATTGCACAACATTTGCTGTGAATATTTCAGGCTCCCTTCTGCACATATCCTGACAGTCTGTTATTTTTTTCTCCCAATAGTGTTGAAGTTATGAGCATTACAAAACAGGACACGCCCCTAAAATGTTCGTTCGGCCATAGATGCTTAGCACAATAATATATTTGGAAAACGATGATAGATCTTAGATGATATAGCTTCCATGATCATTATCTCCAATAGGTTTGGTTTGAATTGGACCCCGTATGTCGGAGCAAACGCCACTGATGTGTTTTCACCAAAAAAAATATGGCGGAAAATTTAAGTAGGCGGAGCTTAGGGTCCTGAGAGGCTTTTTTGTAGAGCAGGTCCAAGTGGACTTGGGAAAAATAAAAGCTAGTCATTTGAACAAACTGGGTGAGGGGCGTCGCCGGTCAAACTTCCAGGTGGCGCTAGAGAGCAATTTTTGAAAGCCGAATTTCGAAGTCGGTGTCATCCGTCTATTTTCACCAAGCCTGACAAGCTTGCCAAATTTGGTGAGTTTTGGGATATGATACATACCCCCAATATGCCCCCAATGTTCAAAAATAAAAATCCAGAAGAAGAATAATAAGAACTCTAACAATTTCAATAGGTTCCTCTCGGTCAGACTTCGTCTGTCGCTCGGACCCTAATAATAAGAACCCTAACAATTTCAATAGGTTCCTCTCGGTCAGACTTCGTCTGTCGCTCGGACCCTAATTAAAGTTGGAAGAGGAAATAGAGAGCTACAGAGGGTGCTTTCTATTGCTGTCTTCTTTGTACCAGATAATGACGTCGTCAATGTGTGCACGTCTGCCATGTCTCCCTCCCAACTGGTCGATTACCAGTGCGTGGTCAGTGGTTCCATACGGTTAAACCAGAGCGCTCTAGGTTCCCCTCTAGTGCGCCGAATGAGAACCACGTGGATTCAACCACGGTTTGTCGTGTAAAGCCCCGTTCGTCATCCGTGAGCTGGGTTATTGTCGTTTAGAATACTCACAGTTGCATCTTGACGGGCTAAAAGTTTTCCCGCACAACGATGGGAAAGGAATCTTCAGCAGCACTTGGACCGGAGAACAAACTCGCTATCAGTAAAATAAATAAAAAACTATATTTTTCCAGCTACGCTTTGTTTTTCTCCCGCAGAGTCGGGAGGAGTCGACAGGAAGACGCCCGCTCAGAGGTGGTGCGTTTAGAAAAGAAACGGTCAGGTCGCCAGGTGTTTGTCTGGAAGATTGTCGGTCGGAGCGCAAAGAGACGGAACGAGGTGACAGCGGCGGGGACGCAGTACAACTGGAGCAGAACGGGCCGTGTTTAGAGCAGAACCTGGAGATGCAGTGATTACTTTGGATGGGGAGAATACAAAGATAATTAGTTGCGCAAAGAAAACCAATTCCAGCAAAAACTTGATGGAATACACTGTGTGTGTGTTGCTTCATACTTGTGGTGTGTGTGTGTGGGCATATGTTCCCTTGTTTCCTAATCTAATTCAACAAAGAAATGGTCTTTTGTTCCGGTTGAGTCGATCGCATTCATGTGGCAGAAAGTGGGAGATGAATGTGGAGGTATTCTGTGTGTGTGCGTGTGTGAGTGCGTGCGTGCGTGTGTGTGTGTGTGTGTGTGCGTGCATGCTCTGACAGCTGAACAAAAGGTGTGCGGGGCCGTGACAAGTTGTTGACGGTTTCATATCCACTCTGGGGACCGCAGCGAGACTCTACTGGAGGAAGACGGGAGATGAAAAGATAAGCAGTGAAGAGAAGTGGTTATACAAAAAACAAAAAAACATTACGGCACCTCCCCGAAGAGCCACGAACGCCACTGACATGTTATTATCTTCATCCCATCGTCTGCATCTGTGTGTGTGTGAGAGAGAGTGAGTGGGCGTCTTTCTCCTTTTTATCTGGCACCCTTTCGGTCCATCATCCCCTCATCCGACGACTCGTCCCACTTCTGTTGTGCCGTTGTCACATTCGTTCACGGGGAACCGGAACCGACGGCGGGTTGAAAATGCTGAGAAGTCGCTCCGATTGGCCTGCGATCAACGACTTGCGGCCGCGATTTAACGTCATCATTTCTTAGTGGACGGAAAGAAGTGAGGAATAGAGAAAGAGAGAGAGAGATGGACCGCCGAGGCAGTTTGCCCAAAGTTGTTGTTGTTGTCTTCTTTTCCTCCGCCTCTTCATCGAGGAAGGTGGAAGTTTTTTGTCGATAAAGTTTTCGCGCTCGGCTTGAACGGCGCCCTTGTTCTCGTCACTTTGACCCCCTCTCGTCTTCGGCTAGTGAAATAATGTCGATCTATTTTTTACCCGTTTCTTCTTTTTCTCTCAGTTCCTCATCCGACGCTCTGCCTCCCTGTTTGCATCTCATTTTGCGTCTCGCTTAGACACAGAGACTCAAAAGAGCAAAGTACGACTGTCTGCCCACTCCTCCTCCCTCAATTTATGCATGTCAATTTTTTTCTTCCACCAATATTTCAAGGAACTGATATCGCTCTCATCTTTCAAAGGAGAACCTCTCATCCCTCCTGAACCACACACGCTTCTTTACTATTTGCGCTCTCCATCTAAAAACGTTTTGACTTTGATTCTCTCTCTCTCTCTTCCGGGATGTTCACAAGGTTACGCTGACCCCCGTGCATGCTTGATGCCATTAAGGCACCAGAGTGTGAAAGTAACAGTATTATTTAGGGCTGTCAGCGTTAACGCGTTAATCTATGCGATTAATTTGGCCGCGTTAACGCACTAAAATATTTTAACGCAATTAACGCAACTTTGTTTACTTCCGGTGTTCGTTGAAGTTTTTACACTCAAACCGAGTGTCAAACCGCGGCAGTACGGTTTAACACTGTTTCCGTTTTTAAAACAATTATTTCTCCGCGAAAATAAGGAGCATAAATCAGTTTAAACTCGTGGATGAATCAGTCGGGTTTCCTCCTGCTCTCCTTCCTCCCGTCTCCCCCTCTGATACACAGAGGAACGAAGGGGCAACGTGTCGGGGGACGCGGCGCGGAAATAACTCGTCACACGAAACCTTCACCGTGATTGGTCAATCCGTTTGTCTGTCAACATTTTGGGGAAAAAACAACCAATGAACACTCAGTAAATCACAAAGGACCTCCCACCTCACGGGTGAGGCTCTATAGCAGCCTGTCAGTCAGAGAGCAGAGAACACGGCAACAGGACAACTGAGCCTCATTGAATAGAGCTGAGATTGTTCTGGAATGTTTGATGTAGAACACGTGGGTATGTGTCATATGAAAACGCCTTTAAAAGGTGAATTAAATTTTTTTTGTAAAATGGAGAAAATGCCCCCAGCCTCCAGAGGGTGAACAGGACATATTTGAATGTCAGTCAGTTTACCAAGGCCACTGGTTCTGCTGTTGTTCAGTGTTAAAGATGACAGGACCAATGGGGTCTCAATATAGGCCTACTTTTTTTTTTTTTACTAATCTGATGTTTCACTGAAGAAACAATTTATCATCCACAATATTAAATACCTCGCTGGCACTTTATAGGTAGGAGCCACTTTGAAACACAGCTCTGTGTGAAGTTTGGTCTTTAAAAAGAATGAACTTTTAACTTTTAATTGCGATTAATCGCGATGAATTAATCGCAATTTCAAAATGTGCGATTAATTAGTTAATTTTTTTAAATCGATTGACAGCCCTAGTATTATTACATGTTTGCTGAACTGGTGTGTTGAAATACGTACGCACGTTATTCCGTGATTTCATATCAATCCGAACATTGGATGAAGACAGTTTGAGGAATTCTTGTTTTTGTTGGGTTGAAGTTCAGAGTACTGACATTGGGTTTCGCACCGGGACGTGCGACACGATTGGCCGACCTAACAAGCCGCCTCAGTGCCGGTGAATTACATCCTGCTGTCCTGACAGTCCAGCCCGTTAACATGAGCGGTCCGGCCTTAATTAGGCAAAGTACACTTGTGGTGTAAGAAGTCAATTTTCCTCTTCTATTCTAAAGCCACTCCTCATTAGGTTGTGCCTGTGTGTTTCCAGAGCCGGGTTATGACAGGAACTCTTCTACCCACCACCACCACTCTGAAACAGTGCAGATGAACATATGTACGTTACTGACCTCGATACTTTGAGAAACCAGGTTATAAAGATGGGGAATCATCAAAGATCCCCACAGACGAGAGTCAGACGATCCATTTAACATATTTGTGGGCTGGCTGGCACTGAATCATTCAAAGCTGCAACTCACTCCCGTCTTTCTGTGTGATTCTATGTTTATGCATACATTTGTGTCAGGGAGTGAAGCCCCAATTTTAAACCTGTCAAAATATGTGTGCGATAAACACCTGAACTGGGTTATCGTCTCCGATTGGTGTAACCTTCCCTGTGTGTGTGGCGGGATGAGGGGGGGGGGGGGGGATAAAGGGGCTCGGTAAACA
Source organism: Pseudoliparis swirei (assembly GCF_029220125.1). NCBI lineage: Eukaryota > Metazoa > Chordata > Actinopteri > Perciformes > Liparidae > Pseudoliparis > Pseudoliparis swirei. The sequence continues at coordinate 6,167,557 of NC_079406.1, read as the reverse complement.
TATCTGGTTCCTGTGATGGATGGAGTGGAAATTTTTTTGTCATTTACCAGTTGTGCCCCTTTTATCTCTTTTGTCTCTGTTTTTACGAAGTTTAAGACTACAAGTGCAGTTTTATTCAAACTAGTGGACAAGAATTTTTGCCTAAATGAACGACTTAAAAAATTGCCTCAGAGTAGGACTTTTGGGCCATCTCCGTTCATATATTCGTTACAATGTGTTTCGTGATATGATCAATTCAAGTAAAAAAAACTCTGTTATTAAAAAATATGGTACTTGCAAAAAGTCTTCAAATCTAATTAAATTAGACATAATTAAAGAACCAAAAAGTAAATCATCATTATGCAGAACTTTAAAATGTTCATCATTTCCTTCCCATTGGAGTATCCTCCCGGGCTTCCGTAGAGGGTCAGAGGTCCACCCACCAGAGTCTCACAAAACCTTGTGGGGAAACTCAGCACATTAATATGCAACTTCCAACACAGCCTGTGTCTCCGGCCGTAGAGCCCTCAGCTGTGACATCACTTGCAACCCCAAGCGGGGACTCGTGAGGAGGGCCGAGCGCGGAGTCGGCCGTGGAAGGAGCGAGCGGCCATTAAAAAAGGTACCCGCAAGAGAGCCTTCAGCACGCAGCCACGAATGAGCACCTGTGGGTGCGGCGGTATGCGAGATGAGCTTTTTTTTTGCCACCGTTGCTCTTGAGAAGAAGTAAAATAACAAAACACAGCACCATAGTTTCCCGTATCCACCCAGAACGGACCAAACGCGAATCCATTTACGTTGCACATTGTATCATGTGTGTTTTCTTCTTCTGTAATCTATAACTCTGGCTCATCACATAGCAGAGTATGAAGTTACTTGATGGTGTGTTTCTTCCCAAAATGTACTTCTCGAGACAGCCGACCTCAGGCTGTTTCCACGTCTTGGGAGTGCTCTAACATGAGTCAGTTCACATCCTCTTTTTACAGAAAATTAACAGGAGTCTTTACTTTGTAAAAAGCCCAAATAAACCGTTTATCGACTCATAAATATCGAAGTATTTCACAGAAAACACTTTTTTTTAAACTGTACGTGTTAAAGTGTGAGGCAGTGCACAGCCCCCGTCTTCTTCCGGCCACGGGCCGCCTCCTCCATACTAATGCCGGGATAAACCCATCGTTAGAACCTCCTGATCAAACGTGGCGAAGATTAAGAGTGTGAGACGTCAACTGGAGAGCGGCCGAGGCATCGGGGAGCAGTGTTAAGCGTAAGAGAGGCTTAAACTCATTGTCTCGCTCCCATTGGATATACAGAAGTGAGGCTGAGCGGACCATGTCCAAGCCGGGCTTTGATGGACCGCCGCTGCAGAATTTCAATGGAGGTCGAATTTCCATTTCTGACCCGACATGCCTCTGCTTTTATTCTTCTTCTTTTTTTTTTTTTACCTTCTTTCTTCATCCGTCTTTCCCTCCCTCCCTTCCTTCCTCTGGCGCTTTTTGTAAATTTCCAGAATATTCAAGATAGAACTGGTATGGGATAGGATTAGTGAAAGAGACAATCCCTCCCTCTTCGCCGCTCAGTTCTGTCAAAGCCTCCAAAAGAAGAAGAAGAAGAAAAAGAAGCGTGTTCTGTTCCACTGTGTCTTCCTTCCTGATTTCTTATCGAATGCCTGTGTCAAAAAATACAGATTCAACCACAACATTGCATGAATTACGACGTCCCATTCACTGATGTAACCACGCATATATTCTATATGAAATGGCTTACGCCATTCCTTCCCTCTCTCCTCGCTACAGACTTGTCTCCTTCCCTCCTTCCTGACCCATTCCCTCCTCACTTTAACCAATTAGCAGTTATCGACACTTACCGATTTCCAATACCGGATGGAAGAGGGCAAACCTGACGGTGGAACATAAAGGGTAATATTGTTAGGATCTGAGTGTTTCCTCTTTTATGTTGAAGTCGCTGTCTCGTTTCCTGTTTCCCTGCTCTTCCTCCCTGTGCTTGTCTGTTTCTTTCCTGATTGTTTCCAGCCACGCCCTGATTGTTTCCACCTGTGTCTCCACCTGTGTATCATTCCCCTGTGTATTTAATCTGTGTCTTTCTGTTTGTTAGATTGTTTTTTTGTTCCTGTGTGGTGTTGTCTGTGTTCCTGTCCTGGAAATAAACTCTGTTATTTGAGAAACTCCTGCTGCATTTGGGTCCTTTGCACTGCTCACCATAACAAATATGATATATAAATTAGTGCTGTGAAAAATAACGCGTTAATTCAATTACAGGTTTAACTAGTTTTTTTTTTTTTTTACGCATTTAACGCATGCGCAGAATGAGCTTCCAATCCGTCTGTTGTTGGTCGTCGGGACGAAAAAAAAGTCACTTGCAAAATGAGCTTCCAATACACCTCTTCAATCTGAACTATGTCCGCTCTCATGCAGACGGTCGTGCTGTTCATCGGTAATGATCCTTCCGCAGGTTCACCTCCGGAAACCTTGTTACGACTTTTACTTCCTGTAGATCAGGGGTCTCAACACGTCGATCGCGACCTGCCAGTCGATCGCGGCGTAGTGTTGGTAGATCGCATGACATTAAAAAGATTGGCCCGCCCCCTGACATGTTCTCTATAGCACGTCTTTGTTCTTTATTAAACTAAACGTCTGTTGTTGATCGTATCTCCACAGCAGCATGTCATTTCTGTCTCTTCGCGTTGCGTTAACACTTATCGATCAACGTCTCGCGCGCCACAGAGCTCCGTGCGCGCGCATTGGGACCGAGCAAAAAAAAAGTCACTTGTCAATCTGTCCACCTTTAGATTGTATCATGGTGGAGTTAATGGTTGACAAACAAGAGAAAAATGCTCTGTTTAACCCTCCTGTTACCTTTACATTTACGAACATATTTTACCCTCGGGGTCAATTTGACCCCAGCAATTAAAACCTCCAGAAAATTATTAGAATTAATATTGCTTCCCAAGTTTAAGTGTTAGGTACTTTATGTTTGTTTGTTGACTACCTAAATAGCCCTTTAAATAAATAAAAAAGTTGATATTTCTGATATGTTTGACAGTGAAAAACAGCCTGGGGTCAAATTGACCCCAAAGAACACCGACATTAAACATTGAATGGGGTCAAATTGACCCGAAAGGTAACAGGAGGGTTAAACATTCTATTTAGGATGAAGATGTATTAATGTTCCATATGGAAGAAAACTGCTAAATAACTGCTGAGTTGCAGCACCATTGTATAGAAGAATGTATAAATGTATATATCCGTCTTTTGTCATAAATCTCTATGTTCTCACAAAATATACCGAGAATATCGGTAATATGTGATTAATCATGATTAATCCACAAAAACCTGTGATTAACCCGATTAAACATTTTAATCGTTTCACAGCCCTAATATAAATATATATATATATATAATTAATACAGAGGTGACATGCGGAGACGTTTCCCATTTGTTTTGTCTTTGCGATCGACAACAATCCCCCCCCAAAAAAAGATTTTCCGAAAAATACAAACTCAATATTTTTCCCATTTTCAGGGAATATAATAACTAGGTATATTCTTCTTCTATTTCCCTTCCTTCAGGTCGGCGAGCAGAAAAAGAGTTCCCACCAAATCAGTTGTGGCTCTTTCTAATGTTGTTATCCAATAAGACACACTGGTCTTTTGTCTTAATAATTAATACGACCATAATGGACTGATCCATTTCGGAACCAATGCATATTTTTCCTTATTGCATTTAGTGTTGCTTGAAATATGCCCAATATGTTTTGATGGTAGACGACTGTACTAGGGAACATTTCTAGTTATTGTGCGTTTTGGTATTTTTTCGGGAAAAATATGAATTCCTAGTTTTCAATCAGTTTTTTCCTTTTTCAATTCAGCTCATCACATGCATCGTTTCTTTAAAACAAAAACTTTCACTTTGGAGTTAGTTGAACACTTTGGTTGCCCAATTTGTGGAGGGCGTGAAAACAAGCTGCATTTTCCTATTCGTGTTTTCAGTCAAACTGCAGCGTCCTCGGTCCGGACCTGGCGATCTGATTATTTGTAGGCCGTAATTTCTTTAAAGAGAATGGGGGAATAAAAATGAGAAACTCCGCCAAGGGTTGTCTGGTGTTTTAATGTGCATCATTAAATATTCCAATAGCCAGATGGCAGTGAGTATATTTAAACTACCAGTGTAATTATGTCAACTTTAATAGTGCTATTACCCTATTGTGATTGAAAACAAATCTTTTTTTCTCTCATACAAAAGGCATTCTTTTGCTCGTTGTCCTTCATTGTGTTTATTAGATGCAACCAAGGGTGCTGAAGTTCAACCTTACGGTTAACTTTTTATATGGAGGTTATTGCGCGATAAGAGGAGTTAAAGTTTCACTTCTGGAAAGTTCAATCTTTCATGATTTGAGTGATGAGGTGTACAGACTGGAAAGATGAGTACAGTAAGTGCATCTCCACATTGAAAACACCAAACTGTCGCAACATGAATGCATTAAATACACCCTATAAAGATTATCCTTTTTTATAATTGTGTAGCCATCAATACTCAAAATCAAGCCAATACACTGATTTGTGTTGATCGATACCATATTGCATCCATGTGGGTAAATTATAATCATGCTACTGGCCATAGATCAAGTTATTCTGATCATAATGAAATGCTGTTGATCATGTTTACATATTGCCAAAATGATTATGATGACGATGATGCAATGATGATGTCAGGGGCCGTAAATGTAGACACCACCTGAGTACAGCCAGGTGTGTTTGGCAAGAGAGCGGAAGGGCAAACTATCTAAGACCGCATCTAAGAACGCATCTAAGACCGCACCTAAGAACCGCATGGTGTGACTGTGGGTCAGTGGGTAGCAGGTCCATCTTTCAATCAGGGGGTTCGAGGTTCAATCCCCACCCTAGTCGATTTGTCCTTGAGCAAGACACTTAACCCTGAATTGCTCCCTGTTGCTAGCATACAGTGTATGATTGCAACAGGATTGTAAGTTGCTTTGGATAAAAGCATCAGCTAAATTAAATGACATGTAACCCATCCAAGACTGTATCTAAGATCGCATCTAAGAACTCATCTGTGGCAGCTGTGGGGGTGGAGTCTCCAATTAGGCCTCAACTGCTGGCTGATTGGTAATCATCATTGGAGTGTAGGAGTGAGCAGAAGTGCCGTCGTGCGGTCTGCTGGAAAATAAAGAATGTTCCCGAACCGAACCTCGGTGGTGTTGGCTGATCCTTGGTGCTTTTTGGGGAAACCCACAGGTGACGGCCCGGAAACTGTTACATCATCTAAGAACGCATCTAAGACTTCAATGAAGATGAGTTAATGGTCCTATTCACTGGTTACAAGTCAAATACAACATGATGTTTATTTAGTACATTAAGGTCCCATTTAACGTAAAATAGATGATGTAGCAGGGTATGCTTATAAAACCGAAGCAAAGTCAGAGAAAAGGTGTTATTGTCTTTTTATTGACTGCAAGTGGTTTCGATGATGCAACACTAAAGTGCTGACGCGGACACAATATTTACTCCACGGTCTAGAAGGTGGCCCGTTATGAGAGGCAGACAGAACAACAAATCACCGAGAGCCATGCAGCACGATGCAATCAAAGCATCACGGTTATCAATCGTGATGGTAAAACGCTGCCGACGCTCCCGGATACGAGAGTAAAACTGTTGCAACTGTGAAATACACCGCAAATAGATGTTCGTACCGCAATTTAATTACATCTCTGATGCCACTTAAAATCTACTGAAACATTCCCTTTTTTCTGAGACAGGCGTTTTTAAAATTTTTCTTTCACAGCGCCACCATCTCTCCCCGATGGATAGAAATGCTGCTCGTGGCTCGTTGATGTATGGAACTGCGGGGGAATTCTGCCGGAGTTCATTACCATGACTTCTGCTGTGAAAAGAGCCGTTCTCTGCTCTAATGGACTTCCCACTTGAATTACACTGGCAGGATGCTCTCCAGTAAATACTCCCTAATACCTGCGTGTGTGTGTGTGTGTGTTCACCAGGAAGAGCTTCGTATCTGCTCTGAAGCCCAGCTGACATATATATATATATATATATATATATATATATGGCAGCATGAAATATAAGCTGCCATAGTGACAAATGGCTTCACCCGCCTGTGTGCACTGATGTAGCCGTGTGTGTGTGTGTGTACATGTTTGTGCTGGTACGTGTGTGTGTGTGTGTGTGTCTTGACAGGAGTTAATTCCTCTCCGTACAATAGAGCCAAGGCCTGTGGGTGGGTGTGACGGGGCAATGTGTCACACGTGGAAGGTGGAGTTTGCTTCATCAGCAGCAATGCAGACGCGTTCATATGGTTTGAGGCTATAACGTACAGAGGAACACTTACTTTTAATATTGCAGATAAAACCAACAATGAAATGGAATATAATAAGCTGTGTGTAATTAGAAAATTGATTTTAGAAATCTTTTTATATGTATTTTCAAATTGATGCCTTCCATGCCTAACTCCATCCATCCATCCAAATCCTCTTCTTAATTAGTTCCTCTCTTATTACTCCCTGCTCCCAATCTGCCATGGATGTTCTGTAACATTACTTAATATTTGTTGACTTATTAGCAGCCAGTGTGGCATTGCTTTGCTACAATAATGACATGAGGATGTTCTGAATATTAGTGACTGTAGGATAATCAACTATTATGGTAAACACTAGGAAGACTCAGTTGGGTAGGATGATGTTTTACCACCAAATAAAATGCCATTTTTACAGATACTGTACATTTACAAAAGTCATAAATGCTAATATCGGTGCTTCATTGTTTAAAGTAATGCGACTGAACATGCGACTGAACATAATCAGGAAAACTATGTGCTGGCATTGTTTTTTTATTACTTGATGTTAATAAAAGAATGAATGTAAAATAAATAAATAATTACAAATGCATAGGTACATTAATCGTTCTGAAGAAATAATCTATATGTGTGCATTCGTGCACTAGCCTCATTTCCACTCCCAGTCATAAATGAATGTAAAAAAATATATATACAGGACTGTCTCAGAAAATTAGAATATTGTGATGAAGTTCTTTATTTTCTGTAATGCAATTAAAAAAACAAAAACGTCATGCATTCTGGATTCATTACAAATCAACTGAAATATTGCAAGCCTTTTATTCTTTTAATATTGCTGATTATGAACACAGCTTAAGAAAACTCTAAAATCCTATCTCATAAAATTTAATATTTCCTCAGACCAAGTAAAAAAAAGATTTATAACAGCTGAGTGTTTGTCAAGGCTCAGGAAACCCTTGCAGGTGTTTCGAGTTAATTAGACAATTCAAGTGATTTGTTTAATACCCTACTAGTATACTTTTTCATGATATTCTAATATTTAGAGATAGGATATTTGAGTTTTCTTAAGCTGTAAGCCATAATCAGCAATAAATCAGAATAAAAGGCTTGCAATATTTCAGTTGATTTGTAATGAATCCAGAATGCATGACGTTTTTGTTTTTTTAATTGCATTACAGAAAATAAAGAACTTCATCACAATATTCTAATTTTCTGAGACAGTCCTGTATAACAAAATAAACAATATTGATAAGCTTTTTGTTGTTTCCCGGAAGAAATTAGACAGAATATGTCTTGAAATTGTTTTGATATATTTCTGAAAATGCATTTGAGGAGAGTCCAAGTTACCATGTTGAGAACTTCATCCTAATAAATATAGGCAAATATAGTTGTACACAAAAAATGCACATGGGCAGATGGCTGCAGAATTACTTTGGGATTTTTTGCTGAGGCTGGACCAAAACTGTGACGGTAATAGAGCATAAGGGTTTGATTGGTGCAGAGGTGTGTGTGCGCTCCGTTCATTGCAATACATTTTAATGATGTGATATTTGTTTTTTAAATTTGAGGTATAATGTTCTGAGACACGTTCTGTTGCGATAGGAACTGAATGTTATAGAAATGCTTTTTCTATTGTCGTCTTGGAAGGGAGAACATAACTTATTTTGGGATGAAGGAGCATTTAAAAAGCAGACTTCTGCATACATGTGTATGTGTGTTCCATCATTAAAAGCACATCAAAGGATGAAAGCTCCAAACTAAACTCAAGGCCTGTTGTTTTGGGATAAAAAAAGTCCTCCTTTGAATTCCTCCTACAACAACCAAACAGGGCGCCAATTACTGGGATTCCATGAGCCCAGAGAAGTTTCTTGGAGGGAATTAAAACTGAATAAGAGATACTGAAACACCTTGGAATCAGCTATCCAGAGTTATAATGAATATTGCCAACCTTGGAGGTAAAACATACTTATGAGCAATTAAAGTTGTTAAGATACTGATCTTCCTTTCAGGCTGGCAAGACAGCGGGATGCAAAATAGTGCAGACAATGTTCTGTGTGTGTTTCTGTCTCCATGTGCATGTTTCATATAGTGTATTTGTGTGTTTCATAGTGTGTGTGTTTTTGTCGACATGTGCGTGTTTCATATTGTGTATTTGTGTGTTTCATAGTGTGTGTGGGTGTGTTTCTGTCTACATGTGCATGTTTCATGCTGTGTATGTGTGTGTTTCATAGTGTGTGTGTGTGTGTTTCTGTCTACATGTGCATGTTTCATAGTGTGTGTGTGTTCTATGAACGTGGCAGTCAGTGTGTGACAGATGGATGTGGTGGTGTTTCTGCGATCAAATCACAGCGAGTGGGGGAGGGGTTATGTATTTTTGCAGTGTTATTGGGACTACAGAATAAATGCATTAGTTGTGGTGTCCCTGGTATCGCTATCGATTTGAGCTTTTTCACAAGGGCGTCTCCTCCTGGTTGTTATGTCAGGGAGCTCCCCACTGCAACTATCCATAGAATACATGTTTCAACCATTCAAAACTTCAAACTCTATTTACTGGTCAATTAAATTATCGATCAGTGCAGGAGCCCATGTGCATTCCTCTATTGAGCTTTGCAATGCATTTTAAACATGTTATTGAAGGAATAACACACATATCACACACTGGAGACATTTTATGACAGGTGAGGTTATTTTTTCCATTAAAATATATTTTATCATTTACAATACAACAGAACACCACCACATCTGGTCATCATTCACTATGTTTTTACAAACATGGCACCACCCATCTTATTAATTAATGAATTAATCTTTTTTTTTTTCTTCCTTGCCTGAAAACCAATTAAATTCCATGTACATGCATATGCACATACAAGTACATCTGCCCTCATCTATGTATTTTACTTCTTTGATTTAAAAAAGGCTGACACTCACACACACTCACATACACACACACACACACACACAATTATTCAATACTTTGACTTCATGATGTTATGTCCATGTATTGTCTTTTCTCTTTAAAACAAACAAACCCCAACCCCAAAAACCTGTTATTTAACCATATACTTGGCCTTATGTATAATCTTGTTTTCTATTATTGTTTTATTTATCTATAATGCAGTATTGTCCTGTATAGTATGGTTGTACCATTGCCATGGTGAATGCTGAGGCCAATCTGGAAATATATACGTGTTCTACTTTTTTATCATTTGCCTGTCCTAAGATCATTTCCACAAACCACGAATGCTTCATTACTGAACCCACAGAGTACGTGTTACTGGTTCAGTTACCCACTACCAGACTTAAAATATCAACAAATCTGTTGGACGGATTACAATTACATTTAGTACAGAGCTTCATGGTTCCTCAAATATATCCTTTTGGGGATTTACGGAATTCTTCCAGAAGCATGACTGATGGAATTTGTGGCTTTGAGTTAAACATTTTAATATGAATTGTCATTCATCTTGGTGCAGAGAGTAAAATCTCCCTCAGAATGAATTAAGTTCAGTATTTACAATCATAGGGGGTTTTAGCTTTGTTTCAACCCGGGAGATCGATAAAGGTCGTTGCCCTCAATTCTAAAAATAAATAAGTAGTGGTTAAGTGGTTTATACATTTAATTCTCATTCCTCTGCAAGTCAACACTCCAGTGACATAGGGTGATACATATTGTGAATTGCAGATGTCAAACCAATATTAAAACACACAACCAGCTCTCTCACAGTCGTGGTGATTGGCCGATTCTTTTTATTCCGCCCTCTATTTTCATGGCATCCTTCCAGAGGCCCCATTTAGTAACCTGAAGCCCACTTCTGAGATGTCAGAGGAGCCATTTTCCTCAATAAACGAGAAATAAACGATAACGACTAACTCGAAAAGGTGCACTCGGCAGAGAGACACGCTCTCGTTAAACCTCCAGATGTCTGCACGACAAAACGGCTAATAAAAAGCCACATCATAAATGTGTATGTAAATTTAGCATCCTATAGGCTGCGTCCAGACACCTGCTTGTAATGACACAGACTCTCACTTCACTTCTGGGTATTGAGGGGCTTTATCTAAAATAACTTGGTGTGTGCGTGTTAACTTACATCAGCAATGGGTTGATGACATACTTCCTATAGAATTGCAAATCACAAAATATTGTGGTGAAAAGGAATGCAAAATTAGCCTTGGACGGACACAGAGATGCACTCACCACCGATCTCTATCTCTTGGTGGAGATATTACTCGATAAGAAATAAACTGGGCTGTAGGTTTGTGTTACGTTAGCTAAAATGATCAAAATAAATGTTCTGCTGGTGTTTAATCATTACTGTTGTGAGATTGTAATAGGTTATTTTGACTTTGCACATGTACATATGGGAAGTTTATGCTTTAAATGAATACATATAGCAAGATATTTAACTTGGACAATTTTGGAGGATATTAATATGTATTATGAAGCAAAAGAGAAGGACACTGTATTGACTATTAGATTATTCATGTAAAGTGAAAGAATGAAAGTTATTTTATTTTTTCAATGTTGTCGCATAAACTGGAAGCCGGTTGAAGCTTATGACGTTGTTTGAATCAAGAAAGATACATGTAAGACTTTTATTGTGAAAGGGACTTTTTCACAGAACTGACCGGAAGTGTGTTTGTCGCGGGGTCATGACGTTTGACCCGGCTATTTTATAATCTTGGCCGTAAGCCAACAGAAGTGCAGAAGGCTGAACTGACCAATGGAACTAATGTAAAGAATATATATTATAGCTTAGCACAGCCTAGTATTGTTTGCATAAATATTATGTGTAAGATGGAAAACACTGAATGGAAGTTAAAATCTCCAGCGGAGCACTCTGGTGCCTGACTGATCTAAAGAAAGATAACAGTGACGCTTGGTGAGGTTTTGTGAGCCCCCCTCCTCCGCATCCACACATTCCGGAGGTGATCACATACAAAGAGCTCTCTATACTCTCAGAGCATAGGAAGGGTCCAGATGTGGCCATTATTCTCCTTTTAGACACTCGAGGCCACTCACTTTCCCCCCCTTCACCTATCCCCCTCACACGCTCACAGACTCACACATGGGAAGAAGCCCCCGGTGTGTGGACGGCCTTCGGAGAAGATCCAGGCCCCATTCCTGAAGAGATAAGGCCCCGAAGGGAGTCTTCTTACAAGAGAGGGACTATTAAATCAACTATCTCCCCTTCCCACACTTCTTTTCACAACATATGCACTCATTGGCAGACGAGAAGAACCAATGAAGGAGCGACAACGGCGGAAGCAAAGGAACAAGGGCCAATGAGAAAACCCCACCCCCTTATCTCCTGACGAATCAGAACTGTTCCTTTCGGCTATTTAAAATGGCTGCACACTCTGAACCGGCGTCCTTTCTCCAGCGCTGAGGCCATCGGTCAGAGCTCAGGAGGGGGGTCCATGCATGATGTCTACTTGTATCCTGATTTCTGAATAAAACGCTTATAGATGTAACGTAGAAGTCTACCGCTCTTTCTTCCAGTGAGTGTCGTCCAGGTGGTGTGTCGCTGTCCAACTCCAACACTAACTTTTAAGACTAAGAGGTGTGGTTGTCGATACTAATAAATACGGGTGTAATAGGGTGAGTTCTTTCTCTAGACGTTCTGAAAATTACAAGACAGCTCCCTGTCTGCTACTTTGCTTTTAGTCTGTGGCGTAATATTCAGTCCAGCCCTACGATCGTAGCTTACATTTTTTGTTGAACTTCTTGCCATTAAATATTGCTAACCTTAATCTATCGCATTTTGATCCTGATTATATTTCCACTGAGCACGAGACGTCCAGTATTTTGAACAAGCTTAATACTGTCCAGCAATAATCACAATCAACGCAGCTCTGTATTGTCGTGAGGGTAATCAATTAAACATATTTTAGCGTCATGAGCTCCTCCGTAACATCGGAATAGTTTAAACAACAGTTTGATTTTTATGTTTCAAATCGATGCAGTGGCTTAAAATCCAGCAGTGGCGAAGGAAAGTCAGTGTACGTCTTTACAGCGAGGTTTTATCTGTATGAAGCGTGATAGAAAAAGGATCAAATACTTTTCTTTCAAAACGAAACATTCCGAAGCAGTAATTGAATAGAAATACCTCTATTTTGACAAGGCAAAGGACATTCCGGCCCACGGAAAAGTTCTAAGTCTGACACGCGCCGTGCAGTGGATTTGCTCTTTCAACATTGCCTCTGCTTCAACATCTTTGATGAATCCCCTTATTTGCAAGCAATTGTATGAATAGTTAAAGGCACATAATAATAAAAAAAATGAATAATGTATCTTTGATTCTGCAGGAAAAACTCTTTATATATTTATATCAACAATTTTTCCTTCTGGATCAAAGACATATTATTCTTTTTTACAAATTCTCTTTGGGAAAAATATATTCAGACTTTAGTGATTGAAAGATGGGACCGTGTTTCGATTCAGTTTCAATTCAATTCAGTTAATTTGTATAGCCCATTTCCACAAATTATAAATTTGTCTCGGAGTGCTTTACAATCTGTACACATAGACATCCCTGTCTCAAAACCTCACATCGGATCAGGAAAAACTCCCAAACAACCCTTCAGGGGGAAAAAGGGAAGAAACCTGCAGGAGAGCAACAGAGGAGGATCCCTCTCCAGGATGGACAGAAGAATAGATGTCATGTGTCCAGAGGGACAGATTTAGAGTTAAAACACATTCAATGAATATGACAGAGTGTATGAATAGTTCGTAGAAGGCATATTCCACAATGAAGACCTCCACGATCCATCAGGCAGATGGAGGTAGAGAGGAGGATTGGCGGAGTCTCAGCAGGGCCATAGCAAAGTTGGTAGTAGGCATATTTCCACGGCGGTGCACCTACAGGCTGCAGCCGGTAACGCCCCTTTAATCTTTGCCATATTTTCCGCATACACTCATAAACATCGGAGAAGGAAGCGCGTTGAAGCGGTCAACGCCGTCCGGTGGGACGACAGGAGGCGGGCTCTATTTGCCTGGTTGCGCAATCACGATCGAAGCTAAATCGACAACGTTTTTTCGGAATCGGAATTTTTTTGGCCTCGTGAAGATGTCGGCCATTTTATCTGCCCAGAGAATAATTTGGTTCCCACTGGTTTTTGTTTGTCGTGTTTTTCTTGCGTAGCAACAATTACGTTATCCTGAACTTGATTCTTGAATTACATGTTACATCATGAACCAAAAAGGACCCCTTTGCTGTAATCCTCACAAAAAGGTCATCGATGTTAAAATCATGTGAATTGAAAGTGATTGTTACTGCTTCTCACGGGGGCTTCAGGCACCAGGCCTGATGATGTTTTATGTATCAGAAGTTACAATATATAAGAAAGACATTCGGATCATATATTGCACGGGTTTGTTCCTTTTTGTTTCTATTTCCCTCTGTTCTACTCCCCCCCCCCCCCCCCCCCATCTCACAGAGAGGGGTGAATGTGAAGCAGAAAGAACAAGATTAGAAGAGAAAACAATGCTGTGTGAAATCCCTCTGTTTCTGTTGGCAACGTGTTTCTATTGATCCGTTACTCCACACCGGCACTAATCTCTTTAACATATCGTCAGCAAGTTCGGAAAAGAAAATGCGATGGCTTTGCCTGGATGATGTGGACACGAGTGCAATCCAGCTGTCTTTATATGATGCTCAGCACTGACCTAAAGGTGCGCCTATGGAGGTGATTGATGGTTTAATTGCTTACTTAAGTAAGTGAACTTACCTTTACGGTTTCATTCAATTTCCCTCTGACAGAAAACCTTTTTTGTACCGTCTTGCAATTTATTTGATCCGAGTTGAGATACTAGTAACTCTGTGTGTGTGTGTAATCTAACTATTACATCCCCTTATGGTTACATAGAAACTAGTGCAGATCCCGTTTACAGTCGAGAGATCACGTGTACCGGACTGTTTCACAAGTAGCCAGTTTAAACTTAATTAAGTAGAAGATATATTAGCTCTATATGTTTTCTGATTTAACAAACCCAAGGACAGTAATTGTAATATTACATTGTCACAATCAGCCGCTTTCACGAGTGTGTACTGCGGGACCGTTTCTGGGCGGCTTCGCGCGACGGCCTTCTGCAACTTCCTGTTTGAAAAAATCATGCTGGGACTCAAACGAGTGTGTGATTGAGAGACTTCTCTTTCTTTGTTTGCCTGTGCCTATATTTTAATGTGTGTGTGTGTGTGTGAGAGACTGTGTATCCTACCATCAGGCCCGGCAGATGTTTAGCTATCGCCCAGCACGATAATAAGGTCTCGTCGAGGAGCTTTGTAGAGTGTTAAAAAACACCCAAAAAAACACAAACGCCAGTCGTGCGGTCCACAGTGGGCCGCGGGGCGGACTTTACCTCACGAGCGGAGACGGGGTCGCCGGTCCATATGGTAGCGACGGCAGGAAGCCATTGTTTTGAGGGATTTTAGGCCTTGCATCTGAAATGTCCCGTTTACGTCTCCGCGGTGCAACATATGCTCCATCCACTCCAGGGTGAGACGAAATACAACGAATCGACACACATACACACACACACACACACACAAGAGGAATGAGTAAAATGTTCTCAAATTGAAGGAGCTATTTTACAAAAAAAGTCACTTGAAAACTTTGAAGAGGGAGGTTTAGTCATGGCGATGTTACTCACAGGGAGAACGTGTAATTGGACTCTGTGGTCATATTTTCCCTCTGTTGCCGTTTGCCGCTGAATTGCCACATAAAGTGGCAGTTTAAAAGGAACAATATCCCCCCATTGCAAGCAACTATGTCGCTTTGAGTAATAGTTAACGTGGGTTTTTTTTCCGCAGTTAAATTCTACGATTTCATTTCGTCTGATGGCATTAAGAATGGGAGGAAGTTACCAAAGTGTGAATGTTGGCTCCATTTCCATGGAAGCCCAAGCTTATATACTGCAGTACAATTTACATTTACATTAAATAAAAGTGGCCAATCATGCTTATTGGGATCCCTAGATGTCCATAGATTGTCGTATGTGTCGGTAATTTAAAAAAAGGGCGTGTATTAATTGCATTTCTTTTCTTAATCTTCACTGTTCCGTGCTCCTGCATTGCTATGAGCACAATGACTCTCACCCTTCCCGTTCCCTATAGAGCTGAAATAAACGGGTCAAGAGGTGGATTCTAAATCGATATCATGTTCACGTTTAAATCCATGAAAAAAAGACTGAAAGAGGAAGACTGGAAACCCTTTTTTTCAGTTAATTGTCATAAACATGATCAATGGAACATGTTTATTAGTAATGAACCGATTTCACTATAACAAGGTTGCTTAGAGGGCTCAGTAGTCAACCCGTTCCGGGCGCTGAAGAGATCTGCTAAATAAACACTTTTCTTTGCAAATACATGGACAGAATCATTTGAAAGCAGGAAAGTGTCACCTGAAAACAGTCAGTGCTGCGA
Organism: Pseudoliparis swirei; assembly: GCF_029220125.1. Taxonomy (NCBI): domain Eukaryota; kingdom Metazoa; phylum Chordata; class Actinopteri; order Perciformes; family Liparidae; genus Pseudoliparis; species Pseudoliparis swirei. The sequence continues at coordinate 6,151,806 of NC_079406.1, read as the reverse complement.
TTTGAATATCTCATTAGAGCCCTTAGTAGTGCTTTTAAATTAGTTGCGCACTGGTTATGGAAAATATTGATTTACTTTTCCAAACATTACCCTAATTAAAACGTTCTTTTATTTATTTTACTTTTCTTGATCTAATTAGCAACTTATATTCGGAAGTGACAGCCTGTTCATGCTTTTACACACAACTGAGCAATGAGGACTGTGTGTGTGTGTGTGTGCGTGTGTGTGTATGTACTGCACATTGTCACTACCAATCACATTAATATCTGAGTGCCACTGAAGCACTCAAACCTTCTTAAGAGTTGCCTTAGCAAGTCATGACACACCCACACACACACACACACAGGGCAGAATCCATACCACGGTATCATTTAGTGTGTTAGGTTCCCATCACTGCAATGTTTAGGATGGGATTCGTGTTCGAAAAAGATTAAATCCAAAAAAATCCTTTCATTAATCTCTCGGCTTCAGGATTACAGCAGCACAGTGGAAAGTGCAACAAGAGACATCAGTAGACAACCTGAACAATAAATAATCAAACTAATGAAGGCATAATAAATAAGTAAATGGTACAAAAATGAATGTACAATATAATCAGATTGAGTTGTTGGTTGGTTTTAATCTGGTTTTGTGGATCAAATCTTCAAATAATCGTCTCTTGGAGGTCACCCCTACATGCTAGAGAAGTATGCTGTATCTGGATAGGTAGTTTAATGCAAAGTTAGATAACAAACACACACGCCACACCGACACAAGGTGAGTGTTTGACATTCACAACACAGCATCCCTTTTTTAAAAGGGGATTCAACAAATACGCACTTTATTTTTCCCGAGAACTTCAGCAGTGACTCTCTGTACTTTTTAATGAAAGTTTTATGCACTTGTCTCCCTGCTGGTGTCCACATTTATTCGGTCTCATTTGAGAGAAATGGTTGCGGAAAACATTGAATATGCAGTGTAACGAGTTCTACGGCGTGCTGTGCGACAGCATTATCCAACACACACAGTGTGCAAATGGTTCCTCTACATGTAGAGTTTCCATTATCGCCTGATGACGATACTTCGATAGGTCCACGTGGGCTTTCTTTGCCTCCATGATCTGCATCTGAATGTTCCATTATTTCCCCTGTCTGATGCTTTGAAAGTCTCACTCAGTGGCTCACCATGTAACTTGCTGAAGCGCCCCCAGATGGAGGCCACAAACAAGCCCGTGCTTTTGTTGTAACCATCTTAGTCGTCTTTCTTTGCCTGCAAAGACCAAAAAGCACCACAGGCTTTCTCAGTGGATTTTCAGGGTGCAAAAATCTCTGGATCTCTGCAGACTTAATTTTCCTAAAAATATAAACCCGAGTCAAACCCGCTGAATTGAAACGTCTCAGCTTTTGAAATAATCCTCCCGAGACCTTTTTTTGTTTGTATCCCTGCTAAATTTAGCCTCTCGAGCGTTAAGACCTCCACGTCACATTTGAGTAGAGATAAAAACACACACACATACACACACCTTCATGCTGTGGGGTTTTCTGTGTCACTAGTCAGACTGAAAAAAATGTGTCTGCATCATGGAAATGATGCAAATCTCTTTAATAATCCTTTATAGTTAGGGCTGAATCAGGTTCACCTTGTCCAGCCCCTAGAGATGCTGCTATAGGCTTATTGGCTGCTGGGGGACATTTAGGATACACTGAGCTCCTATCTCCTCTCCTCTCTCTCTTTATGGATGAATTTTCATCTCTCCATCACACATTACTAATTCTGCTTCCTCCTCGGAGTCTTTGTGCCTTCACGTCTCGTAGGGTCCATTGGACATGGCTGTATCTGATGCCTCCCGCCTGGTGAGCCGACTTCGTGTCATGGCCCTGCTGATTTTCCCCCCGTGAAAGTTTAAAAAAAACATTTCTTGGGAGTTTTTCCTGATCCGATTTGAGGTCCTGGTACAAGGATGTCGTATGTGTACATATTGTAAAGCCCACTGAGGCTAATTTGTGCTAATTGGGCTGTATCAAATAAACTGAATGGAAAATGAAGAGTCTATTAGGATCTTTTTATCATGTTTGACAAAAATCAAATGCATCTGTATGAACATACAACGCTCATGATAATTTTCTTGCCTTCAACCGAATGAAAGATGTGTCCATGGAAGACCAGTCAAAGTAATCCGTCGGGTCCTTTTGGATCCTGAGCTATTCATCATTAACTGTCAGGAAAACACCCAATCTATATATGTATCATCTGGTAGCCATGTTTGTATGTCAGCATGTGTGGAAAAGGGGTTCAAATGGAAAAGCATAATTGTGTCATGTATGTTTTACTAGTTTCTTATTAAAAAATGATTGAAGCAAAAAGGCTAAAGGAACCAACGACAGCCCGTTAAAAGGTTTACCCGACATTTAAGACTTATTCTGCCATATGTTGGCTCGGCAATCCCATGATTTGAGGACGTGACGTCTTTTTAGTCCCGCAAATACTTAGATTTCATTTGCCGTGTAAGTTTAGAGTTGAATATAAAGCTTATTGTGCATTTTCCAGAGCCAATGCAGATATACAGTGTACTTACATGATGTTATGGTCAAATAAATTGTGGAACCTGCAGCATTACATTCAACAGTCAGTGATTCAGCTCAGTGAGAGCATTGCTTTGAACTCCTTTTACAACCATATTGACTCGGTCATAAAGTGTCCATAAATCCATAGCCCTCTATTAATTTAACATACGGCGTACGGCTCGGGATAAACCGATGGGTCCGGTCATGTTAAATAAAATCGCAGATATTGGGACAGTGAGCGATGAAGAAGACTGTCAGTGCGTTTACATGCAATAGAATTATTGGCTTAGTCGGACTGAAATCGAATTATCCGTTTCATGTAAACACCTTTGTCGGACCGGACTATGCGGTCCGACTTGATCCGATTAACACCCTGGATAGCTCGGTCGATCCAGTTGATAATTCGACTCTGCGGCATGTAACTCTGAATTCGATTCGGAACTGGACTTTGCGTTAAGCGCGTGCTCGAGATCCCGCCGCCCTCCCTCCTCCCTCCATCCTGGACCCGTGAGTCGAAAGAGACATAAATTAAATTCTCCGTGTACCTTGACGGCGTCTTCTCTCCGTTATCAACTCAGCCAATAGCGCCATTTGCATTCGCTGTACTCCTATTAACACCATGGAAGAATAGTAGAAGGATGTAGCCTTGCTCTGTTTGCCATCTTTCTCGAAATGTTGTTGTTGGTGGTGGTGAAAAGGTCAAGCGGAAATGGCTGTATCACCACGAGTTGTAATGAAAACAGCGCCGCCTCTTGTATCGGATATGACATGCTTTCCAATGATTCGAATTACTCACTGCCATGTATATTGGGATAACAGCAGATCCCCCAAAAGATAGCATAGTCCGACTAAAGCAAGATTCGAATTATACCATCATGTAAACGCACTGAGTGATGAATCCCACTTTATAAATGGAGAATGTGAAGTAAAAGTCCCGCACCGTGGGCGTTTATATCACGTGGCAAAGTGTGGTAAGATGATTAAACAGCTCAAGGTGCACTGATGAAAGCATTTTCTTGTTCCAGCTCTCCGTGTTCCATTGTATTTTTATCAAGATTCTCATACTCGGAGGTACTGCACTTGTATGCCTTTAATCAAAGCGCTAAATTGTAAAAGAAAATTCAGACCCATAACCGCTGAGTGGCAATTTCGTGATACTGCATGGGGACTTGGCATTGAGCGAAGGCAGGCAGCGCAGCGTGGCTTGTTGATTGAGTTGTCAACAATATGGAAAACGTTAGAATACTCTCCTCGGTACCTCGTTATACAACATTTCAGCTCGGTTACATCTTTTGGAATCAAAATTTCAAGATACACCCCAAGTTAATGAGTGTGTGTGTGTATGGTGGATGGATCTGACACAAGCCACATCCTCATTGTGTCATTCTAATTAACACCGTTTACATGCTACATTGACTAATGCCAACGTTCGGTGAATTTAGGAGGAATCCGAAGGCGCAAATAGAAAATAAAACACCTCAATAATTGGATGTTTCCTTTCCACTCAAAATCCACGCAAAATAGCCCCATAGTCTGGAAATAGACCAGTGCGTATTTGTATATGCAATGAGTTTGTACTCAACAACTGTATCATTTTATTTATTCATTATTATTTATTTGTACTGTGATTTAATTACTTTACATTGGAACTCCGGTCATTTTACGCTCACTCTATTGTTGTGCACATCAATTAATTAACCTGATTCCTATTTATAGTGTTCAAACTCTGACTTATTTGTTAACTAACTGCTAACAGGTGTTTGCACAGGTGCATTCTGGGTACAGGTGATTGCCGCTAAAATACAAAGATTCAATAATCAGTGTTTAGCAATGCTTTTAGAGTGGGATCGTGTGTCTCATGTTGATAACCATGTGGAGTAGTTGGCAAAACTAATTTTGATTTTCAACCTTTGTGCTTGGTCCTAGAGGTTTGTGAGCATAATGCCGAGTTTGACGTCAAAATGGTGGAGCAAAGATGAATTCTGCTTGTCATAGTCCAAGCCCTTGATGGGATGACCTGCTAAAGAGTGAGACGTCTTTGTCTTCGTAGATAGATCCCGTAAAACCAAATGTGCATCAGAACATCTTGTAAATTGTAGCAGATTAATAATCTATTTAATTCATACAGGGCCTTTTAAATGTACTCTAGGACCCTTTACATTGATACACCACACAGCTATAGGAGCAATTGAGGGTTAATCAATTCACTGATTGACATCGACTAGCAAACCCATCACCACCAACCCACTGATTGAAAGATAGACACATAACCATCGTTGGGAAACTAAGATAGATAAAGGGGCTATGGTTAGAGTTGAAGTCAATAAAAAATTAAAATAAGTAACAGCAACTGGATGATGATTTCTGGCGAAAGGGTCTTCTTGAATGTATTACCACTCTTCGTTTACTACACGTTCAACCTGGGCTTATTCGTCATCCGTTCACGAGCTGCGCCCGTCCGGAGGCCGGCTGGCGTGAGGACCGCCTGCCGGATTGAGGCTGAGGATGGTAGCCGGTCCGCTGAAACGCCGATGTGCGAGGGATTAAGAAAGCACTGATGTATCCGACAGTTGATTAGATGTTATTTTAGGCGGATGAAAATCTTTCGCATAAATTAGGGAACACAGATGAGCCGCGCGGCTGTAGCCACGGCCTTCCAAGAGCCTGATTTATGCCTATATTTATAACAGCCTGATATGTTTATATACGGCTCATTATATCGCTTTTTTAGTTCTTTTTGAATGTTTTGTCGCTTTTTGGGGTTCTAAACATGAAGGGCATCCATGAATAGCAAAAAGGATGGCGAAGTTCAGGATGAGGATGGCTAAAATCAAATTGGCGATCGCATGATGAGCAACCTTGAGAATCGACATTTCCTGGCTATTCATTTATTTTCATGAGATTTGATACCAGAGTCAGTTTGAGTTTTTATTATAATGCAACACTATGCCATCTTTATAATTTTTTTAAAATTGACTCCGGAATCAAACCACTTCTTTGGACTGTGAGGTCCTTCTTTTTTTTTGTGTATGCTAGCAAACAATGCACTTAACTCATAAAAACAAAATAGACAGTGTCAGGGATGACGATTTAATCATCAGTTTTTCACTGTAACTAATGACAGTAACACTCCATTAGGACACCATTGTTATTTCCATTTGAACCTTGTTCCATAATTGGACTCCTACAATAGAAATACATCTTCTTTTAATCCCTTTTTTAGCCTTTTGTACAGTAAACTTACAAACATCTCTCAAATCAAATTTACAATCATGTATTGAAAACAAACTTTGGACACAGTCTGTCAGTGACTTTGCTTTAGCTCTGTACATTGTCTGCATTATTTGCTCATAGTAGCCAAGATTACTCATGATGCGTATTGCACGTTTTTGGAACACAACTGTTGAATTTATAAAAGTTTTATAGGTTGACATCCACACAATAACATGGATATGGAAGTATAAGTGAACAATAAATGATATACAAAGCCTTAGAAGTTAGTACATGTGATTCATTTGTATTTGCAGATCCAGAATGCATCAACAATTGAAGAAACAATGGTTTGCCATCACAAGAGTCTTTGGTGCACGAACATGTTCCCATCACATATCTCCTAAACCTGACTGACATATTATATTTGGAGCAATGATTAATGTTCTTGTTTGGCTTGCTTTAGTCTCCTGAGCGCTCAAAGCACTTTAACGCCACATGTCCCCCTTCACCCACTGACGGAACTGACTAACCACTCAAACCCAAACATTCGGGAGCACTCTGTGGTTAAGTGTCTTGCCAAGGACGCATAGCAAAGCTCTACTGAGCCACAGTCATCGTGGACTGGTTGCAGACCAACACACTGTGTCGGGCAATCCCGAGAACCCCCAACACACACGTGTCATATGCCTTGGATGAATATGGGGCTAGTGGCCAATCGCCCCGGCCTACAGAGTCGGGAGATTAGCCCAGTTTTCTCTGAGACAAAAGAAACCGGGGCGAGACATTAACGAAGCGTGAAATAGAAGCTGGGTGGCTGGAAAGAGCACACGGAGGGGGATTTTAGGATTCCTTGCTTCATTTCCCCAAATGCTGGTTCTTAATTGTCATTATGTTGGCGAACTTTCAAATAATCTCTGGATTAGCAACATTCTGCTGAGAGTTTATGGTTCAGAGGCATGCATTCATACGAGTTTCATCCAATCACACTGTAGTTGAGCACCGGGTGCACACGTACAGCTCGAATACTTTATCCCCTTTATTTGAACCAAAACAGGAAGTAATTAACTCCAGGAAAATCTGAACTTTCTTTCAATTTAAATGATGCTTTGCCTTGCACCTGGGGAAAAAAAGAATATATACATATGAATGACAGTGCTTGACTTGTTGTAGGTCTACATACGAGCAGTATAGCAGAACAGCCCTTCAAAGCAGTGATTGAGCTGAGCTACACCGAAAGGATCGTAGGTGATGGAAGGAGTCGAATGAGTCTTTTGAAATGTTTTTCGACAAATAAATGAATTAAAAACTATTCACGTGTACAAAACCCGAGAGATGGCGTCAACTGAGGTGTCGCCAGTGAAAGAAGTTGTAAGTAAAGTGAATAGTGGGAGCTGTGGGCGTGAGAAGAGCTGGGGACGTTGGGTTGTTCAAAAGTGAAGGCTGTAAAAGGACTACAGGGACGGAGTGTGAGCACCGAATGAATCGAATGCGTCGCTGGAATCGAATCACAATTCAACGTTTTTAGCGTCTGTAAACGGGGCGACCGCCCTGATGAGAGCGGGCATCCCATAAACGAGGAGGCGGCGGCGAAGGTGACTTTCAGGCTCGCACTGTGAACGCTACGGTTTCGGGAGGACGAATACGCAAACCTCCATGTTGCCGATGATGTCACGTTGCCTCCACGTAGTGTAGAATGATTCCGATGGGAGGATATTCATTGAAAATATATATTGCAGAGTACCAAGTACCATTAGAATTGTATTGGCTCTTGCAATAATACCTTATTGCCCTTCACTACATCATCAATTCACACATCCATTTAACAATATGGTGCCGTTCCTTACAGCGCTAATAAAGATGAGGACATAAAGATAATGTGAATACGTTATTCCAGGGATAAATTGCTGGATTATTATTACCTTACGTTCATTATATACAGTATGTGGCAGGAGTGGAAGATGGGGCAGGACCCGTATATGGAGCCACAGGGCGCGTGGAGGCCCTCAGTTCCTTATTAAGTTCACGCGGTGTTTAATAATTGCTTTTTTTTGCCGTCGGGAGTTATGTGTTACGATTCACCTGAGGTGAAAAGCTCGGAGGGGCTTTTAATGTTTAAATGGATGAAAAGGGGGAAACGGCAGAATTAGCTCCGTGCTGGTGCTCGCTCGGGGGTTTGACTTCCAGACGCACTTGGATGGAGTTGTGTCGCCATAGTTCGCCTTCTTTTGTCTCGCAAAATCTGTGCCACATTAAGGACACAAAGAATGAAAAATGTTCTAAATCAATACGGCTGATCAAATGTATCGAGTAGTACATTATACAACAGGTTACCTGAGGAATGTAACCCACATGTCTCTTATTTAAGTACCCTGTTGTGTATATATATATATACACATATGTGTGTATATATATGTATATATATAAACACACACATATATTTATATATATATATATACATATAAAAAAATATTATATATATACACACACTTTATATATATATACATATTTATATACATACACACAAATATAATATATATACACACACTTTATATATATGTATGTATATATATATATATATATTTAGATATACAGGACTGTCTCAGAAAATTAGAATATTGTGATGAAGTTCTTTATTTTCTGTAATGCAATTAAAAAAAAAAAATGTCATGCATTCTGGATTCATTACAAATCAACTGAAATATTGCAAGCCTTTTATTCTTTTAATATTGCTGATTATGGCTTACAGCTTAAGAAAACTCAAATATCCTATCTCTAAATATTAGAATATCATGAAAAAGTATACTAGTAGGGTATTAAACAAATCACTTGAATTGTCTAATTAACACGATGCACCTGCAAGGGTTTCCTGAGCCTTGACAAACACTCAGCTGTTATAAATCTTTATTTTTACTTGGTCTGAGGAAATATTAAATTTATGAGATAGGATTTTAGAGTTTTCTTAAGCTGTAATCAGCAATAATATTAAAAAGAATAAAAGGCTTGCAATATTTCAGTTGATTTGTAATGAATCCAGAATGCATGACATTTTTGTTTTTTTAATTGCATTACAGAAAATAAAGAACTTTATCACAATATTCTAATTTTCTGAGACAGTCCTGTATATGTCATTTTTGTGTCTTTGTATATGGTTATTATTTTGTGGTGTATTTTTAAATCATAGGTCTTGTATTGCATCTTTCATTCAATAAAAGGAATACAAATGAATCAATACTTTAAAGCCTCTCTTTTTTCTTCCTAAATTTTGTATTACACACACTGATCGAACAATAAATGTTTACCTTCGGCGTGAAAAGCAGCGAGACCTTGAGTGAGAAGCGCTCGTGGCGTAAAGTGTCCGAAGAAGCACTCTGCTGATGAGAAACTGTGATTGTCTGCAACGCCGGAGTCCCGGGAGGGCAAAGGTCATTTAGTCTACTGTGCGCTCTCAAAAGAGCCGGGCTTCGACGAAACAAATTGTCTCTTCTTTTTAGTCTACTTCATTCTGTGCTGTGTGTTTGATAATAGAAAAGGACAAGGACCCATTTTGAAATTAGAAAAACAAGAGAATCTTTGAAAAGCCAGAGTGTACGAGGCCCTCTATGTTGCAGAGGGAACACACACATGACATGTTTCCCCTTTCATTCAGAGAGAAGAGGCCCTTCAAGATTTGATATACTTGAGTGTTGGTTTGCTTTTTATCTTCTCAAATAGCATGAGCAAATTCATAAAGACATTTAAGAATAGGGGAAAAAAATAAAAATTATTTTGTAAACCACATGCAACATGTTCTCGTTCAAGGTTTTCTACCAGAAAACATTTCAGGTTGAATAGGTGCTCGACAATGAAGAGATGTTTTTTTAATGAAACGGGGAACTGCAGGTATGCTTCCCGGAAGGACTTCAGAAAAATCTTTTGAAATCTTGTGTTTGAACATGAGTTGTTGTTGAAATGTCTCGTTATAAACGCTTCGTGTCGGAGCACGGCCGTCATAGGTCGTGTCGAGTTTACATTTCATAATAAATATCACATAAAGATGTTTTAATATTATTATTTTGAAAGCTGAGCTGATATTCTTTGAACGAATATAATTTTAAGAATATTAATTATTCAATGTGGATGAAGCACATATAAAAAAACAAAAACAAATATGGTTAAACCGCTAATAGTTTTTTTGTTTAAAGGTTGTGTTCAAGGACCGTATTGAAATCTTTCCTTCTTACCCGGGTTTAGATGGACGACTGAAAATAATATATCACTCACCTATTATTATTTTTAAAGCTGGGCTCATATTCTTCAAACGAATATGCTTTTAAAAAAACAGGAGGAGGATTTGGACCAATGAGACTATATAAACCGCTAATACATTATTTTAATTGTTTTAAAGGTTGTGTTCAAGGACCGTATCGAAATATTGCCTTCTTACCAGGAGTTTGATGGACGACCGAAAAGAAAATGTTAGCCACCAAAAATGAGAAACAAATCAAATCAATATCAGTTTAAACGCAATAAAAAAGGTCCATAATCCAGATATTAAATGTCTTCATCGTGACGACATCATCATCTCAAAATACCACAAACGATCGCTTGGAAAGAAACGACGCTGCGGGCTCATAAACGGTCGTTTGTGCGTCTGCACCGGAACATTCCCCCGTTCTAACCGGGGTGAGGCTCCCTGCAGCTCGCTGTGTTTCGTCTTTGTGGCTTTTACGAGCGCATTCGTTAGCGGGGTGAATCGATTTTTTGCCGGGGAAGTTTTCCTTTCGTTCTCTTCTTCTGTAATTATGGAAAGGGAGGAGTCTCCTGCACATCTGCTCGCCCGGTCGGTTCTCTTTGGGGTCCGGACAAACCGCTCTCCAGGAAACGCTGACGAATAAACTGCAGGGCGAGCGCTCGGAAATGTGAATGCATACACACACACACACGCACGCACACACACACCTACATACGCACACACACACCTACACACAAGCATGCACACCTATACATCTACACACGCATACTTACACACTCACACCTACATACGCACACATGCACACACACTCACTGACACACATGCACACACACACAAACCTACATACGCACACCTACACACATGTATACTTACACACACGCACACTTACACACATGCACACGTACACACACATGTATACTTACACACACTTACACATGCACACCTACACACATGCACACTCACACACATGTATACTTACACACACACTCACCTACACATATGCACACTCACACACATGTATACTTACACACACACTCACACACACAAACCTACATACGCACACCTACACACATGTACACTTACACACACATACACACTCACCTACACACATGCACACTCACACACACACAAACCTACATACGCACACCTACACACATGTATACTTACACACACTTACACACACACACTCACCTATACACATGCACACTCACACACACACAAACCTACATACGCACACCTACACACATGTATATTTATACACACGCACACTTACACACACACTCACCTACACACATGCACACACACAAACCTACATACGCACACCTATGCACACTTACACACACGCACACCTACACACATGTACACTTACACACACAAACCTACACACGCACACCTACACACATGCACACTTACACACATTCACACTCACCTACACACATGCACACTCACACACACACAAACCTACACACGAACACCTACACACATGCACACTTACACACACTCACCTACATAGGCACACCTACACACATACGGACTCACACACACATCTACACGCGCACACAGGTACACACACTTCTATGTTCAAACACAAAGATCTACCATGTGCCCTTATATAGCTGTTAGAAATCTAACACGCTCAATGATGGTTAAACAACACGTGTGTAGGTGTGTGTGTGTGTGTGTGTGTATTTAATCCACTTCAGGTGAAAGAGCTTTACGGTTGTTGGCACGGAAAAAAGCATAATGAAGAACCTTCAAATACTCAGTCTATCAGAGTAATAAAGTCCACAGAGATCCGTCTCTTTTTCTTTCTTTTTTGTCTCTTCTCCCCGTCGCAATCACTCGGAACACACACACACACACACTCACATACACACACATTCATCTGCACAGACACGCAGGCACTCAAGCAAACACGTGAAAATAATGAGTGCGACAGAATCACCACCGCTAATCTGAAACCCGGTGGCTCGGATTTTTTTGAGGATATAATGAGTTTTAGACTGAAGAGCCCTTTTAATCACACACAAACAGACACGAGGGCTCATCCCATGCAGCTGGTGTTCTGGAAACGCATCCATTCCTAAGGCTGATGTCACCTTTTGCCTGCATCGCATACGTTAACACATACAGCGTACCTCGTGGGCCTGTAATGGATAATAGTGAAAGGGGGAGGGGCGGGGCCCCAAGGTGACACTTCAAAATTCTCAATTGGTTCATGATCGACTGCAGATCCCATCATCTCCAATGCTTTTATCAAAGTACATGCAAAGCTTCATCGAGATCTTCTTAAAATTCATTGAATTTTATTTTTTTCCGAGATTAGATGCTCTCCTTTTTAAGGAAATATCGGTTCATAAAAGGTTCGTATTGCAAGTGCCAACTGTTTTTTGGGTGAATAATTTTATTTTGAGCGAAAGTTTTAGAAAGCTGCGTCGCCTCCGCTCAGCCCGATGCGGCCAGAGAGACCACACGAGAGGCAAACACTTGCCGAACGCGTTACTACGCACACCCTCATCCTCCAGGGCCGAAGTGCACAGCTAACATCAGTGAGCTGATGGGCTAGTCGGCCGCACACTGAACAGTTTACCCGCTAATGACAACACTGATGCTAAATGGTGTGGAGGTTATTCTCTGAGAAGCATGGGGGGGGGGGGGATGCTGGAAAAGTGCAAAATTGCCCTCTTGGGTGACCTTACAGCCAAGAAAACATGATAAAGTGCTCTCCAGGGTGCCATCTTAGTGGGGAAAGCCAGGGCCACGAGGGCTATATATACTAATAGCACTTTATTAGGGCTATTAGAGCGTTTCATGATTCACTGATTCATGATTTTTTTTTTTTTATCCAAAAGGACAAAATATGGAGATGCCATGTTTCCGTTCTGGATGACAATATTATATGATAACGTGGGTACACACCTCGGCATGTGAGTGAGGTGTGTGTGTGTGTGGGGGGGGGGGGGGTTCAGTACGTGTCGTTGCAAACACGGACACACATTCGATAAGCAGCGATGGCGCACGCATGTCCAGTATTCTCGGCGGTCATGTACAGAAACCCACGAACGCAGAGCTCCATATTAGAAAAAGCGCATGGGTTCAGCATCTTGCTATTTCGTTGCCTCTGTACCTGTAATCTAGCAATGACAATAAATGTAATCCAATCCAATCCATGTTATACATAATCTTCCTGGGGGGGGGGGGGCATTCGACAATTAGCCTGGATGAATCGAAAATAAAATGGTGTTAAGAATGAAACAAATACAATTTGTATAGTAGATTTAATATGGAGGAAGATGATTTATGTTTGATTTATGTCCCTTTATTTTTTGTCTTTGTCTCAATTTTTTTCAATATTTTTTGTTGTTTTTTGTCGTCTGATTATGTGTAACTTGTAAAAACTGAAAATAAAATGATTTAAAGAAAGAAAGAAAATGCAGCGCTAATCATCACCGCGCCCCCCACACATAATCTGACTTAAGTGTCGATGACGATGATGTTTTCAGACAAACTGTCGACTACGATGTTTGCTCAGGGAACACACGGTGTGTTGATCGGACCTGAACTGGACCTAATCAGTGAGTACGCAATCAGATCAATCTCAGGTGACGTGGGGAGACAGATTGAGGTCCGACGGCAGCCAAACACTAGAAACCACAACATAAACACAGACTAAGAGGAATATCAAGGACCCCTAATCTCACTTGTTCACAATAAATGAATAATTTCCATTCAGACATTGACTCGGCTTGATGCGCCATATAAATATATATATATATATTCACGTGTGCTTGGTGATTGAGACGGGTCTATGCAGCGTGTCATTCTGAGGCGTAATCATGGCTCACGCTGGAGTTAATAATCGCTGACCTTTTCAGAGAAATTAATGTCAGCCGTTTCGGTTCGTAACATAAGTGAGATGGAGGCCGGCGTATTTTTAGCCTCTTAATGTGAGACTATTCCACTTTTTCTTCTTTTTTTACTAGGTTTAGATGATTGATGTTAGCCAATGAGAAATGGGAGGCTAGCTAACGCAACAACTTTGAACCTCGTTAGCTTGAATGTGGAGCGCCGGATGTGCTTTCCATGCAGCTAGTGGCTCAGTCCGGACGCTGACTTGGCTTCGGGAACCGGAGGGTCACATGTTCAAACCCCATGTGGACCAAGTGACTGGAGTCCAAACCTTAGGGCTGTGCAGCTGACCACTTTTCCTGATACTAGGATGTGTTAAATGCAAATATAAAAAGTCAATTTCATGATGTTTAAAGGCTCAGCAAGTAGTTTTGGTAAACAACCAGCATTTTCAAAATGATGCTGTTAAATTATTGGAATGTCATTTTGCAGGGGACGGGATTGTAATAACTCGTAGGGATAAAGGATTTCACGCGACATAAATACCATATCAGTGACTACTTTGGGAAAGTTTTGGCAAAGAAAGAAAGAAAAACGATTTGACATTCTCGTGAGTCTCATTTAATGAGACGGGAGACTCTGGTGGTTAATAAAACTGCGGCTGAGCCGTGACCTTCCCTCTCTGACCAACAGGAAGCAAACAAACGCAGACATAATAAAACCCGGCGATCCCTGAATCACAATTTCTACAGTTATCGCACCGAGTTTTGTTATTCCCGTATACTTCATTCATGAAGATGTATTCCAGCCTGGTGGGTAACCCTGACTCCCCTCCCTGTTCTGCAAATGGAAAAGATAATCAAATGCCTCGTCCGGACCACCCACCTGTTCGCCCCACTTGAATCTGCAAAACCCCGCCGGAATTCCACTCCCGACTTGAGAAGCAGCCGTCGGCGGGGATGCAAATCAACCTGGAGCACAGCTGAATATGAAAGTTATTGTGAAAAGAAATGGAACCATCCTGTGTTGGTTAACGCCAAAGCTTCGGGACCTTATGAAAAGACAGCCGGCTCTCGATTCAGAAGTGTACACACACACACACAAGATAATGTAGTCATTAACTTTTCAAAACGGATGTGCCTATTTATTTCCCTCTCTCTCTCTCTCTACCAGATGTGCGCGTCCCATCATATCACAGGGCTCCCCAGCGTCGTGCCATATCCATGCTGTTCTTTCATTACAGAGGGCTTATGCAGATTTACATGGAGATTGAGTTTGGTTGGAGCCCTAAAGCATAGGGACTTAGGCAATATGACCATTGAGTGTCTGCGTGTGTGTGTGTGTGTGTGTTTGGGGATGGAGGGGGCGGTGGTGTGTACGATCGTTCCCGCCATGAAAAAAACTATACGACATGAAACCCTGCCCGCTCAAATAATCCATCTCCCCTCCCTCCATCTCTCGGGGCAACGGGCCACATTAGCATTGCCAACTGAAATGAGGTTTATTTCGGCCATGTGACACAGAGGCGGCTCAGCCCCCCCCACGCCACGCCCATGTGGAATATTCACCACAATGTTTGGTTTTTTCTCGACGTAACATGCTCCGTTTAACCCTGAACATTGTGTGCATGAGAATCAAATGGCTTGCTGGTAGAGTCGTCCTGATCTCACCACTTTAACCCTCTTCCATGGAGACGGCAGCTAAGGCTCCTTGGCCTTGGCGCCATAATGAAATAATGTGAACTAAAGTGCTTGTTTATACTTTGTGAAACCTTTTGTGATGGTTTAGACACGTCGATCCATCTGAGCTCTACTCATTCTGCTGAATATAATAATGAAATACTCAAAAGACATTTGAGAGCTTTCTCACAGGTAGATCACACACGGGAATCTCAACTCAATCAATGGAAATCAAACATGAAAAAGACAGCCTTGCATCGGGAATCGTGGGCCGTGCAGCCCGCCGAACCAAAAGGAACGTGAGGCTCGCATGGCGGTTGGATTCTGTCATGTCCGATCACATTCCTCAAAGATTATTGGTCAGTGCAGTAAGTGTAAGGCATCGCAAGTCTGTGGATCACTTTGAGAAAATGCAATTGACTGGAGCAAAACAAGACAGCGACACTCTCTTAAAGGAGTCGTAGTTTCTCTCCGAGAGAGATGAGAAAATCAACATCAATCTCGGCTCAGTTGGTTCGGTGCAGAGCTGGATTCTGGGTATTGTGTGCCTTGCTTCGCTGAAAGACTGGAATCAGAGAAAAACAGCAGGCCTACGTCCAAATGTTCAAATAACATCTCGTCGACTCTTTGTGGTTTCTGGGGATTTCATATTGCGGCACATAGATGCACACCCAGACCTGTGTATTAAAACATACATACCTATACCTGCTGTATGAAACTACTAGAAGGATGGATAAACTGTTATAGCAAGTAACTTTCACCAAAAATCACAAATTATTTGGACACTATCAGATGTGTTGAAACTTGTTTTTGTAACACCCTGTACATTTTGTGTCTGTCTCCCCAGTGATTGATCATTCCCGTCACCTGCCCTCAGCCTCTCCTGATTGTTTCATTCCCTTCACCTGCCCTCAGCCTCTCCTGATTGTTTCATTCCCTTCACCTGCCCTCAGCCTCTCCTGATTGTTTCATTCCCTTCACCTGCCCTCAGCCTCTCCTGATTGTTTCATTCCCTTCACCTGACCTCAGCCTCTCCTGATTGTTTCATTCCCTTCACCTGCCCTCAGCCTCTCCTGATTGTTTCATTCCCTTCACCTGACCTCAGCCTCTCCTGATTGTTTCATTCCCTTCACCTGCCCTCAGCCTCTCCTGATTGTTTCATTCCCTTCACCTGCCCTCAACCTCTCCTGATTGTTTAATTCCCTTCACCTGCCCTCAGCCACTCCCTGATCCCTGATGTCCCACACCTGTGTTTCCCCACCTTATATATTCTCCCAGTCTTTGCCTTGTCCCCTGCTAGATTGTTGTGTGTTTTGTCCCTCGTGTCGATTCGCTCATGACCAGTGTGTTTTGATGTAAAAACATTTGTTTCTCAAACCTGGAGTCGGACAGTTCTTCTGCACCTGAGCTTCCCCGTGTGAACCTGGGAAAGTTTTAAGACGTGATTTGGGGATTATCGACAATATTTCTGCTGGCTGAAACGTGCAATTTAAAGAGATTTCAGGAGAGGAAAGGCAATGATAGAAGAAGAGGAAAAACAACCTAGTAATTTGTACTATATTATAGAAACTTTAGTATATCAATTAAATTGTTTTCAAATGTTTTCGACCAAATTACCATATATGGTTACTCGCATGATAAAGGGTTAAAAATATATGCAACATAGAAGTGGTATACATCATCTCAAAGCACTTTAAAGTCATGAATCCGAGAAAAAAACATGAATCAACCAAAATTACATTTACCTGGAACGTGGAAGTATAGGGTGGCCATGTCCATACATTATTTCCAATGCGTTCCATAAGTAAGACCCTTAGGGTGGCTAGTTTAATATGATACCAATCCTCTCCCTAGCTTCAACATAGAGACAGTGATATGATATTTTCCGGGGAACCCTCAGAGGGTTCGGCCTGATCATCTAATTATCCTTGGTGCCATAGCAGAGACGATGCATGTGACTGCAGCTGTGCATACTGACACTTCCAAGTGCAATAATTACCATTAGGCTCTTATGGCCCTTATGGGCTAAATGAATGATGTGAATGGCGCTATGGAGCTCCGCCATATGTTGCTGTGATGTTGATGGCGAATGGAATTTCCTTTTATTATCTTATGGAATTTCCGCCTGAGCATTGCTGGATGATTAACGATGGTACAGCCTCATCCACTGCTATCAGCAAGTGGGGGTTTTGAAGCTGCCGTAATTGCATTACCGACTTCACTTCCTGTTGTTTTATCACTATCATAGCTCGTATACAACAATTACCAGAGCATATGTGCCGCGACAAAAAGATTTCACCGAACCTGTTGTCTGCTTTTAGTGCTATGTAACCCACACCTGAAAGAATACTTTTACGAGTGCTACGCGGTAGCATACTCTGAAGTTGTGTGTGTGTGTGTGCAAAGACATTCTGGCGGGGTCTACTACCGCGCACTTGAGTACTTCGAGCACTGACTTTCAGTGTTCGAAGTGCGCCACTGAAAAAACCAGCAGAATTCAGTGCACTGAAAGTACCCGGATGGTGCACTGCAAACGGGCAAAAAATGTAGTGTAAAATGATGGACACTACTCGCCCTAAACGGCCGCCATCTTGGCGACGTAGCGGAAGAGGAGGAGCCCTTTCGCCAGCTTTTCATTTTATTTCTAAAACAATGGCGGACAGCACAAGCGGTAGACCACGAAGCTACAGACCGTAAATGTAAGTATCAGCGGTAATTACACATTGTACTGGTATTAAAGACATGAGTATTTGGTGGAGTTAACGATGTATATGATATATACTGACAGTTAGCATATCTAGGTAGCATTAGATGCCATTGGATCTGCATGGCAGTTATGATAAGCTAGCTGGGTAATCCACCACCCGGTCCTCTTGCCAGTCCGACGAAGGTGCACTTTTATCGGACACTTTTCGCTTGACGAGCCGGGGCAGGTGGCGGGCTCCAGGCGCTTGCTCCAGCGGCAAGTCCGACGACAGATAGCTATGTCAGTCATCGGACAGTGTTAAACAACGGCTGTTCTGTTAACCCTTGTGTTGCCTTAGGGTCAAATTAATCCTAAAGCGGGGGGAGGGTGTAATATTGATTCGGGTCAAAATGACCCTAAGGCAACACAAGGGTTAAACAATCGAAATAGCAATTTTAATTATGGATTAACAATGGATATGCTCAGTTTAATAACGGGTTAACATGATACCGCGAACATTTGCCCACACGCCGCCCGATAATTAATACCGTTACGATAGCTATCTAAGCTTGTCCTTCTAGAAATAATTGTAGCTTTCAATCATCGTTGTGTGTTGTTACCTTCGCATTGAAAATGCCAGAAGGTTATGTTTTGATCGCCGTGTATTTATTTATTTATTTGTATGTGTGTTATTCGCAAAACTCAAAAAGTATTGAACCGAATCGCATGCAATTTGGTGGGATGATTGTTTATTATCCGGGGACCAGTTGATTAGATTTTGGGATCTATCGGGTCAAAGGTCAAGGTCAAAGGTCATGAACAGGTCAAAATCTTTCGCAGAACTCAAAAAGTATTAAACCGAATCGCATGAAATTTGGTGGGATGATTGGTTATTATCCGGGGACCATTTGATTAGATTTTGGGATCAATCGGTCAAAGGTCAAGGTCAAGGTCATGGAAAGGTCAACATCTTTTTTTACCATAGCTCGATACATTTTTGTCCAATTGGCATGCAACTAATGCCAAAATGTTCATAATTCAATGCCCAATCTTGTGATATGCGAAGGTATGCTCTCTACCGAGTGCCCGTTCTAGTTTTTTTAATGTGTATGTATGTATTAATTTAAATGTAATCGTGTTCTGGGACATAGCACTGAATGGCTATCCTATTTCTGTTTCCTGCCCCAGAGACGTTTCCTGGAGGTGCTGGTGCTGGCTGGTCCTCTGCTGCCCTCCCGACATCTGCATCTGGCTCCAATGACCTCTGGCACAAACCTCACATCCACCTCCAGGGCCTTTAAGAAGATGGACTGCCATCGCGTCTTCAGTATCCCGAAGGACCTCTCCACAACACACCTCGCCTTTGACAGGCAGTGGTTGTAGCGTGCTTGGTGGTGGACAGGCTGCCTGAAGGGGGTCATGAGGAAGATGGGTTGGGACAGGCAGGGGTAGCCACCATCCCCAAGGATACAGTATCCTGGTGGAGGGTATGACTGCTCAAAGAAGATGGGGCTGTTATTCAGGACCCTGGCATCATGCTCTGAGTCTGGGTAGCCCACACACACATCTATGAATTTGCACTTATCACAGATGGCCTGCAGCTGGATGGAATGAAAAAGCTTCCTGTTAAAATAGCAGGCAGCATCCTCCGCTGGGGGCTTCACTCTGACGTGGCAGCCATCAATAGCCCCCACCACTCTGCTGAAGGCTGCCGACCCAGCTAGACGGGCGAAGCGGGCAGGGGAAGGGAAGATTATATTAATATGCAAGTCATTTTATCAATAAAATGTTGTCATTGAGGTTTTGTAGTCTTTTATTGCGTTTTCTGATTCATATTAGAATTGATGCATGTTTATAACAATAATTAATATGCCTGTGTGTTCAATTGCTAATTGATTCCTGTATCAGGGTACACTTCACGACAACAGAGATGTGTATAAAAGTACAGTCAGTCAAAGTAGGCCTATTACTGTGAATACAAGCAGATGATGCCTATCATTTCAGTGGATAATTCTTAAAACTAATTGGAATCTAGGGACAAACATGTACAGATTTGTCATGTTTTATTTCCATATGGTGTGTATGTGGATTGCAAAGAAGAAGGCTACTTCTGACAAAGATAATTGAGAATTTAGCATACCTAGCTAGGAGAATTTAATTGCAACTACTACATGAAGCTATGCTGTGAAGGTAAGGCAAAATCACGATTAAATTTACATATACCATCTCGACTTCAGCCAGAAGGCGGAGGCTCCTGCCGCGATTGTGGAGGTATCGCAGTTTCCACATGGGGTGGAGAAAGGTAAACAAGGGACAACAAGAGGGCAAGAAGTGCATTCATTTAGTCAGTTTAAGGGTTAGGGTATCGCAAGCAGATTTGCATATGTCACTCCCGGCTTAATTTCGCGGGTGCCGTGAACAGATTTGCGTCCGTCACTTCCGCCAAGTGGTGAACGTAAGTGTTCCATTTGAGACAGCACTTATCAGCGACGCAGTGCACTGCAATACAGTGCTCTGAATTGTAGTGCAGTGTACTTCGTAAAGTGCGCCGTAGTAGACACAGACAATGTTTCTCCCTTTTTTTCAGACTACTTCAGCAAATTTTCATTCATTGAGAGTGCAGGTGTGCTTTTGTATGTAGAGAAGAATTAATTAATCTTGTTTAGCAATGGAAAGTGAGGCATTCATCTCGACACACAACAAGACACACATGATAAGAGTACACACAGCTACAAATCAGTGCACTTGTATTATTATAATTTGTTCACCTGAATGACGGCTGCTGGAACAACGGTGTTTTTATACCACTTTGTTTTACACCGTGGAACTAAAGATCTCCGTCTAGAAGGAAGTCGTTGAAAGTCGTCCTGATAAGATGGAGCCGGTTCGCGACTTGGATATGTTGACCCGGTGTCTTACAACCACTCGGCTACAGTCCGAAATCAACTCTAATCTGCCAAGCCAATGGCAAACACATGTTGGCGTAAAATGATAAAAAACTGAACTAACTTATGGAAGTTTTACCTACGCTGGAGCATTCATGTTGCGGCGCAGAATGCTTCTCAAATTCTGTTTCTCGTGGTATTGTCTCACTGGAGAAGGGGGAATGTGGGGATTGTTCGGGAACAATGGGCGGGTGCTTTCGGGATAACGGGGCTGGCAAACGAATGGGCAAATGGTCAATGGGACATTTTTACGGACTACGCTGTCGACATGACTCTCGGAATGAAGGGCCTTCAGAAAAAATGGGCCATCCCCATTTGTACGTAGTTAATCGCTCGTATGAGATGAGCCCATGATTCACTGGAAGTTAATGCGTCTGAAGCGAAACAAGGAAAGTGACAGGGAACTTTCTCTGCACTTGGTGCCCACTGAAGGAAATACAGGAATAAAGAAATGGAGCGTAATGGAAGAAATACAGAGGAGCAGGAACACAGAGAGAGAAAAGGGGAAGAAAGGTTATAAGGACATCTCTTTAGGCACCGAGATATGTTTTCTTCCTGCTTTGAACCTTTCTATTATCTCACTTTGCTTTGCTTGTGTGTGAGCCTCTCATATCCCTGTCATTTGGTTTCTCCACCTCCTTTTGGGTTGATACAGTATTGTGGCCCTCACACATTTCAAGATACTTTACAAGCAACCATCAGAAAAAGGTGGGAACGCATTCTAACATGTGTAAGATGACAATCATGGTTCATTAAAACTGTATCTATTGTTCGTATCGGTTATATTGATATTGAACTTACCAATTAATTGCAAAGATCTTATCTTATGCAAGCAGTCAAACCATTATCTCCTCTTCCAAAGTTTCCAATGTTTAGCTAAGTACTTACCACTACATTTTAAGAAGCTTACCCGACTATATATTTGTGTATGTGGCCAAAATATAAACTTGTAGAATACTTTAAGATTGTTTCTAAGAAATTGTTGGCATTGCATGTTTCTATAAACCATGGATATGTTTCTGAAGCCCATATACGTTTCATATCAATATTTTAGGTATGTCTATATCAATGTTGTCGTGTTAAAACCACGTTTCATGTTTCAAAACGCAATGTTCAATTTCTGCAACATAACATTAAATAAAAATGGCATATTATATTTGCTTTCTTTGGAGAAAAAAAAAGAGAGCAAAACTGAACTGAAACTACAACCGCTGGCTGTGTTTCTGCTTCTTTGAAAGAATGTTTACGACCAACATTTACTCAAATTGATGTGGTCCGCGGTATTCTAACCATTCATTTGCATATCAGATTTGCAAACAGGACATGCATAACATTTACATTCATCTGCTGTCTTTAGGATAATCAGTTGGTCTTTTAGGAAGCACTAATGCATGGCCATAAATCGTCAGCTCAGTCCATTTTGGTGATTTGAGGGCCAAATGATTAACCTTGATGGTAATAATCTATAGTTCACAGACTGTAACCTGTGCTGATGCAAGCCATTACTGTGTTTACTTTTAGCTTGGCTGCACTGTGCATAATGTTTCTACTAATGGAATTATATAAGCCTTTCTGCAGGTTCAGCTGAATACTGATAACTCACTAATGTTGTGTATATGTTAGCTGACTACACTGTGGTTTGTGACAACCTTTTTGTTTTTACAAATTACCAAAGTCCATTGAAACACTTTTTTTTAATTGTGATCTGTTCTCTTTTGATATTTATTTGTTAAAGAGGAAAATCTTCTGACTGAATTCACAGCACATTATCTACTTGTTGCATTGCAGTCATTTTTGACAAAGTGTGCGCCCACTTTAAAGAGAATGTCCTTCTTGGTGAATACCAAAGTCAATACATATGCTTTTCCCATACAAATAAATAAGAGGTTATGTGCTCTTGCATTACAACAACCCAACATGGCAACAGCTGAGCCCGCTGCCAATGGAAGCAATAGCAACAGTGCTAACAGGGCAAGCAACGGCAACAGTGCTAACAGGGCTAGCATTGGCCACAGTGCTAACAGGGCTAGCATTGGCCACAGTGCTAACAGGGCAAGCAACGGCAACAGTGCTAACAGGGCTAGCATTGGCCACAGTGCTAACAGGGGAAGCAACAGTGCTAACAGGGCTAGCAATAGCAACGTTGCTAACATGGCAAGCAATATAAACAGCGCTAACAGGGCTAGCATTGGCCACAGTGCTAACAGGGGAAGGAACAACAACAGTGCTAACAGAGTGTTTACAAGGTGGGGGGCGCTATATGCTCCTGAGAGCAGGCTGTTTATCAGGAATGCGTTATCAACTGGACGGGAATGGATATTAGTCATTAAAATAAACTGCCATAAGAAATTGACTCCTTGGTGTATATTAAAAGTAAAGTGTATGCTATTAGGTCAGAGGGTTGATATGAATAATTTAGATAATTAAAGTGCAGAGGGTTAATATACATTTAGATTATTAGTTATTTGATACAATCTTATCAATATATCTGTCACCCATGTGTAGAGAGGTATAGGTATTAATAACATATAATTTAAACTATGCTTTCCTCATTTTGTATATATATATTTGGACAAACAATGTACAGCCTGTTCATGTAAGATGGATATTTACAATTTCAAAAGATCTGACGGTTGAGAAAATGACTGGTTGCATGACGATCAAAGTAAGTGGGGGAAAAGGTGCAGCTGAAGACGGGCTAAAATAAGTCTGCATGGCAGTAGGTAGTGTGTGTACACATGTGTCTCAATATTATATGCATGTGTGCCATGCTCCCGCTAAATAATAGAAACAAATCAATATTTGACTACGCCTTCCTGCCTTAGGATTCATTCCCAACATAATCATCATGTTCGTTTAAAAAAAACACTCAATTATTAACCTTCACATTTAGAACATGACACCAATGTTCATGTAACGTTCAGGAGCCCTTACGTCCACGCGAGCGCCTGTAATCCATTTACAAGTGGGCTACGATGGAGTGGCGCACAGGCTCCAATGTTTTCTTGTTGGAGACATGATAGTGTATCGATCCCAGACTGGAGAGGATTGTATATTATTTAGTAATTGGGGCACAGTGACTGTGTGAGCGTGATTTTTAATGCAGCACATACATCAGACGAATCACGTTCTTTTAGTCCAATGAATATCTTCTTTTTTTTTAAATAGAGAGCGATGTGATTCTCAACCATTTTATTTGATTTCACAGACCGATGGTGTGCACTGAACTTTCAGGTGTTTCTGGCAAAAGCATCAATGACTGTACTTATTGTTTACTGAGTCTTACAGAGTCCAAGCAAAGCCATGACTCGTTGCGCCACGCATCTCAGTGAGCAATCGGTCTCACAAGAAGCACTTTTGTTACGCATGTGTATACGTTGGTCAGATACAGATATCATATTTTAATATGCATGCCTCTGAAACCGTATTTATGAATAAAAAAAGAAATCCCTTTGTTTTTCCGTCAATGGTTCCCAACAGTCGATGATCAGGAAGAAACCTTCAGGTGTCATGGCGGCCTATTGGTCTTCGACAAATGCACATATATGCGCCATCCAATCCATTTTTTACAGTCAAACAAAATATGACAACCCTGTTCTTTTCATTATCCTTTAAATATCATTATTTTATTTCAAATTGTGTGTATAATTGTATATATATTTTGTAAAAAATAAAAACGTATATATATATTGTGTATATAAATATATGTATATATATTTTATAAATATATAGATTATATCTAAATATGTGTATATATAATAAATATGTTGTATATATATAGATATATGTGTGTATATATATATATATATTTGTGTATATATATATATATACATACATATATATGTGTGTATGTATATATATATATATTAGTTATTTTACACATGTAATTGCAAACAATTCGGTCAAAAGTAAAAAGAAACCGCTATAGTTCAACGTTAAAGTTTAATTAAAATATTAAGTTATGAATTTTGACCCACGAACACGAGTAGAGACGAGAACGCATATTGAAAACCGGCTTGAGAGAAGGCCTTTCTCATTTGTAAGTGAATGCAAAAAGCCCAGAGGCGCTGGAAGTTCTCAAACAAGCTGCAGGGGGGGCACCACTGACGGCCATCAGACTTCCGTGAAGAGCGTTTGGCACAGTTTCTGTCCGACTGCAGCCACACTCCTCACAATGCAAATTCCCCAAAACTGTCCCAAAGGAATGCACTACTATTTTACAGTTTTACTTTAATTGGCCACGGCTGTATATTGTTACACAACCCTGCGATGCGTAACGATTAATAATGATCCATGAATCTTTTTATGACAACAAAAACAGCATGATGTCCTTGAACAACAATCTAAATGCTCCTCTTACCCTGTAACTGCCCACTTGATAGTACTTAATGCGGATGCATTGGGCTGCTGGACTAGATGAGCCGAGGCTATGACTTATCATCTTCGATTATTTTTCACAGAGGGCACCGCTTGTTCCCAAGAGCCCACAATTAATAGCTGGAATGACTCTGGAGTGCAAATTGTTTTGAATATGAGCTGCATTTAAACAGTGTTTTATAACCGGACTTTCAAGAGCATGAACCCAAACAAATGAATCTGATGGATCGGGACCAAATAGATAAGAGCAGAACGCTGCATTGTAATATATTTGGTTTCATGTTCTTATCTCTTTATTGCTTGTTAGTTTCGTCTTTGCTGGAATACAAACGCTATCAGCAAATAAAAGACAGAGCAGAAAAGGAGAAAAGAAAAATATGAAACTTCAAGAATCCAATTAAAGTGTATCATGTTTCTAACTGATGAATTAATTGGTTGATTGAAGCCGCACTCCCCTGCTGTGAGTCTCAGAGGTGAAAGAGGATAAACACCCTGCGTTAGACTCAAATGTGCTTCTACAAAGCCAAAAGTGGATCCTCTAATGAGTGCAGTAAAAAAAAAAGAGGAACTGTGCCGTCTCTGAAACACACGGGGGGGGGGGGGGTGAATGGGATTCAGATTTGTAGTTTTTTTTCTGCACTTTTTGAAAAATCAAATAGTTGGGTAGCAGGCAGTATGACGTCCCAATTAAAGTCAAACTGTGGGTTGGGGTTACACCCTGTTATATGTTATTTTGTATCATCAAATATTCCTCTGTGCAAGAATTGATAAGAAATGGATGCACGCGCATGACTCGGTGGGCAGCACCGCATCTGTTGGTTGAAGGCTGGATCCTGACCCTGGCGTCTCAATCACACAACACACATCCGAACCCCAACGGCGGATGTGCCGGTCGGCACTTTTCTCTCCAACCAGCCGCAGCGAAGACATGACTCAGCACAGTGGACGTCTGGCACGACCGGACACCCTCTCCGAGAGTTTTTTGTTGAGGCTCCGCTGTTGCATCGCAGTGTCTTAGCAACCGCAAAACCGGCGGCGGCGGCGTTGGCGGTTTGTTGCAGAATAATTTGTGCTGCGAGCGAGTACATGGAGCAAGACACCGTTGGTGTCGGGGATGCCGATCATGCTCGACATTTGCTGAGGAAAAGTGTCTGATTATATTTTGGAAAAAGTCGTAGTCACAACACAGTTGTAGAAGAAAACGTATTTGAATCATTGCCAACTTTGACTGCGTAAATGTAATTTTTTTTCTTCATTTTTCAAATTAAATAATTTTTATAAGGCGTTGGGTCTTGAATCGTAAACTCTTTTAAAAACGTTGCTGACTCCTAAATCGGGGTATGTATCCCCTCCGTCTTCGCAGTTGAAGTTATGCCTCAAAGTGCTTTAGAGTCAGTGATAAAAAAGGGAGACACGTAGAGTTTAAACTTTAATTTATTGCATTCTTAATGGTAAAAAAAGAAAAAGTATCAGAGGGTGCGTCAGTAATGGCCACAGTGTGTGGACGAGGCCCACAACGACACCAATCTACAACCACAACACTATAAAGCAACATAATCATACTTTACTTTCCCTTTTAATATGTAAAAAATATATTATTTCACAAAAAACAATGTTATTTTTTCCATTATTCCATGGATCTCTCTTTATTCATTCCCCACCGCCTCCGTGACTTGATGACTTTGCCCCATCACTCACCCCCACCAAGAGCTCCTCCTCCATCCATCCCTCCGTCCTGTCCAAAGTAATTACTGTATATGTCAAGAAAGAATATTTACTTTACCTAATCTCTTCTAAATGCTATCCCAGCACTTTCCCTGCCATATTGTCCTCCCCATCAATCTCAACCCTCCCCCCGTCCCCCCTCACATATGAGTGAGAACCGTCCCTGCTCATCTGCCTCAAAGCAAACGACTCTTGGTTCTTCTCCGATGGTATCTGAGGTAATTGGCAATGAGTTTTTGTATATGGCACAGACTCAAAAGCAAACAGTGGGAGGTACATCCAAACAGATAAGGCAGGGAGGAAGATGATCCACTAGGAAAAGGGATTACAGGACGTGCCAACACTGATGCAAAGATGAGGGCGATATCGTCGGTGTCAGAACGTTGATGTGCTTTTCCTTCACAAGTCAAATCTCTGTGTAAGAGGAGTTAATTTTTTCGGATAGTCTTATGTTTTACTCAACAAATGTAGTCAAGGGGAATGTAAACATGCAGGCCGACATGTGGGCTCCGAGGCTTTAGAGGGCTCTGTTTTAAAGCTAGTGGGAAGGCACTGGTGGCCCATATGAAACCAAAACAACCAAATGACTATTGGTAAAGATCATGGCATGCTTTTATTTTGGTGGTATGAGATGTTCCTTTTCTTTTGGTCGTATAAGATGTTTTATATTTCATTTGATGGTATGAGATGTTTTCCTTTCATTGTGGTGGTATAAGATGTTTCACTTTTATTCTGGTGGTATGAGATATTTTACATTTTATTTTAGTGGTATGAGATGTTTTACATTTTCTTTTGGTGGTATGAGATGTTTTACATTTTCTTTTGGTGGTAGGAGATGTTTTACTTTTATTTTGGTGGTATTAGATGTTTTACATTTTATTTTGGTGGTATGAGATTTTTTACATTTAGTTACAAATCTGTGAAATAAATGGTATTCATCCCAAAATTGCTACAACAACTTATAACACGTATTTGAGCATGGGAATGACATCATGAATTAATTAGAATTCAAAATAAAAAATGTTGTCCCTCTCTTTTTCTTTAAATAGGATCGATGCATTAGTACATCAATGGCGCGCGATCATCCCACAGAGTGACACGGTGCTGCGTAACGAGCTCCGACCTGACACTCTGGATCCATTCCACAGCTGGACCAACAAGCAGCGGCGGTGTGATCAATGGTGAACCAACCTGGCCCAACAGGAGGCGCCGTTATCACCACGGGGGGCGACTGGGAAGAGGAGAGTACGGCGCTTGCTGTCAGTGTCGGAGACAGATGATGTACACAGGGTTTAGTCCAAAGAGAGGGGGGGTCTGTGTCCTCTTTATACAGTAGCTAAATGCAGCTATTTTATAATAGAATGCCTACAAATCATTTTGGAAAAACGTGATAGAACTAAAACGAAATCATCCTGTAAAAGACCACATCCCATGTTGCATGTGCCAGGGGCAAATGTGGCTAAATGTGGGTATATGTGTGAGCGGCATAGTCTTCACATGTCAGTATAGCTCTGTGTGTACTGAGTGTGTGGTGGAGTGGCGGTGGTTTCAGGCCAACTCCTCACACACAGACACACTTGGTCGGGAACCTTCGCGTTGCTCCGCTGCGGTTGCAGTAAACACGTGGTTAGCACTGTAAATAAACTAAAATAACCCCTTATGTTTAGGCCACAAAGCTGCTTTAGTTATAGGGTTATGAAAAACAGCACGGTTGGGCTTGAAATAAGTCTGTTAACTAAGTAACCGTAAACATTAACAATCAACACAATGCAAGAATTAAGAATATAAAATGCAAAGACAGGCAGGTAACAGTACTTTAAAGTGAGAACAGAGTTAAAATACATCTTGTCATTGTTACTTCTATTTCTTTATTTGTGCACATTACTTGGTTATTTTGGTGGTATGAGATGTATTACATTTAGTTTCAAATCTGTGAAATAAATGGTATTCATTCCTAAATTGCTACAACAACTTACAACCTGTATGTGAGCATGGGAATGACATCATTAATTAATCATGAATCAATTAACGTTTGTTCCTGCTCATCCCCTCGAGTAGAACAAAAGTCACGGACCGGTGCCATGCAGGGAAGTATATAGTGTTTTTTTTAGTTTGTATTTATTTATTCTTAACAGGTTTTTCATGACTAACGTACTTTTGTTTGACAAATTAAAAGAACTGTGCACTTTTACTTGATGGATGCAAATGTCTGGTTTCAGTGGGTTCAAACCAGACACGCGACCCGACTTCTTCAAATTCCACTGAGATTATTAGCAGCTTCGACGATCCCCACAGAGGCCTCGCCACCCCGACACCCAATCAGACGTGAAACAAGTGAACTCGTGGCAGCTTGTCAGACAGCCTCCCCCACAGTCTGGAGCGTAGGAAGGCAGAGTGTGTGTGTGTGTTTCCAGAGTATCTTTAGTGCAATGGGATGAACAAGAGCAATATGTGTGTAGTTTGCTCTCGCTTGGACGACTGAGGGAAATCAAAAAGTCAAAATGTGTGTGTGTGGATTTCTCGCTCCGATGGGGATTTCTCAGCTTGCCATCCGGCGGTCAGTGCGACTCTTTCTCCGGACACCTGTGAATTGGCAGCGAATTGCTTTGAAATAAGCCCCGATGTATTTTCCGCATCAACCCATCTTCCGCGTGGCGCTGGTTCGCCGAAGCTTCGTCACATGGGCCAAGAGACGCAGGTCAAGTGGAATCCTTTCACTTTGGAGTATTCTCGATTTTGTCCCCCAGTGTCTGATTTTCTATATATTTCTACCGTGAAATCATTCTTTCTTCCCGTCATAGGGGAAGAGGTGGCTTCAAAATAAGATTATCCACTGTAAGTGACTTTTTGAAATGGGACCCCCAAAAAAAAGTGAGAACTCTAAAAATGCCAAAAAATAAAAAGATCCTCCTACTTGTCAGTGTCCTTCGACGCTTTAGTGTCCGCACCGGGCTTTGAACTTATTTCACCTGTGACATTATTAGACAGGTAGATTAAAGGGGCTTAAATAAACACTAGACCACTGGTTCTTAACCTTATTGGAGGTACTGAACCCGGCAAGCTTCACTGCATTAACCGAACCCTTCGTAATTTGAAAAATAAAATATGATTTCTTCAAAACAGGTCTATATTCTATTGGTGCACAAAATGAACCATGCATCAGTCTACACAAAATCACTGCGTTCAAAGAACAAAACTAACAAAAACATAACTCAATGAATATTTACTGTAAATCAATGTGACTTTTGCTGTTGTCTTTCAGATACAAGTTCAGAAATTCGCCCAAAAAGTCTGTTCTTTTTCTTAGTTTTCATGTCTACCATCAAAGGATTGGAAAGAAGAAAAATATTGTGTTGCCAAATTGTCGTCAGCCAATTTTTTGACGACCGACAAAAAACGGCCCGACTTGTGTGAACCGGGCTGTGTGTGTCTTGTTCCCACCACCACCATCACCACCAGTGTCTGGACTCCAGGGGGATCACAGCCCCTCGACTATTCTAATTCAGGATGGAGTCCAATCGCCAAAGACTTTGCACTATTAAAATGTTATTCATACGTAATTATTGTCACATTACATTCAAGTCCCTTCTGACTGAATTATGAAGAGTGATCTGATCTTTCTAGCAGTAAAATAGTTATTTAATCCTGACAGTGAACAGAAACACAGAGGTACCAGATAGACCAGCATTCCTTCAATCAGTTAAGGTTTCATCTGCCATCTTTGGATTGTTCACACACAACTGCATCAGATGTGAAGTAAGAATGGTGTGAAAAGCAAATGTGACCAGTGAGAAGTTGATGTGTGGGTAAAAACGGATTGAGAATTAGAGGACTAGAAAACGATACTCAGACTGGCGTTACATGGTTTTATCTTTGTTTTATTTCTAAGACTCTTAACGACTCAGCCAATCTGCTTCCTCTTATCTGTGTGTGTGTGTGTGTGGTTCGATGCACTTCAAGAGGAAAAGGAAATAAATAATAAAATGGAACACAAATCTCAAACGTACATGTTTTAAACTTCCTCTGCATGAAATTCATTGTTCAGTTCAATCAAATATTAGATAAGGAAAGATAACTGAGTAACATCGTTCTAACTGGTGGCGTCATCACAGGCGTACGCCCAACCCAGTGTCTAGCTTTTATCACACACGCGCACTCCTGTGATTGCATTGTGTCGCCCTCCCAGGGCTTTACACACCAACACACACCTGACTGCTACCAAGTAATCGCCTCCTGTGATTACATAGCATGTTCTCCTCGACCGACACACAGATGCCGGACACACACACACACACACACACTCACTCACGCATGCATGCAGTGCCATTTTACTCAAAGGAATAATCTCTCTGGCTGCTATTTAGAGTGAGCGACTTTCCTCTAACTGGATTACTGCGGCCACTCCTGCTGCTGCCTCGGGGGAGATAGCGCAGCTACAGGCTCGGGAGGATTTTCCAGGGATGGAATGTCCGGATGAGGTGGGGTCAAATCCGACCATGATGGAACGTCTCAAATTTGAAAGATCTTATTTTAGATATGTTGCCGTCGGGTGTCCGAGGGGCTTGTCCACGACATTCGACTTCGGTAAAGGAGAGCAAAAGAGTCCCTCGACTACATTTACTGCTGACCTTACAAAGTCAGACGTGCATTTTATATTCATTTGTGGACGGCTCTAGCGGGGATACCTGCTATAATCAGCAAACTCGACCGTTGTGCAACTCCTTAGCTCTCGGAAACTCCAGCAACTTCACCCGTGTAAAAAGACTCAACAATTTTGTCATATCTTTAATTGCTTTGAGGTGTCACTTTGATGCAGTGCCACGAACAGGTCAACGTTGGTCAACCCTGTGAAATCTCAGCATTCATTTAATGGCTTGACACATCATTTGGTTTCCAACAGAACCTAATGACTTGACTTCATGATCCCCTGATTTTTTTTCTCCATCTAATGTGACATTGACCTTTCTGGGTTTAAAGGAAATGTATTGACGCAAAGTCACGTGCAGAATTTATAGTCTGCTCGATTCATGATGTGGTTTGAGGGTCATTACATGGTTCATGTGCTGGCCTCCGTTAACCAGGACACAGACCCAGGCTCATACAGCCAGGACACAGACCCAGGCTCAGACAGCCAGGACACAGACCCGGGCTCATACAGCCAGGACACAGACCCAGGCTCATACAACCAGGACACAGACCCAGGCTCATACAGCCAGGACACAGACCCGGGCTCATACAGCCAGGACACAGACCCAGGCTCAGACAGCCAGGACACAGACCCGGGCTCATACAGCCAGGACACAGACCCAGGCTCATACAGCCAGGACACAGACCCGGGCTCATACAACCAGGACACAGACCCGGGCTCATACAACCAGGACACAGACCCAGGCTCATACAGCCAGGACACAGACCCAGGCTCATACAACCAGGACACAGACCCAGGCTCATACAACCAGGACACAGACCCAGGCTCATACAACCAGGACACAGAACCGGGCTCATACAGCCAGGACACAGACCCAGGCTCATACAACCAGGACACAGACCCAGGCTCAGACAGCCAGGACACAGACCCGGGCTCATACAGCCAGGACACAGACCCAGGCTCATACAGCCAGGACACAGACCCAGGCTCATACAGCCAGGACACAGACCCAGGCTCATACAACCAGGACACAGAACCAGGCTCATACAACCAGGACACAGACCCGGGCTCATACAACCAGGACACAGACCCAAGCTCATACAATTTGGGTAATTGTAGTTGACATTATTGATAATTGGCTTGTTGATCTATCGGTTGCCTCACCCAATCGTTTCCTCCTTCATTTTCTTTACAATAACACCGATAGCCGATGCATATATGCATGGTGTTGTCTTTTACATATATATATATATATATATATATACATACACACATAGATATATAAAAAACAACACCATGCATTTGTTGTCAGCTTCCCATGTGCTTGTACAAATGTTTCATGCAGTTGGCAGTATATACACCATATTGACATACTTCTGGTCAGAAACTCTCTACCCAAGTAAAAAAACAAAAAAACAGTTGCTGTTCCATTCGTCACACAGTTGTTTTTTAGTGGCAGTTTCTGCATTCACAATGCTTTCAGCACACACAATGTAGCAGTTTAGGAGCCGTCAAACCTCTCGGGATGCACAGAAGTCATTAATGACCGAGATATGCAAAATACATCATTCCCAGACACAAGGCTACAGAAACATATGGTAGATATTGACGGATAACCCAACACAAGTGGAGGTGAGAGTAAACAAGCAGGCAGCAGTGCACCGGGGAGGTATGAATGAGACATCGACAGATGAGATAACCCCCTTGTTTAAGTGACGTGAATCATCATTCCAGGTTGTCCTTTATGCTCACTCAAAATAAAAGCTCTGCGGATGACTTTTGTTCATATTTTGACGTCTTGATTTAATCATGAAGGACGATTTGACAAATAATTCATGCATTGGGGTGCGTTTGATTCAACCAGTTATGTTTATCATCAGATCAAGCATCTACACCAACGCTATGAGCTAATCGGAGGCTATACTCGGAGAAGCTTTGACCAAAATACTGACGATAGCAGGTTAACATGCTCACAGCTAACATGCTGCTAGAAATGTCGATAGATCAATAATCAAAGTAATTCAACCAACACTTGTGATACTTGTTTTTATGGACGGATGTGGTCATATACCAAAGTATTACATACTTTACCTGTGGTGCCGGCTGATGGAGATTACAGGATTACCGATTGTATGACTGTTACTGCCTCTGGGGAACATGAATCTGTGAACCCACTCTTTAAAGGCAGTGGTTCTCAAACTGTGGGGTGCGCCCCTCATGTGGGGCGCAGAGGTATTGCAGGTGGGGCGCGGGTGAAGTGCGGAGAACTTCACATATTCCAAAAGTACGTGGACATATCTACGTTACGGCTACGGCATTAATGGGTTGCGCTTACGCGATTGCGACGTCAAGGCTACACCAACACTTACGGAAATAAACCACGGGAGTTCTTTCGGAGGAAACTTTTTATAAGTGGCATCAGCCGATCAGTTACCTGACAGAACATGGGCCGAAATGGGAGAGTAGTGTGGCTCCAAATGGACACACTGTCATACACAGAGAAGCGCTAGATGTGCTGTGAACTACTCAAGGTTTTGACCGATGCTATTAGCATGGTTCATTTCATAAGAACAAGGTCCCTGAAAGCACCACTGTTTTCTGCACTCTGTGAGGAGACTCGGTGGCTCTCACGAGGAAACGTGTTGTCGCGAGTCTTTGAGCTCGGAGACATAAAACATCCGTCATATGCATGCCATATTATTCTGCAAAGAGGAGGTGGACTCAGATTATCACTAATTTTTATCTTTAATATACTTTTTGGAGTCTATTCATTCAATTATAATGATTAATTTGCATTGATTTGTCCTCAGAACAAGAGACAGCTGAAGGCACCACATGTGACACATTATGAACAACTGTTGGATCTGTGGGATAAGAGGTGGACAACAAGCGGAATTAACAGTCAACAGCAGGAACAGACGGAGTGCTTGTGGAACATAGATGAAGCCGCTTGTTTAAAATAAAAGCAATGGGTGTATTGTTCTTTATATGGATGTATTGCAAAGACTTCATGTATTCTAGACCAAACCAACAGATTGCTACTCCCAACTTGTCAAACTATGATGCTACTTCAACGAGGAGATACCAGTGAGATAAAGAGAGGGTCTGCCCCAATCAGGAACACTATAACCCCCCCCCCCCCCCATCCAGACCTGGTGGTGCTGGTGCTGTTGGGTAGAGGCTGATAGGATGATGAGTTGATGGATCTGTGAAGAGTGGGGTGGGGATGGGGAGGTGGAGGGTGCGTAACAGCAACATGATGAACTGAAGGTAAAGAGACAGCCATATTTAGCGAGATGATAGGCTAACCATATTGGATACAGGAGACCAGCTGATCTAAACAGCTGGTGACATGATCGACAGCCGCGAACAATGAGTAAATAATGAGCGAGCGTGCGTGAGAAGTGATTGTCAGATATATGAGGAATAAATGACGGGCTTTCAAGAGTACGATCTTCCGACGGAACTTGGCTTCATAAAAAAATACATCCAATGTTGGTTTCATTTTATGTCAGCAAGAAAAAGTACATCGTTTAGGAAAATGACTGTTTATTACATCACGAAGGTTGGAAAAGTCTGCAAATTAACAAAACTACAATAAAGAAATGCGTTGACATTGCACGGGACACAAAACAGACGTCTTCGGAGTAAGATTCTACTTCCTACTTTGCAATTATGACTCATTCTCCGAGGAGTCCCTCTTGTCGGATAAGTGTGCAATGAAGTAGTGACAAGCAGAGGTTATTCTCTGGGTATCAGACAGCGGTAACCCGACTGTGCATTTATTCATCCTCGGCGGATATATAACAACCTCTGTCTGGAAGGGGTATTAGGAGTAAGACTGTGTGAGAGGCACACGGAGGGCTGGACGAGAAGACGAGGGATGAGCAACAAAGACGGGTGGGAGAGAGAGAGAGAGAGACGACAGAACACTGGGTGGAGGCTTCAGAGAGGACGGGGGATGAATGCGATTGTGAGAGCATCAAACAAGGAGCTGGATGTAGTTTGGAGATTACGACTCTATTCCGGACCAGATTTAGTTGTTGTTAAGGAAGAGGGGGGAGGGGGGGGGGGTCACATCTCTTTTGTAAGCACCAGGCGTGGTACCTCCTTTGATTTATTCCTGGCTGCCTCATTGCCCCGTCTCCGCTCCGCCTCTCCTTCTGTGCCGTTGTGCATCGACGGACCTCTACATCAAGAACCTTTTTACTTTCATTACAACGCTGTATCCTTCTCAGTCCGTCATCCGACCTCTTCCTCGCGTCGCGACTAATAAATCACCGACTTCCTCGAGCTCAACGTCAGAGAAATAAACGCCACCCTTCGTTGGAAGTCGTACTGCATCGCGGCCAGTGAACGCCAACAACACCGGCTAACGGTAGACCAGTGAGAACACTGTCGCTGCAAACTGAAAAGACAGACGGGCAATAGAATATTTTTTATGAAATATACATTTGAACTTGGGTCTTATTTCCACAGGCTGATTGTAATACCACTGTACTCAGCCAAATGAGTTGCCGCAGTACGAGAATGCGGCGACACCGAGGAAGATGAATAATGACTTTCTACAGTTTTTCCATCCAGGTTGCAGCTCCAGTGAATTCCCCCCCATAACTCTCTAAATCTCCAGTTCCAAGTCAGTGGAGGTTGGTTGCAACTGGCAATCAAGGATGTGGAAGAAAAAAAAGAGGCTGATGGATGACACGCGATGCGGCAGTCAAACGCGATGAAGCATGCTTTTCTGTACCTGAGTTTGAGGCTCAATGGGTTTAGAAAAAAAGAAACACATTTAGTCTTAAAATAAGTAACTTTAACAATGCAAATCTCACAAACATCACTTATGCAACTTCAAAATAACGCGACTAGAACATCGATTTCCTGGTCGAAAGTCCTGTGTTTGTTTGACCTCCCAACCCATTGAATTGAATGAAACAAAACTGACTCTGTTGCCCCGGTGACAGATGATGATGATGGAGATGGGCGAGCCATCAAGATATTTCACAGCGTTTATGGCTGTCGAATGTTTTGATAACAGTCGGTGGGGGGGCAACGAGAGGAAAAATCGGTGTCAGTTCCGAGCTCCCTTTGTGTGATGGACATCCCTTTCCAGATCCCTGTGTGAGCAGAGACTGATGCTTTTTCTCTCACACACGGACACACGGTGGCCCAAGGTGATGGCAGTTTGAGACCATCGACTAACGTTCTAATATGTATTCACTGAAATGTCAGGAGCGGGAGAACATCTGGTGTGTGTGTAATCCTTTAGGATTGGGTCTTGGAGCGTGGCAATGTGAAGTCCACATGTCGCCACGTACACCGATTGAAAGAAAGCCTGAAGGTGGAAAAACAACGAGTGCTCCGGTATGAGATTTAATACACTCCCATGTCAAGATGCCAGTCGGAGTTAGGATAGACATGAGGAGCAGGAATGGAAAAAAAGAGGAAAGAGGCAAAAAAAAAACATGCTACCAATAGAAATCATGAAAACAATGAGGTTTCGAATGGTGCGGTATAGTGGTTTCCCACTTGTTTTGCTTTGACTCTCTGTGGAGCACTGTCAAAGTTATTTTTAGTTGAACTATTTTCGAGGCCCAGAATGTTGTTGCTAATTTTATGAACAGAATAATTTTTTAAAAACATATTTCAGAACATTCTCCTTGGGCTCTGAAACCCCGACACGGCTGAACACGTCCAGGGAAAGGAATCCTTAGGCCCACCATGTTTGCGTCTGCTTTATTATCTGCAGCCTGACCATCCGTCGTGAATGATGAGTATTTGCGACTGGTAGCACATGGAGAAATCTGTAGAGCTGGGAGCAGAAAGACTTTAGCTGGACATGTGACACGTTCCGAGTTTTACGATCCGTCACACTCCCGCTGACTGCTCTATGCCAGTCGACGTTTACGGATCACAACCGTTGCTTTTCAACCGTGTTGTTTCAGAGCCGGGGACAGTTCTGTTTGTCTGTAGCTCGGAGACGGACGCGCCTCCCTGATAAATGACCAGAGAATCTTTTGATGAAGGCATTCTTTTGGTTTTGAAACGGTGGCCTCGTGATGTTGCTTTTCTGCTGCAGATAAATCAATGGATTTCATTTTAAATATTAGGGAAAATAGAAGCACTAGATGAATGTTAGACATAGAAAGTCCACAATTTCTTTTTTTTTAGCAGTTTCTCAACTTTTGTTCTCTCTCAGGAGTGAAATAAAAAAACCAGGGCAGTCAACAGACGGGACTAAATATCAATCAATACTTTGGATTTTGGGGGAAATCACCAGCATGAATCAATTAAATCAACTCACTCATACGAAGTGGCTTTGGAACCTAATCTGGAGTCAGACGACTCATCAGCGCTTTAGTCCCTTAATTACCAAGCACACACAACATTTCCAACAGAAAGAGGTGAGGCTCGGGGGAGTTTTCATGTGGAGTCGCTTGCTGGAAATTAATTAACGACCAACAAAGAAGGTGATGGTTACTAATATAGTAATAATAGGGCAATTCAAGTCGTATTTAGGCTGCTCTTACTCACTGCTATTGAATTAACCAATGCCACTTGAATACTGTGGCTCAGGGGCTGTAGAGCAGGGTCGTCCTTCGATCAGAGGATCGGTGGTTCGATTCCCTGGTTTGGATATTCCATGTCAATGTGTCCTTGGGTAAGATACGTAACCCCAAATTGCTCCCGTAGCTGTGCCAATGGTGTATGGATGTTAGTTGGTTCTGATGGGTGCAATGGAAATGAAACTTTCCAATCTCACTTAGGGAAAACAAGTGTGGCGTTGAAAAACTTAAATATCTTTAACCCTCCTGTTACCCTTAGGGTCAATTTGACCCCATTCAATGTTTAATGTCGGTGTTCTTTCGGGTCAATTTGACCCCAGGCTGTTTTTCACTGTGTCAAACATATAAGAAATATCAACTTTTTTATATATTTAAAGGGCTATTTAGGTAGTCATCAAACAAACATAAAGTACCTCACACTTAAACTTGGAAAACAATATTAATTCTAATAATTTTCTGGAGGAGGTTTTAATTGCTGGGGCCAAATTGACCCCAAGGGTAAAATATGTCAGTAAATATAAAGGTAACAGGAGGGTTAAACATTGAATGGGGTCAAATTTACCCGAAGGTAACAGGAGGGATAAGTATTTATTTGACAGAAACTTGGAATAATTCAATTGAATGACGAAAGCTCCACATGTCAGTCTGCGTTTCCCATAAAGCAGTGCTTCTTAACCTGGGTTTGAGCGAACTCCAGGGATCAAGACACACTCGATATAGCCTGGTTCACACTGGTAATGTCTGGCCATTTTTGACGGTCAAAAGATTGTCTGCCTACATTTTTCTTCGCCGTGTTCTGCTGGGTTCACACCAAAAGCATTGTGAAGGAAATGCACAGACGAATAAAGTGTCAGTTTTGAGACGCTCCAACTGGCTGCCGCGACTCTAGCAGCCCTGGAAGCTGCAGTCACTCAGACACACAAACGTCACATTGATTTGCAGTAAATATTCATTGAGTTATGTTTTTATGTGAAATTTATCTTTTTGTTGGTTCCGTTCTTTGAACACAGATGCATGATTAATTGTGTGCACTAATAAAATATATACCTATTTGAGGAAATCACATTGAATTTTTCCAGTCACGAAGGGTTCGGCTAATGCTCCGCTGCAGCTTGCAGTGTTCGTTACCTTCATTGCGGTTAAGAAACGCTGCCATAAAGAAAACCACGAGAAAAAACAACAGTAACAGCTCATTGAAAGAAAAGGTTCATTAACAGACAGCTCAGCGCTCAACAGTCACGGCACTCGACTGTCCTCATTCAGTCCGTGCTGAACGTCCCTCAGCCCGTCTGCTGTCACCTGTCTCGCGATTGCCAGTCGACCCTCATCTGCCTGCACGAGTGTCTGTTACTGCAGCATAATCCTGTCTCGAGCACATGTTTCTATTTCACATAAGCATGCCTCATTTATTTCCTTTGCAGCATTTTGTTTTACGAGCCTCTGTCCTAATAGTACGGGACAATGTAGTATAAAGGCGTCCTGACTGATGTTTCCGCTCGTAATAAAATCCTCTTCTTTTATTTTCCTTGCATGCTTTGTTAAAGGCTAAACGATGCATAACTTTGTCGTTTTAATCTTATATTCAGTTGTTTAGCTGTCCAGGGACTACGGATGATAAAACAGCCTATTGTCTAACTGGTACATTTACAGGCATGTTTTATTAATGTGCACCCGTAACTGAATAAAAACAATGTAATAAAAGTAGAGCTGTGAAAAATAATGCGTTAACGCGTTATGATTAAATTACAGGATTAATTAGTTATTTTCTTTTAACGCATGCGCAGAATGAGCTTCCAATACACCACTTCAATCTGAGCTATGTCCCGCTCTCATGCAGACGGTCGTGCTGTTCATCGTAATGATCCTTCCGCAGGTTCACCTACGGAAACCTTGTTACGACTTTTACTTCCTCTAGATCCGGGGTGCTCAATACGTCGATCGCGACCTGCCAGTCGATTGCGGCGTAGTATTGGTAGATCGCATGACATTTAAAAAAATTGGCCCGCCCCCCTGAAATCTCCGCCCGCACGTCTTTGTTATTTTATTAAACTAAACAGCCGTCTGTTGTTGATCGTCTCTACACAGCAGTATGTCATTTCTGTTTCTACGTGTCGCGTTAACACTTCTCGGCTCTCCGTCCTCTCAGAGCTGTGTGCGCGCGCATCGGGATGGAGCAAAAGAAAAGTCACTCCCCCCGGAACCCAAAGACTTTGGTTTGACAAAAAAGAGAAAAATGTTCTGTTTAAACATTCTGTTTAGGATGAAGATATAAAAGAATAAAAAAAGAATGTATAAATCTATATATCCGTCTTGTCATGAATCTTTATGTTCTCACAAAAATATACCGAGAATATCGGTAATGTGATTAATCATGATTAATCCACAGAAAGCTGTGATTAATTTGATTACAATTTTTAATTATTTCACAGAACCAAAATAAAACATGGCATTTGATCATGAACTAAATTGACAGTTTCAAATGGTAAAGCAAACAGTGAACAGCAGATGACAAGAATGTGACTGGATAAAACATCAGTGTGTGTGTGTGTGTTTTGCCATGCAGATGTCAACTATCACACTGATCTAGTGAACACAAATAGACACAGAGGAAAATTCGGCCTTGTCCCATATTTATGCTGCTCACCCTTCTCCTTGACCTCATCCATGACCTTTGCTCTAAAGTAACAGACAATCACCACGGAGGATTTATCCTAATCTGAGTATATTTCTCGCTCACGCTAACAGAAAAATAAAACACAACACACATGCACAACAGCAGCCTCAACTCTCCCCTTCGTGGATAAATCTGATTATTGCATGAAAATGTGGGTTCATAACTAGTTTATTGAAGTGCACTTAAGCAAATACTCCCAATAACAGCTTGTATGTAGAAAAAAAGGGTGAGTGATCCCTTGAAAAAGGTTACCGTTGCATCTGTACCTTGTTGTTTTGTTTCAATTTCTACATTTTATTTAAATTTTGTTGTTGAATATAACAGAATTGTAACATTTCCGAAATCGATGCACGTGATTATTGCAACGGCTCCTCATACTGCACGGCTGAAGTTGCTGTGAAGAACTTCTAGCTGATGATGAAAGCATCTCAGTTTAATACTGATGCCTCTATCTGACCTTCATAGGTTAACAAGATCATCAGCGATAAGATTGGCTATTTGTATGTAGCTAATCTTAATTATGCTCTTGCAGGAGGAAGAGCACTCGGCAGCTCGGCAGCAGCATCGTCTCCTCCTCCTCCTCCTCCTCCTCCTCCTCCAGGAGCTGAGCTGTGGCCCGGCTGCTCCACCGGTCCCTTCTGGGAGCCAACACAAAGGCCGTATTGCTGAACCATATCAAATGTAAAATGTAGATAACACTATGCACTCCAGGGGGTATTTGAGATTTCAAAAATTAAAATTTAAAATTAGCATCCTTTAAAAAAGTAATTTAGTAAACAATCAATACAATTAAGATTACCAAATCCACACAGTTGTGGGTGTGCGTGAAGCAGGAGCACCCTGACGTGGTGCAGGAAGCGTTGTAGAAGCTGCTACCCTTTGCCTCCACATGATGTGAGGCCTCCTCCTCTGCAGTTGACAAAGATCATCAGTGAAGCACAAGTTTCTCACTCTAATATAAGTGCAACTATACAATTAAATCACCATATAAAACATGCCGCCAGGGCTTGAATGTCAGACTTTTCCTCAAGATCAACTTTTTTCCCAGACTATGACATCCATTCAGAGACGTGACACGAATGCCTCGTGGACTGTGTCCCTACCAGGTCCCCGGTTATGCTCGGCGACTGTCGTGGGCGTGATGATCACAATGTTCAGGGTC
This sequence comes from Pseudoliparis swirei, assembly GCF_029220125.1. Taxonomy (NCBI): domain Eukaryota; kingdom Metazoa; phylum Chordata; class Actinopteri; order Perciformes; family Liparidae; genus Pseudoliparis; species Pseudoliparis swirei. Next base: position 6,109,511 of record NC_079406.1, on the reverse strand, counting down.
TAAAAGAAATAAAGCATCATGTTTTTTTCTCCAATTCGATAAAAAAGCTATAAGATCATCAGAAGGGTTCCGCATGAGACCGTGAACAGACTTGTGTCGAATGTACCGTACTCTCTCACCGCGAAGCACCAATGGATGTCGAAACACTCTTGTTCAACCCAAGTGTTATTTAGAAAGCAAAATGAGGAATACAAAGTTTTATTGAAATTGAAGTTGTGACCTTGTTAGAGTGAATGAGTCCGAACAGCTCTCTCGCTTAGTCACATCAGTGCTTTGAGCGGAATGTGAACGCCAAGGTGCTAACATACTGATGTTCTATGCTGAACCACCTTGTCCTGTCCACACCGACTGAACGCCGACATGAACCAACTTCAATCTCACACAATCTCTTTGTTTGTGTGTGCGTCTGGCATAGCACTCAATCTCTCCTGCTGCCAATGACCTTGAAACGGATGTTCTAAGACACAAAAGCTCCGCATTTCTGAAAGTCCTCTGAAATACTGCGGGCTTTCTGTGATTGACGGGTGTCTGCGAGGTCGCTCCCAGAGATATATACTAGGGATGCACCGATCTGATCGGCGCCGATCCATATCGGCCGATATTCCCATTATCGGTTTTGATCGGCGTTCTCAAAACGGCCGATCAGATGACGTAACATCTGCGAGAAAAACTATCAGACGTTTCAATCGCCGCGCACCGCAACGGAGACGATGCGCCCGGCGAGGGCCGCAGAGTGAGAGGACCACGAGGGGATCCTCACGCACCGAGCGGCGTCCCCGTCCCCCGAGTTGAATCTCTGGGTCGACTCAGCCGACACTCACATGTCTGCCTCTATAGACTGATGTTGACGGAAGGATTTAAGTGACAACATCCGGTTTTGCAAAGTTAGCGGAAAGAACCACGTGAAACAACATCCGTTTATCAAAATAAGATGTCGACAAATCAAACACTAACATATAAAAGTAAACAATGAACTGATTTTGTATCTTTATAGATCGTTTCTGAGATTTAGCTTAAATTATGCTAACATTAAAACATTGTTACTGTACCATGGAAGAGTTTATAAAAATAAGTCAGACTTTTGTATGTTAAAAAAAGTCCTGTAAATAGATTTCCCCAAGAGTTCCAGGAAATGAATAATGCAGATGTATTCCATACATATCTGAAATCCCCTACAATAGCAATCAAACTATTTTAATGTATCAATTCGGACATTTTTCAAAGTAAAAGTCCTAAATGTTTAAAGAAATCTGTAATTTCTTTAATGTTTGAGTTGCTTTATATATGTATTTCCTCATAGTCCTAGGCCAGGGGTGGCCAACCAGTCAGAGACTAAGAGCCACATTTTTTACTGTGTCACCGCAAAGAGCCACATCATACACATATGTGTGCGCGCACACACACACCTCTGATCAGCCAGATTTGTTGTAAATGTCACACACCAACATGATAATGACAGAAATGGACTCCTACAGTACTAAGACAACAGGTCTGTCATGTTCAACAATGAACATTGTGTACACTGTCTCACGCACACACACACAAACACACATTATCTCAGTTCAACCAAGTCCACAAACAAAAATAGAATAATTTACAATAGCGTTTTTCTTTTACTATGCATGTTGCATAGTGGGACTTATGGGATTCCTTGCCTTGAACAATCCTCTTCAAATCTGGCTTAATTCCGTTGTTGCCACTCGAAGCAATTCCTTCACATGGTGTCAATCAGAACAGGTGTCCGAAAATCGAACGGTGCACTTGGGGGGGGGGCTGGAGTAATCAAACGCCCACCAATAAACCACTTTAGCCGAAGAGAGTGTTCGACATTCGGATGCGGTTCTCCCGCAACGCTGCTCTTACACCGTGTCCGCTGAATTGGAGAAAGCGTCACCGTAAACTACTTTAGCCATAGTGCGGGACATCCAGCTGCCCATAATGCGGCGTTCATGGCGTAAGTGCAGTGTTTGATTTTCGGACACTTTCATTCGCGTAACCCACCGTAGAACGGCCCGCTCGACATTCGGATGTGGTCTTTCCGCGTTTGGCCCACGAGTTTGAGACCCGTGCCCTACTGGGAAACTTTGCGTTTTTTTCATCTCACGCATGCGCGTTTGACGAAAAATACCGTATTGAACTCAAGCATAGCGAACACGCACATACAAAAAAACACAAACTTAGATATGAACGTAAGAGCCGCATGACACCAGGCAAAGAGCCGCATGAGGCTCGCGAGCCGCGTGTTGGCCACCCCTGTCCTAGGCAATAATGCTACACAATAAATAGAATGCTTCAATTGACACCGTGATCGGTGATCGGTATTATTGGATCGGCAGATACTGATTTCAGTGATCGGTATTATCGGTGATCGGCAGATACTGATTTCAGTGATCGGTGATCGGTATTATCGGTGATCGGTAGATACTGATTTCAGTAATCGGTGATTGGCACCAAAAACCTGATCGGTGCATCTCTAATATATACGCATCTCTACATCACTCCAAATTCCACATATGATCATTTCCGTCCACTGGTTGCAAAAAAAACATTATCGAAGATGGCAATGGCCAAAAGGCCGAACATGTGTTCATACTTTGGTCCCCTGCTTGCCCTTTATCTGTGTATGTGTGTGTGTGTGTGTGTGTGTGTGTCTGGCGTGCCACTCAATATCTCTCCTGCTGCCAATCAACCTGTACACCTGAGACTTACCCACTTTTCAAGCTCCTTCTGTATATCTATACCTGACTCCCTAATCCAATTAAAATATGCTGAAAGGCTGTATTCTGGAGGGGAAACTGCAGAGACCTGTAATAATTACCTTTAATGTTGTGGCAAAATGACGAGCAGAGAGACGTTGATGTGGGGAAGCGACCCAGCGGGAAGTGTTTTTAATGAGCTCAAGGAAACATTCAACAAGTTCAACAAATCCAGCGTTTTGAGAATATTTTAGCATGTATTCGTAGTGGGAATTCCGCCCTCCCATCAGACCTATCACCAATCAAATCAGGTATTGGATTCAGTAACTAGAGGCCTTCCTGCTTCCCGAATATGTTGTGTTCTTTTTGGGGGTGTCCCTCGGGAACGGGCTCACCGAAAAGAACCCGGCACACGATTCACTCCGGTTGGGTCAAGATTACCTTTTTTAGAACCCACTTGTCATTTGCGGGAAGTTTATAATGCAGTAATTCTTCCTTCTATTATACCCCAAATCCAAATTTCTAGGAAATATCTGTTACACAACCAGATGTTTCCATCATAACCAGTTGCATAAATGTGTTTCTGCTGGATCACTTCAAGTGATTTACATGCTGCACGTAGCCATTTGAACCAGGAGAGACTTATTCAGAATTCAACCATAATCTTTATTACATCGGTATCACCAAAATGCAATAGTGCATAGTCTTTGGCGATCAGACTATCCTGGACCAGCATGAACAAGAGGCGGTGATGCTGAGTTCTGGTCCGACAGAATCCCCCTGGAGTCCAGACACTGGAGGTGGTGAAGAAAGGAGTTGGAGGTGACTGGGGTGGAAGAGGTTCGCCTTTAGGTTCGAGCTGAAACGACAAATGGCTGCAGAGTAGAGAACTCCTGTAAAGTTTGACAGCAACGATCTGATTGGCTTAGAGACATCGTGCCGCAGCTAATTGGTTGCCCCCCCCCCCCCAGCTTGACTGTTAGGACCCATCAATGGATTGTTTTTGCCTGAGAACATTTCTCACTGCAATGCCAACAACCAAAGTCATTAAAATAATCTTTCTTTTCTCACTGTGACATCCCTTAGCTCAATCATATCCTTAGATTAGCTTCTGTCATCATTTTCATCGTTGGGGAATTCCTTAAAACACGTCCTAACGCTCAGCTGTTTGATGAAAGGTCACTGTAACGGCTTCCTCTGTCGTCCCGTGACTGAATATAGAGGCAGCAACACAGATTGTTATATTCAACAAAACCTTTTATTGGTCATGTCGTGAACTGGAGACCGAATGAGAGCTGTCTCGGTTCATACTGCTCTTTATTGGGAAGAGATGCACACCACACACACACAGACAGTCAGATTAACCACAGCTGGGGCTGATTAACCATCATCACCATCTGACGGCGATAAGACCTTGTCCCTGCACCGTTCCCTGAACGCCCGCCCCCTGCAGCTGCACTTTCAAGATGACTATTGGGAGAAAAAAAAGAAGTAAAAAAGATAAAATGTTTACGACACACATGATAAGATCCTCTTTGATTATAGTGCAGTACATTGGTGGGCAGTATTTCAGAGGGCTTTCAGGAATGCGAAGGACATCTTTAGTTTCTCTAAACATCCGTTTCAGGGTGATCTCAAGTCGGGGGTCATTTAGTATTCAAACCGTTGTAAAAGAAAACACGAGGCCAGTACCAAGTCGAGCTCTGGCAGAACTAACTCCTCCAGTTCAAACCAGATTCAGTCCATTAGTTTTACGTAGTGAGCGGGTTGCCATCCAATCACTGGGATCTGCTGGTTAACTCGGATAGAAGCTCCAGCATCTGAACTTCTGCATCTCTCTTATGTAACTGATACACTCACATGGTCTTCTCTCTGGCTCTCTCCGAAGGCGGTCGCATTTTTTCTCTCCCTCTCCTCCCCATGACCTTCCCCTCCCTGCTTGGCTTCTCTTGTCATGTCTTGTTTGTCTCTATACTGGAGAGACTCTCTACGCATCGCTCTTCGAACTAAAAACCATGGACGTAATCAACTGGTCCTTAAACGCAATTGACACCATCTTCTCGACGAGAAGCTCGGGTTCGGGGGAACCTGCCTGTCCTGCTGGGACGAATGTTGCTGGATACACGATGGACGCGTGGGCGAAGTGGCGGGTCTTGTGCCTAGCACCACTCTCCGTGGAGGACGTAGAAGACATCTACCTATTCGGAACTATGATTACAGGATTTCTGCTGTTTGGATTTGGCGCTGCCCTGGCTTATCGGAAAATTAAGGAAACGGTGACAGCTGTAAAAAGCCCCCTAAGGCTGCCCGACATGATTGACGTTGGGTAGAGTTGTTGGCACTCAGACTGTGGCATTAAACCGCCAGAATGATAACATCGTGGAGAAGCTGACGGCTCTGCAAATGAAAGTGGATCGATTTGAAATTCTATTGGCAAACGGGAGGAAGATGGAGGAATAGTGGTTGCGCAAAAAATGCAGCTACTGGAAGACCAAACAATCCCAATCTTATCTGCTTTCGGCTCCCTTAACAGGACGTGCCTTGGCCAAGGCCGTTACTGGAACAACAACTCCCCCGAAGATCACTGAAACGAGAATCTCTCTCATTCCCTTCCCCCTATCCACAGACACCTGTGGTTGTTTTTCTCCCAGGACCTTTCAAGGCTATCTCCATGGCAACGACCATCTTGCGGACTGAGAACTCTGTCTGTTGTGGCCTGGGGGAGGACGACATACCAGAACACGCACACACGAACTTTCAATAATACTGATTCGCATTCACTACCCCCCTCCCCCCATCCCACGCCTTCGCCTGCTTTTTACCTCCAGTGTGACCGGACGGGGCTGTGCTGGCGCTGCTGTGTTGGCGCCGGACCGGCTGGCTGCTTGTCGGTGCTGGTTACCTTCTGCCCCCAATGGATGGGCTTAGATCACCCAGTTGTTGGATTACCCCCCCTCCCCCCTTCCTACTCGTTGCAAGTCATGTCTAAAATGTATGTGCTTATGTGCTAAGGTGTTTTTTTCCTGCTCCCACACTGTACCCCTCTCGGGGCATAGTCGGGGGGTTGGTGTTTTTTCTCGCCTTCTTCCCTCATGTTATGCTGTAATCTTTCATCCACCCTTTCTTGTAATTTCGATGCTTTTGTACCTGTACTCTGGCAAACGACAAATAAATATATCAATCAATCAATCAATCAATTACATGTGTATTTCTCTCTCTCTCTCTCCTTGCTGTACCAGTGTTGTGGAGCATCGTCATGCATATCAATGTGTGCATAAATGAATTATGAAACCAGATGTAGAGAGGAACCGGCACACACTGCAAAAATTAAAATCTAAGTAAGATGAAATATCTCAAATTAAGGCAATCTATGCTTGTTTTTTGACTGACAAGATATTTCTTCTTACAAGGCAGTTTTCATGTTGGAGCATTTCACTTGTTTTAAGTGTTTTAGTCCTTAATTATCTTAATAAGGTATTAAAACTTGTTAATGAGATGTTATTACTTGTTTTGAGCAAGTTAATGCTTGAAACAAGAATTGACATAATCATAAGGCTGTTTGGTCAACACTGACAAGTACAGAACTGCTTTGTTAGTCAGACTTTCTTATTTCAAGCTTCCCATCCTTTCCATCTCTTTACAAATTAAAACAGATAAAAACTAGGGCTGTGAAACAATTAAAAATTTTAATCAGGTTAATCACAGGTTTCTGTGGATTAATCATGATTAATCACATATATACATTTACAGGGCTCTCAAGACAGGCAAGAGCTCCGAGAAGAGTTGTTGACGGGGGGGGGGGGGTGCAAGTGACTTTTTCACGCCCGGCATCCGAGCTCTGCGCGCGACGGAGGTCGGAGTCGTGTTAACGCGACACGTAGAGACAGAATGACATGCTGCTGGTTAGAGACGACCAACAACAGACGGATTGGAAGCTCATTCTGCGCATGCGTTAAATGCGTTTAAAAACAACAACTAGTTAAACCTGTAATTTAATTAACTGACTTAACGCGTTATTTTTCACAGCACTAATAAAAACTCAATGGAGTTTATTGTTTTGGTGTCAATATTAAAACACAGCGGAGCAATTATGTATTCCTAGACCAAATACAGAACACAATTGTATATAATAGACATATCTGGGGAAAACACTGAGTCATTTGAACTGTTGTGCAATTCTATTCTATCTCCAAGATGGTATTTTACTTGTACGTTGGAATCAAAAGGAAATATGTTTTTCACCAGTCCAAATTCTGACATATTACCATTCAGTACTTTGGCGCCTATACCTTCGATGACATCAGTGAGCAGATCTGTCATAGATTCCCTCTTCAATAAAAGATAAATGTGAATTCTCAAGATCAGAGAACAAGTGTACTTTTATTTATTCATAAAATGTACATCAACGACAGCACTGTGTCAAATATTTGTAATCAGAAATGATAATGAATAAATTAAAATAAATTCTGACACTAACATCTTTTTAAACACATGCATACACACACACACACACACTACTCAGCCAACTGACCCGTAACCTCCTAATTGTCTTTCAAATTAACCTTACATATAATATTTACCTAAATATAATACATTGAGGTCATGGGGTGAAATCGCCTCCAAAACCTTCACAAGAGGAAAATCCTTAAAACCAGTCTTTTAGTTAATTTTTCGTACTTTCAAGCAACTTAGAGATGTGGATCCTCTAGAGGGACATCTGAATATGAATACCCTAAAGTTTGGGACTGATAGCTGCAATTTAAGGGCCCCCAAAAAAGGTCCAAATGGTCAAATTGGGCCTTATTCTCTTATATTCGCATATTTTTTGATAAGTGCAAAAATGGTCATAATCTCCTAAATATTAGTCCTGGATATCCAAAATTGAACACAAACACTCAAGACAGGGCCTACAATGAGGTGAAGGGGTGAAATTTCCCCCAAAACACCCACAAAAGTTAATTGGCTGTCTGAAATCCAGGACTTGAAGAGGGTGTGTGGCTTTATAAATCTGAGACCCTGTTAAGAGTTTGGGCTGATTTTAGCTTCTTTTTTTCTAAACATGTCAGATTTTAGCTTTCTTTTCCAGGTTGTAGCCCCTCCCAAATGGGGCCCAACCATGTAGGCTGGCAATATCTAGCACTTAGCATCCCTGCTTGGTAGCGGTTTAAAAAACGAGAAGAAAACAAATGCACTCCTTTGAAGGTTTTCAAGGAAGTCCTCAAATGTTTGTAATATATGAAAAATCTCAATTATGATGTTCTTCCAGTCTGTTGGACCAGTGCTCTGAGATGTTGGTGATGTTCTACCAGGCTGTTGGACCAGTGCTCTGAACTTCTCCGTACTCTGCTGGGGGAGCAGCATTGTAACTGGAGAAAACCAACCGACTCACTAAACTGGTGTGGAAGGCCAGCTCCATCATTGGCTGCAAAGAGGACTATCCGGAACAGGTGGAGAGGAGGACATGAAGAAATGTTTGTCCATATGGGAGAACATGGACCGCACCCTCTCCACCACCTACTGCAGGGACAGCGGAGCACGTTCTTCAACAGACTGCTTCAGCTCCGCTTCACAAGGACAGATACAGGAGAACCTTCCTGATACAGGAGAACATTCCTGATAGAGGATAACATTCCTGATACAGGAGAACCTTCATGATACAGGAGAACCTTCCAGATACAGGAGAACCTTCCAGTTACAGGAGAACATGCCTGGCAACTATTAGACTTTACAATAAATCACCTCTGGCCAGATCCTCCTCAAATTGAACAACATCAATGAACATTACACCGCTTTCACTTAATATACACTTAGATACACTGTATTTACTTTCATTTTTATAATTTTTTAAATGTCCTTTATTATTTAAATTCTTAAATGTAATATGTCCTGTCCTGCGATTTTATTTTATTGTATTGTATTCTTCAAATAATCTAGTTACTAGAGAAGAAACAGCACAGACAGCCAGAGACAGACAAGAGAACAGAGAGAGAGAGAGAGAGAGTTCAAAGGCGAGGCCAGGTGCAGTGATCAGAAAGCAACGATCACAGATTGAACTGTTGAACCCGGTTTCGCGCCACTTCTCCGCACTTTGGGCTGCGCGCTGCTCTCCTACTTCAGTGACTCACGAAACGCCACAGATTGAACAACAGCCTCCTGACATGACAGCTCTTCTTGAGGTAAGAATGCCAACTTAATTTAATTTCAGAGAGTAAAAGTTGTATTGAACGGGCAACGTTAGTGACACTTTGAGGTTTCTACTCGGCTCTCTGGTGAGGGGTTGAGCTAGCCTCATGTGAGCTAGCGGGTAGCTACTTTTGAATTCGAGGCATGGTGTTCTGCAGTTCTGTGTCGCCTTGGACGTCAAGAGTAAGTTAACTTAGCTATCTGATGGTTAAGTGTCTTCACGTTTCTTTAACATCGTCGATGTAACGTAGGTTGTCGGTTTCTGTGTTGAAGGAGCCAACATTAGCTTACTTTACCACATGTTAGCTCAGGCAATGTGTAGCTAACATTCGTATTATAGGTTCATTACTGTGGCAGGTGGGTTAAGACACCTGAGGGGTCACGTGCTACACACTTCATCTAATAACGACCATTTTATTGAAGTGCTTTGAAACTGGTTCCACGCAGACATGTGTAGACAAGCTCACATATACCGGAGCGGTCAGTCCGGACAGTCACGTGACCAGACACGTTATTGTACAAGTCTGTTCACGTGACGTCGGGACTGTTCACGTGACTGCTTTAAACTGCGCTGTGTCATATGCTGTCGGGACTGCTGTTAACGTGACGCTCTTAACTTGATGCTGTTGACGTGGTCGGGACTCTGTTCACGTGACTGTTGTTAACATGACGCTTATAACTGCGCTATGGCGGGACATGACGGCTCACAGCTCCTCAGAAGCTCCGTGAGCTGTCCAGTGAGGGGATGGTTTCATGATCAAATCTTAATTTACCGTCCACATTATCAGATGAGGACGTCACCAAAGAGTGTCCTTTGAGTCGATGTTTACATTTATGTACAGAAAATTAAGAACATTTAGTTTATCGTCAAATGCTAATTATTTTCTCCTGCCACCTTTCAGACATTGTCATCCAATTTGGATGGAACAACTTCGTGACCTTAATGACACCCAGCAACACGGTGAGATTATAATCTATTTAAATTCCCGAAGCATGACATTTTTTCAGATGTTTTTTCTTTATTTGTGTTAGAGAGAAACACACAAAAGCACACAAGCACCACAGGGGAGGATCTGCAGCAAAGGGCCCACCGGAAATCAAACCTTGGCCGCTATGATGACGACAACATGGGGCACTTGAGTGTGAATCTAGCCTTTTCATTTTGATTTACAACATTAGCATTGAAAAGAGCAAAAGTTGATGCTTGAGATGATTTTGGTTTTACTGAAGAGGATGTACGTCTTCCCCTTGTCCTTTATCTCCTTACTCTTTCTTTTTAGGTGTGACTACGACTACCAGCATGAACCTCAACACCTTCTTTGCTGTTCCACTAGTGTGACCCATGATCGGATCCAAGTTGTCAAGGATAAACGGTGGTAAGTGGTTTTAAGTTCAGTGTGTTAATTTAACAACAGAATAAATTGTTATTGTTGTAACCACTTTGTCATGTTGTAAATGCTATTTAAATTTATATTATTGTTAATCTTTTCAATTGTCTTTTTTCTGGCTGTAGAGAGAATCATGTCAGCCCACAGACAACCGATTGACCTGTGAGTCTTCAAGCAGTAATGATGACTACGCCTGCCTTAAGTTCCAGTTTCCTGAACATCATGGCATGTCTGCAGGAGATTCGGTCCCCACCTGTCTTCAGTCTGGACCTAATGACTCAGACACCAGTCTTGTCGAGGCTAAATCGAGGTAAGCAGTGATGTAGTTCAGTATAGCAAATGATAGGTGCAAGCACAACTCAAACCTACCTCAATTGATCATCCTCAATTAATTTTCTTGTGGTTTGAACTGATATCCCCCTTAAATTTAGTTCCACGTATAGCAGAAACATTTAATTAATTCTATGGCATATCGTCATGTGTACTATCTTTCCCAAATCCACCCTAAATAGGTTTGCAACTCTGTCTTTGCACACAGGTGACATGTACTATAAATGTAATGGTAAATGCAGGAGGGCATTGTTTGTAATTGGACTGGGTCTCATTAAAACAATTTAAATGTAAGGCGGAGGAAGATATATCAGCTATTGTACACTGAGTATTTCAGTTATACAAATCCACAACAGGCTCGACTGTAATCTAGTTTATCCTTTTTTTGCAATAAAAATTGTGTTATTGCTTATAGGGGTACATCAAAAGGTTTTATGTGAGTGTATCTTAAAAAAATACAAACATGTTTTTAAATGATGGAATTAATTGGATGGGCTGTTACCCTGGTTGGAAACCCGAACCACGTGAAACGTGATGATGGTCTTGATTGCCTGAGTGGACTCATCTGTAGGCTGCAAGATTACAGACATGTAACACATTGTAATGATGCCTTTATGCTAAAATATGTCCTTATTCAACATTGAACCTGACTTATTAATATTGTTTAACTATAAAGGTGACTTTATCATTGGAGCTCAGTTTACCAGAAGGCAGTGAATGTGTATCTGTTTCAGCATCATGCTCAAGCCCTGCATCAATCTAACTTTGCCTTTGCTTTGTTTTTTTGGCTGCAGAGAGGATCACCTGATGTCAACATACGAGTTTTCAAGAAGAACTTCCTGAACTTTGTGTCTGTGTGAGACTCTACCATGCTGGGTGCCCTCTTCAGTCAAGTCTGGACACAGCGACTCATTGCTCTTCATCAACTCTGGGCAAGTGGCTAATCTTTTGCTTATTCATGGGATATCCTTCATGTCCACATCCTGTTTCTTCAAGATCTCAACAATGCTTTGTGAGTATACAACACATGTGAGTGGATCAGTTCAACCTGTTTTTCACAGAATGTTAGTTTCTTAAGGTTTTCATCAACGATGGTTTGTATCTTGTTTTCCAAAAGGTGTTATTAAGATATTTCCATTTGTAATTTACAATAATCAAATGTTGACTGTAAAATCTATGCCAACCTATTGTTATACACTGTACCATGTTTTTGCAAAGGAATTCTGGTAACTTTAGTTGCCAGCAACTTCCTTTGAACTTTGTAATAAAATACCGTAACTGTAATAAAGTTTACAGTATAACTGTTGTTTTTACAAAACTTACTGTCATGTCTTGTATGTTCACCGTTAATTGGAACTTTTCAATAAAGTACCATAATATATTATACAGTTGTACTGTGTTTTCATTGGGTTTACAGAAGAACTACACATTTCTAGTATGATATACATTGTCAAATTACTGATTTTAAGCATATTATGGTATTTTTCTCTGTAAATTTCATGATATTCCAAGAATATTGCATGAGCATTGGATGCTAAATTTAAGGAAACTTTCCTACATATTGAGAAAACAATTCTTAAATGTGTCATTGTATCAAGACAAATGTACTTGTTTTTAGTGTAAAATTACTTATTTTAAGATGTATTGCCTAACATATAGCCTTATTGCAAGATGATGGTACTTTCATTTCCAGATTTTAAGCACATTTGCCTCCATATTGAGAAAATAATTCTTACATTTTCATTGTATCAAGACGAATGTACTTGTTTTAGTGTAACATTACTTATTTTAAGATATATTGCCTAACATATATCCTTATTGCAAGATGATGGTACTTGTATTTGCTGAATTTAAGCACATTTTCCTACATATTAAGAAAATAATTCTTAAATTGTTTCATTGTATCAAGACAAATTTACTTGTTTTTCATCTGGCTACACTAGTTTTAAGATATTTGTGGGTTCTTCAAGGCTAGATACTTTTACTTGTTTTAAGAAATCTTGGCAAGTCAAATTTTCCTGTTCTGTTGGCAGATAATTTGGCTTATTTCAAGTAATATTCCCTCATTTTATTACTTTTTTTTCTTGTTTTTTGAGGCCGAGTTTTTGCAGTGCATCTGTGGTCTTTCTGTTCCTATGTCCCCTTGAAAAGCCCGTTATCGTTGAACGGATTCCACAAGGGCTGACGTAACTTATTATTCCTGTTTATGATCAAGGCTTAAGTGTAGTTTGAAATGATTTCATTAACCGCGTGTTGTCGGTCTGAATAAATGGACAAAATGACTCATGTTGCATGAAGGAAAAAACAAATGTGCACAGTATATATATATATACCATGTTGTTTGTATGGGCATATTTGGGCTTCGTTCAACACTGCAGTTCCCATAATAGTTTGAAGGATGATTTTTACACTACATTTGTTCAAATTTTTGAAGATTGCAGAATTAGCATAGCATTTTTTCTCTTTTTTCACTTTTTTTTTTATATACTGGCGATAATGTTAAAGTCCTAAGTTACACTTTATTTGAAATGTATGTATACTGTATTTTTGTCTGTGTTATGATTTGACTGAGTTATGAATGAGGACTTGGTTGAATATAAAAAACAGTGTTATAGTGCATATGCTCCGATTTCGTGCCCACTGACAAACGGGTTGGCGAATTTTTCCGATATTTTCCCAACAGACTGTATATAAGTCGTGATTTCACTGCCCCCATTTTGGTTTTTATGGAATCAGAAGAGGGTGGGCTTAAGAACGCCGATCAAGATTACCAGAAACTTCCATGAGCCGAAAACGCACCGTGAAAGGGTTAAAGTTGTCTGACGAAAACACAGAAAAACAACGTTATAGTAACACACGGGAGGATGCGCTAGAACTATTTCAGGCTCTGCTTCTGGAACATGGACAGCCTCGACACACACACACACACAGCAACAACATTTGATCTGACCACTCTTTACTTGATATCCTTTAAAGTGTAAGTGGATCCTAAAAAAGGAACCGAGTGGATCACCTGTTCTTCTTCCGTTGGCATCAGGTTTTTAAGTGTGTGTGTGTGTTAGAATGCATGTGTGAGGTGTTGTATCACACTGAACCATACAGAGGGTAAGTAATTGACTTTCTCCGGTGTCTTCTTGTGTCTTTGTAGCCACACCTCTCTCCACCGTGTGTGTGTGTGTGTGTGCGTAACCTATTCCCTCTTAATGAGACCTCTCGTGTGTGTGTGTGTGTGTGTGTGTAACCTATTCCCTCTTAATGAGACATCAATCTCATTAGGAGGCCTGTGAACTTTCTAGAATGTCCCAGCCCGGTTACCTGAAGCCACCGCGGACACACACACACACACACACACACACACACACACACACACACACACACACACACACACACACACACACACACACACACACACACACACACACACACACACACACACACACACACACACACACACACACACACACACACACACACACACACACACTTGGGAGTGTTTCCTTGACTTTCTGTGGCCGCCTGGCAATCCATTTTGGTGAGGAAACGTGTTTCACATCGTGAACGCTTCCGGGCAGACTTGTCGTGACCTTTTATAGAAACCTGAAGAAATGAAATCGAGCTCTTTTCTTTCTGGAGAACGGATATGTTTCCTCAATCATGGGAAAACTGACATGGTTTCACATCAAAAAAATAAAAAATATATTTTAGGAACATTTTGAGTCTGGAATTTCCCCCAAGGTCAGCTTGTGGTTCAAGAATAATTATTTGATAATCAGTTCCCCAGAGGCCATATTGTTCTCATATGCACACATTGAGGAATCGGACGCAGGTTCATAAGCGCAAGTACATGGCACTTTGTAAAATGAATTTCATTAAACAAGCCTGGTTGTTAATGTATGATGTGCATTTGAGGTTTTCCTCTTCTAACCATTACATCATTCTTAGTACATTGCGTAAGACGCTTTGCTACGTTTGCTGATGAAACAGAATTTTTGTCGGTTTGTTGTACACTGCAGTCCCTCTTAAACGGTTCAATACTTTAACAATCGGCATGCTTAGAAAATGAAGTGCTTTCTTTTCATTGGAGATTTAAATACAGGCGGGGTAAGGACAATGACTTCAACCCAGATTAACGTTCCCCCGTTTCTCCTTCACTCCGCTGTTTTGAAGTTTGTCTGAGTCCCTCTCAGATTCTGTTGAGATTTGTCGAAAAGCAATTTGAGAATAAGAGGAAGCTCCACCTCTAAAGCAACACGAGCGCTCGGCGGAGACGGAGCCTCCATTAGGATGACAAATCTGTTGTGAGTTTTATTGCTTCAGAATGCAATTTGTTCTACAGCGACTTCATTTAAATAATATTTAGAGACATGGCGATGGTGCAGTGAAGCAAACGTGTGTGCGCGCACACACACTGGTTTTATTGTGTATTGTGTGTTTAAAGTACATCCGCCTTCAAGCAATCCACCATCTCTCTGTATCCCTGCACTGACAATATCCTTCACACACACACACGCACACACATACGCACACACTTTCTTGCTGGTTATTTGATGCTCGTCTGCTTGTGTTCCAACAAGTGAGGTGTGCAGTGTGTGTAGACAAGTGCATATGTGTGTGAAAGATTGTGCCAGGTCCTGACTTATTAATGAACACAACATTAATCAGTCAGCACCTGGGCAGTTGTCAATGAGGAGACATTTCCTCAAACTTCTATACAACCGGAGGAGTCTGCCCGCTGATGGATAGTAGAGATTATGCACATTTTTATGGATTTTTTGGCTTCATTCATCTGAAGCGGAGTTTGCTGCGTCCCCTTTCAAACCCGCTGGTTCACACCTCCACCCTCTCACCAGCCGCTCGGCCTCTGTACACCTGCTGGATGTGCGCGATTGCGTTTGACATTGTTCAACGGGCCGATCTGCGGGGGCCACGACGAGCTATTTTAAAAAGGAGAGGCCACTGCGAGCGAGTCACAGACGTACGAACCCCCCCCCCCCCCCACACCAGTCAGTGTTGATGGGCACCGACAACGCGGGCGGCAGCCCGACATGCCCTCAGCTTTGGATGTTACGTATCCCCCCCCCCCCCCCCACACCAGTCGGTGTTGATGGGCCTCGACAACGCGGGCGGCAGCCCGACATGCCCTCAGCTTTGGATGTTACGTATCCCCCCCCCCCCCTCCATCACTATTTCAGCCCTCGCTGGCTCGGGGGAGATGTGATTACAGGGCTCTGCAGTAATCTCCAGTGGAACGTACAAGGCTTGAGGGTAAATAATTGA
Source organism: Pseudoliparis swirei (assembly GCF_029220125.1). Classification (NCBI taxonomy): domain Eukaryota; kingdom Metazoa; phylum Chordata; class Actinopteri; order Perciformes; family Liparidae; genus Pseudoliparis; species Pseudoliparis swirei. The sequence continues at coordinate 6,093,637 of NC_079406.1, read as the reverse complement.
TAAAGATTCAGCTGTTTGAAGGCCTGAGTGACTTGACGCTAGTCCCGCAGACGAGACGGGAGAGGAGATGAAGCGGGCCGGGTTCTCGTTTTCGAATCGTTTTTTTTTGGTTTCTCCAATTTATCATAGAAATGTAGAGGGACACCAAATTCCGACAGGCAGGTGGGAATAATAATTTAACGGAAGATAACGCAATAATGCTCTCAGGCACTCCGTACTGCTTTCAAGTATTTGTTCGACTGAACCTTTTTCCATTTAATGTCATCTTTGCTGAGTCAACACAATTATTTCCTCCAGGAAGGAGGGAAGAGACGGGAAGAACAAAGACCAGTTTGCTGTACATTGTGCGTTACATTACTGCCCTGCCCCTCTCTCTGCTGATATGGCGGTGCCACCACCCACGGCTCCACGAAGACCCCGGGGCGCTCACACCAGAAGCCCACTTCTCCGCGCGTCTGTTCGCAGATACCTTTTTTGTTTGTTAACCTATTGGTCAATATGTCCTCTACTGCCAACCTGCACTCTCAAGAGTCAAGATAGATTTGGGATTTCAAGAGTGTACGGAGAGAATTTAGATTGAGGCCTTTTTGGCTAACTTTATCTTGTGTTTCCTTTTTGTTAACTTTACTCACTTGTTTTGTTCTGCTTTTTTTGTTGTTGTCTCTCCTCATGCCCGATGGCCGCCTGTCATCTCCTTTCCCATCTGCTTTTTATCTCTCCCCCCTCCCTTCTTCCTGGTGCCTCCGTCGCTCCTCTCTCCCCTGTTTTTATCCTCCTAACCCCCACCCACCTGCTCAGCTCAGGTGATCTAAGGTACGACAGCAGCTCTTGAAACCTGAGGGATTAAGTCAAACTATTTTTGTACATTGCGCTAATGCCACAATATCTCACACACACAGCCCCCCCCCCACCCCACACACACCCCCTCTTAAACAAAATAGGTGATGTGAGATAGATAGTATATCTCATCTTGGCGGTGGTGAGGGGGGGAGGGGGGGTAGTCTATTTTCAATCAGAGGTCTTTCAGGCAGGGATAACAATGTTGCATACATACACACAGCATGTGGTCCCCGACACAGAAAAGACGCCAGCTCGTATCCTCCACCCACACACAGCTACTGTCAAGCTATTCTCACTCTCTGGAAGCCAGGGCACCTGAAGTCAACACCCGAGGACGAGGCATTTTCTGGAGTGCAATTACCATCAGAACAGAAGTCATTGGATGACATACCACTGTTCCTTTTTCTGTCTTTAAATCTACGTCCTAATTAAATACTCATTTGCCCAGCATGGCTCTTGATGTTTGTATGTGTCACTCCATTGGTCAAACAAACAACTATTGGATGGATTGCCGTAAAACGGTGTCCCGACATTTATGGTCCCCAAAGGATGAATCCCCAAGTTGTTGACGACCCCCTTACTTATCTACTATTTGTATTATCTTCAACATTAGTTTTGATTTCTTATTTTTCTTTCTTACAGTGTTGACAATTTTTGGATGGATTGCAATGATACTTGATGTGGACATTTTTATTACTCCAAAAAGACTCCGTAGTTCAAGTCTTTGTTCTAAAATTTCTGGAATGAATATGATAGTTCCGGAGCCCTCGTCGCAACAGCAAAACGGTTGGCTTCGCGGCTCATTTTAGCCTCTCCCAAATATGACACTTTGACCCGAAACATACAATATTACGTCAAGTAATGAATTAGCGTGGTTTTATTTGGCTCCAAAGCAAACATTCATAACCAAAGCCAGTGAAAACACGAATGGTAACAGTGGCCGTACACAACCGAGCCAGTGGTACAGAACGATGAGTTGTTGAGGATGAGGATGATGCTGCCATTGCGAGGCCATTCTGGGAAGTTTCAGGTGATGCACGTTGCTATGGATACTGTAAGAAAGTGGTGCTTGGATGAAAAAGAAAGCAGTTAAGAGAGAGAATTATAGGAGAGATTAAAGGTGAAGGAGGGATGACAGACAAAAGGCCATCGGAAACATTTGTCCGACATTTGTCATCGGAAACATTTGATTTAGTTATCAAGCTCCTCTTTTATGGAACCAGCTTCCATAAAAGAGGAGCTGTCTGCTTTCAGTCCGGGAGGCAGACACAGTCACCTCGTTTAAGAGTAGACTTAAGACTTTCCTCTTTGACAGAGCTTATAGTTAGGGCTGAATCAGGTTCACCTGGTCCAGCCCCTGGAGATGCTGCTATAGGCTTATAGCTGCCGGGGGACGTTGTAGGATGCACTGAGTACCTATCTCCTCTTTTTTCTCTCCTTAGGGATGAATTTTCATCTCTCCATCACACATTACTAACTCTGCTTTCTCCCCGGAGTCCTTTTGACTTCACGTCTCATGGGGTCATCGGACCCTATGAGATGACATAGATCCTATCTGCCTGATGGATCGTCTGGGTTGTGGAATTCCTGCTCATGACTACGCCACTGTCCTGTTGAGACTCCGCCCACTCCTCCTCCCCACCGCCATCTGCCTGATGGATCGTGGAGGTCTCCATCGTGGAATATGCCTACTATGAACTATTCATACACTCTGTCATATTCATTGAATGTATTTTAACTCTAAATCTGTCCTTCTGTACACATGACATATATTGCACCTGTCCATCCTGGAGAGGGATCCTCCGATGTTTCTCTCCTGAAGGTTTCTTCCCTTTTTTCCTCCTGAAGGGTTATGTGGCAGTTTTTCCTGATCCGATGTGAGGTTTTGGGACAGGGATGTCTATGTGTACAGATTGTAAAGCACTCCGAGACAAATTTGTGAAATTGGGCTATTCAAATAAACTGAATTGAATTGAATCCGCCCGATACTCATTTCAGGACATGCATTATCGTGAAATACAAGAACAGGAAATATTAAGGCAGAGATTGAGAGTCAAACCAGTAGTTTTGCATTTAACTATAATTTTTGTATTTATGTTTCGCATAATTCCAATTTTATAAATATATTTGTACCCACAATGTCAGTTTGTAGTTGGTTTGTAGTTGAAGTTTGTAGTTGGTTTAACTATGGCTATTCCTTTATGACCACTTAAATATTTGATGTGTTTATTGAGTGATATCTTAACTGAGATGTATCTAGACATCACTCTGATGGGTGCTGCCCAGTCTTTTACCAAAGTAGCTAGCATTAGCTGTAGTAGTCAGCAGATGACGTAATTCGCTCATCTTCCTATCGGTTACGTCAATTTCGTTTGTGACATTTTCATGAATATAATTAATTGATTTCAGCTAATGGTTTGGCTGTCATTGTCTCATTGTTGACACCTGTGTCTCGTTGCCTGCAAGCTCTCTTTATTATTCATCAAAAGATTAGATTATTATAGATATCCCACGAACACACACACACACACCATAGACATATTGGGAGTTGTTTGCTGCTGAATAATTCAGGATACAAAGAGGAGACATAACCTTGTTTCTTTTTCAACATCTAATAAAAAACGTTCTTTTCAAAACTGTTTCCTTTCAATCCATCACATTTATGTTTCTTTAAAAGCATGTTACTGTAGAATAAAATTAGTTTACCTTGGGGCCAGGGTAAATGAACCTTTTCCGTCGGCATTACACAACGCCGTCCGCCATTATTAAAGGAATCGATTGCCTTTTACAACCAGCTTGGTCTCTCCTGTCACCTATCAAGGTTTAAGGTCCCTCGCTGTCTGCTCTTCCCAATAATCTGTTTTTTTTTCATTCCACATTTTTTCAATTACTACCAAAGGCAGGCATTGTTTCCTGTTGATGGTTGGGTCATTACTGACCGTAGAAAGGTGATGGCGTGTGGGAGTATATCCGAGTCTGCAGCGTCACTTTCTTTCTCTCTTTTGATTCTCCCAACTCTATTTTTCCGGGTTCATTTTTCTCAACCTTGGAATATATATATAAAATACTTTCATGGTCTTAAATGAGCATGAATTGTAAGCAGCAATGTTGCTGTTGTTGTGTTGCCACGTGAGGCTCTTGGGATGGTGGCGTTTGTCCGTCCCCCTCCCCCCATTTGTTTTCATCCAGACTGACCGGTTTGACCTTGGCGTGAACAAACATAACCGCGTGATGTGTGGTGGCCCTAATGGAAGCGCCGCTCATATTACACAGTTCCGTTTTTCAGTAGCCTAGCAACAATTGCAACCGTCGGCCCTCCAAAGCAATAGCTCCTGGTTTCCTTCCGTTCTTAATGCACTGTGAGCACTGCAGGATACTGTATTTACAACTAAATAAAGAACTGCACAAAAACACCGGTACAGTAGACGCACTAACGAGGCATAACCACGTGTGTTGTGGAAAAGGCGCCTTGTTCCAAGCATGGCTGATTTACTAAATCATCAGCTGAAAGGTTTGCCTTCATTTCTCCGTGTCAAACCCCTCTCGTCTCTCCATTGTTCTCAACCTTCCTGCTGCCTCTAATCTCCAGGACCAAGATGCTATTTTTGTCATTTGTTTCCATTAGGATCGGAGAGAGCATGCAAAGCACTTTCTTTTTGATGGCCACTTTGCTGATGGGTGGTCCGATGCAACATCACAAGGATTTACGGGTTGCCGCGGAGAATACAAACGAACGCAACGGCAGACCCCGCTGCATATCAATGGCGAGACGCCATGCTTTTATTGTGTCTGCACAGAACTCCAACGATGTCGGTAACCTCGTTAACGCAGCGCGATATCTCTGCAGGGACAACCGGATTCGGGACTTTTCCTGCTGCACATGTACAGACGGTCGGGGAAGGTTCGCCTGCTGACTCTTTGTTGCAGAAAGTTCAGACGATGCATCAACGATAGTTGCAGCCACAAAAGCCAGTGTTTTTTGGAGTAAATCTGAGAAACCTACCTCATCTTCTCTTGCACATATCACACATTTCTTTATATCTCTAACACAGTATGGAGCAAATGACATTTACCGACACCAAATGCTGTGTGGGCATGTATGACATCCTGCTGAATCATATGTCTAGATTTACTCTAGTGAACCTCCTTTTTCAACGAGGTACACTCACCAGATAACATGTGGTTTGAGATGTGCATCACATCTGTAAACCTCCGGAGAGTTTATGCCAAACGGAGAAGATGCTGGTTTTCTATAGCTAACGAACATAGAGGGCAATTCTTAAGTAGACCGTCACCTTTTAAGACATGTGCCAACAGCTACAACAGTAATTTAGATTATTAGGGGTGATGAATACACTGATAAGGTGTGTAGAAACCTTTCCGGTCCATGTCGCGTTTTCTGCAGGTATTTGAATATGATGCATACCTACACATAGTGTATTTCCTTGCTGCTACTGCACACAGCATGGCTTGTGGTTATTTTTTGTAATAATTCCTCTTTTTTTTATGTTGTGAAAAGGACATTTTTACAAAAGGATTTTTCTCCCACATTGAACACTTTCTACAGATATGTTACCGTTATGACTTGTTGGACTACTCTTCAAATGCCATCTTCATAAAAATTGCTGCAATTACCTCATTCGCCAAATTGGATCATTCCTAATGTATTGTACCCTCGATGGTCCCGGTGGGTCCAAGTCTAGTGAAGACCCAAACCGGATCTGTGATTCTTCTCCCGTCACTGACACTTGTGGGTTTTTGACAGAAAAAAGTCAACAGGTGGAAGTTATTAAATGCCAACTACCACGCTAGCAGGTCAAATCCCCACCGGAGGTTTCCGGTGACTCATCTTTCCAGCTCGCTGTGTGCGTTCGCTGCCTTTCTCCCCGGGAATAGCCCCACAGCAGCGTGACGCACAGCAGGCTGTCACACACACACACACACACACTTGTGTGTGCCGCCTGCCTGCAGGGGATTTGTGTATCTCTCTGAGAGTCATCTCTTCTACTAACACACATTCGCGGGCTGTAACGCTTTCATCCAAGGCGGGGTACGAACGTGAGGTCAGGAAACCATACTCGCTTGTACAAGGCTGGGCCACAACAAGGTAGAGCTTGTTAGCACATATTTGCTTCTATTGTAGATGAAATACAATATATGCAGGGATGGACCTACGGCACAACAATAAGAACTACATACCGTAGGTAAAAACAGATGGTAATAAAGAAAAACAGGTCAGTATGATACTGTATCCTGATTGGTTGATACCTGATAGCATTTTGCGCTTTCAGCGGTTTCATTTTAATTTCTCTGAGAAATGGAAAACGTCTCATTAACTTTTGTATCTGTATTTGGAGGCCAACATTCAGAGAGAACTCCATTACGACTCTCCGATAAATGTGTGTTCTCTGGTAATGCAGGACTTTTCCTCTCTATATTTTACTGCAGGGAACAACTAGCCTAAAAGGTGCTCTCCAGAAAGTTTTTTTTCCAGTTTGTTGTGTGGTGTATTGAATACATTCCTGTGGGTAACAACATGGCAGCCACGTGGCGTGTGTTTAAAGACACGCACAGTGCAGCTCTCATGGACGGTTTCTTTTTATGCACTTTTTGGCAAGTCTGCATAAAGTTCTGTCAGCTGTAGGAATTTGATTTCCCCACGTGGTGTCCGGATGCCAAACTGTCCAATAAAAGGAATTACCTGTCAGTTTGTATTACTCCATGTTTACTCCCTCTCGGTTCATTTGTAATACGTCGGACCGAATGAAGCCAGGCGACGTGTGACAGCACCGCATCTTTCAGTCAAGTGGAAACTCATTAATAATGAGCTGTTTCTCTAACTCACCCTTAACTATAATTACACCAAGGAAAACAGCTTCTCATATTCACTTTTCATGAATTTGCACATCGCTGGCCTTATGCAAGGCGTCTTATTCAACAGAGCTCGGAGCCAAATATCCGAGGAACACCAAGGGCTCACGGTGGATTTATCCTCCCCGGCGTACATGTTTTTGCATCTTGTGCACCTGCCAAAACCAACGAGAGGTAGTCACTTGGTCCTCTAGGCTGTTTGCAGTGTCTTCAGTCTACCCACGTGGGGAAGTGAGCGTTAAAGGGTTTTATAGGGCTTTAAAATGCAAGATTTGGCAACCAGGAGTATCGCTAACATTCCCTTTGAAGCAGTTTAGATAGAAATGTAAAGGTGCAAAAACACCACCTCTATCATGCCTAAATGTAGATGCTCATCATTCGCTTCAAAACATTCTTCCTTTCCCTTTTTCTTTACGGTAACTTCTCCCTGAATCTGGGCCTTCTTTTATATACTTCGTTGAAATTGAAGCGGGATCACAGATATCTCCTGAATTCACCTGCTCTGCATCTGAAATTCTGTAATACTGAAGTCCTACCTGAACGGGATGAGCTGTTACCGAGAGGTAATGCCATTTATTATACTTTTGGTCCCGTGTTAATGAAACAACATGTCATTTTTGGGTGTATACTCTATATTTCAAGCACATTGCACCTAATTCTGAGGTTCTCTCGGTTCAGTATTGCCACTCTAGTCTTTTTGTCTTTTTTAATCAGAAACATGATGACATTCTACACGATTTGAGCAATCAAAGCGAACAATCAAGAGGTCGTGCTTTACAATCTGATGAGACGAGTAATCGTTTTGCTTCCATTTCCATTCATTAGCACATGATCATCAGTGTCTACGCGTCTCTAAAGCTCAGAGACAGATCTCAGTCCTTCCTATGAGCATTAGTTGTGTGTTTTGCAGTTTCACGGTGGGGAGGCAGCTGTAGGAACTCCTGTACTCCCGAAAGGCAGCGATGTGCCTGGTGCTTCCACCCGAGCACGTTCAAGTACTGACAAAGAAGCCGTCGCTGGCAATGAAAATCTTGGAAAATCTCCAACAATGATCAATAAATATGTATACGGCCTGTCTATCTCGGTGCACCAATGTTAGAGTTTAGCAGATGCATCCTGGAATGGCTGGGAGAGGAAAGCCAATCAGACTCGGGGGCGGGGCTTCTCGTAAAGGCATGTGGTTTTTAAGACCGGTCATTCATCAATTAGAAGCATTAACCCGCCCCCCTGACATTCAGTGAGAGGAAGTTACTCTCTGGATGAATAAAATAAATACAATAAAATAAATACAATTATAATAAATAGATGATATGACTTTATACAAATGTATAAATGACTATAAACCATTTACATATTTCTTGTCTCATTTAATTTAGATAAGAATCCAAGATTTTCAATCAAACTGAGTCATCAAATAAGAGTTTACAATTAAAAGGGATAGGCAATAAGCGGCAATAGATTTTTGTTTTGTTTCTGGGTGACCTTGAAGGGAGCCGGACTCAGGTGAACTCTGAAGTGGATAGCCAGAGACCAAATGAAGAAGTTGGTGAACTCTGAAGTGGATAGCCAGAGACCAAATGAAGAAGTTACTTTTAATCAGAGTTGTTCAAGGGTTGTGCTCGGATAATGTAGATACCGACACTGACTTCCATCACACACTTATCTTGGCACCTATGACGATTTAGTCACTCCAGTCAGAACGGTTGTGTACATGTATTTGCATTGTTAGAGCATTTTCATTAGGGTCCTCGTCGACTTCGTCGTAGAGGAACCTATTGTTTTTCAAATTATTATTATTATTATTTTCTCTATGGAATGTTGCCCTTTTGAGGCCTTTATCATATTCCAAAAGTTGTCAAATTTGACATGCCTATCAGGACTGGCGAAAATCACGATATTTTCAAGGTTTCACATTTGTGTATATAGAAATGTTTCTCTAGCGCCCCCTTGAGGTAGAAAGCTAATACTTTTTTTCAACAATGACCGATTGACTTGAAATTTGATATACAGGTTCACCTGGACCTGAAAATTTCTGGGGTCCATTATTGATTCAATGTCATCATAACTATTGAAAATCTTGTTGATATCTTATTGCGTTCAGAGAATATAGACCAATGAACATTTAATTTTATTTATTCTTTCTTGAAAGTGTTTTTTTGAAGCCTTAAGACATCCCGGCATAGATACGCATCTGCAGCGTGTTAGCGCCGGTTATTGTGTGGCTATTAATACATTTAATTTTATTAAGCTCCCGACAGGCTGTGATTACATGTTGATGTTTTGTTGCCGGCTGACGGTGGATGTTCCGCCACCGCCGGCGAGGATGATGGAGGGGAAAAAAGAAAAGGTCCATGAACACTTCCCCCCTCTCGTTATCTCTGCCCGTCTCCCGCCGCCTCCCCCTGCTCTCTCCGAAGCGAGGCCGCGTATCATTTATTGCCTTAATGATACCGAGATCTGTTTCACCCCGTCGGCTATCATCGTACAATGAACCAAGGCCTCACCCGAGATATTAACTGAACGCAGGTCGGCATCGTGCTCACCTTCGTATGTACGCGGATTCCATCGGGAAAAGGCTCTAAGCGGTAAAAGAGCAGGCGTTACGATTTCCCCTGACTGACTTCATGCGTTCATCGAACGTGACTGACAGTGTGGAGGGAACCACGGACAGCTCGTCAAATATTTCCCTTCAGATTTGAAAACAACTGATGACAGCAGGAGTGAGCGTGCAGATGAGGACAGTGTGATACTGTAGGAGACTCCAGAAAGTCAGGAGAGTCTTAACAAAGCTGAAGTATTGGCATAATACTATCATGTGGACGAGACCACAAGTGAAACTTTATGGTTTGTTGTCTCTTACTGTCTGTTGGATTGTAATGTCATTTTAGAATAATGAAGGTAAATGTATGTCAGCTGAATGCTTTAGTGACAAGTAACACATTACCGGGTTGTTAGTTTATCATACTTAATTATTATGATATAGACTATAAAGGTATATCATCGGATGAAAAACAGTCAACAAGTCACCAAACGGACTCCAGAAGAATAGGGTTTAAAACGTTTTAACATACAGCCTTTATACATATACATATATATTTATATATACACATATATATATATACACATATAGAAATATAAACACATATATATATATACACATATATATATATACACATATACATGTATACATATATATATATAATTTATGAGTGTATATATATATAATATATATATTTGACAGGGATTGCAGATTCAAACTTTTGCTTTCAAAAGGAGAATTGAAAAAAAAATTATTTCCTCAGTTCTGTTTGGTCTCCTCAAAGTAAACTTGAATTTGTTCTACGACAAATCAGCTCTCCATCTTTGCCCCCCCCCTCCCCCACCCACTCCTCTCCCCATCCGTAGTTATTGCCTCACCTTTTTAACTCTCATTCTACACAACCGCAGTCCTCCTGACAAATCTTAATTTAAAAGCCGTCTTTGCCTCATTTAACTGCTGATATGAGACATCATCAAGACATTTAAAGGGGGGGGGGGAATAAATAAAAAGAACACAGGGAGGCAAGGAAGAATAGTGGAAAGAAACTAAGAAATTCTGATCCAGAGATAAGAGTTGTGTTATGTATGACATTACGGCCGTTGGGATGTCGGTGATGGATCTATTGTTTCGCTCCAGCCCTTTAAATCTCCCAGTGACCTTCAGAGTTTGGCTGTGCATTCACTCTAAAACAGCTTCTATTTTAGACTCTTGTTTAATACTTCCACATTATGACTTATTTCTGAGCTATCGTTGACACTCAACACATCATTTTCAGCCTCTGTTCAGCTAACCCAAAATCCTCAAGCTTAACCTGCAAGACCCAGAAGGGACATGTTCGAGGTGATATGGAGTCTGAGCAAATAGTATATGAATATGCAAATATTTCTTTACCTTCTATCAGCTCTCTCACTTCTCAGGCCTCCTTTTCACCATAAACTCCAACCGCTGGCTATGACTGAACACTGACCCCTTTTAACGGGGTTAATCTTGTAGTTCATCGAATCTGAAGGAGCGCAGCGTGAAACTGAAACGCGTTCATAAAGATTACATTTGCCAGACTGCGGCTGTGCATCCCTAATGAAGCATGCAAAATTAATAATAAATAAGACAGCAAGTTAGTTGTGAGCGATAAATACAAGAGAAAGGCTATCGACACATGATTCTTTGTAACCTATTTAAGCTCAAAAGTTACAGAAGATATTTGACATAATAATTTAATTCCTTTCCTATCCTTTTTCCCATAGTCCGCAATGCATTATTTTTCTCCAAAATATTTGTTTTATTGAGGCACGGATAATATGTTGAGCACATCCTCTCTCTATTGAGAAGACAGGCTCTGTCATGGTGTGTCAACAGCACTGCGAGCTGTCCGTGTCCATGTAGGGTATTAGCGTCACACGATCACCACATAATGCTATTTCAAGCCTGAAAGGGCCCACTTAAAGTCGGCGAATGGATGCAATTTGTTGCCACAAAAATGTCAAAATGAAAGAAATCGCGACTAAAAGCCTCTATTGTTTTTTCCGGAAAACGTCTTCATTGTCGTCCACTCTTCTCTCTTTTTTCCTGCTCTCCTCTCAGTCTGATGTAAATTTCAGTTGTTTTTCACACGCACAACAACCTGCTGAAAAGGTTCTCACACTCTTTGATTTTCCCACCATCGACTGCCCTCTGCGCTCATCGCGGAACAACAAAGTGACCAGACATTTGCCTTTTGTGTGTGCCCTCACGCAATTATAAATGCAATCACAATGCACGACTGGATTTCTGTGAGGAGTTCCAGCCTGCGGATTAATCTCTATTTATGATATAAATGTTGTTGTGTGATGTGTGCACACAAGTCGATGTTCAATTTCACAAAGCAGCGACACGCACTTCAAACTGTCTAATAAGAGAAAACTATCATTTGAATGGACAATTCAGTCGGACAACTTTTCTTTGTGTCCGTCCAACTCGAGCACCACTGGTACGTTATTATTACCTTTGCATTGAAAATGCGGAAGGTTATGTTTTGATCGCCGTGTATTTATTTATTTGTATGCGTGTTACTCGCATAACTCAAAAAGTATTAAACCGAATCGTATGAGATTTGGTGGGATGATTGGTTATTATCCGCGGACCATTTGATTAGATTTTGGGATCGATCGGGTCAAAGGTCAAGGTCATGAAAAGGTCAAAATCTTCTTTTTACCATTGCACAGTCAATTCCTATCCAATTGGCATGCAACTAATGCCAAAATGTTCATAATTCAATGCCCAATCTTGTGATATGCGAAGGTATGCGCTCTACCGAGTGCCCGTTCTAGTTATCTCTGTTTCTCTCCTCACCTACAAATGAGTTTAAAAAAAAATTGTGTTCACGAGCCGCTTATTCTGACTACTTTTGTTATTGTTAGGCGGCGACATCTTGTGGCCATAGTGAATGGGAAGTCAGGTGATGTAGCATAAAAAGTGACACATGGCATATGTGGAGGTTGGGGTGGATGCATAGACTGCATATAATAATAATAATATCAGGAGTGGAAGTTGTCACGGTGATGCCTTGAGTTGGGCATTTTGGCCTTTGGCGTTATAGAGTTTAGCCGTCATCTTGGTTTTTTTGCAAACCCTGAGTGTAAGTGACCATATTTGGACTGCAGAGGAGGGACGAATAGAAACCGTATAGGGCTCTGGTCGCGGTTGCGAGATGTCAATCACAAAGTAGTCAACTCAAAATCATTCCCTGCTTTATGGTCTATTTAACTTGCAATTCACTGCACTTTGAGGTGGCGAAGTCACCTGGAATGTTTTGCCAGTAAAACTAGACTCACTGTCCACCTTGATGCCTTCAAACCCCACCGTCCAATCTGGCTCCAACAGCCCCAAAATGCTTTTCTTCACCATCAACCAACTATTAAAGAGAAGTAATACTTTTTTCTCATAGACCTCTATACAATCAGACTGTTTGCTATCAGCCACCATGTTGGTTTCTATAAAGAATGCAATTCAAGACACTTCTGGATTGGCGTCATTGGCGGATGAACGATTCTAACAAACACAGGACGTTTACCGACGAGACCGCTTTTAGCGTGCCGGGTGAAACCAAAAGTCTTTTCTGAGTTAATCTTGTGCCGTACCGACGTATTATAGGGTAACTCACGTATATTACTTAATTTTCGGAAACAAACGAAATGATGAGCCCAAGCCGCCATCTTTTACAGCCTTTTACAGTCTGCAACCGTACTGTTTTGGTTCAGTCTCATCCATCTCATCCCCCCGTTTCCGTTAGCTGTAAAGTGACTGTATCAGGGCAGCATTGAGTGGCAGAACTAGTGCATGGAGTGGATACAGAGGTGGATGTTTGCCCTAAAGATAGATGGAGGCCAAAACGGAGCTAAAAGCAGAGTGACTCACATTTCCAAATAAATGCTTATGCTTCTATGTGTGTGATTAGCCCAATTGTTTGCTAATATACCAACTGTATAAGTTTATATATGACATAGTTGTGTTTACAGATTCTTCTTTTAGCTGAAAAAAGTTGAAAAAATGAGAAAACATCTTTAAATATTACTTGAAAGAAGCTATGTCGTCGGTGCTCGAGTTGAGTTTGTTGTTGTTTTGGAGAGTTTTTCATGCTCACATTGAATAAATGTACCGAGGCACACTGGATAACATACGATTGTGGGCGACAGGATCAAAAGGCTAATCCTTTTTCTTCTCGGTCCCCGCTGTTTTGGAAGAGTTTAGCGTGAAGGCCGATGCACTGTATTATTTCGGCTTGCATGAATTCTGCTTCAGGGTTTGTTTATTTCCTTTTTTTCCATTTTCAGGATATAAGCTTCGGCGCTTGATCAAAAAATCTTACAGGAACGGAAGCTGCGGGCAGGTCGTGAAATGCATTTCTTTTAGTTTTTTCTCCAAATGCAACACACCTTTGGTTGAATTATTTCATATCCAATTCCAGGATATGAATTCCAGCAGTAAAACGGAGACACACACACACTCTCATATTGACTTACACGGAAAACCGTGTTGGTCTTCTGGCCATTTAGATATTGCTTATTACTTCCGAAATCCCATTGGGACACGGGAAAGGTTGAATTTAGGATTTGATGACATAGGTTGTGACATGCTTACTTTGAGCAGAGCACCACCAAGCCCCGCGTTAGCTCCAGCTGGCTCTGCCGAAGCCATTGGGGAAAGGTCGAAGCTAACGTTGGCTGGTGAGCTCACACGCTTCTCTTCATCTCTGTTACACTCGCTCTTTCTCTCCCTTGCCAAAGCAGCTCAACGCCAAAGTACATTTACATAGACCTACATGTGGTGGCCGCCCGTAGGCAAAAAATCACATTGATGCATTTTCCCGTATTGCCCTTCAGAAAGAAAACAGAGGTCAGAAAAGAAGCCCCATTGGAGCACATTTTGGCTCCATAACTTGCTCAAGGGCACTTCATTAGAGCCGTTGTGTGCTGACACAGAGGTTTGAACCTCCACTCGTGTGTTTGAAGAGTCTCACTGAACAGCTACAGCCCCTCCGTGTGATCGGCAGAGTCGTTATTTTGTGCATACTCCCTGTTGTTTTACTTTATTACTAAGGTTATCGCCGGCGGCTGGGCTTCAGCGCTGCATTGCTGACAACCTGTTGCTGCCTGGCCACCTTGTTAGTGCATCCGGAAAGGTCACAACTAATTAGAGAGTTAGCTTATTTACTGGATGCTCTCCAGAGGCTCGAAGAAAAGTCTACATGAAGGAGGTTTTTACCAAACATATAATGTATATTCTCTCTATCTATCTATCTATCTCACACAAAAAGGTAATTTTTGAATGGCTATTTATCTCGCAAATAAAACCACAACTAAAGTTGGACATCTCACACAAGTCAACCTCAAGTTATTTCCCCTTTTGTCTTGTAACGTGATATATATTATATACTGTATATATATATAATATATATATTCTTAATCATTAAGTACTTTTGTTACCTAAATCTAACCAAGTCATTAAATAATCATGTAAGTAAACCCTAAAAAAAACAAGTAATCTATGTTGCAAGTTCTGCACACATGTAACGAGCAGAGAGTGTAAGTTTCTTGTTAAGGAAATATATATATATATATAATATGTATAATATATATATTTTATAAATACTGTATATATATATATAGATACAAGCTGCTGCTCGCAATTAATTGAAGTTCAAATACCTTTCGGTCTGATTCAAAATTTAGATCATATAATAAAACAAATCAAATCAAACAATCACACAATTTACAATCAAACAACATTTAAAACTTCTTTTAATATTTTGTTTTCCTTTTGTCTTCTGATTCGAATGTCTGTAGTTGTAACTTCAGTGCTACTAACCACTGCTTGGATCGAATAAATGCAACCTGTGATGTCCTGAAGTGACCCTCTATGTCATGCTCCATTTCTTTTTCATCATGTGACACGAGAGTGACAGGCAGATTGCCTCCACATCATTTTCACTGGCCCGCTAACGTGTTCAGCTATCCAATCAGAGCGAGGGCAATGTCGCCAACGAGCCGTGACACGAGCCATCCCATTTGTGAAATTGAATGTAAACCAAATGTCTTCTAAGGCGGAAGAGAAATTAGATTTGATGACATGAACTTTGAGTTCAGTGAGGAGACGTAAACACTTTTCAATTTAACTTTAGTTTTTTGTCGCTGTCCTTTTCCCCACGGACATAGAAAGCCTGGAAGACATCCATCACCGAAAACAGAGCTGGATCATACATGTAGCGATGTACAAACTGAATTATCTTGCACATGCGTGACTTTAATACTATTTCTTTTCTGTTCTGGTAGATTCGGAAAGGTCCAATTTTGTAGTTCTCTCCCTGCCTCTGTTCCTGCTGTCGGCTCCTGCAACAATTGTGCAACAAAGACAGGATTGTTATGCAAATAAATAATCTCAATTTAACTTGTGTTTATTTCACCTTCATCTGCAACCTCTTTGTCTGGTGTCGCCTTCTTCATCTCTGTTAGCAAGGTCAGTGCAACGGGAGTCGACTGCCAGAGGTGTGTGTCCTGGAGCATTTTGGGCAATAAAGAAAAATGTGAGGAAAAAAACCACTTCTTTTATTTTACCCTTTGAAGTGAGAGTTCTATAATCAACTGTCCAGTAACCGAGCCTGTATACTCCTTGAATAAAAGAACGAGTATGTGACAATGCATGCACACCATTTAGAAAGCACATAAAAGCAATCATTGAGCCCTACTCTTGAGAAAGTTAAGTGCCTTGTCCTTTATGAAGTGACATTATGATATATAATATATATACAGTCACTCACATAATATATATATATATAATATATATTATATTATGTGGGCAACTGTGAGTCAGTGGTGAGCAGGTCCGTCTTTTCAATCAGGGGGTTGGCGGTTCAATCCCTGCCCGAGTCGATGTGTCCTTGAGCAAGACACTTAACCCTGAATTGCTCCCTGTAGTTGTGCCTACGGTGTAGGAAGCTAACATGATTGTAAGTCGCTTTCGATAAAAGCGTAAGCTTAATTTAATGTAATATATATATATATATTTATACATATTTATGACCTTATGACCTGTATAACTTTTTGTTTTATTTTTATCACACTGGTATCGGATCGGTACTCGGCATCGCCCGATACGCACCATATGGACCCGACCATAATCCCCAAACTACATCGGATAATACAGTTCCTCAGCAAGATCCACCAAGTATCTCCTCTCTGCAGACACATGTGAGGACATATTTCCCTTTTCTGAGGTTGTGTACTTTGATACCTGAACTGTGTCTCTGTTATGTTCAGTGCTGTAGCTAGTAATTGTTTTATGTTGATTTTACCATGTGATTAAAAAGACATGGTCTTGAGGGAAAGGATAAGGGTTTTATTCCGTGGCACTGGACTCTGAAGACACTCAATGAATTTGAAGTTCCAAATCTAGGTGACGGTGCACCAAATAAAAGAAGCCTGCAGACACACAGGTGGAATACTTGGAAGCCGGGTCGATCCCAGGGCAGTTGGCACATCCATTGGTCCACAAGCCAGTTCTGTTGTCAGCCCCTTTCACCTCCGTCTGTTCCTGGGAGCATCCAGTTAATTAGCAGGCCAGGAAATGAAGCACGGATCACAGCACAGTGACAACCCCCCAAACAACTCCAAAATAAAATTAGCTGGCAAATGATCCAAGAAACAATCCAGAAAACAGGCCTCGGTCGGCGTTTACCACCAGCCGGCCCTTCACCGTCCACGTCGTGGAGCCAGAGGTTGCCAAACATCTTTGCAACGACCGTTTCTTTCCAACGACAGACTGAGGAAGCTGGAGTTAAGCAGTGTGAACCTGAGGGCTGCTGATCTGCAGCTGCCACCTCCACCACACCTGCCAGATCCAGAAAGAGAGACCGACCCATTTAGGCCCAGCATGCACATGATGCATTTTGGTGACTTATTATTCTGGTGCCTGGGTCTCCTTTAGCAGTGGCGACAATGTTGGGGACCGGTGGATCAGCGATGCAAAACATTGCTTCTGGAGGTGGGGTCGAAGGCGGCATCGAAGCCAGATCTGGGTCTGGCTGGTCGCCGCTAGATGCCCCTAAGGCAGGGGTCTCAAACTCATTTTCACCGTGGGCTACGTCAGCATCACGGCTACCCTCAAAGGGTTGTAACTGAGACAAACGTATAAACGACTCCCCAAAATAGTGTTAAATAACTCTCTTTGCATTCGATTATTGTTTATTTGAGTGTAGAAATATTGTACATCAGAAATATTCTCTAATATTATAACAGAAATCCATTTAATTTAAAACCTTCAAAATAAAAACATGGGATGTTTTTCTTGCATTTCTTGAAGAAAAGGTGATGAATATGTCTTTCAAGTTGTCAGGGGCCACATAAAATGATGTGGCGGGCCGGATTTAGCCCGTGGGCCTTGTGTTTGACACCTCTGCCCTCAGGAGTCAGAGCTGGAGAAGTTTTTTCCTCGGGGATCGGACCCAATGACCAGAGAATAACCATTTTAAAAAAGCCAATCCTCCATCTTCTTTCTTCTATCAGTCAGACTGTTACATAACCAGAAAAAAAACTTCCTTTATTTGCAAGTCTAAAGTTACAACCCTTTACATTTCACTCTCGGCCGATTTGTGGCAACAGTGCATTTTAATACTGCAGCAAACACCCAGAGCCACTACTAAAACCCAACAGAAGAGCAGCTGGCGTCTCTGTTTACAGCTCGACTGAACCTGCTCGTGTTGCGTAAATAATGAAGTCACTCAAACATAATTGGGACTGTGATCCCATTCCATGTTGAACACAGTCGGAGGAGTTTTGCACCTCGGCTGGCAGGATCGCGGGGACCTCGGTTACCTTGCTGGGGAGTCGAAGGTGAGCGGCTTGTCACCTGCGGCTCTTCATCGAGCAGCTCGCCGTGGCGGCTCCCTCTTGTTGCAGTAATCCACTGCGACACATTTAAATGTGTTCACTGACAACAGGATCGCTGTCTTGAAGACACACTACTGATGGATGATTGCTCCCAGTGGTAACCACGCTGACAAATATATTCGGTTTCCTGTGATGCAATAGAAAAAACAAGCTTCACAATGAGTAACTTTTCACCAGTTGAAGGCTTTTAATGTGAAGGAGCAGCATTCGGAGCCGTTTGTTTTCGTGAGACAGTAAACGGTGGGACTGATATCGATAATAACGTTTGAACGAGACCGTCAGCAAGAACTTTGGCTACTTCTTTATCGATATTGTATATTTCTTTATGTGGTTATTCTTAATGCTTGTCATCAGTGACCCCCGGGTCGGATTTGGTGCGAAATCAGATGAAACTAGAACGGGCACTCGGTAGAGCGCATGCCTTCGCATATCACAAGATTGGGCATTGAATTATGAAAATGTTGGCATTAGTTGGGGGGGAAGCGTCAGGAGAGAGATTGAGAGAGGTAAGGAGTTAAGAGGTAAAGCCGGTGAGAGAGAAAGAGAGGAGGGGGGGTCATAACAGAAGGAGGAAACAGAGTGTATGAAATTGGACTCAAAGCTTTACAAGCCCCCTGAGAGGGAAAAGGGGGAAAGAGAAAAGAAAGTTTTTACAGAGCCAGATTAGAAATCCTGAAAGGAACCCTTTGTTAAAGAGGAATAGAAACCTGTTTCTCTGAGCAGGTTACACATCTTCCTGATTTAGGAAAGGGGGAGTGGTTTGACTCCGATGATAAACTATTCACATGGCTGCACGCTGAAACGGGCACCTCAACGGCCGTTATCCCACACTTCCTTTTTTGGTGGCTATGACTGGCTGTGTGTTTTATGAACATTACGATTCTCAAAGGTTCCCCCTGTCCGTATCTCTTTTGTCTGTGTGTGTTACGCCTTTAAAAAAAGAGCCGCTGAACACTGTCTTTCCGTCACAACTCGAGGTCGACCGACATAATAATGAAAGTTTGGAGGATGAACAATGCGGAATAATCGTTCGATAACCTAGAGGTGACACACTTGTGTTGTATACATTTGATGTTTTGCCGTTCTCATAAAGTCGAGGATAACTTTCTGAAAAAAATATCTCAACCCTTTTGGGGGACTTTTTGGACATTGTGGTTAAACTGTCTAAAGAATTATAATAAACATGACCAAATATATTGATGTTGTACATCAAAATAAAATAAAAACTTGGGCTATAAGAATCAGTAAGCCATTTGAACTTAAACACCAACTTAAATAATTATTAAAATATCATAATCATAATTTGGTCAGAAGGTTTCCGGAACTAGCGACACGTAGCTCCGTGCTATCAGAAAAAACGAGATGTTAGAAAGCAAGAGGACTTCACACAGACTAACACATTATAAATATCCAATTTAAGATGACAAAAGTGTTGTGATGCCTTTAAAGCTGGAGCACTCCTTCTCTCTGGAAGTAGCATTTCATCTTTCACAAACCACACATATCTTCGACAAAAGATTTCCACGTTATAGCGACGTCACACATTTACAGAGCCTCACATGCTGCAGCTCTCCTCAGGGCTCGATCACACCAGACGCGCCTCTCAAAAACGCAGCCGCACCAAAAACGCCTTGTCAAAAATCCGCAACCAACCGCTGATTTTGGGTTCAAGATATTTAAAAAAAGAAAGGAAAGAGTACGGCGAATACCAGCATCTTTTCCGCGAATTGTGTCTCGATGGCGAGCGCTTTCAGTTGCACTTCCGACCGAGCAGGAGTCAGTTTGAGTCGTGTTTAGATTTAGAATTATAAAGCTCTTCGTAATTAAATACCGCTAATATGAGGTTCTCCTCGGAAAAACGGGAAGGAAAGCCTCCTGCTTGATTCCATTGGCTGCATTGGCCGAGTGCGACATTGATGAGCGGCGCGCCTCCGCGCTGAAAGTTGAGAATATTTTAACTTTTAACCGCGCCTGAAAAACGCAAGAAACCATAGGGAATCAATGGTTTTGCGGGCAACGCGTTTTTGAAATGCACGTCTGGTGTGACCGAGCCCTTACAAAGCACAGTGGGCACTTTTGTTGGGTCGCACTAAATAGAAAATAAGACTTGCATTGCTTTTTACTTTGATTCCCCTTTAATGCGACTGCAAACATAAATAGTCGGCCTATTATTGCCAAATTCCCAAGTTCTGTCACAAGCCGTGTTCTCATTCCATAAACACTCTTCCGCTCCGGTGCTGATGCTGAACACAGCTAACGGTTTTACACAGCTCATCAGCACCTAATCAGATTTTTTTACGACTCATTTCTTTTCTTTTTTTTTACTGCCGCGGCTCCATTTAGTTTATGTGCAAAATAGACAGAAAGCTCCATTCAGTCCTCCACAATGCAGCTGCCTTCATTTGAGAGTCCCTTTTATTTACGTAAAACGCACAGCAAAGGCAGATTTGCATAATTCTGAAGCTTTTTATTTGAATTCCTACGAGGGGGTGAAAAAAGGATCAAATCCAACTCGATGTAAAGTGAATGTCATCTTTGGATTTTGTGGTTGGACGTAAAACTTAAAGCCTATATTGTACACATTGAATTTCACAATACTTAAAAAAAAAAAAGGATAACTAGCACAAGCACTCCTATGTACATTAAAACGTTTGTAACAATTTTTTTAAAAGTTTCAAACCAAAAAAAGAAGGAAAAGAAAAGCAATGTACACGCTGTGGATGTCTCCCTGTGATTCATCCATCACAAATAAAGCAGGATGTTATGACAATATTGCTGCACCCACGGTTTAAGTTTGCATTGCATTCTGGGCCCTGGAACCCAGACGACTGACTGAATAATGAATTGCCCACGCGGCCTCACGCTGTGACTCCGTGGCACGCAGAGAACACAATCTTTATTCAATCATGAATCCATCCCACAGGTGTTTTATTTTAATGTTCTTGCTTACGACTTAACACTTCTAATATCTCATCTTCAAATACGTCTGTGGGAGGAAGGTGGGCCCTCTTTGCACAGCAGCCCCCCCGCGGTCAGTGCAACAATATGCTATCTTAAGCAAAGTGGAGCGTCAAAGTGACCAAACTGACTCATGAAGTCCACAGGAACAGTCTGCTCTGCAGACAGTGACTCGGTGACTCAATCTTTTCAATAAATAATGGAAGCGTGGGCTGAAAAGCTAAGATAGTTTCACAGATTTTTTTTATTTCTTCTTCACAGCTACAGTTAAAACACAAAATACCAAACAAACAAAACGCAGCTCACACTTTTGATAGTTATCGAATGTTTGTTCCCTAAAAAGCTCCAGCGAGGCCGGACACATGTGACACAACGCTCCCGACTGCGTGTCGGGCATCCGTTGCGTTGCCGTGCCGACCGGCATAAAACAACAGGAGTCTGCTGCAAAGTGCCTCCGTCAATTATGTATGGGCCCTTGCAACCCTGTATCACAAAAATTACGTTCCCCCAGACCTAAAATGCAATTTGCAGTTACGTTTGACTCAAACGTATTTCTCTCCAAATTACGTTAGAATGAAACGTATTTCTCTCCAGATTACGTTTGTATTTGACGTATTATAATTACAAATACGTCTCTGATGAACGTATCTTTGCCGTTTGTTATCTCTCTTTTCTACAATGCTGTTATGAATTGTAAAAAGCGTCATCTAGTCTTATTTATTATTATGTTATATATGTTGTTTCGCCTGCGTATTCTGACAGCAATAAGCGTTGTAACGGATCATATGAATTGGCATGAAGACTTACTGCTGGTGACTCTCCTTTATTTTCTTTTTTTAGGTGACAATACATTAATTAAAACTCGGCCACTATCACCACCTCATCACCACCGTAACAGAGTTAGTCCCATACGGGTCAAATCAACTATTAAACTTGTTATAAAATGCGCATCTGTCCGTAATCTATACCATAAAGTTCACATTTTAACCTAAAAGAAAGTGCGCTTCCTTTTAACCTTTCAAAATAAAAGTCCGATTTATCTGTTAAGCGGAAGTAGTATAAAACGTCTATATTTATTCAAACAATACAATATAAAAGTCATACATACATCAAAATCAATAAGGAAAATGCTAAACAGTCAAACAACTCAAAACAATAAACCCTTCATGGCGTTATTTACAGGTGTGTTTACTTCTCATCAAACAAAAGAGCAGGTACCGGAAAATCTGGGAAATAATAATTTGGGAATTGTTAATAAAACATGATTTACCCTTCAACTTCCACTGATATGCATGCAAACTAATACATCGCTTCACACACACACACACACACACTGACAGAAACACATAGACACTCACATACGTACACACACACAGGCAGAGACACACACATACTCACACACACACACTCACACACACACACAGACACACACACACAGACAGACACGCACACACACACAGACAGACACACACACACACACACACACACAGACACACACACTCACACACAGACACACACATACAGACACTCACATACATACAAACACAGGCAGAATCACACACACACGCACACACACACACACAAATACAGATGCACACACATGCATACTCTGCAGACTGACCCTTGACCTCCCAATTGTCTCTCAGATATAAACCTACTGCTTTATATTTAATATATTATATTGACCTAAATGTAATACTTTGAGGTCGTGGGGGGAATCCCCTCCAAAACATTCACAAGAGAAAATTGTCACCGTGCCAATAACCCTTATACGATCCTTAAAACCAGTCTTTTAGTTAATTTTTCAGACTTTCAATCAACTTAAAGATCTGGATTCTTTTCAGATTCAAAGAAGGGCCTCTGAATATGAATACCCTACGGCGTTGGACCGATAGCTCTGAGTTAAGGGCCCCAAAACAGGTCCAAAGGGTCAAATTGGGCCTTATTCTCTTAAATTTGCATATTTTTGGACAAGTGCAAAAATGGCCATAATCTCCTAAATATTCGTCCTGGAAATCCCAAATTGAACACAGACACTCAGGACAGGGCCTACAATGAGGTGATGGGGTGAAATTTCCTCCAAACACCCACAAGAGTTAATTGGCTGTCTGAAATCCAGGACTTGAAGAGGGTGTGGTTTAACAAATCTGAGACCCTGTTTTGAGCTTGGGCTGATTTTAGCTTTTTTCTTCAAACATGTCAGAGCTTAGCTTTCTTTGCAGGTTGTAGCCACTCCCAAATGGGGCCCAACCATGTAGGCTGGCAACATATAGCACTTAGCATCCCTGCTTGGGAGGGTTTAAAACCCGAAAACAAAATTCCTTCCTTCAATGGTTAACAACTCCTTACATGTTTGTACTATATGAACAATTTCAATTGTATTCTACCCCATTTGGGAGTGGCTACAACCTGGAAAAGAAAGCTAAGCTCTGACATGTTTACCCAATTTGACCCTTTGGACCTGTTTTTGGGGCCCTTAACTCAGAGCTATCGGTCCAAAACTGTAGGGTATTCATATTCAGAGGCCCCTCTTTGAATCTGAAAATAATCCAGATCTTTAAGTTTATTGAAAGTATGAACATTTACTAAAAGTCTGGTTTTAAGGATCGTACAAGGGTTATTGGCACGGTGACAATTTTCTCTTTTGAAAGTTTTGGAGGGGATTCCCCTCATGACCTCAAAGTCTTATATTTAGGTAAATATAATATATTAAATATAAAGCAGTAGGGTTATATCTGAGAGACAATTGGGAGGTCAAGGGTCAGTCTGCAGAGTATGTGTGTGTGCATGTGTAAATGTGTGTGTGTCTCTGCCTGTGTGTGTGTGTGTCTGTGTGTGTGTCTGTCATTCTGTGTGTGTGAGTGTGTGTCTGTCTGTGTGTGTGTGCGTCTGAGAGTGTGTCTGTGTGTGAGTATGTGTGTGTCTCTGCCTGTGTGTGTGTGTACGTATGTGAGTGTCTATGTGTTTCTGTCAGTGTGTGTGTGTGTGTGTGTGAAGCGATGTATTAGTTTGCATGCATATCAGTGGAAGTTGTAGGGTAAATCATGTTTTATTAACAATTCTCTAATTATTTCCCCAATTTTTCCGGGTACCTGCACTTTTTGTTTGATGAGAAGTAAACACCTGTAAATAACGCCATGAAGGGTTTATTGTTTTGAGTTGTTTGACTGTTTAGCATTTTCCTTATTGATTTTGATGTATGTATGACTTTTATATTGTATTGTTTGAATAAATATAGACGTTTTATACTACTTCCGCTTAACAGATAAATCGGACTTTTATTTTGAAAGGTTAAAAGGAAGCGCACTTTTTTTTAGGTTAAAATGCGAACTTTATGGTATAGATTACGGACAGATGCGCATTTTATAACAAGTTTAATAGTTGATTTGACCCGTATGGGACTAACTCTGTTACGGTGGTGATGAGGTGGTGATAGTGGCAGTTTTAATTCATGTATTGTCACCTGAAATTAGAAAATAAAGGAGAGTCACCAGCAGTAAGTCTTCACGCCAATTCATATGATCCGTTACAACGCTTATTGCTGTCAGAATACGCAGGCGAAACAACATATATAACAAAATAATAAATAAGACTAGAGGACGCTTTTTATAATTCATAACAGCATTGTAGAAAAGAGAGATAACAAACGGCAAAGATACGTTCATCAGAGACGTATTTGTAATTCTAATACGTCAAATACAAACGTAATCTGGAGAGAAATACGTTTCATTCTAACGTAATTTGGAGAGAAATACGTTTGAGTCAAACGTAACTGCAAATTGCATTTTAGGTCTGGGGGAACGTAATTTTTGTGATACAGGGTTGGCCCTTGAGGGGGGGATTTAAACATTTAACAATAGATACCAGAGTCAACTTCAGAGAGGAAAGCCTGCTGCTCCGTATCCTCCATGAATAATTTAAACACGCGGTGCAAAGATGTAATTCTGGGTTCTCACCTCCAGTGAAAGACGGTCGGAGCAATACATCTTTTTTATTATAATTTATTGAATCCTTAACTAATAGCAGAGGGATGCCCAGCAACTCATTCTGATACCATTGATTCAGATAGCTCTCCACACATTAGTCTTCACCCAGGATTTACTGCAAGTATACAATGAAGTAGATATAATTTAAGGATATTAAATATACTCGTGGTTAATGTACCAAACTTGTGCTTTTATTTTGATAAACTGAACATGCACTTTGAATACTAATTATACATCTTTAGGAGTAGAAATATACAAACATTTAAATTAATTATCCTGCACTGCATTATTTTTAGACACTATTAACATGTGCCTAAATAAACAAATATTTTTATTATTTTATTATCAGTATCAGTAGACACTGACTTTGTTTCAACTCAAAGTGCACTATAAATTAAACAATTTCAAATACTACCCCGAACAAAAAAAGAGTTGTAAGTTTAAGTAGATTTAGTGGTGTCTCAATTTAAAAAACAATATCCCCTCTCTTCCAAAAACTAGTGCTACAACTCAGATGTGTGATGTCACAA
Source organism: Pseudoliparis swirei (assembly GCF_029220125.1). Taxonomy (NCBI): domain Eukaryota; kingdom Metazoa; phylum Chordata; class Actinopteri; order Perciformes; family Liparidae; genus Pseudoliparis; species Pseudoliparis swirei. The sequence continues at coordinate 6,067,992 of NC_079406.1, read as the reverse complement.
GATACAAAGTGGACAATGGATGGAAAAATATATTATGGGTGAAAGTAAGAGGAATTTTCTGAGTATCTGAACTCTCCTATAGGCCATGGACGTAATGGATCAGGCTGATCGTGTAGCACGCAACTGTATAGTTAGAAAATATAAAATTCCATGGAAAGGTGATAATCTACAAAACTTTTCAACTTTTCAACAAAAATGTTGCGTCTATCGGAGAAATTAGACTGAAAAAAAGAAAAAAGTAAAAGCACACATCAAAAGCATCATGAAATCTCTTTTTATCATGTTATATCTTACAAACATAACACCACCCATCTTATTGATTAATTAATTAATCTTCATTTTGAATGTTCCCTTGCCTGAAAATCAATTAAATTCCACCTACATGCATACACACATACATATAAATCTGTCCTCACACACACACACGAAAACACACACACACAATTCTCCAATACTCTGACTTTATTATGTGTTGTCCACTGTTTTGTTGTCCTCTAGGTGTTATATCTATGTATTGTCTTTTGTCTTATAACAAATAACTATAAAAAATAATTTATAGATAAATAATATAAAATAAAGATAACATCTTGAGTGGTTTTCCAGCTACCTAGCTTGGCACTCCGTGTCCTGGCCGAACGCATTTACATCGTGATTCCATTTTTTTATTTATTAAAACATGCATTTCTTATGATTCCAATGCAAAAAGAAAAAGTTTGATGATTTAAATCGCAGCTCGTCATTTAATCCTGCTGGATTTAACTTTCCACATCCACACTGTGAATTCACTGCCAGCGTGAATGAGCTCACTTCCTCTCTGAAAATTTAATTTTAAAGTGTTTTTCTTTCTTTGTACGGTTCAAAATATTCCCAATTCTATATATTTCAACCTTTTCTCTTGTATGAATTATGAGAAGAAGAAAAATCCTGCGTGGATAATCACGAGCCTAGGGTTACTCACAATCAGACGCATTAACCATCTGCCGCATTGATATCACTGTACGTGAAATATCCGTCGGAAGATTTATTTGCGCGAGGTCAGGGTCAATTATCCTCCACAGGAAAAATATGTGTTGAACCTCGTAACGGCGAGCGACCTGGGCGACACGGACCCATGCGGGAACGGTTAACGAGGAGACCCGTTCATCGTAGAAATAATTCATCTTTGAACCGTCGTTGCATTTTTCCCGCTTCGAGCGAATGAGCCGATCTCTGGAGGGTGCGCTACGGTGTGAACCGGGTCGGCTCGTCTACCCACCCGTACCGGTGCGAGGGCCCCGCGCCAGGAAGGGTAATGACGATGCGGCGCCATCTGTCCCGTGTGTTGCTCGCCTGCAGCTCTTAGAGTAGAGCGCTGAGACTATTCTCTAAAAAAATCACGTTAGCTGTGATTAGGAAAATTAGCAGGAGGATATTTGTAACCTGTTTGGATCAGATTTGTGCATTTCCACTTGTCACAGCGTGAGATGATTTACTGAAGGCTACACGGTAATGTGGGCCTTTGTTGAGCCCCCCCTCCCCAAGCTGTTGCACAGGGCCCTTGCATTTGAGATATCGGAGCACACCCACAAGAAGACCTGCGAAGTGGCGCATCGGAGAGATTAATCTAATAATGAGGGGAAACATGAGATTTAATCAACCCAGTTTCTCCACGGGGCCCAATTACAGAACGAGCTAGTCCGCCTCGCGGCGCCGGTTCAGATGAGCGTTTCCCGAGGACTCGTCTTCCCGAAATCTATAAAGCCCACGCCTACTCGCGGTTAATGCTCGACTGGGTTTAAAAAGATCCAAACTTCTGAAATGCATTTTCATTGAACGGACAGCACATATTGCATTTGACCCGTATTTATTGATTAGAACGGTACCTGAGGACCCAGCGGGCTCATGAGACTTTGCCAGGATGGTCCTGCATGCATGCGATGGATATAAATGGGGGCAGGTTGGCGAGACGAGTCCAGGCATTGATGTGTGTGATTCATGGAGACACGCGACAAAGGCAGTAGAACAGAAGATGGATCATATCTTGTTTCACCCTGTCAGCGTCTTTGCAATGATACAAATGGACTGATGATAGATAGGAGAGGAGAGAAGCATTCATATTTGATGAAAACCATTCAAATGAATTGTGTCTAATGTGTTGATGGTGTTTTCGGTTTGGTTTCTTATCCTTTTCACATGTAGAAGTCAATTTTCACCGCAATGAACATTTTCAACTACCAGTGTTAAAATGTTTTGACACTATTTAATGGATTTTCTTTTAACTTCTTGACTATATTCTTCGTAGTACGTATACAATGTAGAAGTGGTCAACGTGACGTCAACCATTGCCTTGCGGACCACGGTTTTTCACCCTTGAGCTCCATATTTTAACAGTCTTGGTTTTTTGGAAACAGAAGTGACTCAAAGTAGTGGAGTTTAGTACAAGCCAATGGGAATACAACTTTTTGTAGTCGGCCAAAATGTTAGAATTATATTTCACGAACTAAAAACACACTGTGAAAGAGTTGAAGTTGTAAGACCAAATAAATTAACCAATAAAACTCCCAGACTGGACTGGTGGTAGCCAAGGTAGCCACGCCCTTCATCATACCCTGCTTTATGGTCATTAAACATAATTCGAGTGTAAGACCGTTCTGTATTTGCTTCATTTTTCAAAACCGAACATATCCGCTCATCGGTATGTGTTATTTCCTTGATTTATAGTATATCACAACTAGTGGATATACCACTTCAACCGTTTGTTTGGTTTCATTTTACAACAGATTTAAAGCCAGTCCAGGTTCTGCAGCCACCAAAACAGACCTCTGCTTCCTTCTGGTTAACATGTCAGTGGATATGTAACATCACACTCATGTGGGATCAGAGGGTTCATCTGGAGGCATCTCCGATGTTGTGTGCATGGCTGTAAAAGCTGTTTGACAGCAGCCAATCGCCTCTTTATCTGTACTTCTTAAAGAAAGTGATGTCACCTTATATATAGATTCATGGCTGCCCTATTCTGTCACTTTACAATGTAAAAACTGACATTTAGTAACTTTATGGAAGGACCCAATTGCACGACCGGAGACAGAGATAAAGTTAAGTACTTTATTTTTCGGTTCTGCAGTGAACAAATGCGCCTCAATGAGTGAGGATCAAAACTTTTCAATGGCAAAGATGACACAAGGACACAAGGAATGGGGAGACAGGATTAAAGCACATGGTAACAACACACAGTGGGACCAATCAGGGGGGCTGACACTGATAGAGCATAGAGACAGGTGTGATGACAGGTGAAAACAGAACCTCTCTGTATATCTCTGGTCGTGGTGCACTCCACCCCCCTAGGGGGCCCCTGATGGCCCAGGCTGATTTTAAAAAGTAGATGGGTAGTGTTGTTAATATAAGCAGAAGCAGCATCCAGCTTTCAGCCTCAGGACAACCCTTCCCAGTCTACAGGAAATTTGCTTGCCCCCCCTTACGGACCTCCAGTAGCTTACGGACCTTGTAAACATCACCCCTTCAAAGAACTGGGGCGGTGGAGGGCTGGAGGCGGAACAAGTTGTGCTCTCACACACAGTTTATTTTTTAACGACGGAATTGGGGCTCAAGGTCAGGTCTGGGAGTTGCAAGCGTGAGCCTTGGGTTGATGACTCTGGACACTGAGCGGGGACCAATCTCTCGACCAGTTTCTTTCTTGGGGACATGGAGTGGTAAGTCTTGGTGGAGAGCCAAACCTTTTTGGCCTGACTGTAGGAGGAGCGACCCTGGCGATGAGCGTCGCAACAGCCTTCATCCGAACGCTGAACGGAGAAAGAGGCGAGCACACCAGCAAACTCTGCGACAAACGTCTGATCATGGCATGTGCCGATGGGACCATCACCTCTTCCTCGTTGTTAGGGAAAAGTGAGAAACATAAATGACATGAACCTCTCTAGCATATCTGTCGGTGCACAACAGGAAGCTGCTTAATAGGCTCGGGTCAGATTTTAAAACTGCAGTTTCATCGTCTGTCACCAATACATCACACTGCGTTTGAATGGCTGAATTTATTACTGCAAGGCCTATAAAACTTGAACTTGGAGAAATCAGCCAGGGCACATTGTTATATATTGTCCAATTAATGCAGGTAGTAAGTAGCAAGTCACAACATTTTTTTTTTTTCTCCAGTTAAAGCAGTAATTCAACGTGTCATGGAACACCACGTCTGTTCCTCTGGGTTCTTCATCGACATCTGACTTGCTGTTTTACATTTTACGGCTTTTTGAAAATGAGTTATGCCAGTGGAAGGATTTGCATCCTCGACAGGAGTCAGAATCCTATGCGACAAAATATATTATATTATAACTATATAAACATGTAATAAGACACTACGTCTCACAAGCTCCGCCCACAATGTGCAATATGAGAAATGCAAATCTGGTCAAGAGTTACACACAGGTGTGCAGATACTTGACACACACACACACACAGTGAACACACACATGAACACATACACACACACAAACACACTCTCCTGAGCTAACAGGTCATAGCTTGACTCATGTATGTTATCAAGTGTGTTATTTCATGGCCCCCCCCCCGTGACCATTCCTTCATCGGTCTATTCCAGACTTCAGTCATGTATCTTGTTCAAATAATGACACTATTTCTACAAAATATGCGTGGAGACATATACTGTGCATCTGCATAAACATATCTTCACATTATTATGGTAGCAGGAGGGGTGCAAAGACATTAAGAACTCAAAGCATGACTCAAGTGGGGAAAAAAAAGAAGAGGAGGATAAAGATCAAACGACTCGAAGCGAAAAATGGGAAGTCGAGGGGAGGTAAATGTCAAACGATGAGCTGCTTAGTGCCAGCCTGCTGGCTGTGATGGATGGACTGCGGTGGGAGGGCAACACTTCTCTCACACTGGCAATATCAACCATCCACAGAGACGACGAAGAGAAAAGAACAAGGGAGGACAGCTTTACTCTCGTTGTAACGGGGGGGGGGGAGACGTCGTGTTCCAACTCCACTTAAAGTCGAGGAGGTCGTGATGACACTGTTGCAGGAGAATTTTTCAGTTTTTCTCTCTGGCATTTACTGTTGACTTGAATCATGCAAGCCTTGCAATGTTGTTAATTTAAATCACCACATGAAGTAAGTGCTTTCACATAAAATTCAAATTAACCATTTTAGGTCATTGATTGTGAGTCAAGTGTGGACAGTTTGGCTATCGGTGAACTGTCCAACCTGTCGGAGCTGAAGGTTCAAATAAGAGCAAAACAAATGTTTTTATTGGGATGTCAATTCATCTCTATTAGACTAATTTCTGGGTCTCAATTCGTACTATATTTAAATGTACCTTAAGTTGCTGTTATTGTGGTTGTTTGTTCATTGTACTTGAAATCTTTGTAAATGGTGACAGTGTGTCAGTCAGACAACCTCCAAACGACTGAATGTAAAGTTCTGTATACCTCAACTTGTTGGAGGTGGTATTATTCTTCATTCCTGTGTTTGCAAAATCAATAAAAAACGATTTAAAATAGAATAATTTGCTCAATATAAGATGTATTTCTTCTCATATAAATCAATGGGAAAGAAAATTGTAATGTAGTCACAAACGACTGCCCCTTTTTTCAGAGTTTTCTTCTGAGCCCCGTTCTCAGCCCCGTTGGGCATTTTTGTTGCCGTCTTCGTGTAAGTAACACCTCTTCTTCATCTTTCAGATCTTTGTATTCTTCTGCCAGTCGCATAGACTCTTCATCCACGTTGCCCGCTCGCTGGCCATTCAACTTCCTGTCCAGGTAGATAGATAGATAGATAGATGTATACTTTATTGATCCCGCAAGCGGGAAATTACAGGCAGATCCAGGAAGATTACAGCATAACATGAGGGAAGAGAGGAGAAAATAAAAAACAACCCCCAGAATATGCCCCTAGAGGGGTACATACCAGCAGAAGCGGACACCTCAGCACATCGGAGCACATACATCTAAACAAGACATGCAACGTGGTGGAAGGGGGGAAGGCAAACCTAAAAAGACTGGGTGGTCAAGCTCCAGCACATTACGTGGGGGCAGAACGTTGGACCACTGCTAGACAGGCAGCCAGCCATCTGGCAGCTCCGTTAGGCAGGTGGCGCGAGCGCGCCGGGGGCTATGGCTATCACAGACTATCAGGCAGACTAGGGTCCCGCCGCCGACGGAGAGCGTGGCAGGATGACCTTGAACTCATTTTATTTTTATGTAACGGCGCAACAGCAGCAACAGCTTAACAACAACTAAGCACAAACACTGACTGCGTGGCAGGAGAGGTTCTACGCTGGGGATGAACACACACTCTGTGACACTCTGTGAGGAGGAGGGGCTCTTGTGAGGGAGGCCAGGAGGGAAAACACAGGACTAGTGGCATATCTCTGGCATATCTGGGAAGACTAACCAGCTAGCTCCAGCTCCAGTGTTCCACACATTCAACCTCCCTGGCTGAGTCCTGTGTGTCCCCCTGCTTCAAGAAGAGATCCACTATTGTCCCTGTGCCCAAGAATGCTTCTCCAGTATGATGTACTAATGACCGGTGGCCCTCACGTGGGTCGGTGGTCATGAAATGGCTGACAAAGGACCACATCCATGCCTTTCTCCTTCCCTCCATGGACCCGCTGCAGTTTGCTTATCGCCCAAACACACACCACATCTGGACAGCCAGAGAAGGGGCTATGAGTGCGTTTGTTCATTGATTATAGTTCAGCTTTCAACACCATAGTCCCTCCACTGGCGGCAAGTGTTGATTGAGCTGGACTGAACACCCCTGTGTGCTTGAGGGTGGCAGACACTCCAAATCCCTCACCACACAGGATCCCCCCCCCACAGGATCCCGCCCCCCCCCACTCCCCTCCCACACATGACTGTGTGGTGGTGTCTGGTTCAGCTCCAACACCATCATCAAGTTTATGGTGTGGGGGTGGTGGTGGTGATGATCTCCTCAACACGAGAAAGGGCTCACCTGGAGGAAGTTGCTGATCTGTCTGGAGAGGGGTGGTGAGCAATAACCTGGAGTCCACATCATCACGAGATCTGGATATGGTCAAACAAGACACTCTGGTGAGAAAAAAAAGCAGCGCCTCTACCACCTCAGGCAGCTGAGCTGCCCTAGGAAGAGCTCAGGACAGGAAGGTGTCAGTGGAAAGACTATTGGAATTGAACCACCCCACCCACACTGACTTGTACCCAGGGCACCAGAGGTGCCAGACCAGGCAGGATCAAGGATGAAGGACACCAAACACAAGAACAACAGACTTGCTCAGCTGGGCAGGCAGCCGTAGTCACCGTCAAGCTGCAAGAGACTGAGAGAGAGAGAGGTTTTTTTTTTTCCTCAGGCAGGCAGGACTGTGAACTCTCACCAGACCCCCCCATAGACCCACACAACTGCCCCTCTTAGGCACACACACACACACACACACACACACACACACACACACACATGTTGTAAAATTGTTGTTGTTTTTATTAGTGTAAGTGTGTGTTGTTGCTGCCATTCCTGCTGAGCATTGCCACTTTCATTCACTGCACACCCTGTGTGTGTATGTGACAACAGCGCCAGTAGACCACACTGGGGGCATAAAGCAGGCGAAGGCGTGGGGGGGGGTGAGGGTAGTGAATGCATATCAGTGTGTGTGTGTGTGTGTGTAGAGTTCGTGAGTGATTGGCCCGGTCGTCGTCCTCCCCAGGCCACAACAGACAGAGTTCTCAGTCCGCAAGAGATGGTCGTTGCCATGGAGATAGCCTTGAAATGTCCTGGGATACAACAACCACAGGTGTCTGTGGATAGGGAAGAATGAGAGGGTCTCACTCCTTCAGCGATCTTCAGGGAGTTGTTGTTCCAGTAACGGCCTTGGCCAAGGCCGTTCTGGTTGAGGAGGAAAGCAGATAAGATTGGGATTGTTTGGTCTTCCAGCAGCTACATCCAATTTGCACACCTACTATTCCACCACTTTCCTCCCATTTCCCAATAGGATTTCAAATCGATCCAATTTCGTCGGGCAGCCTTAGGGGGCTTTTAACGGCTGTCACCGTTTCCTTAATTTTCCGATAAACCAGGGCAACGCCAAATCCAAACAGCAGAAATCCTGTAATCATAGTTCCGAATAGGTAGATGTCATCTACGTCCTCCACGGAAAGGGCTGCTAGGCACACGACACGTCCATCGTGTAACCAGCTGCAACGTCCCGGCAGGACGGGCAGGTTCCCCCGAACCCAAGCTTCTCGTCGAGAAGACGGTGTCAATTTCGTTGAGAGACCAGTTGATCAGATGACCAGTTGATCGGTCCATAGTTTTAGTTCGAAGAGCAATGAGGAGAGAGTCTCTCAAGTATATGACAGACAAGACACGGACGAGAGAAGCCAAGCAGGGAAGGGAAGGTCATGGGGAGGAGAGGGAGAGAAAATGCGACCGCCTTCGTCGAGAGCCAGAGAGGTAGTGTGTGTGCAGTAGAAGTACTACTGGTTCCCAGTGAGCGTCAAACGTATTTGTGGCAGGTTTCCGCTCTCCTCACCACTCGTTCATCCCCAGCTCTGTCGCTCTACACAGTTGCAAGCTTTTTTTATCTAATGATAAGCTCACAGTTTCAAATGGCTTGCGGGTGTGTGTGTGTGTGTGTGTGTGTGCCAGGCTTTAGATGCATTATTTAAACGTGTGAAGGCTTTGTTTAGCCTGACATCTTGTATTTGTATTGTTCCCACAGGGAATCTTTTGAAGCAGTCTTGAAAACAGATGTGTGTTCATTGTCAGTGTCCTTGGCAACCCACCCCCCCCCCCCCCCCCAAAAAAGTGAGAATTACATTATTTTCAAATATCCAACGAAGTGAATGCAGATTAGAGAGTTTCAAATCCTGCTCAGAACATTTCTTTCCCATAAATCGGTCTCTTTTTCAAAGTATCAGTCCCTAAACAGTCTTTTGTTGGCGGCTCGTCTCACCATTCCACGATGCCGACCGCCCCATCCATCACGGATATTTCCCCCTGAACTCTCTTTTCCTCTCCGCCACGGCCATACCTTCCCAAGATCCCTCTCTCCTCATCAGCAAAGCACATGTATAACAGATCCGAGACTGGATTAACGGTGATTTACTGACACGGTTTGAGTTCTGTAAGGACTCTCTCCCTCCGTATATATGTGGTCCGTTACCATTGTGCGTTTGGGAATTAATATCTCGCATTGCAGCCCCCACCCCATCCCCACTTCACCTACACATCTCTTTGTATTAAGAAGATATTACAATATTTGTAAAATAGAAATGAGTGATGCGAAGGGGGAGAATGAACAACAGGAGAAGAAAAAAGAAAGGAGAATGAAAGAAAATATTGATATGCAGATGCACTCTGGAGAGCAGACAGAGGCATTCATGTGGGAACGCCATTCACTCTTTTTTTTGTTCAGATTGAGGAAATATGAGTTTTTAATGGGGGGGAAATACATTATGTAGTGAGATGGAGGGGGTCAGAGTCAGAAAACGCCAGGTAACCAATATCATAAAGACTTCCGATTCATTCAGTGGGAGAACTTGTGCTGCGTTGCTTCTCGGTTCAAGCCGAGCGTTCCGTCTGCTTCTCTGGGTCACTCAACAAAGTTGAATTTAGTTTTTTTTTACAATCCTGTTTTTAACATGGTGGGATTTGCTTGCTCTGTTTTAAATTATTTCTACCACGACTTTCAAGACTCATTTCTAAATTAAAGTCACGCAGCGTTACTTTTACCTGCACTCAAAAAAACGATTCAAGCCCTTCTTAGAGGTGACACATTTAAATATTGTTTGATACATTTAAATAAATCAATTACAAAACGAAGATATTTATATTGAATGGGTGTAACACAAAATGTAGGAATACTTTCATTTATTAGATTTATTTAGGTTACACTCACGAAAACGATTCAAGCCCTTCTTATGGTGTGTTCACACCGGACGCGTCAAAATTTCAACGCGCGTCGAGATTACATGTTAAGTCAATGCAAAGCTGCGTCGAAGCTGCGTAGCTGCGTATTTTCCAGCGAGCAGCGCGTCAGACGCGTTTGAAGCAGCACGAACAGAGGGTTTGTCGCGGGGCGAACTCAGCGAACAGCGCGAACAGACGCAGCTCGTTGACGCGCGAGTTGAAATTTCCCAACTCCGGCAGCAAAAACGCGTGAGTCATAGTTGCGTCAGCCAATCAGCGTTGAGCAGCTCCGCCGTCATCGCCTGCCGGTTTAAAAATGGAGGAAAAGATTTTTGTCGCCGTTTGTGGGCACCCCGAACTTTACGATACAACTCTTTATGCTTACCGAAACCGGAGCTATAAAGATAAAGCGTGGAACAAGGTCGGAGAAGCCGTGGGACTACCTGGTAAATTTTGAATGTATGTATTTGCTTTTATTCTCGCTATTTGTTGTACTTTACTATCAACCAACCGCCGGCATATGTGTTTCATGGCAGAGGAGATCTGCCGCCGTAGGTGGAAAAGTCTCAGAGACACGTATCAAAGAGAGAAGAAGAGAGAGAGAGAAGCGCAGTGGGAGTGCAGCTCGGTCCACTAAAGTGGAAGTACTCTGCGGTGCTGTCGTTCCTCGATCCATTTATACTCCGCCCCCGACGCGTCTGGTGTGAACACACATTTTTCGATGCGCGTCAACACTGCTGCGTCAGACGCGTCGAGAATTTTTTCGACGTGTCCGGTGTGAACGCACCATTAGAGATGATACATTTAAATATTGTTTGATAAATTTAAATAAATCAATTCCAAAAATAGATTTATATTTAATGGGTGTAACACAAAATGTATGAATACTTTAATTTATTAGATTTATTTAGGTTAGATGGTGTGCATATCAACTCAAAATAAATGTGTTTCATTGAGGACTACCCTTTGCGCATGCGCCTTCTGAAAATCAGTTGTTTGCATGAGGTGAACACACTTTCAGGGCTGTACGGTGGTGTAGTGGAGTTTGCGTATTTTTTTAGTTCGTTAGTTTATATTTTGAGTTGGACAAACACAAATTAATTTAATTTAATGAATATCGTTATTTTATTTTAGATGTATTTGATACAAATGAGTTGGACTAACTTAATTACATTGTATTGCACTGATGTGCTAAATTTGAGTTGGAGTTGCATATAATTATTGGATGGAAAACCTGCCAACAATTTAATTGAGTTCATCCAATGAGTCATTTCTTTGAGTGTGGTTGTGAAACTGTTTGAGTTTAACACCGATACCTCAAAACGACGGTCATCAGTAAATCAGGCCACCAATGAGAAGATTTTCAGACATTTATTCTTCATGCAGAGTTGGATCAGGAGGGAGGTTGAAACGGGCCAGCTTGCACTTAACGCTGCAGGCAGAGCCGAGGAATGTATATCACTGACATCAATAATCATAACCGTGTTGCTCTCTCCGTGACTCCCCAACGCAATCGCCATCTCACTGATTTGCACACTGCACACAGAAGAGATCATAAGCCACTCGACATGGAGGACTTACTCTAGAAGCATGGAGGGAAGAAAAGCGCAGTAAAATGCACAACACTCTTATTTGTACATTAACTAAATATTCAATGAATGAATATGTTTTTGAAATGTTGTGATATATTTTCTCATACCTCCAAAAAGTGTCATGAGTGTCTCTTATTAAATATCCAGCTGTAAAATATATGAAACATGATATTTTCTGGAGGTTTTCTAGCCTTCCTCTGCAAAAATAATGTGCTCAGAGTTCACCACATGATAATAGAAAAACCCGTTTCCTCACTGTGTTCAGACTTGGGTTGTAATGAAAAACGAAATATAGTTTTGGGATTTTAGGTGGTGCAATTAGAAGGTTTATTAACATTGTCCGTAATGTTTACCCATCTTTGATAGATAAACACAATTCCAAAAGTAAATGTGAAAAAAAGAAAAAGAGGAAATATGTGTATGTTTGTGGTGACCTCAATGGCACTCGCACATCCTCATCGTTTTTGATTATTTTCAGCCTGCCCTTTTTGTTGGTGCATTGCATTATTTAAGAATCCAAACATTTGAACATTAAAATGGTGTGGTTGTAATTGTCAATAAATAGTTTTAACAATTTAATTTAAACAGGACAACCAATCAACTAAACACTAAAGTTCTAGATTTAAAATCTAATTAAATTTGCCTATAAATTGACACCCATTTTAATATTAGTTATTCATAGTTTTACAATTTATTCTAATGATATAATATAACTATAATGATACATTGGTAAAATATTAGTATAAATGTTTAGGGATTGAAATCAAAAGCATATTTCGTACATATTTAATTATTATTGTATATTATAAAGTAATATATTATCATCACTAATGTATTATGAATAATAAGTACGCCTACTAATTTCTGGTGGGTTAACCAACAAGCGTTCTTCTACTTTTCAGCACTCTGGATCTGTCTTGGAAGAGTCTCACTCCTCCTCTCTTCTCCTCCTCCTGCCCTTTCCAAATGTGTTTACTCCCTGGGTCTCTCCTTGCTGCTAGGGGCAAGAAAATGGAGTTGCTGGCCGGACGCCACACCTGACACGCCAGGCCTAATCTGATTAATGTTTTTTAATTTATATAGGTGAGTGGCGAGGGCCGTTGCTTCTACTGATGTTGGGTTTTAGGTGCCCCCCCCCACCCCAACCACACACACACACACATACACTCTGTGTGACGGGTGTCATATAGGCCAAGATGTGAAAGGGCAGAAAGTGTGTGTATGTGTGTGTTGGGAAAATATGGAGAGATGAGGGGGACAGACATGTAGAATCTGAGTCGAGTAAACAAGGAGTCGCAGATGACAAACACAAGAGTGAGAAAATACTAAGTGAGGAGAACGTGAAATGGGAGCAGTGGAAGAGAAAGGGGGGAAACAAAGGAATAACAAAAGGAGCTGTTGGGCAAGAAGTTTGGACAGAGAGAGAGATGCAAAGAAAGAGAAGAGAGGAAACCATCAGAGAAACAGAGAGAGGAACTTGAGGGGAAATGAAAAACTACGAGAAGGAGAAAAAGCAGAGAGATGCTAATTATGAGGGATGATGAAAAGGGAAGACTAGGACAATCTAATTGGAAAAATCCTGCCTTTATCTTTCAAACTATTCATCATAAGGCCTAAAAAAACATAACACATGAATCTACATGAGATCTTCCACAAAAAGAAGCGCCGCTCCCTGAATCCAAAATGGACGCCGGGAACAAATTAATTTAGCTTGACTGGAAATCTGACTTTTCTCTATTAGGCCTATGCAATCCATTAACACCTTTAAAAAAAAAGCTGCACCTGTGTGTTGATGAAGAGAAAAACAGGAATTAAAGGAACAACTTCAGACACATACCTTTCCATTACTGTTCCACCAGATCAATAATCCCGTTGATTGCAGTGGAAACTGTTGTGGTAGGGAAAGCAACACACACACACACACACACACACACACACACCAGCATCGACAAAATGGTCGTTTTTCAGTTAATCACCACTGCACAAAAAAAAGATGGCTGGGTGGTGAAAGGATGGTAGGAATAATAGAGTCAGAGGCGATGGAGAGAAACGTTGCGAACAGAGGATCATGAAGATGCTATAGTGCCTGTTCAGAACGGGGGTTGGCTCCCGGAAGTTCTGTTGGACCATTAAGTATATCCAGAATACAGCAGCAAAAAGTATCCGTGTCCCGTAAAGGTCCGCTGGAAACAACATCATCGCCCTAATCTCTTGTTTATCCAAGGGTTAAAGAATTGCACATCTAAATTGCACCGACTTTCTGACAGAGCACTGTCTCTGGCTCCCCAGGAACACGCCCGCCATGTTCGAAATACATCACACGGACGTTAATCCAGATATACTGAGGACACACGTGCGGATACAGAGATTTCCTGCTTCATAGTTGTTTTTTCACGTCTTAAACATCAAAGAGATTGTCAGTTCATGAACCCGGTCCCATCATCCCCGCCACACGCTCCCAATGTCTGAGCTGGATGGACTTCGTCCAACAGTTTTTTGTCACTTACTCCAAACTCAGTACAGAGGATTTATCTCTTAAACTCCGTTTATTCAATCTTCATATTATTTCTGAAAGTGAAAGTTCCATTACTCCATTTTAATAAATTCATCGTTTCGCACGCTTCTCTTTCCCACAGCAGGCTTTTTGTCCGGCCTTAAATAGTTTTCCGATCAGAAAAAAAACCCAATGAAAACGGGTCGCTAAAAATGCAATACAGATACAGGTCCATTTACTATTTTTAGTCGCAGGAAGCTGCGGTTTTCAATTAAAGTAAAGACCTACTGTAAACTAGCTGATAGACAACAAACAGACAGATACAGTTAGTGACTAACTTAAGAACAGTGTGGTGAATTTAGCAGAATAAGGAGCAGATATTTCCCTCAGAGCTAAAAGGGAGTGAATATTGGACATTCTTCAGACGACGACTGAATGATAAAATTGCTCTATATTTGCTTTATGTTTAAATAAGTATAAGTTTGCTGACACCTTTTGCAATTCCAATGTTGTGTTCACAACTAGTTTCCACAAAAAAGAAATCCACAAATGGATCATGGTGTAATATTGACAAAAGTATGTCAAACATGTCACGTTTTGATAGCCTAAACATGACAAAAAGAAGGACTTGCTCTTTGTTCAGTACAGTGCCGATGAACCGTTACTGGTAAACTACAGGAATGTCATGTGCCCTGGATTTGAATGAAGGTTTTCCGTTGACAACATCTAGACAATAGAAGAGAAAGCCAAACTAAAGCAATGGGCATCTGCAGTTATACAACCCGATGGGACGGATAGTGATGGTGATATGGGTGATGGCGGTTGTGTTGCTCCAGTTTTTTATTTTATTTTTTTTTAGTTTATTTATTCTTTTTATATTTTTTATTTAAAAGTTAACAGCCGCAGTTAAGATGCACGATGCACAGATGATTTGAGATTGATCGATCGTTGCGCGCGCTTTTTTTTTTTTTTTTTTACTGGACCCGCCAGGAACCAGGAACAGTAACTATCTCCCGTCCATTTTGCGCGATTCACGCAAACGCCGCCACGGAGAGGGGGGCGAGCTGGCGTGCTGGGTTAGGCTGAGCTGAGCGTCGATCCGACCCACCCCACCATTTTATTGGGCAAAATGTACAGTTTTGGACAGAACAGCGCGCGAGCTACAGGCTCGTATTCAAATTCACCCGAAACTAAGGACAACTGCATCATCTGCGGGTTACCGTTACGGAGACCAGCCATCGAGCCGGCGGGATTTTCCGTGACATCGAGCGTCAGATTCTCAAAGAGATCGTGGACAAGATCGTGGATCATGATAAAAAGATCTTGGTGCAACAAAGTCTCAATGATCTCAGTCAACTACAGCTTCTTCCTACGGACCGGACCTGAGTACCTAATTTCCTAACCATTCTGGCTACTGCATTAGTTTACACACACCCACTGCCTGTACAGTACATTTCTAAACAAGTAAACACATCTTGACACTGAGGAGACTATCAGCTAGCAGGCAGCGGCAGAGCAGAGGCGAGAGAGCTTTTCTTTGGCGCGGTGGACTTCAAAAAAGCGACATTGAAGAAAGTTCTCGAGTTTCTTCAACACATAAAAAAAGCAACACGAGGGGGGATGGATTCTCGACCACTGCGGCCTTCCGGGATGGATACAAAGCCCTCTCCGCTCCCCACCGTTAAATCAACCACCGCCCCATCCAACTACTCCTTCTCCCAGGCAGAGGCTTAAGCAAGCAGCAAATCGCTGAAGGAAAGTGCACGCTGGGTCGGACCAATCGAGTCTATATTACAGGACTGTTTTGAACGTGCTGACTGGGATATGTTCAGGGTCGTCCGACAACAACAAACAGTGAGCCACGCCCTCCTCAGTCGGGTTCATCAATCAAAAATGCATAGACGATGTTGTACCAAGTCGTCGGTGATTTATCCCAACCAGAAATGGCGGCCGTGCGGCGATGGCGACACTGGACGCTGCACTGCATGCCCTTGACCGTGGGAATATGGAATAATACAAAAAAAACCGCGCCGACCTCAAAGACCACCCCGGCTGCTCTAGCGGAGTTCAGGAACAAGGTGGAGGAAAAAGGAAGAGCCATGACGTGAGAGGTGTGTGGAAGGGCTACAGAGAGGAAAAACAGCGGTGAAGAACTCCTCTACCTCCCTCCCAGGCAGGCTAAATACATTCTTTGCTCGGGGTTCGGCGTGGGCAGCCCGCCAAGGCAGCGCCGCCCGAGGAGACACCCATGGCATTGCATATCGTCAAAACAGATCCCCGACGACGCACTGTTATGGCACTTCACACCGCCAACTGTGTGTGAATGCTGGTTTGTGGACTACAGCTAGCTGCTCAACACTATTGTTCCGCCAAGCTCGACACCCTGGGCCGCCGCCAGGTGGTGAGGATGGCGGTACCACCTCAGACCGCTTGACCTCAACACGGGAGCAGGGATGCGTGTTGAGCCCTCTCCGCTACTCCCTGATCACCGGACGACGACGAGACAGCCATGACCACGACACCACTCACGTGGTGAAAAGGCCCAACAACGCCTGTATTTCTGTTCTGACAGGTTGCATCACCGCCTGGTACGGGAACTGCACCGCCTGAGCTCCCTCCATCCTGACACATACACACTGCGTGCGTGGCCAGGGCCAAACGGATGATGTGTTCACCTACCTGTCAGGCAGCGATACCCGCCGTATCAAGTGCCGCTGCAAAACAACTGAGGACAGCTTCTTCAGTCAGGCCATCAGGCTGCTGAACACATATTCTGTGAATATCTATTACATTGTTTATATACATATATATATATAATGATGTATATTCTATTACATTGTTTTATATATATGATATTGTATAGTTTATTCTCATTCTTATTCTTTTGAAACTTGAAACTTGAAACAGCTAACCTTTTGTTACGCTTTCATCACGTTTGGCCCAAAAACCTATTTAGCTAGATATCTATGTATTTTGAAGGAGTTTTCTTTCCCTATTCTTGCTCTCCCAGTGCTCTCTTTATATTTTAGTCCCTACACGTCTGCTTGTTTTTGTTCCTCACCTGTTTCTATCTTAACCCTTACCTCCCGGGTATTGTGTTGGAAGTTTCTCACCTTTTACTTTGTTCCATCTCACAAGACTTCACAACACCAGCCCGTCTTTGTCTCTGAGGAGCAAACCTTTATACCTATTTATGTTCTCCTCTCCAAAGCTCAAGGACAGTCACGTCAGTGTCTTTCTCCACTTGCTCTACCGAAACAATCGCTTACTCTCCGTTTACGCCCAACATATTTCTTTTCTCTGTCGGTCCCTGCGGTTCACAGAAAATCATAGGAAATCAACTCTTGTAGCAGTATTCACACATGCACATTATCTTCATTACATTTGAGATGTCAGGAAGGCCATAGCTGTGGAAGATTAAGTACATCTTTCAGTCATCCCCATGGTCTGAGAAAATCACTACAGGAAGAGTCTTAGATTATATGAAAGATCTGTGTTGTACTTTCCTGCAAGCTATTGACTTTCAAGCTGAACTCTATTAACTACACCAAGAAGACGTGTCCACCTTGTGGGAGAAGAGTTTAGCCCGAATGAGGTAGCCTACACTTGCAACACTCCTGTCAAACCGTAGTCCTTTTTCCAAGTTAAGTGAGGAAAATAACAACATTGGAGCTTGTGACAATTTTGGAATACGGTTCATCTTAATGTCTTTGTTTACTTCACGAAGGACGAGCCAAGTGAGCGAGGAAGAAGCTTTATCTGATGAAGACCTTTGGCTTTGACCCAGTTGAATGAATTCATTATTTAAGGAAACGGATGAGGCTTTGTGGTGAAACCTGTGAGGGGGTTGAAATAGCATTCTGCTAAAATGGTAAACTGGAGGACAAATCCTGGTGGAATTATCAGATAAAATTTGAGTGGTGGAGTCCAAAGTGGTGACAAAGTTGATTTATAATGGTCATTCTGGTTTGAACCTGCGCTAAAAGCTAAATTTTCTGGAGCTTAGTTCCAAACGGAACAGTTTGATTAGTCAAGTTCAGTGGGAGAGTAAGTTATTGATCATAATATGTACACATTATGGAATCAAGTGAAAGTAAGATTTTATGAAAACTGAGATACCTATGACAATTCAATGATTGCTACTTACTGGAGAGATGAATTAGATTATGTCTGATTCTTACCAGACTTAAGGACTTAGGAAGGCCCTACAAACTTCAACATAACACAATTATGATGAATGGATGGCAGGACAATTGTGCCTGTCAGTGGTCTCCCAAACACATAATCACCTTTTTTGGCCAAGTGTGTGTACACATGCATTGAATTTGACTCCGGTGACACATTGCTCTCGTTTCACATATGTACAATTGAGATGCAAATAAACAAGAGCAATGTAAAAAAAAAACATATTTTAGACGTCACATTAATAGGCATTTCAGCTGGGTTTATGTAACAACACGTTTCAAAGCAAGGCTTAGAACTGGAGTCACTGTATATTTTATTAATCCCCAAATTAGTTATAGTTCTCCTAAAGCATCCTTAGTTATTAATTAAGGAGCGTGGGGTCGGAAGAGGGCGGGGGGGTTGGGGGTTCTGCTCCCACCAAGGACGACTGACTTGCAGCTAATGGGGAATGAGCGGAGACCCACGACCTGACCTTGAAGGACGGCGCCCTCTTCCCCACTGAGAAAAAAGCGCAATGTGTGTATGACAATATGTAGAGTTTCCCGAACAACATTGGCGATGAACAAATAATACAAGCTGAAAGAGTTGTGGAGGTTATTCACATCCTTTTCTTGGTCTCTCCCTCAGCAGTTTCGTTACGGCGTGTCTTCCATATCCCTGATTTTCATTCTGCAGATGTTTCCTCACTCTAGCCTTCTTTCCTCCGAATCCTCCTTTCGTGTTGAATTCCTGTGTACCCTCAAACAACCCTTTCTGCTGTTGGAGTTTGAACAGAGCTGTCGAGAACCAGCAAAGTGCATCTAAAATAATAATGAGATGGGTACTTGTAAGCATACGCAACCAGTTGAAATCCACGAATCTGACTGCCAGTGAAAGCGTGAACATAAGACAAATATGCGATAGAAGACGGCACACATCCATCTCAACGCATCCCGTTATTTTATAGTCAGACTACTAACCGGTTTAGGGGCATCTCAAGAAAACTGGGTCTGAACATCCTCAATTAATTTCCCGAAATATCTTGGACCAAGTTTATTCACATGGGAAGAAATTAAATTATAAATTATAATAGTTTTCTGTTTCCAAAGAAGAGTTCTCGAGGCTCGCGACTGGAATAAAAGACTCCTTGAGACGGATGTTTTGCTATGAAAGCTTGGAGAGGGTTTAAAGCCATTGTTTCCTTTGGCTCCAGTCACCGCTCAGAATAACCCCAAAAACTTTCTGTTGTTGTTGTTGTTGTTGCATGGCTTTAGAGAGACGGCTGGAATCCATGCGCCTCCTTCTGTTCGTCACACTAATGGCGACGTCTGATGACTAGTTTCTTCCTTTTCTCTTCACCCTGCTTCATATCAAAGTGATAAAGATAATGCTGCTCGCTCCCACAGGGGGTTTGCTATGTTTATCGCTCTTTCGCTTGTGTTGACTACTCTGCAATGATGTTGCCTCTCCTTCCCTACCCGTTTTTCCTCTCCCTTCCATTTCCCTCTGTCTAATGTCTGCTCATTCTCCTGCTCCGGACTTCCAGCTGGTGTTGTTATGAATGCTGTGGGGAGCCTCCTGCACATTGTTGTTGTACTTCTGCGTTTCTCTGCAAATATCTTGGCCTTTGAACTGAGGGTAACATGACCCGGGAGTGAGCAGATGATAGGAAGCAAGGAAGAAAAGAGGGTTTGGGCCTGGCGAGTGGTGGTTTGGGGACTGAGTGTATGAAATAAAAAATAAAAAGACAGGGGGGAGAAATGTTCTTTCTTTTTATGTTTTAGAGAAATGAGAACAAAAGAGTGGAGAAGGAGACTTCTTCCTTTCCTCTTGTGTATGGTTTCCTGTGAATCCCTATGTAAGGCTGCAGCAGTAGTGATTGACGTTGGATATGTGGATAGGAGAGTGAAGCTCTGCATATTCTCATCAGGGAACTTTGTGGTGGGATGCAAGTAGAGTTTGTACCTGATATGGTGCTGTTTTTTGCCTGCACATTTAAAGTTAACAATGTTGTTTGTAGATTATTTTATGAGTAAAATAAAGTCAATGGTAATGTTCCATTTCAACTCATTGTACGGTCATTGTATTGCGCAAGACTAAGTCCTAATACAGCATACAATCCTTTTCTAGCCTGAGATTTTTGTAGGTCGGTAATTCAGGAAAGACCTTTCAGAAGCTGTGTGGTTTGAAATGTAAAAGGACCATGGTGATGGAGGCATCAGACACAGCCAGTTCCAATGGACCCTACGAGACGTGAAGGCACAAAGACACCGTGGAGGAAGCAGAGTTAGTAATGTGTGATAGAGAGATGGAAATTCAACCATGAGGAGAAAGAGAAGAGAAGAGGAGAGGAGATAGGTGCTCAGTGTATCCTAAAACGTCGCCCAGCAATTTATAAGCATATCGCAGCATCTCTAGAGGCTGGACCAGGTGAACCTGATTCAGCCCTAACTATAAGCACCATTAAAGAGGAAAGTCTTAAGTTTAAATGAGGTGACTGTGTCTGCCTCCCAGTCTGAAAGTAGAAGCTGGTTCCATAAGAGAGGAGCTTGATAACTGAAGGCTAAGGCTCCCACCCTTGAGTGTTGCCATGTCTTTCTTTATCTTGAGTGCTCTGTGGGTTGTAAACATATTAACATTTGAGGAGGAACTAAAGAGGAAATGTTGGAAACTTTGCAAAGATACTGAAATTAAAAGGATTGAATGTAAGCACCTCAGTGTCTTGATGACTCAAACGATTGTGTTGAGTATACCTACAATTCATTTTTATAAAAAATGCAGTGGAACACATAGAACAACTGCAACTTTGATAACTTATAATTGAGGACTTAGTTAGTATTAAGATTTCGTGAACACATGTAAAATGCATATTTATAGACTGGTGCTTAAAGTGATAATCAGTATATTTAAATTTGGAAATAATTTGACAACGCCACTAAGCAGGTGTTAAAAAAATACATCAAAAGGAATAAGTGCTAATGTAAGCTGGAAAGGCCAACTAGTATCCACTTTACAAGTGAAATTTGACAATGACCCCTAACCACTTTGAGGTCAAGCAAGAGAGACAGATTCAGAGACAGAGGGGTAGGACGTTTGGGTGCCTTTCCCACTTCCCCTTCTGTTCTATAAAGGGATTGATGGAAATTAGAAATTATCTTTGACAGCCAAACCAGGCCTGTCATCGTCTAATTTTGCTGTCCATTGGTATCAAAGAGCATTGGGCAGCACGGTGGCTCAGTAGTTAGCACTGTCGCCTCACAGCAAGAAGGCTCTGGGTTCGAATCCCGGTCGTCCCGGTCGTTCCAGGTCCTTTCTGTGTGGAGTTTGCATGTTCTCCTCGTGTCTGCGTGGGTTTACTCCGGGTACTCCGGTTTCCCCCACCATCATAAAGACATGCACCGCAGCCTCACCACGGTTCGTATGGATGTGAATGAATGTTGGTGGTGGTCCGAGGGGCCGTAGGCGCTGATTGGCTGCCACGCTTCTGTCAGTCTGCCCCAGGGCAGCTGTGGCTACTGATGTAGCTCACCACCACTGGGATGATTGTGTGTGTGTATGACTCTGGACTCTGTAAAGCAACTTCGGGTGTCTTGAGAAGCGCTATATAAAATAAATGATTATTATTATTATTATTGGCTCAAGAACCATGAAAAAAACATTTAAAAAGAGCAGCCCGTTGCTGTCAGTTACAAGGCAGCTTTTCCTCATATGTTTCATTTCCCAAAAGACTGTAAAACATCTTGCACTTTGCAGTTTTTTTGGCAGAATCTTGAAAAAGAACCTTGCACATTTCTGGATGAGGATTCCATGAGCTTGCACCCAGTCAAAATCTGAAGAAACGGACACATTTCCAGACTTCGACTTCCAACATTAGCACTCTCTCAGATGTCCAGGGAGAATAAACGCACACAAACCTGCTTCTTATAACTCAAGAACTTGCCTGAGAATCATCACATTAAAAAAATATTCCTCAGTATTCAAGTATTCTAGTGATGTCTGTTCATCCATCAGGAATTACTAAAAGCAACAACAAAAAAATGCTTTCTGACATATTTTATAATGGCTCCAATTTAGCAAAATGTAAACAAATAGGCTAACATGTGACCCAAGTTGTAGCCCACAGCACAACTCTCTGAATCTGGAGCAGCGTAGGGGAGTTGCGTGGATTTTGTCTAAGAGGGCCCACAGGCTTTGAAAACAACTTTCTGATGATTATATTCATATTTCTACTTGAGAAACAGTTTAGCAATATATATTTAGAGTCTCTAAAGTGCTGATACTCTCAAACAGTTCTGATCATCTGAAGGGAGAGTTAATCACATATTCTGAATGATAAAATCCTTCATACTTTATCTCTAGATAACATTCCCAGACGTTTGAATTTTGCCATTTTTTAACCACAAGCAAGCCACATTATATGATGAACAAAGTCCGGATGTGAATATCTACTTGGAAAATGTATTTAACTTTAACAGATGATGAGCAATGTTTCAAAGTTTGAGCTCTGATTTATCAAAACTCCAGTCATTATTATATCCCCACACATAAGGGATCTGGTACTGTCTAATTATGGGACTGTCTCCCTAACCACCAGGCTACTGTGATGTCTGATGCATTAAACATGGCCAGCAGGTCTAGAAATTAATATCGCAGGGTCACTGAAGGAAAAGTTTGAGCGCTCACTTTTTGGAAACATTTCTGACTCGTTTCATGTTCCTGTAAATGTCTGAGTGTGGATCTGTTTGAGTGAGTGTGAGCATGTCTGGGCCACTAAAGGTTATATTTACCATTTGTCTGGTTTTCGGGCGAGGCAGAGGCCAATTGGGGACAAAAATGTGGACCGCTAGAATTCTGATGGTCTTGTGGACCATGAGGCACACACACACACAACAGTGTTGATTGAGGACGTAATCAAATGTCAGGACTGTCGTAATGTCCCGCTGTAAATACAGAGTGTAAGAAGCCTGGAAAGAATAGGAATAGATGGGAGATGAAGGTGGATCAATCGGAATGAATGGAGATGCAAAAAATAAATGTAGCCATTAAAATGCCACCAATAGTTCCCTGTGTACAAAAGAACCAGAGAAGGGCCCATTAATCAACATCAGTGAAAAGGGCAATACTTCGATGGCTGTTAAGAACGGCAACAAAATTGCTTCCATTAGCTGTTCACACACAGAAAAAGCTAACAACTAGCTGGTCAGGTAGAAAAGAACTGATATTTTTCTTCAGAGGCCCATGTTACAACAAGTTTTATGACGGTTGGGTTCGTTGTTTTTCTGTAATTCTGCTAACAAACGGGCCTAGAAATTGAGCAAAAATAAACCTTGGGCGAAGATAATCAAAAGCTTGCACACTTTTGCTTCTGCATGAGACACGGCAAACTTTCAATAAGCTACCATGTAAAACTAATTTGCTTCATTGGATGCTCAGGTTAACTGATGTAGTTCAATGAGCGAGAGTCAGGAGTCAAAGTCAGAATGTAAAACAAAGACTTACGGTACATTAGTTTAGTTGCATAACTTGCAAACGTGTTCAACACAAATATATTTGACTAGGCCTAACCTAAAGTAATTATATGGAGTAAATAAACCTATAAGCAAAGTAAACCCACATTGGGTATAACATTTTTTTCTTTTTAAGACTATCCATGTACAAGCAGAAACTGACACGTCCAAAGCTTAGTGCATAGGCCAATAACCAAGCTACAGTATGTTATGAGACTTTTTTGCAAACGCTTTAAGCCAAAACAGCTTTTATAAGGCAATTCAAGGTCTGTATTTAGCTTTTGACGCAAGTTCTTCTGGCCCTACATGGCCAAAAATCGAATAAACTGAGTTGTTACTCAACATAATGATTGTTTCTGCAGTGAATGCACACAAACCGAATGAGAACACCAACTGGACCACTTCAACAATCAAAGGGAGACGTTAGACATTGAGGTAGCTTCATCTGCACAAGGGTCACTAGCATATTGCTAATAAAGCAGCCATGTAACACCGGGGTCTAAAGAGCAGAATATAACCGTCTGCACTCGCACTATGACTCTGGGTACCCCCACAGTCATGCCGCTTGCTAGACTGTAGTCGCCAGCTGACTTCCCTGACACGGCTATAATTGGTACATTTAGTATGATTAATCACCACCTCATAAGATTTGCATATATAATGGATTTTGGTGAACCAGTTGTGAGCGAGCAAGCCATCCAAAATAGAGGAGCCACGCTGCGTGGTAATGATCATCCGCCTACCCTGGCTCGGCTAACGGAGTCCCCTCTCCCACCTCTGGAGTCCTGCAATGATAAATGTGTCACCCAAAATGTCAGCCGACGCTTTCGCAAAAACTGAAACTGACCGTGAGCATGAAATCGATGAGTGTTCGCTGCGGCAGTCGGTACACCTGACAAGTAATCCGGCGTGTTTCCAGTTGAAAAGAAACACTCACGGCCTCCGGTTGTCCGTCTTGTTAAAGACACAAGTCGGTGTCTCGGTGATCTCCGCATCTGACGTGTCACCCTCCCTCCCCCCCCAAAAGTATGGCGACCATCTTAAAAACATAAAGCATCACGCAAGGTTTCGGCACTCTGCATTAACTTCCAGTGAGTAATAGATTGGATTTTGAATGTACTACTTTTCACTGATAGGCTTTTCGCTTGAATATTTTCCCAGAACTGTCACAGATGTACCTTTTTCAACAATCTGAATCGGACATCGCTCTCGTTATTTTGGAAAAGACGGCAATTAAAGTGACGCCGCATCCAGTGAGGCGTCTTATTCTCGTGGTTGTGAAGAGATCTCAGGAAACATTGAATAGAGAAATGATCTGATTTCACCATCATGAGAGAGCGTCGTTCGGCCTGCTGTGGGAGCAAGGCGAGTTTATTTGCATAGCACATTTCAACAAGGCAATTCATTTATTTTGTAAGCTTCTAAAAATACAAGTACTGCTTCAACTATTCTAACTCTCCATTTAGTCCCTTTCATATTGTTATATCTTTACCATTGTGTTTGTTTTTACAGTGATTGAGGTTACAAGCCAAAAAACACACTCCAGTCATTTCCTTTTACCGGTCCCTCTCTCTATCCTCTTTTCTCTTTCTCCGTGTCGTCAGAGTTATTGCATGCCACATTTACATGTGCAAAAGACTGAAGCTAGACTGTCATGCAGTTCTGTTTTATTCACCATCTGAGATTCTGCCCATGATTGAATTTAATTAAATACAAAATTAGCCGATTTTGTTTCCCAGTTTGAATAAACATTAACATGCTGCATGTATTGTTAAATGTATGTAAAACACAGTTACCCAACTGTCATAATGCAATTTAATATACAGTACTCGGCTGTTTATATACACTTGGTGCACTGCCTACATCACTGGCGCTGAGATGGAATGACAAGTTTTAAATGGTCAACCTACTTATCCATTCTGGGGAAAAACTCTAACAGCTGTATTATAAAATGCATGTCTTTTAAGAGGAGCAATAGAAATAATCCTGATTGAAAACTGGTGGAAATAATTTGTATTAATTTCCCTCTGCGGAACAAATGTGATGAGAAACTCAAGTCTGTAAAGTTTTTATTATTATTTAACAGACACTTGAACGTGTCTGTTCGGAGGTCTAACAAGTCGCGGTTCTTGCTGAGTATTTCATGCATCACACAAACTGGACTTCTTGTTCCTGCTGCACATGATCTCGCCTCCCGCCCCGTTCACTTTGTTTGGTGTCAACTTCTGATTTTACAAGATCGCCTGCACACAATATTTATTAAAGTTGGGCCACATGTTCATGAAGATCAGCTGATCAGCCGAGTACCAGAGGAGACCAGAGCCTGGAGCTGCTGCTTTGCAATGGGACCTTGTCCTTTTGAGACGACCCGTCGACGTGACGTCGTGGTGGCTCGGCGATGTCCGAGGTCGTAGCGTTTCCTGAATTGAATTGCAGAATATTACATACGGGTTAATGTCTGTAGCCTACAACCCAAATGACACTTCGACTGAAGCCATTTAAACAAGTGTAGTGACGAGTCCGTCATTCAGTTTTAAAATCTTAATTTGCTTGTGTTTCATTTAAAACAAGGGGAGAATACATCTGCGCGTGAGGTAGAAAAAAGAATACTCGTTTCCCATTCAAATTGATTTGTTTGAACAATGTGTTTCCTTCCACACTGGTGTGATCCGTTTGGTATTTGTGTATGGAATTGGTCCAATGTCTACGTCATTCTGCACACGGTTAATTTTGAGCACTGTTGAAACAAAAACAAATTAAAGTGGTTCGAATAGGGAAAAAAGAAATGTTGATCAGGACAATTAAAAGACTATAAAACGATGCAACATTTAGATTTTTCTACTGAAAGCAGAGAAATCTGTTGCAGGGTTTTGGTTGTTGAATCCAGCTGATAATAAATGTGTATTCTAAAAGCTTCTTTC
The DNA here is from genome assembly GCF_029220125.1 of Pseudoliparis swirei. Lineage (NCBI taxonomy): Eukaryota > Metazoa > Chordata > Actinopteri > Perciformes > Liparidae > Pseudoliparis > Pseudoliparis swirei. Next base: position 6,041,421 of record NC_079406.1, on the reverse strand, counting down.
GTTGCTAGTCCTTGAATTTCATTACCAGCCCATCTCGCTCTGGTGTCACTTTTCCTCCAGAGGAGATATTTTCGTCATGGAGGTGGGAGGTTTCCGTGTGTAATGCATGCAGCTGTGTGGTTTTCTCTCTCGTATGTCGATGCTCTCCCTCTCCCTCTCCCCTCCACCAGCCCTCCTCCGTAGGAGTGGAGCACCTGAAATCAATGAACCGTCAGAGTGAAGAATAAGGGCCAGAGGAGCCGAGTGAGACAGACGCACACAGGCCTGACAGCTGAGAACTCAGCGTCACGAGTTAGTGTCGTGGGGTTTTGTTACTTTAGTTTGGGATGGAGATCGCCGCTAGTTCAGTTATAGGGTTTTGTTTGGTTGAGCATTGATATTTCGGTAGTTTTGGGTGGACGAGCTGAGTACGAGAGCCCCACTCTAAGAGGCTTCCCCATTTTTGTACGTTCCTTGATCACAGTATGAGCGGTAGTTGGATTTTTACACCATACATTTGTCACATATCCTGACTTCATTAGAAGACACCAAGCTATTCAATGGAAAAACTGACCTTCAGCAACCCATGCTGTGCCTTTTTATAAAATGATCCTTTCTTTCATGAACACATTTTCCCACCACTGATGGTTCCACTGTGAGATTGGCAGTCGAATTGTCAGGACTGTTGGCTATTTGAGGTCAGCCCTAGTATGAAATGGAAAGAAAAACCAACAACTAAAATTGCTTGTGTGTCCGTTACAACTGACAAATTGTGAAAAACGGACGTGTACATGCACTTTGTGTAGCTTCTAGCTGTATCACGTCTTAATGAAAGCCTAATTACGTGTTCAAAATGGATCTATTGTGATATTTCACTAGACGTATTCTGCTGTGAACATTTTGTAGTTTGTTTTGCCTCTACGTTCCAAAGTTTCATTCCCCATCTGTTCCTGGGACCTCCATTAACAAGAGGCGTATTCAGCCCGTCGACGAGTTGCTCAGAAGCCGACGATGAGACATGCTTGTGTGTTGGCCAAATCCTCGGCGGGTCTGCTTTTGCAGTTTACGGGTTCACTCGCTGCATAATTTGGCAGAACATACCCGTGTGGATCAGATAACCTTTTTGTTTTTCTTCCATTATAACAAAGCTACTGAAAATCATCTTTCAAAGCGCCTTAAGCTGGGCTAGAGTATTCCCATTACTTGGAATGGATAATCATTTACGTGTTCTCTGCCCCCCCGCCCCTTTTAAAAAAAGATCTCACGAACAAGACAGCATTTTAATAAAGGTGATGGGTTTGAGTGTCAGCACCCTTGGGCTTTGGAGGGGGGGTAAAAAAAATACTGGAAAGAAGCCTGAAGGGAAATCCAGGCATCTCCGCAGAAGTGAGGAGTTTTCTTCTTTTCTTATCGGCTGTAATTTAATACATGGTACTTTGTGAATCTGTTATCAATATTTGCTCACTCTCAGGGTCACACAGCGTTATCTTCTCCTGGGAAACGGTAATAAGGTGGATATTATATTAAAGTTGGAGGTGCATTTAGCTGCAGTGTAGTCATTGTATGAAATAGTGCCGAGGGCATTTTAATATGTAATGCGCAACTTTTCACAGTACTGAAGCATAAATGAATGTTGATTCGGAGTGGTGTGTGTGTGTGTAAGCCATTTGCTATTTGCACATTAAATACTGTGTGTGTGTGTGTGTTAATGTGTGCGTCGGCCGATCGAGTTTTAGCTGCCTTACAATGCTGAGCCCAACCTGAGTAATGATTTTATTGATGCATGTTTTTTAAGCCTCAGATCTCCGGACAAATTATCCACAGTAGGCACAAATACACACAATGCCTGAGCACGACTGCAGCTGAATGACTGTAAATCAGTCACGCGCCCATGCTGAGCGCTACGGATGCTGTTTATCTCATAATACATCCCAAACAAGAAAACAGGACAAATTGAAAAATGTAAAAATAACCCACCAGCTTACTTTACTGAAACCCAGTGATTCACAGTCTGTTAATTATTTCGTTGGAATTAAACGTGAATATCAAGATGACTGTGAGTGTGTGTTTCAGTCTGAACGCATCAGACTTGGAAATGTCAGTGAGGGTGTGAGCCAAAAACACTCTTCACACCATCAGAGGGAATGCATTAAATAAACACGGGGAGTGTATTACAGGGCGAGATTTAAATGACACTTGAATAAAAAAAAATTTTGTTTTCTGACTACTGTCTGAAAGAGGAAAATCTGTGGGAATGGTAATTTAATCTTTTTTTCACGTCATTTGGTTTTGCGGGCTTGTTTGTGTGTTTTTTTGCCTTTCCGCTATTTATATTATCAGGAAATATGCTTGCCAAAAAGTTTATTATGGAGGAAGGTGAAGTTGTAGTGAGAGAAAAACAGACTGTATATAAGAAGTGAGCCACTCATTGGTTGGTGAACTTGCGTTTTGAGGCCTTGAATTCGATATCTTTGTTTCTTGCTCTTGGTGGAGGTAAGTGTTGTGCCCAGTGAGATGGGGACTAAGGTTTAGGTAAAACTATTAATGGTTTGACATGAATGTTAATGTGGGGAAGAAAGAGGAAAATGTATTGAGGACCACAGAATCTGTCGGTCCATGATGAGACTCATTGTAGTTATTGGACAAATAATAAGCGGGATGTTTTCAAAGTATGAAAATAATGACATCCAGCAAGGACTTTGACAAAAAGGTCATTCATTTCATAATTGCATATTTGCAATTAGTTTTTTGGGGGTTTAATGAGTGCAATCCGAACTGAATCGAAATACATATTAATGGAGACATGCATTTGTCACCATGAAGACAACTGAATATAAACTCACTCAAGCAGAGATGAGCTTTATCAGTTTTCATGAGATATATGCAGATTTAATTAAACAATTAAGTAATCAACTTATTAATTACAGTATAACTTCAGCTTCAATGGTTCATTACTATCAATCAGGTTACGTTTTTGGTTTATAAGATTACGGGGGGGAAAGAAACTACTTGCCCTGACTTTTTCATGAATCTTGGTGGAAAGGTTTAACATGGGCCAAGAACAAACTCATTCCATTTTGGGGCAGATTTACCTTTTGTGGAGGTTCTAGTCTAACCGCAATAGAGAAATGTATTTGTTGAAACCCACTGGCAGTCCATAATGGGCCTGAGAGGTTTGACAGTGAGGCAGACGCTGTTCAGCGACTGACACTTGGATCTATCCGCCTCTCCATGTTAAAAATCCGGCTCAGAATGAAAGGACATGAGCTTTCAGCCGATCCTCTACATGACTGAGGGCCATTTTTACATTTGACACTTTTTAACTCGGTCATTGAAGTGGGAAGTATAAAGCCATCTGCACTGCGTAGTTGGGAACTCATTAGTATTTCGTAACCTTCTATAAATAAGTGTTTGCTCATGCAAAGAGTAAGTAATGACATGTCTAGCTTATTATATACAGTTTCTAAAGTAACATGGCTTTTGTGCTTCAGGAGAGATGGGTGAATAGGGTGGAAATGATATGAAGCCATAACTTACTCGGTTGTATACTTGCATTCAGACTTATTTGTTTGGTTTACACGTACTCATGTTTAAATTTGCAAATGAAGCATTATCTTGTCCACATTTGCGGACTTTCCAGATCAGAAATCTGACCATTGGATAAAGCCAGGTTAAAAATGGTTTGTGTGGTAACCTAGCCAAAGACACGGACCACAAAGAATGCTATATCGAGTTGAAGCTTTATATGAAATAGCAGAGGTTGCAATACAGGGTATACTCGGGTACTTTACTCGTGCATACAGAATTCCCGGAAGTGCTAAACTGGTGTTAATTTATATTAGAGCTCCAACTAGTGGGATAACAAAAGACAATCGTAAATATTACAACAGTTTGATTTGCCTCTGCCCTTTTACATTGTTTGACAAAGGCAAAAAGCATGTTGGAGTCTCTTCGGATCCCTCCATGAATCAGAAAGTACTGCAAAAAGGTCTCAAATTAATGTTTTACCACATTTTTATGAATAGGGTATGGATTTGCAACTTTTACATTTGCAAGACATGTTTCATGGTTTACAAGTTTTCTAATGTTCGGTATAAATATGCAAATTAAACATCAAAAGCCAACGTTCGGGAATTATGGAGAAATCTTTAGATGGGCAAAATAAACAAATATGTATTTTGGATGTAGACTTTCCACTTGTCTAAAATAACATGTTATGAAATCTCAAATGTACTATTGTATGAACAAAAACATAGTTATGTCTGGAGTGTCACCTCAAACAACCTCATTTCTGTTGAATTACAACTTTCCTTACCCTGTCCAAAAAAACTTGTGCCCAATCCCTGCCAGCATAATATAAAAAGAGCAACTAATTGCTTTAATTCAAAGTAGAGTCATGATTAATTGACCAGATGATAATACCTCTACTAGGAGAGAAGTCTTCCATTTAGTTTTCCCCTGACTGCTACCAGAAGGTTTCTCTGCTGTGTCGATTGTTTCAGGACGGCTACGACACCTATATAGCCCAGATTTAAAAAATAATAATTCATGAAGCTCAAATTGAAGTACATGCCAATCACAATTACAGGTGCATATTGGAGGACTCCATTTGAAGTTTCAGATTCCACACTATCAAGGAAGCACTGAATAAAATAATTAAACTTTTAGCGACTCAAAAGAATGCAGAAGACTTTAAATCGTGTGACGCCCGGTCTGATTGTTCTAGAGAGAACAGCCTGTTCCTTATCTAATGCCATGTTCTGTTTCTGAAATGTTAGACAATTTTGGGAGTTGTTACAAACTACTTTATAACTACATATAGTGGTTGGTAAATCAGACCATATTGAGTTTAGTACTAAACATGGGACTTAGCAGTAAAATATGTTTGGAAATTCTCTGAAATCTGTCATGACTTGTCACAGTTGTCGCAGAGAGAGAGGACCCAAATGCCAACATTACTGCACAAACCAATATTTAATTCCAAACAACTAACAGGACGACAAACACGCGGACCAAACAGTACAAAGCCACACTGGGAATGAGACAAACAGGGTTTACATACACAGGCAAGGTGATTGGACAACGAGACACAGGTGGACACAATGAGGGCGGGGCCAACAATCACACAGAAGGAAACAATCAGGGCCAGGGCAGACAATCACAGGGAGACAGACGACACAAGGACTTCAAAACAAGACACAAAACAAGACACAAACTACAGATCCTAACAAAATCGAATGATTTGTGTGGTGGTGAGTGTGAAAGGACGGGGGTTTGAACCTCCTTTTGACTGCACTCTTTGATATGCACATGCTGTGTTGTCTGGCTCAGAGACGGGCACCGCGATTGAAGAAAACCAAAAAGGTCCACGTTTGAGACCTACAGGGCCCCGGCCTCCCCAAGCTGCCTGCCTGATGATATTTCTTTAGAGAGGCACTGCTTCCATCTGTCTCTCTTCTGCCGCCTCCTCTCTTCATGACCGATTGTCTCGGGACATCAACAGCTGGATGTTTGATCTCGTCGCTATCTCATTCAAACACACGCTCCGCCTGTTTGAATCCGTGCTAACGGCGTCACGGCCGAGACCTTCGATCTAGTGTACGCACTGTAACCAGTGGCCCTCTGTCAGTCATGGCACATGAAAATTCTATTCTGTATGTGTTAAAGCCTCTTTCAAATACCAGGAGGCTTACTGATCAAAAGTATGTGGGCAGAATGAACTAAAGTCACAGAGATGGAGCCGAAGATGCAGCGTGTCGTATTTGATCGTCGGATCTAGCTGTAGGGTTGTAAATTGCAGCCAACTCAAACTTTGTGTGCCAAGTGGGATGATTGTTGCCATTTTCAAAGGGCTCCAAAAGTTGCCTGGTGTAATGCGGTCTAATGAGTGACCCAGCAGTGGTGTTACATGGCTGTCTTACAAATCCTTCTTCCATTCATGCTGGGATCCAGCATGCAGGGGGTTGAGCTTTTATTCCACTTAATCATACTCTGCCCAAGGCTTGAGCTTTAAAACCGTCTGTAGAAGACTGTCAGGAAACACCAGTCTTTGGTATTTAACCTCTTTTCCAGGGTGAGAGCCATGATGCCTGAGGAGAAAGTACTCAAATGAAAACTACACAGGTGGTTTTAAGTGTACTGATGCATTTAAAAGTGATTTGAATTTCATCCTGTTACATTGTATACAGTTATTATGTTTGATTTGTTCTTTAGTCATAGAATGGATGGATGCAAAAATTACACTTCTGAGAACCAGTGAACCCGACTTTTAATTACTAAGCTTTATATTAATTTAATTGCTGTGTGCTAAAGTATCTTTTTGATACTATCGCCAAGGGTTGCCATAGTCAAAAACTCTTCAGCAACTTTTGCTTGTTTGAATTTGATTAACGGACATTTGTCATCTATCAAATGTATTCATAAGAATAAAAAGACGATCGCTTTTGTAAAACTGTGGAAACAGAAATGAGATTTAAAGTTTAAAAAATTATTCTGTCACATATTCCACCACACCTTACATTGTTTTCATCCCACCTGTAATTTCAGAACCTCCCACAGCATCAGTTCTCATTCCCTTCACCTGGTTCACCAAAACCCAACTCACCTGCAGCACCTCACCCCATCAGTCCCTCACTATTTAAGACTCGCCAGCGGTCTGTAATCTGCGTGTTCAGACCCTTTATTCCAGCCTGCCCCTTTTTGGACTAGTTTGCCTCGCTGAACAAATCCCCGGTTTTGACGCCTGCCTGATATACCAGGAAAAGAACTCTGGCTCGTGCTTTTGGGTTCAGTACTCGTAACTCCGAATTCCTTATGGTATGTGGTTGGCCTCTAAGTCTCTTCACTTTTTTTTGCTGGCAATGCATCTTCTGGAGCGTTGGACTTAAGTGGGTTTGCAAGTAATTCCCAACACCCAATGCCCTTTAGTGGAGTCTGGTAGTTGCTCATTTTTGTGGGGAAGAGGTGCTTCGGGTGGAAGTCACTAACAACTTTATTTACAGCGGGTCTTACTGTAGCTGATACAGAGGCTTTATCAGCTAATTCTTTATTAAGGAAAAAACTAATGAATAAATATCAATGATTGCGCTAGTCGACTAATGAGCATTGTGAGCCAACAACCTTCTTACATAATATAAAAGAAAAATAAATAACTGCTTTAATCATCCTTACAAATGAATAGGAGTCTGGGTTCAACCTTGAGCAAAAAAAACAACAAAGAGCGAAAGCAGTTCATGTAGTTTTTATCACCTGCCTGTAAACAAGGTGGGAGAGAAAATTATGTAAGTGAGGTGTGTGTGTGTGTGTGTGTGAGCCCATGTTCATGCAGATGAGGCCATCATTCGCTGGGTGTCAGTTTCCTTCAAAGGAAAGGGAGAACGTTAAAGAGAAGCACAGAACGTGAATTTGTCATTTCACTAAGGAGAGCCAGCCGTCGTCCAACAGCAGATCCTCTGTGATTAGTGTGAATATAGAAGGATGCTTTGTGCCACTTTATTTACAGCAAGTCATTCTCCCATTGCTACTGCTGTTATTTAACATACCCAAATAGTCAGTAAGATGCAGTGATGCTCCTCCAAAGGATAATGATTCGGTCAGCTTTGAAAAAATATTTATGTTGCTCTCAAAACACAACATTTCCCAAATTAGATTTAATTTATTGCCGGATAACAATTATTTCCAGACTTGCCTTTTGAAAATGTCAGCTTCTCAATATAATATTTGTTTGTGAAACTTCTCGTCAGAAAAACAGCTGTTCTTTCAGCTTTGTGTATTTCTTAGCCTGCAGTAGACTCATGATTACAAAACAAGATAACTGAATGGAGTCAATACTTTGTCGGTGACCAGAATAATAAATAATACATTTTTAGAAATTGTTTGACAATAATTACAGATACACCACCGTGCTACAAATCGTTGATCGACGCGTTCCATGATCTGAAACGACTGGTTACTTGGCGGATATTAAAACACTTTCAGCAGTCCTTTTACAAATAATATTCAGACTCAGATATCATAATACAAAAATAATAACTTTATTAACATATCAATCTAGTTTAGAAAATTATTCACAGCCGTCAAATCAAAAATATAACAATAGACAATCAAAGAAAACATGCTGGAATCCTTAAATGGCGGTTGGCCAATGCATAGCCAGTGGAACCATAGACTGCATGTTGTACATTGGATGTTAGGAGAATATGCAGTAGATTATAAATGTATTATATTTATAAGATTACATAACTCAGTTTAAGTGTACCCAGTCATCCTGGCCCTCCCTGGACTTTGTAATAATTTCTCATTGAGATCTAAAATGCATCATTAAGCATTAACATTCAAGACAAACCTGAGTCGGTGACCAGTCTGCACGCCACTTCTCCCCTCGACTGGATGATGGCAGCCTCATCAGTCGGGAAATCGAGCATCCCACCAGATAAAATAAGCTCTGCAAACTATACAAGATATGTTTAACCAGCAACAGTCGGTGTGCAACAAAGGGTCAGCTGCACTCTTACCTTGCAGCCAAAGAGCCCAGCAGGATGTCGAGTCCTGCTGTTTCGGATGGCGTATTGTAGCACATGTTCACTGAGAAATGTGGACACCTTTATGTCTCATGAAAGCTCTGTTGGAGCGAACTATATTGTTTTATATTTGTAACCAAGAATATTTTATTAGATGTATAATTTTCCTTGTCATAATAATTGAATTGCGGGCAGGTTTTCCATCCAATAATTATAATTGTATCCAAAACCAACTCAAATTTAGCACATCCGTGCAATAAAATGTAATTAAGTTGTTGGTTCTTTTCATCTAGGTTCTTCTGGAGGAACCGGTTCTAAGTAGCACATTTTTTGTTTGTTCAGCTTGGCTATATAGGTTGTAGCCTCACGACATGTGATCAGACACGTTGGCTACAGGTCCTGTCTGGACAGTCCATCATCTGATTGCACACTGTTGGTGAAACATAGCAGAATGTATCTTCAATTATTTGGTGATATGAGTCGACCTCACTGAGCAGTTGAAAGGCCTGTGTTAAAGCCTTTTTGTTCCTTAGTTCCTTAGCTAATATATTTTCAGATGCAATGTGGATGTTCTTATTCTCTTATAATAAACTAAATATCATCGTCTGTCTCAGGCTCCGAAGAACAGACGGCACTCTGCGGCAGAAAAATGACCTTCAAAATAAAAGCACAGGATTTTTTTCACAATGAAAAAAAAAAAAAAAAAGGTGATCGCATGTCTTTTAACCCTCCTGTTACCTTTAGATTTACTAACATATTTCACCCTCGGGGTAAATTTGACCCCAGCAATTAAAACCTCCAGAAAATTATTAGAATTAATATTGTTTCCCAAGTTTAAGAAACCACGGGCCCCTGGGCCTGGACGTGTCAAGCCCCCCCCCCACAAATATAAATACAAATAAAATAAATCGCTAACAAAACAGTCCGTATGGAACAACGATACCGGAGCTGAGCAGACAACATAACGCAAATTAAATAAAGGCGACTTCACGCAGAGGCTCTGGTTTAGGGGCCCCCTGAGCTCATGGGCCCCTGGTGCCGGTAGGCTCGTTCGGTAATCCATCCCTCAGTAGGACTATTGGGGCCCTGTTACTGACATGAATGACTTAAGACTAGCATATACCGGCTACGGCGCATCGTGTCATATCATCATATTCATATCAATACAATGTTAATAACAGCGACGTCACGCACGGAGGCTCAGGCTTAGAGGCCTCCTGAGCTCATGGGTCCGTTCGTTAATCCATCCCTGGGTACTTTATGTTTGTTTGTTGACTACCTAAATAGCCCTTTAAATATATAAAAAAGTTGATATTTCTTATATGTTTGACACAGTGAAAAACAGCCTGGGGTCAAATTGACCCCAAGGAACACCGACATTAAACATTGAATGGGGTCAAATTGACCCTTAAGGTAACAGGAGGGTTAAGCCGCCGCCGGGCCACATAAAATGACGTGGCGGGCCTGGATTCAGCCCGGGGGCCTTGTACTAGAGGGAACAGGTGCAGCAGAGTAGACAGGTAGGCGGGGTAGAGTTGACAACATAAGATTATGAGGTGGGTGTGAGAAACGGGTGTCGTGAATGAGCCGATTAGTGAGTGCAGCAGAGTGGGCATGTGAGAGTGATGGAGCTGATGAGGTAATACAGAAGGGAGCGGGCAAGAGAACATTGAAGCTGAACTGTGACACATGCAGACCATTATCACCAGATTTCCCCCCCGACGCAATGAGCTGCCAAGCCAACGGCGTCTCGGTGCTCCTGTACCATTTGCGCGTATTTAAATTAAGTCATATGCATACGTTTTGTACCGAATTTGCAATTGTGATGAGAAAAAGCCTCGCTGCAAAAAGATTCCAATGCACGAGTGTCAGCGCTGATATCCACACGCAGTTAAAGTGAAGTCTGGAAAGAGTCTTGAAGGAGTCGATGGAAACTGAAGTGCATTCAGAGATATTAAATCCTCAAATATGATTTATCTCAGTCTGATTTAAATTTCTTGCCTGAGGTTTTCCTTTTCTCAGTTCTTCCAACTGTGTTTTTGTTGCAACGGTAATATTTATATACTTTGCCACATGACGAAAAAGGAGAGCAAATGGCTGTGAAACCCATCGGGAGTGTTTTGCGTTGCAATATCATTAGTGCAATACCTCCTGTGAATCTGACCGTGAGGCCGGGCAGAAAGCAGTTGTAAAGTCATGACTCAATCAGCGGCCGCGATCCATTTCTTTGTGCCCCTCAGTTTTTTTGTCATTACTTTGACTAAATTCATTTCAATCAGGAGAGACTGATATTTAGAGTTTAACAATAATTTATTACAATTGCATATTGAAATAGTGCAACGTCTTTGGTGAATGGACTCCTGAATTAGGGGTAGAGATGCTGATATCTGCCCCATGGAGTCCAGACACTGATGGTGATGGAGAAGACAAGTTGCTGTATCCTGATTGGAGGAGCCTGGGGTTGGAGGAGGGGTCACATTGGTTTGAGCTGAAACGACACCTGACAGCAGCAGAGAGGAGAACATATTTAAAAGATTGCCGTCGACACTGTGATTGGCTTACAGGACTGCGCTGCCTCTGATTGGGGGCGGGCATGATGAATGAACCAATCGCTGCAAGACTAAGAGACTGCTTCTGAATGAACCAGAGTGTCAAGAGTGTCTCCCTGAACTTTAGCTTGAGCTACATTTGATGCGGTCTGTTCTTGTTGAAACTAGTTTGATCTTCCGATGCCTGTCGTACTAATAAAGGTTTAAATCTTATATAAGACCTCAGCTCCGGTGGCTGGAGCGTGTAAACGGCTGTGAACAAGTCCATGTGAGGAAGAGAGACGTCATGTGTCACCTGAAGGTCTCCTGGTCCAAATGAGTCCATGGCTCTTGGATGGATTCAGTGGGTAAGCTGACGGCTCCGCCGGTCGTCCCAGTGCAGCTGCTGCTCTCCTCGCTCCGCTCGGCTCCAGGTGGCGCTCGACCAGACGGGCAACCTCTGCATCTCTTTCGTCCACAAGGTTCATCTCCAGTTGAGTCCTGACCGGCGATGCCATCATTTCGAAATTGCTTGCAATGCAGCAGCATAGCCTCGGTTTGCAGCATTCTGTGAGCTGACATCTGCAGCATTTCTATTATTTATTTGTAAAAATGTATTGTTGAGGAACTGGGACTGCAATCACACGGATGGAAGACACACGAGGACCACGGTGTGTGTGAAAGGAAAGAGCAAGGTGAGTTACATCAAACGCAACGCAACTGGCCAGAAGGTCTGGACGATACAAGTCCTGCTTAGTTATTGCTCAAAAAGAGGTTCTCACTCTCTCTCTCGGTCGCTCTCTCTCTCTTTCTCTCTCGTGCTCTCTCACTCTCTCGTTCTCTCTCTCTGGACCGGTCTCCGTCTCTGTGTTTTTTTATATATATAGTCTAAAACCCATTTTATTTGTTGTCCCTGTGACCCACTAATCCTTCATGATGTCTTCTTGTCAGTAATGCTGTTGTGCACATTAGTGTTTATAGTGTTTTTATCATACAGTTATTTAACTATATGTTCGGGAGTAGTTCATCAAGTTTCAGTTACGCTGGCCCTTTAAGCGGCAGCTATGATGCTGAAGTGGCCCACGGAGAAAATGAGTCGGACACCCATGCTCTACAGCAGGGGTGGCCAACACGCGGCTCGCGAGCCTCATGCGGCTCTTTGCCTGGTGTCATGCGGCTCTTACGTTCATATCTAAGTTTGTGTTTTTTTGTATGTGCGTGTTCGCTATGCTTGAGTTCAATACGGTATTTTTCGTCAAACGCGCATGCGTGAGATGAAAAAAACGCAAAGTTTCCCAGTAGGGCACGGGTCTCAAACTCGTGGGCCAAACGCGGAAAGACCACATCCGAATGTCGAGCGGGCCGTTCTACGGTGGGTTACGCGAATGAAAGTGTCCGAAAATCAAACACTGCACTTACGCCATGAACGCCGCATTATGGGCAGCTGGATGTCCCGCACTATGGCTAAAGTAGTTTACGGTGACGCTTTCGCCAGCCGCCCTCAATTCAGCGGACACGGTGTAAGAGCAGCGTTGGGAGAACCGCATCGAATGTCGAACACTCTCTTCGGCTAAAGTGGTTTATTGGTGGGCGTTTGATTACTCCAGCCCCCCCCCAAGTGCACCGTTCGATTTTCGGACACCTGTTCTGATTGACACCATGTGAAGGAATTGCTTTGAGTGGCAACAACGGAATTAAGCCAGATTTGAAGAGGATTGTTCAAGGCAAGGAATCCCATAAGTCCCACTATGCAACATGCATAGTAAAAGAAAAACGCTATTGTAAATTATTCTATTTTTGTTTGTGGACTTGGTTGAACTGAGATAATGTGTGTTTGTGTGTGTGTGCGTGAGACAGTGTACACAATGTTCATTGTTGAACATGACAGACCTGTTGTCTTAGTACTGTAGGAGTCCATTTCTGTCATTATCATGTTGGTGTGTGACATTTACAACAAATCTGGCTGATCAGAGGTGTGTGCGCGCACACATATGTGTATGATGTGGCTCTTTGCGGTGACACAGTAAAAAATGTGGCTCTTAGTCTCTGACTGGTTGGCCACCCCTGCTCTACAGGAAGTGTTTTTCAATGCGTCATCTCCAGGTGATGTGGTGGTTCACTTTCACACTGAGCAGTAGCTTTAGCTCCCATTTGGTTTTCTACTCATTTTCACTGCTGACATTTTTTTAGCATCCCGGATATATACTCCATACGCATATTGTAGATCCTTCTGTTGGCTCTCTGAAAACACATTTTTCAGTAGTAAAATTTTTTCTAATATTTATTCATGGAGTGCACTTAGTGACTTGGTAGTTCTGACAGCTTGACTAAGTAGCGTCAGGGGGCGTGGCTTAGTGAAGAGTTTATTTCTCAACACGTGGAGAAATATTTCCCAATTATTTATATGTTGTTGGTAAAACAGACATGAAGCTAAAAACAAAACACACCGATGACAATAACCTTTTGTTAATCGCTGCAGCATGATTCATCTATCTGTGTACCAGGCAAAGCGCCAGTCGGAGGCGGAGTCTATCTGCATGTGGAGATTCGGCCCCCGGGGGACAAGCCGTCGCCAGCTGGCAGAGAGTCACGTACAACTCTGGACAGCACCCAGCACCGACTGGGTAGACGGACTGATGCGTGACAGGCCAGACGTCCGTCCACAGAACATCACTGTCACATTCACCTGCTGCGGTTCATTGGGACTCTTTCACAGACTTCTTATACGTGTTGTGTCTTTGTGGAAAGGTTCACGAGATGGAACATAACGCTGTGTGGCTGCACTTTATAAAATACATTCTTTAATGCTACTCGCCTTCCTGCAGACAGCATCTTGGTGCGTTAACGCTGAGCCGCATCCGAGTGGCGACTCTTCCATTAGTGGTTAAAAAGTGGGATTTTATTAGAAATGGATATAATGTCATATAAATCCTTCTCTTGTTCTCTTTTTTTATTCTACACAAAATGTGCCGAAAGTTTTTCATGTGTCTTTTTAAACTCACTTTAAAAGAGGAAAGACATAGAAACGTGTGTTTTGTTACGACCGCCTCTGGCTGTGAACATTGCAAGCGTTTCCAGTGCAGAACCTGAAAGTTGGAAAGTTATTAATTACTGTTAATGAATATATCAAAGCACGTCTCAATGTGAAGGACCAGGCTACGCATAAAACTGGGAAGGCAGGTAAAAGTGGGAAAAAACACCCTTTAATGCGATTGTATATTTTGTTGACTTCAATTTAATCCAATAATATCTATTTCTTTTTTAAAAGGCAACCAATTAGTTAATTTTAAGACTCATTTTTATGTTTTTAACATTTAATCTTTATTTTTTATTAACCGCAAATCTACAAGAGCATTTCCTTCTTTTGCTTGATCAATCACTTTTAATAATCAGAAACGCCGCTATACTGTAGAGCCATGTGGACTTTAAATGACACTTCCAAACCGTATAAAGGTAAAGTACCACATGCACCTTCAGTAGCTAGCGTAGCATCGTGCTATCACTAGCTAAGTGTAAGTACGTTAGCAATGTGCTAAAGTACTCCGCTTGTTTTCTCTACATAGAGACCTGAAGAGCTAAGGGACCTTTTTAAGAAAGCTCTCTCTCCTCCCAACCTCTCCCAGTGACGCTCGGGTCACTCTGCAGAGCTCGTGCGTCGCCGGAACCACTTTTCCTTTTTATTTTTGGCGCTTCTTGTTAAGAGGTCAAAGCAGCCGCACCGCTGCCAGAGATTCTAAAGAGTCAACAAACGGCGAGAAGGGCCGGAAGCAGCATCAGCACTTTGTGGTCAGTGTGGCCCGGATGAGAGGAGGATCACGGTATTGCAACCACGGTGGGACTGGTTGCTCAGAGACTGCAGTCATCTGCATTTCACTTGTCTCTTTCTTTTGCAGTGTGTATGGACATTTTCACAGCGGTGCACAGTGTGTATGTGTGTTTCAATGCTTAATTGTACTGCATACGGGGCAGGTTGTACTCGGTGTTATGCTTTAAAACATAAAGTAATCTGACTTCTCTCCTCCCTATTTTTTTTTTTGTCCGAAACCTTTTTTTTCTAACAAGCGTAGCATACAGAGCAAGTCATCTCTATCCTAAATGGCTGGTAATTGCACTTTTGCATGGGCAAGCAAACTCAAAAGATATGACATGAATTAATGATTATATATGTAAGGGAATCTGTGCCAGCAACTCTGTGAGGTTGTAATGCTCAACCAAAGGAACGGTCAAGCAAGCTTTTAATGTGAAATTAAGCAGGAAGTGTTGAGTTATGTTGCAGGTGGCATCGATCAGCAGTGCAAGGAGAACACAACTGGAATATATTAAAGACTAAAAACATTAATAATAATAATTTTAAAAAGAAGAAGGCTCAGAGGCGGGGAGTATACCTTCTACTGATGCTGTGTGTGGAATAACAATAACATTTTTACACAGACATTATTAACGACTACAACTTCCTTTGTTTCGGCTGCTTGCTCCTTTAAATTACCATTCAGAACAGAAATACAACAGAACGTCATTTTCCAGATGTTACTCATCATTTTGTTTTGTTGATGTCCTTTAATGAAAGGCTTGTTACTTTATCTTCCACAGGGCCAGACAAGCACAGCAATGAGTGGGTCAAAAATTACATGTTTGAATTTTCTATGGAACTTTATAGAAACCGTAAAGTATTCTATCCACTGCCCTGACTTTATTGATTACATTCTTTTTTAGTTTTTAACTTTCCAATGCCGTTATTTGAATAAAACATTGTTGACTATGTTGTTGAGTTTTTCAGAGTTTTGTTTTTGTGATGCTTTGAGCACCACAAGCGAAAGCCGAATGCCATCAAGTTCCATATTCAGCTGCCTGCTCATGTCTTTTCCCGAAAATCCTACTTTGCCTCTGATTGGCTGGTACTCGTTGTCTTCTTTGCATCATTTTTTAAAGTTTATTGTTGACGAACAAGGTTGTTGGAATGATGGTAGATTATTGATTTCAACTCAGATATGGATGTTTTCATAAGGATGTCAGCCTTCTGCATCGGGCTTAGAGATATCTGCCTAATAATGTGCTCTCCTATATAATTACAATATTCTAATTATGGGAGGAAAAAGCTTTTTTTGAATGAATGTTGCTGTGGACAATGCCTTTACGTATTTAATACAATCCAACAGGAGAACCCTAATGATGAGCTTATTGTTGATATGCCACACCGATTAACAAGACAAATGGCACATCATATCAAAAAGGTAATGCAGACCTGTGAAATAGGGTATCCCACAAATTATTATATATCAATGTACCAACAATATCCTTCAGGTATTGAACTATGTGTCGAAGGCCGGGCCCGGCTAACATCGCCTCATACAAGGTCAACAAAAGAGAAAGTAACAAGTTATGCACATTTAACATACAGCACATTTAATTGCTGTGTTACAGTTCACGTATTGCCTCAGTAATCCCGACTAGATAAAGGGGAATGCTAAAATAAGCATCAAACAACAACATAATAGAAGAAGAACAAAGGTGCAGACATCAGTGCTCTAATGTGGCAGAGTGAAGAGCTGAGTAAGGGATTTTTTCATGACTTGACTGGTTCTTTGAATTTATTTTTGGTCTTCTGTGTTTCACGCAGTGCCTCAAATCCCCCGTCAGGGGCAATTACTTTTTTTTGTTATAAACTAAGATGGAACACCGTCTTTAATGTCTCTGAAAAGGTCTGAGAGATGCCAGTGCAGGAATAAAACCGTCTGACTTTCTGCCTCCCACACACTTTTTTCTACTTCACACAGATTTAGGATGTGAAGCCTGTGGCTGCGGTAGATTATCTTCTTTTTTTCAGCAATTTGGGATGTCTTCTTGTCCTCATTAGGCCTCCGCTGTGATTTCTTTCAACGTTGGATCTGACTGTGGGTGGGCGCTTGGGAATACCTCTATTAACAGGTACATCCATGCAAACAGGAGCACGTTTGAAACAAAGCGCTTGTTTATCGCTAATATAGGAGAAAATAACTTGTAGTCGGAGACAAACCCCACCTCCAAGACAAATTCATTCATGTGTGTGTGTGTGTGTGTTTGTGTGCTCATGACTTGCTGTCATTGATATTCTGATCACAGTTCTCCCTTGAATAATGTGTGGTATCTGGTGTGCATTTTCTGTTCATATGAAGTGAGTACACATGACCATGTGTGATATTTCACTACAACCTGTTGGTGCCAAATACTCACACACACATTAGTAAATATGTGTAACACATTTGTAAATATGTGTATGCACGTTATACCGAATCCAGACGGGAGAATGCCCCCAAGTCCAGCTGTCAAACATTCCTAGGTGTTAAATCGGAGGAGGAGAGGCAGACTGGAGGTTTGTTTCTGTAGATAATGCGATCTGGGAGCCTCTATTTTTAGAAGCGGCAGGAAGATGGAAGAAGGTAAGAAAGAGAGAGAGAGAGAGAGAGGCCCAAATGGATGCAGCGTTTCAGCAGACAGGATACAAACATGCACACATCACTTGTGGGCACATGCTGATGGGCAAACACATTGGTTATCTACTCCCTAACTTCCCTCCTCTCTCTCTCTCTCTCTTTCCATTTCAATTGAATCACTTCAGTCCCACTACTCCGTCTGGTCTTTCCTCTGAGAGCGCATCAGCAGACTTCCCTGTTGACGGGGAGGGGAAGGCTCGTACATTTTCTTTTTGCTTTTAGTACACACTGCAGCAAAGTCTGTCATGTTGCATGCAGTACACATTTAATTGGGACGTACTACTTCCTCTCAACCATCAACATAGCACATTGAACTTTGACCCTTTGCTCATGTATCCTGTGCAAAGGATTGTGGGTTGTAATAGCCAGAAAAGCATGCTGGCTTGCATCCTGCAAAATGCGACTGGATGTAGTAGAACATCCTGGTATTTCTGCATTTGACACATTACATATTGGGACAAGCAAAATGTATTTTTTTCTGGCCTACCAAATAGTATCTTTGGTATAGGAACCATATAAGTGGACTGATACATGTGAAAAAACTAATGATTTTTAAACCCCCTGCAGCCCCATACATATGGCCACATAATGAGTGTGTCCCCACGCTCCAATATGACCGACAGATCTTTAAGTTGGAGCCCAGCGAGCAGCATCCGCCTGCAGTTTGTGAGCATATGATGTATCTTGTGAAACAGTGGCAGCTGGGTTTGGGTCAAAAGAAGTAGTTAAAAATGGTCATACACACACACAAAAAGTAATTGTTTGAGGCATATCGCCAAACACTGAGATAAGTTCACACGGGCTTGTTCATCCTTTGCATCCAGCATGTTGGAACTGGTTTCCCCCGAGCTAAGCGCAGCCTTTGCATCGCACTTCCTTCAGTAATGTATGTTTCACTAACAATGACCACGATAGCAGCGATATGAGTTTTGAACAGTGTGTGCGAAAGTTATGAAACGGAAAGGGGGTCGAGGGGAACGAATGTAGGGATGAGGGGATGTAGGGATGGGGTCGAGGGGGGAAGGGATGGAGGTTGAAGGTTAAGAGGTGAGGGAAGTAGAGGGGGTAGAGAGATGAAAGAGAGGGACGGTTGGAGGGGGGCGATGGTGGGTTGTCGGCGTCCCGGTGGCTGGTGGGAAACAGGACAGTAGAGACTCGTCGGGTGGTTGTTGTCTCTTCTTGAAGCTTCGGAGATCGGAGTCCCTCGTTCCTGTGAGGGGGATAGACTAATATGTTGATCACAGGCGTTGGGGGGAGGGGGGGGGGATGTAGAGACAGAGTCAAGGTGAGATGAACAGGTGTTTCCTGGCTTAACCCTCCTGTTACCTTTCGGGTCAATTTGACCCCATTCAATGTTTAATGTCGGTGTTCCTTGTGGTCAATTTGATCCCAGGCTGTTTTTCACTGTGTCAAACATATCAGAAATATCAACTTTTTTATATATTTAAAGGGCTATTTAGGTAGTCAACAAACAAACATAAAGTACCTCACACTTAAACTTGGGAAACAATATTAACTCTAATAATTTTCTGGAGGTTTTAATTGCTGGGGTCAACTTGACCCCAAGGGTAAAATATGTTAGTAAATGTAAAGGTAACAGGAGGGTTAAGTACTTAGTGTGCAGGAAATGAGCTACGTTCGGGGCGTGGCCATTGTTCCCGAACTAAGTTCTGTAAAAGTCCATCTATCCTCTCACATTGGGAGCACAACTTCTCACTGTTTCTGCTCTCTATATTCATGAATATCTTCACGCGTACATTTGGTTTGACGTGTGCAGACATAACAGTGTTTTAGGAAGTCATTTGTCTCTGGTAATGACAAGTAGCAATATTAAAATGACAAATCTTCCATTTAAAGTCATAAATACAATAGACAAACGTATTGCTTCATTAATCAGCAAAATACTGCAGTATGGAAGCATATGAGGTGTCAGCCAAATGATGGCATAGTTCTAACTAAGCTGGCAGCTCAGTCACAACTCATGACAGTACAACGTGATGCTGATGTTAAAAACTGTATCTGAACTTGAGTTTTCTCTTAGGGAAGTAAAGGCGGTCTGAAAACTCACACAAACTTGTTTTTCTTCTGTCATTGTAGATCAATAAAGACAAAAAGCTATGGCACATATTATATGCAATCCATTGCGTGTTCCCCATAATTGAAAAAAAAGATCATGCAGATGTTAAAGAAGTAAGATTTAATAAAACTGTGCAACAATATAAATATTCAGTTTGTTTTATTTTCGAAATATATTATCAGAAAGAAATGTAGTCCCAAAACAATCCAGCGACCTTATAATGTAGCATTGTATGATTATTGTTGCTGCAGTGATGTTATACTATGTGTGGATAACTTTGACTAATCAATTTGCTGTTCGATTAACTATAATTGTAAAATAAATGCAGTGGAGTAAAAGAAAGTGGCATGGAATGGAAATATTCAAGTAACTCAAAAGTAGTTCAGATAATCTATGAGAATAATCCGGTTTCTCTGCTTAGCGCTCTAAATGGCATTCGCAAGATTCCACTTTGCCTGAATGAGAACAACCAATCAGAGTCTCTTAATGCGTCTGTCAGTCACAGCGCAGCAAGCTCACCAACTCAAATCAAATCAGGCATCGCTCATCGTCTATTTCTCACCTCGAGTGTTTGCAGAAGACTTTTGAAGGTTTCAATCGACTGTTTAGCTGAAAATGAAATGAGAAATATTAGAACGTTTCCTCCGGTGGGCGGGGCTTAGCGGTGTCTGGACTTTATTTTCAACGTGGCGTCCGGGGGGCATACATTTCCTCATTTCACTGCAAAACGGATCTCTAAAAGATGTTGATGAAAACATTTGATGCGGGAAATAGGCAATACCGGCGGCAGAATGGTGCTTTGTATTTGATCAGCGGCACTTTTGACTGAGAGGCAGTGATTGAGAAGCTGCGAAAGAGACTCCTCGCCTCTGATTGGCTGTTTCGGAGCCCTAGAAGGAGAAGGAGGAAACAGACTAATTTTTTTATTTCAGTAATTATAGTTTATTTATTTTAGGAAATAGTGAGGGTTTGTGCATGGATAACAAAAAGTATGTTTTATTAAACTCACCAACTGTAGCTTTAAATAAAATACTTGAATACGTTCAGTTATTTTCTACCACAGTTTGACAGGCATATGAAAGATAATCCATCTATTTTGTGTTTTCTTTTTTTCTTGCTTAAATGAGTGTGTGCCGAGCATTAGAAGTCATTTGGATCATATCTTCAGAGCATCTTGAGTGCATTTCCGTCTGCATCGGACGTGTCCGTGTGCTGTGTGAACACGGCCCCGAACACCCAGGGTACTTGTTAATGCCAGATGCCAGCATGTAGACAGAGTAGATCTGGGACATGCCGACTCTGTCTGAGAGATTCGGCCTCTGAAGACTGGAGGCCATGTAGTAAAAAACACTGGCACAGGCAGATGGCTCCATTTTTGGACCCAATTTAATCACCCCTGTGATGCAATGAGGTCGGCACAATCCAGTCACTCTCTGGGACGTCAACTCAAGGTAAAGGAAACAAGGAAAAACTGAAAACAGAGAGGATTATAATATGCAATGTTGTGATCTTAACATGCGACGGCAGACGATTTCTTGAAGGTTGTTCCGTGACCTATATAATAACAAATTAGGGAAAAAACGTCTCCGAATTGCTGGCTGAGGCTGTAAATATGGGACGTGATTAATTAGTCCTAAAAAATGAAGCTTATCTTATTTATAGACAGCTAAGCCAATCAGTTTCGTAAAGGTTTGTTCAGCTGTAATGAGGAAAGAGCAGCGTATTTACTGAACAATCTATGTTTGGACATGTTGTCCCACTTATACTTAAAAGAACCATGGCCATCTCTTCAGCTTTAAATGAGAAATGTTGCGGGTTTCATTTTTTTCTTTCTTTCTTTTTTTCCATATTTAAAATTAGACCACTAAAGGAAAAGTGTTAATGAGAAAAGATGGAGCCGTACGTCCTCTCGAGGCTTTCTGTTCCAGCTGAATACTGGTATTGTACGGATCCAAAGCCAGTGTATGTCCCTGAGGGTGTTATTTAGTTTATATAGTTCTGTTTTTGTATCATTTCCAGCCAATAGCTTTCAGTATACACAGTAATTAGGCTATACATGCAAATAAATTCTGGTTCAGTATACATTAAGGCCTGTCAAAGGTCTTCATTACTGATTATTATTTGGTCGGTTATTGCACATGGTCCTCCTCCATGTATTGTACAAAGGCACACACACCACATTCTGTTTGGATCTGATTCCAAGCTACAGCCAGAATGAGCAGCCTCACACTAATATGTTTTTTCAAATTAAGTTTAAACAAAAAATAGCACATCACACACACAGCAAGAAGAAAGCTAAAAAAGCTGCACTCAGTAGATTGCAGACCTCCTCCAGGCCCGTCCTCACCGATCGCTGATGCTATTGTGTGGCTAAATAAATATGATCCACAATTGGCTAACGCAGCATCTAGACATCAACGGGTGAAAGAAACGACTTCAATAGACGACAATCTTGGATGGATTGGGGAGGGAGGGAGGGAGGAGGAGGAGGAGGAGGAGGAGGAGGAGGAGGAGGATGTTGCAGTGCACTCACGTGTGACCCCTACTTGTCCGGTTAAGAGTGAGGAGTCAGCAGGAAGTCAGTGACTGCGAGATTAGCCTTGGAGGAAGAGTGAGGTGCACACACACACACACACACACACACACACACAAACACAACCTATGGCATGATCCTCCTGGGGGAGATAATATCGGCAATCAAAACCAGCTGTGCAGCATATCCAACACATAAAAAAGACAACACAGATCAACAATTGATTGACAATAAATAATAACATTAACTCAAAAGCACACTCACACACTTTAAGGGCACAGCCTTCAGGAGCAATGTGGGGTTCCTTTTACAGTTATGAGAGGGGTCTTGCACTCAGAAGGTTACTTACCCCTCTGAAGTAATTTTTACAGGTTAATCAAGAAAGAAGAAAAAAAGTTGACGAAACCCTCAGACACAGATTTTTTTCTTTTCTTCTTATTTTAGACTGTGAAGGATGTTAAAAATAATCTCACGGTACCAGTGGGTAACACTTCGGAGAATCTTAAGATCCAATTGTGCAGGACTCATTTTCGGGCAATTAACAAGAGCCTCTGAAGAAGTTTGTAGTGTGATGAAGGGATATGAAGTCCTCAGAGAGGAAACACCAGGGTCCTTCATAATTGTAATTTTAAATATCCCACTCATTAACTTGGAAATACATTCGAAGAAGCTGGAAATTAATGTACACTCCCAGAGGCAATGGAAATATGTGCCTCTATCGGAAAGACACTAAATACATGGATAAGAAAGGGAAATGTATTTTGGGAAATAAGTATCTTTCACTGAGTCTCCCTCAGTGTGTTACATGTAAACGTGGATGTGATCAAGTCTATCTTCAAGAATTATTGTCAATATATTCAGTCATCTGTTTCCCCTTGAAGAGAATTATTTAGCAACACTGAATCAGAGGTCCTGAACATAA